>NC_090439.1:527675879-528275879 GCF_031143425.1 Pleurodeles waltl
ATGCCATCAAAGGGCATGTCCATTAAGGATTGCTGGACATCCCCCGAAAAGCCAGACGTCTTTAATCAGGTGTGGCGTCTCAGTGCCACCGATCTGCCCACTGAGTCGGTCAGATCCAGTCCATAATGGATCACTAACTTGGTTATGTCTCTCCCATCTGTCATGGCTTGAGAGAGAACATTCCGGGGTTCTTCTGGAACTTTGGGGCAGCACTGGCACAACAGTATCCCAGAGAGCAAGGAAATAGCGGCCCAAAATGCATGCTGTGTTCATGGACCGCAGCGCTAGACTTGCAGAAGAAAACATCTTCTTCCCTAAGATGTCCAGTCTTTTTGATTCCATGTCCAGGGAGCAGTAGGAAATGCGCCAGAGGATGAAGAGGCCTGGATGACAAGTGTAAGGAAATGCCTCCTTAGCATGGTTACCCCCTGACTTTTTGCCTTTGCTGATGCTATGTTTTGAATTGAAAGTGTGCTGAGGCCTGCTAACCAGGCCCCAGCTCCAGTGTTCTTTCCCTAACCTGTACTTTTGTTTTCACAATTGGCACACCCTGGCATCCAGGTAAGTCCCTTGTAACTGGTACCCCTGGTACCTAGGGCCTTGATGCCAGGGAAGGTCTCTAAGGGCTGCAGAATATCTTATGCTACCCTGAGGACCCCTCACTCAGCACAGACACACTGCTTGCCAGCTTGTGTGTGCTGGTGAGGGCAAAACGAGTAAGTCGACATGGCACTCCCCTCAGGGTGCCATGCCAACCTCACACTGCCTATGCAGTATAGATAAGTCACCCCTCTAGCAGGCCTTACAGCCCTAAGGCAGGGTGCACTATACCATAGGTGAGGGCACCAGTGCATGAGCACTGTGCCTCTACAGTGTCTAAGCAAAACCTTAGACATTGTAAGTGCAGGGTAGCCATAAGAGTATATGGTCTGGGAGTCTGTCAAACACTGACTCCACAGCACCATAATGGCTACACTGAAAACTGGGAAGTTTGGTATCAAACTTCTCAGCACAATAAATGCACACTGATGCCAGTGTACAATTTATTGTAAAATACACCCCAGAGGGCACCTTAGAGGTGCCCCCTGAAACCTAAACCAACTACCCATGTAGGCGGACTGGTTTTAGCAGCCTACCACACTCGAGACATGTTGCTGGCCACATGGGGAGAGTGCCTTTGTCACTCTGTGGCTAGTAACAAAGCCTGCACTGGGTGGAGATGCTATCACCTCCCCCAGGCAGGAGCTGTAACACCTGGCGGTGAGCCTCAAAGGCTCACCCCCTTTGTTCCAGCACCACAGGGCACTCCAGCTAGTGGAGTTGCCCGCCCCCTCCGGCCACGGCCCCACTTTTGGCGGCAAGGCCGGAGGAAATGATAAGAATAACAAGGAGGAGTCACTGGCCAGTCAGGACAGCCCCTAAGGTGTCCTGAGCTGAGGTGACTAACTTTTAGAAATCCTCCATCTTGCAGATGGAGGATTCCCCCAATAGGGATAGGAATGTGACCCCCTCCCCTTGGGAGGAGGCACAAAGAGGGTGTACCCACCCTCAGGGATAGTAGCCATTGGCTACTAACCCAACAGACCTAAACACGCCCTTAAATTTAGTATTTAAGGGCTCCCCTGAACCTAGGAACTCAGATTCCTGCAACCTAAGAAGAAGAGGACTGCTGAGCTGAAAAACCCTGCAGAGAAGACGGAGACACCAACTGCCTTGGCCCCAGCTCTACCGGCCTGTCTCCCCCCTTCGGAAGAAAACTGCTCCAGCGACGCTTTCCCCAGGATCAGCGACCTCTGAATCCTCAGAGGACTGCCCTGCTCTAAAAGGACCAAGAAACTCCCGAGAACAGCGGCCCTGTTCAACAAAGACTGCAACTTTGTTTCCAGAGGAGCAACTTTAAAGACCCCTGCAATTCCCGCCAGAAGCGTGAGACTTGCAACACTGCACCCGGCGACCCCGACTCGACTGGTGAAGAAACAACGCTACAGGGAGGACCCCCAGGCGACTCCAAGACTGAGTAACCAAAGTTGTCCCCCCTGAGCCCCGACAGCGACGCCTGCAGAGGGAATCCCGAGGCTCCCCCTGACCGCGACTGCCTGACTCCCAGATCCCGACGCCTGGAAAAGACCCTGCACCCGCAGCCCCCAGGACCTGAAGGATCGGAACTCCAGTGCCGGAGTGACCCCCAGGAGGCCCTCTCCCTTGCCCAGGTGGTGGCTACCCCGAGGAGCCCCCCCCTTGCCTGCCTGCACCGCTGAAGAGACCCCTTGGTCTCCCATTGATTCCTATTACAAACCAGACGCTTGTTTGCACACTGCACCCGGCCGCCCCCGCGCTGCTGAGGGTGTACTTTCTGTGTGGACTTGTGGCCCCCCCGGTGCCCTACAAAACCCCCCTGGTCTGCCCTTCGAAGACGCAGGTACTTACCTGCTGGCAGACTGGAACCGGGGCACCCCCTTCTCCATTGAAGCCTATGTGCTTTGGGCACCACTTTGAACTCTGCACCTGACCGGCCCTGAGCTGCTGGTGTGGTGACTTTGGGGTTGCTCTGAACCCCCAACGGTGGGCTACCTTGGACCCCAATTTGAACCCCATAGGTGGTTTACTTACCTGCAAGAACTAACAATAACTTACCTCCCCTAGGAACTGTGAAAATTGCACTAAGTGTCCACTTTTAAAATAGCTATATGTGTTTTATGTAAAAAGTATATATGCTATTGTGATTATTCAAAGTTCCTAAAGTACTTACCTGCAATACCTTTCAAATGAGATATTACATGTAGAATTTGAACCTGTGGTTCTTAAAATAAACTAAGAAAATATATTTTTCTATACAAAAACCTATTGGCCTGGAATTGTCTCTGAGTGTGTGTTCCTCATTTATTGCCTGTGTGTATGTACAACAAATGCTTAACACTACTCCGTTGATAAGCCTACTGCTCGACCACACTACCACAAAATAGAGCATTAGTATAATCTCTTTTTGCCACTATCTTACCTCTAAGGGGAACCCTTGGACTCTGTGCATACTATTCCTTACTTTGAAATAGTGCATAAAGAGCCAACTTCCTACAACAAGGCTCTCAGGCGTAGGTTGAGGAAATTTGGGTCATTCGGCACAGGCCGATGGCGGCAGGCAATCGTCCTATTCACAGGAGAACCTGTACTGGGTTTGGACCAGGTCACCAATAGGACGTCTGTAAGTGCTTCATAAAAGAGAAAAAGGGGTTCTGAGTTGGAGGCCCCAGGCTGAAGCACTTCGGTCAGGAGGTTAGGCCTGACATCCACAGATGGAAGCTCGAGGTTCAAAACCTCAGCCCTCCTTTCTCACCACCATAGATTAAGACGCTTCTTCCTCCATAGCCACGGTACGGGGAGAGAACATGCTAGTATCAGAGGAGGTGTCCAGCCAATTGGCATCACTCAAATCCTGCACCCAGTCCAGTTCAGGCTGGTCTTCTAAAGGGTCAAGCGACCCCTCTACACTATCCCCATATCCATACTTATAGTAATAGGGTTCAGGATCAACCCTGGGCACAGAAGAGCCCATGGAAAACAGTATCAGTGACGTTGTTCTGGGTCCGGGCCATCGGGAATGAGTATAGGAGTGACGTAGATTGTGGGCCCAATCGGCACCAGGAGCGTCGACTTCTGGCCCCGGGAAAGGTCGCATTGGCACGACTGGCTTCAGGATGCATCCAGGAGCAGATCGTGAGGTGCCCTCCAGAGTCTGGACCGAAGTTGCTCACTTTGAACCGGAGGGGGCCCTCTCAGACTCCCCTGGGCCCGAAGGCGCCAGCGATGGGTCAGGCTGCCCAAATTTGAGGTGCATGGCCTCATTGAACTCCTTTAGTGGGCCAGGGGTAGCCACGGTTCCCGGAAATTTAGGGAGGCGTGGAGCAGACCCAGACAGGCTCCAGAGACAGAGGCCTAAAGCATTGACGCGCTTCCCCCGTCGTGCGAGTGACGGGGTGAAGTCAAAGAACGTTTCGCCTTCTTCTTACCCGAATGTCCAGCTCACTTGGACTAAGAAGAAAGGTGGTGACTCCGTGACCGGTCTCCTGACGACGAGGAGTCGAGTTTCGGGCTGCCATGAGCTTTAGGGACCTCTCTCTCAAAGCTTTCGGGTTCACGGCCCAACACTCTGAGGACAACTTTGGGTCGTGGTCGCAACCAAAACACCAGAGGCACACGAGGTGCAGATCAGTCACCGACATCATGCAGTGACCGGAGTCGCAAGGCTTGAATCCAGTCTTACGGGACATCCCTCGACGCATCAAAACTTGTCAAAAACAAATTTGACAAAATGTTGCAGTTAGTCAAATAATTACTGAGGTAGCTTTTCTCCAGATCTGCGTGCAGGCTGCGGTGGAAAAAAAAGAACTGATGTCATCGAGGTGGTGCCTCTATACGACTGCGATATCACGATGCCTGCGGAGTTGACTGACACCACCTAACGGCACGCAGGGGTATTGCTCAAAGAAAAAAAAACTCCAGATCCAGTCGGACTCCTTGGGAAATTCAAAGGTAAATAATCTGCAACTAGAAGTCTCTATCAGATATCACATTTGAGCATATGGGTCTTCAGAACATTATTGAAGCTAGCTTACTAACCAATGAAAATAGTGGGGCGCCTTCATGAAGCAAATACCAGTCCAACAAGCAAAGAATGCTGTGGTCATTCCATTAACTAAATATAACTTTAAACCTCTTGTAGTCCAGGTTGTAGACAATGTTTTCTACAACGAGGCATGGAGGCAGTGCATAAAGACATGAACAAAGGAGCTAGTTAAATTTGAAAGCATAAGTGATTTTTTTAAAGACAAAATGAAGTTGCTCCACCTTACATTTGTAAAAAAAAATATATATATATATATATATCAAAAGAACTCTATATCCATGAAGGAATAAAACTCCCATCTTGTGATGAGACAGCAGTAACTGAAAAAGTAATATCCCTTGTTGGCATGGACTCTGAAGTTTATCGACATGGCCAAAACAATTTCTAAGAATCACTAGCCATGAAGTTCCCTCAGTTGCAAATAACTACAGAAAAACAGTGAAGTATCCTCTAGATGTTTCCCTGGGAAAAGAGGTCTCACATAACTCCAGTCACAGCTTAACGTCACTGGCAACAATCATCCTTCAATTTTCGTATCTAAAAGGCAGCATGAAACAAAAGCTCATTATTATTATAAAAAATTCTGCCATTCTTAATCCTGAGAGCACAATAAGTAAAGTGAATCAAGTGAATTCTGAAAACCCACATGCTTTTCCTAACCACCTGCTAGATGTCAAACTATTTACGGTTCCAATCTCCGGTAACAGACTCCCAAGTCCGGTAAATAGATAAAGCCTCTTAACGGATGGGTACATTGGCAGACTTAGCAGGAATTAGATGTGCTTAAACTAGGAAGGGCCTACCAAATTAAAGCCATGTCGTCTTGAACATACTTGAGAAGGCATACTGAGTGGTAAAACAATTGTGAAATGGCTAAGGAGGTGAAGAGATTACTCAAATAAAGCAGTCATCAAAGCTTTAAACTGAATCTATAGCCACAAAAGCCTACTACTCCCCTATGCTTTAGGATTACTTTTAAATATACTTACAGCAGGCAAAAGAGACTGCATATTTTGATTGGAGTCTGCTATTGTGGCTAGATAAACTAGATTTGTATGCAACATCTGTTGATACCTGGTAAAGAAAAAAAAAAAATATGAGTAAATATCAAAAACAAAGACTAAAGAAATGACCATCCTTACATTTCATCAACTCTGCAATGTAAACCTAAAATGGATTAATCCTTACAAGACAAAATAAAATCTTCATTTTAATAGCAAGTATAATCCTACTGCCAAAAACACCAAGCATTATTATGGTTATTTAAATCGACAAGAGTTGCTAATTTGTGATACACAACCATGCATTTCAAAGGTGTTCGATTACGGAAAATTAATCTGAAGACAAAATGGCAGGCTACTTACCTGCAATACTTAAAATCACTATATGATTTTGTAGTGAAATAAAGTTGCACTTTGATCTCATTGCAGGCCGCAGTGCAGTGAAAAACAATTGCTTGCATCTAAGAAATTATATAGTGAAGAAAATACAGCGAGTGGAAACAGGTATGGATGGAGGCCAAAACTAAATGCAACACAGCTTGTCCATATAGTCTAGTCTCTTAGGGGAGTGCCTTGTAGAGATTTGTTTTGTCTAAGCAGGAAGGATTCCTGCTAATTTACTTTTGAACATCATTGGAATAACTAGACCGGTACACATATTAACAATGGTTAAGAGTTGTGAAACTGCTTAGAGCATGAATAGGTTAAGTCAGAAAGGGATTCCAGTTTCCTGGATCAAAACACCCATTAATGTGGTCAGTTTGCTAAACAAACTCATTAGTGACCAAGCACAGGCTGGAATTTAGGACTTGTATGTGTTCAGGCCACCCTTCCCCCCCAAGCCTCAGACCAGGGCTTAATATCAATGCTCTAGTTACCAGAAAATTAAGGCTACTGTTTCTAGGACTCATTTTGCTAATCTTCAAACTTGACACCAGCACACTCTGCTAAATGACAGGTAGGTTGTTTGTCAAAAACTAAGAAATATCGAAACCTCCCGAATGTACCTCACCAAAACCCTCTCATGCTAATCCCCTTCTAGAATCTACTGCTCCGCCAACCAAAATGTACTTACTACTCTAAAACTCTCGGGCCACACACAGATTCAGCCCTTCAGCTTC
The DNA here is from genome assembly GCF_031143425.1 of Pleurodeles waltl. Taxonomy (NCBI): domain Eukaryota; kingdom Metazoa; phylum Chordata; class Amphibia; order Caudata; family Salamandridae; genus Pleurodeles; species Pleurodeles waltl. Next base: position 527,682,623 of record NC_090439.1, read on the forward strand.
CCAAAGTGCCAACACTGGAATCTGCAACAACCAACAATGACAACCACGGGAGGTTAATTTGAGAGCTTTCTCACAAACATCTGAGCACTCACACACGTGTGTCCTTTACAGGTGCCCTGAATCCCTCAATCTTGAGGCTATTTAAGAGAAGGTCATCCCCTTCTCACATATAGCCTTGTCTATTGCACATATATTGTGAATAACCAGGACATGAACTTTCCCCTTCATAGGCACAGAAGACAGGCTGCTCTGCTGATTTTCCAAGGAGGGGCTGTGTAAAGGCTGACCTACTCTACATAGTGCTTTTTCTCACCAGAGAGAAAAGTAGAGCTGTACACTGCCCCCAGGGTACTGCCCTCTCCTGTGTTGCATACATTTAAAAATGTTTTTTAAGAAGCTCCAGACAAACTCAGTCCTGGGGACTTATTTAAAAAAAAAAAAAAAAGAAAAAAAAAAAATTCACCAGCCTTCTCAGCCCACAAGAATCGAGTCAGTTTGAGCCATTAAGATCACTCCGGCCCAGCAGAAGTTTACTATCTCCCCCACATGTATGGACAATAAGGAATTGGCTTTACAGCATCTGTAGCCCTTTTATCTTAAAGACACCATGTCGCTACAGAAGTAAAGCAGAACAATTTAAGCATGAGCACCCACATATGGGGTGCAGTATTCTTCAAAAGAAAGATTGGGAATTACAACAGTGCATTAACCCTTTCATTGCCAGGCCTTTTCCCCCTCCTGTGCCAGGCCTTTTTTTGCCTATTTGGAATATTTCTCGCTTAAGCCCTCATAACTTTGTCCACATAAGCTACCCACGCCAAATTTGTGTCCTTTTTTTCCAGCATCCTAGGGATTCTAGAGGTACCCAGACTTTGTGGGTTCCCGTGAAGGAGGCCAAGAACTTAGCCAAAATACAGTGAAATTTTTGTTTAAAAAAAAAAAATGGGAAAAAAGGGCTGCAGAAGGCGGCTTGTGTTTTTTCCACTGAAAATAGCATCAACAAAAGGGTTTGCAGTGCTAAAATCACCAGCTACGCAGTTTTCAGGAACAGGCAGACTTGAATCAGAAAACCCAATTTTTCAACACAATTTTGGCATTTTACTGGGACATACCCCATTTTTACGATTTTTTGTGCTTTCAGCCTCCTTCCAGTCAGTGACAGAAATGGGTGTGAAACCAATGCTGGATCCCAGAAAGTTAAACATTTCTGAAAAGTAGACAAAATTCTGAATTCAGCAATGGGTAATTTGTGTACATCCTACAAGGGTTTCCTGCCGAAAATAACAAATAAAATAATATTGAAATTGAGGTTAAAAAACAGCAATTTTTCTCTACGTTTTACTCTAACTTTTTCCTGCAATGTCAGATTTTTTAAAGCAATATACTGTTACGTCCGCTGGGGGATATATAGGACTTGTAGGTTCATCAAGAACCCTAGGCACCCAGAGCCAATAAATGAGATGCACCTTACAGTGGGTTTTCATTCTAATCCAGGTATACAGCAATTCATTTGCTGAAATATAGAGAGTCAAAAATAGGTATCAAGAAAACCTTTGTATTCCAAAATGGGCACAAGATAAGGTGTTGAGGAGCAGTGGTTATTTGCACATCTCTGAATTCTGGGGTGCCCATACTAGCATGTAAATTACAGGGCATTTCTCAAATAGACGTCTTTTTTTACACACTGTCTTATATTTGGAAGGAGAAAATGTAGAGAAAGACAAGGGGCAATAACACTTGTTTTGCTAATCTATGTTCCCCCAAGTCTCCCGCTAAAAATGGTACCTCACTTGTGTGGGTAGGCTTAATGCCCACAACAGGAAATGCCCCAAAACACAAAGTGGACACATCACATTTTCTCAAACAAAACAGAGGTGTTGTTTGCAAAGTGCCTACTTGTGGATTTTGGCCTCTAGCTCAGCCGGCACATAGGGAAACCTACCAAACCTGTGCATTTTTTAAAACTAGAGACCTAGGGGAATCCAGGACGGGGTGACTTGTGGGGCTCTCTCACCAGGTTCTGTTACCCAGAATCCTTTGCAAACCTCAAAATGCGGCTAAAATCTTTTCCTCACATTTCGGTGACAGGACATTTGTGGCTCCTCTTAGATTCCAGAACTTTCTACCACCCTACGCTCCCCTCAGTTTCCCGGTAAAAATGATACCTCACTTGGGTAGGTGGGCCAAGTGTTTGTGACAGGGAAGAGCCAAAAACACGTCAAAATTGAGGGGGGAACCAAAGTGGGTCCAAAAGGGCAGTTTGGAAAAAAAAAAATTTAGGCTGACAAGTGCAGCAGAAATTTTATCGGTATAGATGAGACAATGCTGGGTGGTAGGAATTATGGGGATTACTGCAGATTCCGGAAGGTTCCATCACAAAAATGTGAAGGTCAAACTGAACTGAATACAGTAGTGCTCACAATATTACTACTAAGCGCCATAATATCCCTTGTGTTGTCCTCCATGTTCCCCTTTTATCGATCTTCCTTTACCACAGGAGGAAGTGGACTGTGTGCATGAACGCAACCAAGAATTTATACTTGCAGTGTGCTGTCGCATCTGCTTTCCTGTCCCAGGACAGGGAAGTGCCTAAGACCAGAGCTAACGTGCGAGCATAGATCAAGCTTCCTTTTCATCTAGGAACTTGGATCAAACTAGTGGTTGTTACCTCATAGTTATTTTACAGTGTAGCATTATCCAGGTTTTCTCCCTTTGTTTCAACCACCCGCTAATCCTTGTTCAAACCACAAGTCTAACTTCTTAGCAGCATTCACAAAGATGCTTATACTCCGAGAAAAAGCCTTTATGAGATAAACAAAGAACATCAGAAAATGGTACCTAAACTGTTTCCTACCTTGCTCAATATGGCATTACAAGTCGATCATTGACTCTCAGACAAAGTGTGAAAAGGATAGGAAGTGGGATGGGGTAAGGGGCATCAGGGGTGGGTTGAGCCCCCCCCCCCCTTTTCCCCTAGGTCAGTGTTCTTATAAATTACCTATACCACAGGTCACCCATTCATTCTAGCAGAAAGTACAAGAACAAGTGTGCACTCAGCTGGGCATTCTGTTGACAGGTGAATCCATGACAAAGGGAACACCTTAATTTAAAAAGGGTGAAAACGTCTTATCCGTCTGTCAAAGTAGACCCATCATCTCCTGCGAAATGAGACCCCTTCTTCGGTGAGGAAGGTCTGGGCTGGAAACAGTTTCCTCATGTGGAAACTCCTGTGGCACGAGGCACTAATGCCACTAACCGTCCTTTTTTATTAATACACTGTTATCACCATGAAAGACATCTGAACAAAACCAATTCTATTCTTACTAGAGCACGGATATCACCATGGAACAAAGCTTGTTCTAGCGTTATTGATTTGAAATGTTTTCTGAAAAGAGCAGTGAAACACTTGTCCTTTGAACAAAATCTTCTAGCGTTTATGAGCTGAAAAATGTTTATTTAGCAGGGGAGCTCCTACAAGAGAGAAGAGAGCCAACTGTGCTTAGCATTTGCGATAAGAAAGCCTGTCGAAACTTATTATCGGAGGCTTGGATTTAGTAATGCCAGACAGACCTGAAACTATGCAGCGAATTGCGCTATTTTATACTGTGCAATACTAAATCAAACAATATCTCACTTTCTCTGCCTCTGCCTGGCTCTAGGCAACAACTGGAGAGCTTGTTACCCTCAGAGCGCAGGTATGGGACGCCCATTGGGGCCTGACATTGTGTGGAGAAATTGCCATTTTATAAAATGCATCTCATCAATGTCCACAGGAGCTATCCAAGTCAAATTGATTTGGTTGGATGTCATAACGATGACAATTGGAACAGATAAAATACAATTGGGGTGAATAACAATAGAAACTGTGGCGCTCATATAGATGGAGATTCTAGAGTACAAAATACCAGATATATTTATGTATTATTTGTGTACACAATGTAGAATTACTGTAGAATGACATCTGTGGATTCAGAGGGATGTATACTTCACTAATATGGAAATCTTGAATATTAGGATAATGGGTACATGTCATTAAACTAGACTCCAATAGGTGATTAGTAGATGCTGGAATGTGTTATAACTACCCCAACAAAGGAAACATTACTATCATCATTAAAACTCTCAGATGTAATTACAATTTAACACACACCTGAATCCTCAGTAATTTGAGGTTAAAAAGGAAAACATGTACTTTTGTCTATATGCCCTATAAAATGTGCCACACTCCAAGGTGGCGTGCATATATGTATGGTTGAGTATGTCCTTTAGTGTTGCTTGTGAAGCACCCACCTTTTAAAGAATGCGAAGGAACAAATTAGCGTTATTGGCAGCACTGAAGCACCAATAGTTTTCTTTCTGATGTGTTTGAGAAGCAGGCTGGTCAAGTACGTCCTGCGCAGAGATCATTTCTGTGTCACTGAAACAGCACAAGAGGCGCTAGTTCGCTTCAGACATATTACACGGAAACCTGGTTAATCATTAGATAGCTCAGCCAGACTGCCTTTCAGGGACTTCCTAGGTTTTGGTGCCAAAGAAAACTACCTATTTGTGCATCTCTATTTACTACTCAGGGTTATGCATTATTACAGTTAAGAAACCGATATGCTTTGATCCTGATAATCACAACAGTGCATTTACAATGGGGTTATCTGTTCTCCATTAAGGAGGGCCACAAAGGAGGCAGTTAGAACACACACTGGGTATCTTCAGTAAAAGGAGACTGCCTTTGAGCAATGTAATGCCCAGATGGGTTTCCAGAGACTTACCGGTTACATTTTGTCTGATATATTGAACAAGTTAGTTGTCTTGACTCTTTAACCGAACGAAAAAACATACTATTGCGATGTCACACAAATATATTCTCTGGCGTCCTTAGCTTTCAGTAAAACTAAAACATAGGAGTTTAAAAAAGTGGATATGGCATACCTGGATTTTTAGGCAGATATCCTCAGGTTTGCTCTGGTGTATTTTGCAACCATCAATTCAGATAAGGAGGTGGCCTGGGTGGGTTTTTCCATGCATGAAAGAGGCATAATAAATCAAAAGTAACTGGACCTAATTTGTCTCCTTTTTAATAAATCATTTTGAAGCCCAAGGGGATGAGGTAATTAAAAAGGACTATCAGACCAGGTTTTAGGATACCTTAGTACAGAACAATCTCAGCAGTAAGGCTGCAATGTCAATAGTACATTTCACAACCATGGGTGGGTACTTACAAACCCTAGACAGACATCTTATTTAGGCTCACTCATATGCTTCTTTTCTGCTAAAGATAATGACTGGGCAGAGCTGGGTTATTTCGACAAAAGGCCTAAGGTTTTGGTAAGTCCAACTTTGATGTGTGATACAGGAAGAATTGCAGGGATGCTATTAAGTGTGTTGGCATAAGGCTCACTATGTAGTGACCAGTTTGTCTAGGGTTTTTGTCAGAGGACATAGGTGCAGTCTGGGTGAGCTGGAGGGGGGTGATGGGTGAATTTGTTTTGAGACAATGAGACTCTTTATATTTGGGTTACTGATCGAGTTTATGATTGGGACAAGGATGGAGTCCTGTGGCACTGTGTAGGTGGGAAGCTGTGGAATTATATGCAATTGGATGACAGCTGTCTGCCTTTGACAAGTTTAGAGAGCTTGAGGACTTATTGGAGTAGGTCTTGTGTTTATTTAAGATGATGCTTAAGATATACCTTCAAGTTGCTTTGTGTCGCACCCAAAGCAATACATGGAACAAGACCACCTTTTATCAGGAATAAAAACCACCAAACACATTCAACAAAGGAAGCTGCGCTCACGATTGGCACCTTGCCTTAAAACCCCACCATAAAATGAAAAGATAATAAGTACCACATCTTTCTCTCTTTGAGCAACCAAACTATGGATTTCATTACCCCCAAATATAAGATCCACGGATAACTACCTTATCTTCAGAAGACTACCCAAGAGTTGGCTCTTTCCTACTTAACCACCATACTCAAACAGCAATGTACTGCACATCCCGGTGTGTGTATACATTTATAATTGATTCCATGTATATTTCTAGATATGTGTATTACTTTGTACAAATGTATAACAATTTTTTTTTCTTAAGATATATACATACTCTTTAGGCCTGCTTAACAAATGTATACATTACTTACAGTTAAATATAAATATTTAAATTATTCTATGCTTAACACGTTCATAGGTAATTGCATATTTTCTATAGAAGTTGTTTGATTAGCTGTTTATTGGTCTGTTTTATTCATCTATCACCATAAGTAAATATCTTAACTATTTATCTACTACCATTTCACTATTGAAATATTGAGTATAAGAAATAATGTTATAAAAAGTACACAAATAACCTTCAAACACTGCAATACTTGGAAGTCTGCTTATACAATACAACTTTAAATCTCAATATATCATCATATATATATATATATATATATATATATATATTCCCTTTCTATGTATTCATTAATATATTTACTACTTTAGTCCTACTGTATAAGAGAAAAGAGATTTTTTTTTTTTTAACTCTCCAGTGCACTGCTCTGTCTCACCCTATACCTCTCTCAATCTATCCTCCAGCCCCACTCTTGAACTCATCCCAAACCACATTCTACTATGATCTCCAAAATAAACCTTCCTAGACTCTTCCCCCCTTTGACTCATCCCAAACCTCATCTTAATACTATGATCTCCCTATTAACACTTTCTGGATTATTCCCTCTATCCCTCCATTATTCTATTGACTCCAACTACCAGACTCACATGTCCACCCCCTCAAATTAACTCATATTTCCCTATACTAATCCACCACTAATCCTTTTGGGTTCCGGAGTAGAGTGTTACTTGCGAAAAGCACTTTGATGCGTCATCATGGGTAGTAAGTGCTATATAAATACAAATAAGGTGATGCTTTAATCACTGTGTACCAATGAACTATATGTTGCTACAAAACAAGAATTGCTTTGTCTGCAGTGATCATAGGATGCTTGTGTTTGTAGAAGCGGTGCTGGGTCTATGTTAATTGTTTGCAGACTAGGAGGTTCTGTAAATTATAGGTAACCAAATAGTTGAAGGATTTTTCAAAATATCCAAAACACTTGTCATTAGCCTGACCGTAACAGGTCTGCTTCTGCAGCGTAGACTGGCCATTTTTTGTGCATGGGACCTAGGTTATTTTGCTCAATCAACAGACTCCTGACATTTCTTGCTGATGGAGATGGTGAATTTAGATCGGAATATCAACCAGCCTGCTGATTTGTGTGTAAAAGAATAGGCACCAAGCATTCCAGATTCCAAACAATGCTTATAGGAAGGTCTGGTATGAGGATCTCCACATTTTCTTTAAGCATTGCAACATTTAATGTGTTTTCCATTTTTGGAGATGCTGGAGCCAACAATTACTGTCAAACTCTTTGGGCTCTAAGCCTGGGTGTGGCTTACAGAGATCAATCTCAAATGATCGTCCTGACTATCTGATAGCAATAAAAGGATGTGCTTCCCCCACCGCCCAAGAGCATTCCAGAGCCACTGAAAACAGTCCACAGATCCACAAGTTAGTCAAGTGACAGCTGAAGGCTCTGCAACCGCTCAGAGTCCTTGCAGAGGACACCAGTCATTTGTGTATATCAGTCACATACATAAAATCAATACACTCAAGTTGCCAAAGGCACTGAACCTGGACAGAGGAAACTACTATTGGTTCTCAAGTATAGAATGAAGCCCCTCCTTTTGACATAGGTAATTTTTTTAAATCAGTTTTACATGCTAATTAAGGCCTTCCTGAGCAGAGAGAATTTTTCACAGGGAACAAAAGAGGTCAACTAAACCTAAAGGGTCCTAATCCCTCAGACAGCACAGGCAGGGACAACAAATAATAGCCAGACAAGAATCCTAGTCATGATTCTTTCATAATGAAGGCCAAGAGAAACTGCAAGTAAAAACAAGCATTTGCAATGCAATGGGTCTCATGTTTGCTCGAGGTAGAGCTATTAGCATTGTAAATTCTTAACTGGACTTTTCTTGCCACACAAACTGAAAATAAAAAGTAAGGCAGCTGACATAAGCGAGCAGATTCAAAGCGCTGCCGTGAGTGCAAAGAGAGACAAAAGGAAAAAAGTTTGTTCGCAGTCAAAGTTATCAACTTAAGTGCAATTAGCATGTAACAGGGTCGATGGACAAGATGGTAACAAAACCACCCTAAGGAGGGACAAACGTAAAGCAGTTACCAACTAAAACAAAGGATTTTTTAAAGCAAACCCATGAACGAATGATAGTGATGGGCGTGCGGTGGGCATGGTTAAAAGCTCAGATACATTTCAACTTGTCGTAAAAAACAGAGCTTGCCCACTGCTATGCTCGACCTAATGATCTAGAAACAAAGAGCACAAAACCTCCCCTCCATCTGCCTACCCCAAGCCACGGCAAGGAGACCAGAAGGGCATACCTGTGTTTGACCCAAATTATCTAAAACCTCTGAGATGTTCACAGTGGTTGCTATTCTAATAGTGGTGAGCTTTGTTAAAGCCAGGGTTGAGGAACTTGTTGACCGCAAAATAATGTTTCTACAGTATACTTGGGCTGACATCCAGAAAGCATAAGTGGTTCAGATAATCCAGATGGTCTGCTGGATGTAGGAAAGTACCCGGGGCTTGGCCAAGATGGCGACCAGTGCAGCACCGTAAATCGGAGCTCTGCGGCCAGCCAAATAAATATCCTGTCCCCAGGCGATCACAGTCTTTCTCTGGCCTATTGCTGTGGGTCCTGCCTCCCCTCAACCGCTTTTGAGTGTACTGGGCCGCTGTGGGGAGCGATACAGTGCGCGGGCGGTGCCTTGCCTGCGGCGCTGGGTGGGTCCGGCCGAGGAGGCCTGCGACGAGGGAGCGCGACGGCTGCAGTGTTTCCCCGGGGGTCGCCACCTGGACTGGAGCAGCGGGCCCTCCTGGAAGGGGACTGTGTGGCAGAGGAACAGGCGAGCGGAAAACAGATTGGCGTTGAGGGCGGACGGCGAGGCTTGAGGTGCTGCACCAGTGTTGGCCCGGGCCTGGGCAGTGCGCCTCGGCGGCATTGTTCGTGCCACGCCCGGCGTCACTAGAGACCAGCTGGACGCTGCAGACTCGGTGGCCCACCCCAGGCTGCAAAGAGGGCCGCCGGCTGATTCAAGCTTATCGGGGAAACCACTGTGTTGGCCTCACCATCGACTTCATGGCTGGTGGACCAGCATGATTGCCCCGACCGTGGAGTGAGAAGCTGCAGAGTCCAGGGGGCCCGGCCCAATACCGGGCACTGTGCATTGACTGAGCCTAGGTGGATAACTGTGCGGGACCCTAGACCCATGCCAGCAAGGGGGGGGGAGGAGGGGTTGAGACCAGGGGAGTCGCCCTCGCCTCTCCTCGCGCTGGAGGTTGCACTGCCATCCCTTCAGTGGTGCTGCATCGCACTGGCTGTACACTGCAATCTGACATTGGCATAGCTTAAAGGATACGTGATATTGGCACCCACTACCCTTGGAGACCTGTAGACTACACTGGGAGACCTGCGGCAACGGCTTCCTCACCTGAGCCCTGTGGGGTTGTCCCCTCCAGCGGAGAGTCAGGCCCTCCTGTCTAGGTGCAGCCCCCTTTGGGGTTGGTTACCACCACTTGCCCTGCAGACACTTCTTACGGCGCACCAGCTGACGCACCAGCTGGCGTGCCACTTAAGGGGCGCCCTCTTGGGAGTGCCCCAACAATAGGAGCCTGAATGGGCAAACCACAAACTTCCAAGATGACAGCGGCGACAGAGGCCACGCCGGATACTCTGCCTGCAGTTTTGGACGTGACCTGCAATAGATGGACGCCCCACTCCACACTCATACCTCCCAATTTGAAAAGGTACTACAAGCTATGTTAGACACTAAAACCTCCCTTGAAGCGAAGACTGATGCAGTGACATTGGATATTAATTTATTATGTGCGGATCATCACACACTTTCTGAGAGAGTTGCTGAAACAGAGAGGCGCGGCTGAGATGTGCCCCACAATGAAGGATCTACAGGAGCACATTAAACTGACTACGGAAGTGACAACGTTGCAACGTAGAGCAGAGAATGCTGAAGGGTGGTCGTGACACAACAACAATGCAAAATTGTTGTGAGAGCAATGGCTTGCCGACACGGTCCTGCGAGAAAGTACAGAAATTCATCTTGGCGGATCGGGCACACAGGCTCAACTACCACGACGGGGGATCTGGTGCTCCAGCTCTTTCGTATGGACGGCAGAAATTCGAGGATGCAATCATCACTGCATATCTAGACTTCACTGCTGAAGTACATAAGAAACATAGTTCCTATTATCTGGTGAAGCAAAGCCTCCGGGAACACAACCTCAAGTATGCCCTGTTTCCTGCAAAGCTGCGTGTACAAGATGGCTACAAAACTCACATCTTCTTGTCGCCGGAGGACGCCTGGACCTGGCTCCATGCCAAGGGCTTGGCCCAGTCTACGGGCCCGGAAGGACAGTGGTCGACTCCAAAGGGGAAGCGTAACCGTTGCACAGGAATGAAGTCCAAGCCCACACCAGCTCAGGCGGTTGAGGAACAATCCTGTGCACTGCTCGAGGCTATGCAGTTTGCGGCCTATCTGTACTCTGCGGGAGTCGTAGGACTCTGACCCTGAGTAGGGAGAACGCACGGACTCGGAAGACTCTCCTCACGGGTCCCTGCTCACTCCCCAGTCGGCAGATGATATCGGAGACAGACTCCCTTTGACGGAGGGGCCCACGCTTCCTTTGATCCCATTGCTCAATCCCTGGAGAGTAAAACACTATGCCACATGGGCCCTAAGGGGAGCAATGTCAAGACTTTACGTAGGACTCCTGGTTCCCCTACGGTCTGGTGAGGTTGTGGGATCCAGTTCAACATCCGGATGGCCGGGCAATCAGGTCCTCTCACTTGGCTCTCACCCCGAGCCTTATTCCGTATGGACCAGTTGTTCCCCATGCCTGATCTCAGGCTCTGTTTTTTTTGGCTTTGTGTTGTTCGTGAAGCATGGTTTTGGTCTTTTGTTAGACCCAAATTTTGTTTTTCTTTTGATTGTTTTATTATTGCCACTACTCAATATTAGAGAGATGGGAGCCGGGAGTGATAACAGACTCAAGCGCAGTAATATACTACCAGGGGGAGCACAGGCGGGCCCCACTAGTATAAGTACGGGATGGGCTCCTGAGGCTCTAGTGCAGAATCGGATTCTTGTACAGAAATGGCTACACAGACATGCTCATAAGCCACACTTTAATGTGATCACATGGAATGTAAGGGGCATGGCCACACCACACAAGAGACATCGTATTCACACATATTTGAAGCGCCACCTAGTGCATATAGCCATGCTTCAGGAAACACATTTATCGCAGACCTCTCTTGGGAGGCTGCGCTCTAGCTGGAAGGGTCAAATCTTTGGTACCATTTCCTCATCATTCACCTGCGGTGTGGCGATATGGATTGCGCCTGGAGTGCCCTATGAAGCTGACCGCACACAAGTGGATCCCAATGGTCGGTATGTTGTAACCGAGGGCTCTCTCAATGGGGCACCATTGTCCCTGGTAGGGCTACATGCACCCAATATTAACCAAGGATGTTTCTTGGATACAACGACCACTGGTCTGCTCCGAGACGCTGCTTTGGGGGCGGGCGGGGGGGCTACTTTTTGCAAAATAATAATACAACATCACACCGAGCAAATGAATGGGATGCTCATAAAGTAGTGGTGCACATCCATTGCATGGCTGCCTCTGTGGGTGTCCATCGGGTATTGCTCTAGGAGTTGGCCACATTAGGATCCAAAATGCTTATAGCGGAGGTCGCTGTGGCCAAGGGTGAGCTGCGCCCAGAGGAGCTTCGCTCCTTGCGGCTCAACCATAAAAAGACCGACACCAGACTGGGCAAATAGTAATACAGACACTACATGACGAGAAGGTACACGGAGGGCGACAGATCGGGCCGCTTACTGGCTTGGTTGGTCCGGGACACCCTGCAGTGCTCGCCCATTGGAGCAATTAGGCTAGAATCAGGCGTAATAGTTAACACTCAGGTGGCTATCAATGAGGCTTTCTATTCATACTACCAAATGTTGTACGCGGCTGCCCCCGTCCCCCCAACTTGAGCGTGCATCCACTTTCCTAGCTACCCCTTCCTATCTAGCCGTTTTAGCCGGAGCAGTCTGCTGCGCTGGATGGTCCCATTTGTGCAGAGGAGATATGTGCTGCAATATCCCAAATGGCAAGCAATAAGGCTCCTAGCACGGACAGGTTACCAACCAAATATTACGCGATACAGGTGAACCCTCTTGCAGCCCATGTTCACCATCTTCAATGAAGCGCACGAAAGAGGGCAGATACCAGGATCTCTACGCGTGGCCCTCATAGCAGTGCTTCCATAGGTCGGCAGGGATCCTTTAGACGTCAGATCATACCGCCCGCTCTCTGTTAAACACAGACTGCAAGATCCTAGGGAAAGTACTGGCGAGCAGACTCCTCCTATTCATTCCACCATGAGGATCAGTCTGGATTTATCCCAGGACGAAACACCTTTTTGAATATTAGGATACTACTTTACCTTCTGCACAGTAATACTGGGACGTACCACTGTGGAGTGGCCATATCTTTAAATATCCAGAAGGTGTTCGATACTCTAAACTGGGACTTCCTCATTAAAACATTATTGAGACTGGATATATAACCTGGATCACTACATTATATTCTAACCCGTCGGCTTGAGTTTGGACAGGGCAAATCTGATCAGGCACATTCCCCATACATAGGGGCACTAGACAGGGCTGCCTGCTCTCTCCACTGTTGTTTACTACAGCTAAAGCCTCTGGCCACCAAATTGAGCATACATGGGGCATTCCAGAACTCCACATGCATCACATTATATCTCTATACGCAGATGACGCCTTGATTTACTTACAAGATCATGTTGTCTCTATGCCGGGGGTAATGGCCATACTGGATTCCTTCGCCGAAATATCAGGGCTGCGAGTTAACTGGTCTAAGTCCTGCATTTTCCCCTAACACCGGTTCCCGTGGACCTCCAGCGTGACTGGCCGGTTGCAGTGTGCAAACACACGTCAGGTTTGTAATAGAAATCAATGGGAGACCAAGGGGTCTCTTCAGCGATGCAGGCAGGCAAGGGGGGGGGGGGCTCCTCGGGGTAGCCACCACCTGGGCAAGGGAGAGGGCCTCCTGGGGGTCACTCCTGCACTGGAGTTCCGATCTTTCAGGTCCTGGGGGCTGCGGGTGCAGAGTCTTTTCCAGGCGTCGGGAACTGGGAGTCAGGCAGTCGCGGTCAGGGGGAGCCTCGGGATTCCCTCTGCAGGCGTCGCTGTGGGGGCTCAGGGGGGGGGGGCAACTCTGGCTACTCACGGTCTCTTAGTCGCCGGGGAGTCCTCCCTGAAGTGTTTGTTCTCCACAAGTCGAGCCGGGGCGTTGGGTGCAGAGTAGCAAGTCTCACGCTTCCAGCGGAAACGCAGTTGTTTTAAAGTTGCTCCTTTGGAAACAAAGTTGCAGTCTTGGGTGAACAGAGCCGCTGTCCTCGGGAGTTCTTGGTCCTTCTAGAGCAGGGCAGTCCTCTGAGGATTCAGAGGTCGCTGGTCCCTGGGAAAAGCATCGCTGGAGCAGTGTCTTTAGAAGGGAGGGAGACAGGCCAGTAGAGCTGCGGCCAAAGCAGTTGGTGTCTCAGTCTTCTCTGCAGGGTTTTTCAGCTTAGTAGTCCTCTTCTTCTTAGGTTGCAGGAATCTGAGTTCCTAGGTTCTGGGGAGCCCCTAAATACAGAATTTAGGGGTGTGTTTAGGTCAGGGAGGGCAGTAGCCAATGGCTACTAGCCCTGAGGGTGGCTACACCCTCTTTGTGCCTCCTCCCAAGGGGAGGGGGTCACATTCCTATCCCTATTGGGGGGGATCCTCCATCTGCAAGATGGAGGATTCCTAAAAGTCAGAGTCACTTCAGCTCAGGTTGCCTTAGGGGCTGCCCTGACTGGTCAGTGACTCCTCCTTGTTTTTCTCATTATCTCCTCCGGCCTTGCCGCCAAAAGTGGGGCCGTGGCCGGAGGGGGCGGGCAACTCCACTAGCTGGAATGCCCTGTGGTGCTGTAACAAAGGGGGTGAGCACCAGGTTTGGGATCTCTTGCCTCAGTGTTAAGGAGTCCATCTTCCCAATAGAACCTGTGTGTTCCACTGACTTTTGTTTTTGTTTCCTCAGCAGCTTGCTGCCTAAGGCCTTCAAGAGAGGGACAGGTTTCTTGCCCCTTATACAGCTGTTCCCTTGTGTGTCCCCCTGGGCCTAATAGTTAAACCTGATAAGGTTCCAACTCCCTAGGCTCAGTTCCCTCAGAGGGTAGAACTTCTTCCTGTGAAGAGAGGTTCTTTTTCTTTTGCTGTGTTGAAGCTGGTTCCCCAGTCTTCTTTCCTTTTCTTTTGGAGGGTTGGGCCATTATTCCAGACTCCAACACCTCTTTTTCACCCTGAGCCTTGCACTGTGTCCGTGTCTTGACACACACCAGTTCAGGAATACCCAGCATGGCTTTTAAGTTCTACCTCAGCCCATGCTGAGGACTCCAGGTCATTTCCAAGCAAACAGTCTACTGGGATAGCAGAGGAGACTACCACCTGTTTCAGGCCAGCGACCCCTCCCCATTCTTAAGTTACCATAGCCATGGGATGTACTTTAGTCTGATTGTCGGGGTTGGTGACTGGATACGTTTGTCCAGTCAGGTACTGTCCTGGGGAAACCAGTTTGTCTGTCACCATTGTGACACTGGCACCTGTATCCCTCAGGGCTTCTACACTAGTCCCATTAATAAAGAGTTGCTGCCTGTATTTTTGCATATTAGGGGGCCAGGCAGCTAGTGTGGCTAAGTCCACCCCACCCTCAAGAGACTAATGTAGCTTCAGTGGGGACCCTGATTTTCTCTGGGCACACGGTTGATGCCACCTGGAGACTGGCTATTCCAGTGCTAACTGGAGTAGTAGTAGTAGAAGTGGAACCTTTCTTGGGACAGGCCTTGTCTCCAGTTTGGTGTCCCTGCTGATTACAGCTACGACACCAGGCCTTTTTTGGTATCAAAGTTTTTACCTTTGTACCCAAATGAGGAGTGTGAAGAGGCTTAGGACCCTCCCTCCTGAGCAGGTTTTTGGGGCCCTCTAGAAGACTCTTTACTATTTTTGTTTTTGGATGTCTCAACACTCTTCCCCTGGGGAGTCTTTGTGACCCCTTTCTTTTGGTCACCCCCTGTGGAAGTCTTGGTCACCCTAGTCTTGACCCAATGGTCTGCCTTCTTTCCCAATTCTTGGGGAGAAATTGGACCTAGGTCTACCAGATACTGATGCAGTTTATCATTGAAACAATTGCTTAAAAGGTGTTCTTTCATAAACAGATTATACAGCCCATCATAATCATTTACACCACTGCCATTAATCCAACCATCCAGTGTTTTGACTGATAAGTCAACAAAATCATCCCAGGTCTGGCTCGAGGATTTTTGAGCCCCCCTGAACCTAATCCTGTACTCCTCAGTTGAGAATCCAAAGCCCTCAATCAGGGTAGCCTTCATGAGGTCATAGGATTCTGCATCTTTTCCAGAGAGTGTGAGGAGTATATCCCTACACTTTCCAGTGAACATTTCCCAAAGGAGAGCTCCCCAGTGAGATCTATTTACTTTTCTGGTTGCACAAGCCCTCACAAAAGCTGTGCACCATTTGGTGGTTTCATCACCATCTTCATATTTTGTTACAATCCCTTTGGGGATTTTTAGCATGTCAGTAGTATATCTGACCCTATTTAAGTTGCTGCCACCATTGATGGGAGCTAAGCCCATCTCTTGTCTTTCTCTTTCTATGGCTAGGAGCTGTTTCTCCAAAGCCAATCTTTTGGCCATCCTGGCTAACAGGAGGTCATCTTCATTGAGGCTGCCCTCAATGCTTTCAGAGTTGTTGGACTCCCCTGTGGGAGAAGCAGCACCTCTGACTATCACTTGTGGAGTCAGGGTTGGAGGAACCCTGGTTCCCCAAACTAGGAGTGGAGGGGGGAAATTGTCCTCCACTTCACTAGTTTCATCCTCTGTAAGGTTATCTTCAGAGGGGTTGTCTCTAGCAAACTCTGCCAAGAGCTCCTGGAGCTGTACTTTGGTAGGGTTTGATCCAGTTTTTATCTTTTTGATTTTGCAGAGAGTTCTTAACTCTGACATCCTAAGATACAGGTAAGGGGTGAGGTTGAGCTCCACCACCATCTCTTCTGCAGTAGATATTATTTCTCTAAAAGTTGGGATACTTTTTGAGAATCTAAAAGTATCTCTAGAACTTAATCCAAACTTTTACAAAACTTTTAAACTCTAAAAGAAATGCTGACAGGGATTAACACAAGGCCCTAGCTGGACTTTTAAAAATTTAGAAAAATAGCTCAAATTTAAAAAATCAGTTTCTAATGACAATTTTGGGAATTTAGTTGTGTGATCAGGTATTGGCTGAGTAGTCCAGCAAATGCAAAGTCTTGTACCCCACAGCTGATCCACCAATGTAGAAAGTTGGCTCTGTATATACTATTTCAAAGTAAGAAATAATGTGCACAGAGTCCAAGGGTTCCCCTTAGAGGTAAGATAGTGGCAAAAAGAGATAATTCTAATGCTCTATTTTGTGGTAGTGTGGTCGAGCAATAAGCTTATCAAAGGAGTAGTGTTAAGCATTTGTTGTACACACACAAGCAATAAATGAGGAACACACACTCAGAGACAATTCCAGGCCAATAGGTTTTTATATAGAAATATATATTTTCTTAGTTCATTTTAAGGACCACAGGTTCAAGATTTACAAGTAATACTTCAAATGAAAGGTATTTCACTCAGGTATTCTAGGAACTTTGAATAATCACAATAGGATGTACAGTTTTGACAAAAATGGCAATAAGCTATTTTAAAAGTGGACACAATGCAAAAAATCAACAGTTCCTGGGGGAGGTAAGTAAATGTTAAGTTCACAGGTAAGTAAAACACTTACAGGGTTCAAGGTTGGGTCAGCACAAGCAGGCACTGGAGTACACCCTCAGCGGCACAGGGATGGCCGGGTACAGAGTGCAAACAGGCGTCGGGTTTCAGATAGGAATCAATGGGGAGACCCAGGGGTCTCTTCAATGATGCAGGCAAACACGGGGGGGGCTCCTCAGGGTAGCCACCACCTGGGCTAGGCAGAGGGTCGCTCCTGCACTGGAGTTCGGTTCCTTCAGGTCCTGGGGGCTGCGGGTGCAGTGCTGGTTCCAGGCGTCGGGTTCCTTGTTACAGGCAGTCGCGGTCAGGGGGAGCCTCTGGATTTCCTCTGCAGGGGTCGCTGTGGGGGATGGGGCGTCAACTCTGGCTACTCAGGTGGAGGATTTCTAAAAGTAAGGGTCACCTCAGCTCAGGACACCTTAGGGGCTGTCCTGACTGGTGGGTGGTGACTCCTTGTTTTTCTAATTATCTCCTCCAGCCAAACGTGGAGGCAGTGGCCAGAGGGGTGGGCATCTCCACTAGCTTGGATGCCCTGTGGCACTGTAACAAAAAGAGTGAGCATTTGAGGCTCACCGCCAGGTGTTGCGGGCTTTGTTCCTGGCCACAGAGTGACAAAGGCACTCTCCCCATGTGGCCAGCAACATATCTGGTGTGTGGCAGGCTGGCAGAAACTAGTCAGCCTACACTGGAAGTCTGGTATGTTTTCAGGGGGCTTCTCTAAGATGCCCTCTGGGTGAATTTTACAATAAATTGCACACTGGCATCAGTGTGCATTTATTGTGCTGAGACGTTGGATACCAAACTTCCCAGTTTTCAGTGTAGCCATTATGGTGCTGTGGAGTTAGTGCTTGACAGACTCCCAGACTATATATTCTTATGGCTACGCTGCACTTACAATGTCTAAGGATTTGCTTAGACACTGTAGGGGTATAGTGCTCATGCACATATGCCCTCACCTGTGGTATAGTGCACCCTGCATTAGGGCTGTAAGGCCTGCTAGAGGGGTGACTTACCTATGCTACAGGCAGTGTGAGGTTGGCATGGCACTCTGAGGGGAGTACCATGTCGACTTAGTCATTTTCTCCCCACCAGCACACACAAGCTGTAAAGCAGTGTGTATGTGCTGAGTGAAGGGTCCCTAGGGTGGCATAAGACATGCTGCAGCCGTTAGAGATCTTCCCTAGCATCAGGGCCCTTGGTACCAGGGATACCAGTTACAAGGGACTTACCTGAGTGCCAGGGTTGTGCCAATTGTGGAGACAAAGGTACAGTTTAGGGAAAGAACACTGGTGCTGGGGCCTGGTTAGCAGGGTCCCAGCACACTTTCAAATCATAACTTAGCATCAGCAATTGCAAAAAGTCAGCGGGTAACCAAGCCAAGGAGGCATTTCCTTACAGATAGTTAAATCAGTATCATACGCTCAGCCCACAAAAAGTCCTTGATTTTCTCTCTTGACAATGAATGTGATGCTGGGGATGCTCAGCCTCCCGAAGACCAAGGAGGAGGCAAAAGAAGAGTAAGGCTTATGCTGCCAACAAATTGCAGTTCCCCTAGTAATTAGCCAAAGCTAGATGGCTTCCTGACATTAAACTGGAGATAGTCCTCCAACCCCTTTAATTAGACAGCCCTCAGTCAACTAAACATAATGCACATGTGGAGAGGAACGGATAGAAAATGAAGGCTGGAATGGGAAAACCAAATGAGGCAGGGCCATAGATTTGTTCATAGAATCGACCATCCGCTTCAGTGTGGCACAAGTTGGAAAGCCATTATGACCGTGATTATGTGGTAAGGAACTGGAAAGTTAGTATAATTGTGTTCAATACCCTGCAAAAGGTAGTCAGCTGTGAAAGTCTTGGACAGAAGTGTGTGCAAGGAACCGTACTCTGGATTTTGTAACTCATGCATCGTTTAGGCAGAATGTTATATTGTAATATAATAACGCTTTTGTACAGAAGTGGTACAACATGTATAAAAAGGAAAGACCCATTGGCGTGGCCAATGCTTTTTTTCTTAGCAGAATAAGTAATTCTTTAACACCTTCTAAATAGGAAAGATTTCTGACATAACCTGGTCCATTCTTAAGTCTGTTGCATCCAATATTATTGAAGTAATCTAGAAATTGTAGATTCTGATTTAACTTACTGTGAACATTCAGAGGTCTTTCCTTTATTCTGATAATCCATTATACATTGTATAAGATGGTTATTTTCATCCAGCATCTACAAGACAAAAAAAGCTGCAGGTTATAAACATTTAATGAACAGCAAGATGAGTACAAACAAGCACTGAAATGGGCCAATAGGTCTCACTTATTGAAAGAGCTATTGGCTGTTCAGCATAGCTTAAAGGTAGTGGCGTAAGTGTCAGAACGGAACAGCAAGTGGAGTGTGTTGTGTATTGGAGTGGCATAGTATGACGTTGCATAGTGGGGCATACACTGGAGTGGCAGAGTGAAATGGCATAGAGTGTTGCAGAGTATAGCGGTGAAGAGTGCAGTGGCACTGAATGTAATGGAAATTAGTTCAGTGGTGTACAACGCAGCAGCGTAGATTAGAGTGCCACACAGTAGAGTTCAGTGGTGCAGAGTGCAGTGGTGCACAGCAAAGTGACGCACAGCAGAACGGTGCAGAGCACAGTTGCGTGATGCAGAGAGCAGTGGTGCAGAGTAGAATTGACTGGCAGGGTGCATTGGTTTGGAGTAGCACAGAACGGGGTAGAGTAGCACGGAACGGGGTAGAGTATAGTGTGGTGAGAGTGGAGTGGTTAGTTTGGCGTGCCAGAGTAATGCAGTGTAGAGTGGCGTAGAGTTCAGTGGCAGAGAGTGTAGTGTTGCAGAGCAGAGTGTCCGACTTCAGTGATGTCGAGTGAAGTACAGTCGCATAGAGTAAAGTACAGTGGCATTGAGCAGTGGTTCCCGACCTGTGGTTCAAGGACCCCTGGAGGTCCATGAAGCCTTTTCATGGATCCCATGACTGCTTAGATCATTAAAAATAACAGATTCATAAAGTGCATATAAATAAAGTGGCTAAAACTACAATTGAACATTTTAAAATGTGCTGTAAATGTCAAGGGTTTTTAAACTGGAGGCTAAAAATGTAATTGGAATCCTTAAATTGATTCTTGGGAGCATTGGAAGTGCACAAAATTGAATACAGAATGGACAATGTGTGGCTTTAATTTAGAAAAGCTCCAGCCTTCCTATTAAAATTAGAATTTTTATTGTTTGCAAATTAAGTAAGATGTTATTTGTGTGTGTATTTGATTGAATGCATTTTTCTATATTTTTTGTGTGTTGTTTTGCGGTTCAAATCATCAACAACGTACAGGCCAGAGTCCCAGTCAAGACTCAATGGGGGGCCTCCGGAATCAAATAGTAGTGATTCAGTGAGGGTCCCCAGGTTCCAATAATGACAAGGTGGGAGTCTAAAGAAGTCAAAAGGTTGAGAGCCACTTCATAAAGTACAGTTATGCAGAGTGGCGTGCAGTCGCTTAGAGTGCAGTGACTGAGTAGAGTGAGATGGCACAGAATAGACTGTTTCAGAGTAGAGTGAACTGCTGCGGAGTGGAGTGGTGCATGGTAGAGTGCAGTTGCGTATTATGGCAGAGTGTAATGGCGTAAAGTGGTGTAGAGTGCAGTGGGATAAAGTGCTAAGTAGATTAGAGTGGCATACAGTGGATTGTCATAGCGTGCAGGGGCACAGAGTTGAGTGTTACAAAGTAAAGTGCACTGGTATAGAGGGTAGTGTTTCAGAGTGACATACAGTACAGTGCGTGAGTAAATTGGTGTGGTGTAGAGTGCGGTGGCAAAGAGTGAATTGGCATAGATTACAGTGGTACAGGGTAGAGTAGAGGCGTGTAGAGTGCAATGGCGCCAAGTTGGGTGCTGCAGAATGCAATGGTGTGGAGTTGAGTTGTGCAGAGTGGAGCATTCATGGTGTGGTAGCAAGCTGCTGTTGTGTAACCATTTTAGCTATAGTTTTATACATGTTATTTTAGCAAACTAGGCCTGCCGCTGTGCACTTTACCCTAGATATATTTTATTTAGCTTTGTTATATTATTTTAACATTAGCCACATTTGCGGTCTTGTTTTATTTTCTCTATCGAGCTGTTCTTCGCCTAGGTCAGCACTACGTTCTTCAACAAGACATTTCTTTCACTCTGTGCTTTTCCCAAGGCTGCAGTAAGATAGGGTGCCGGCAAAAGTGGTACGTGTTGTCGTCAATAGTCACAGAAACATACATAATCTTATGTGGGGATCCTTTCTTGGAACATCAGATATTTTATTATAAAAATACTACTTTGACCCATGTATGTTAGAGGGAGACTCCAGTCACGTGACCATGACTGAGTGCTGATTGATTTGCTACAGCTGCTTATGTAGACTACAGGCCTCTTGCTCAGGTATGAGAGATGATGTCTTCCCAGGGGAACCTGAAAGGCAGAATTAGAGCTTAACATGCTGTGCTCTAACACAGCTTAGGTAGGAACTATCTCTACAACTCTTAGGGGCAGTATGGTAGCATTATTCTTGTGTTTTAACCTCCTTGTCACAATTTTAATTTTGTTGTGCTTCGTCATCCTAGTTATTGCAATACATGCTGTATTACCTGAGATGCAGTTATTGCAATAAAACCTTACTGAACTTTATTCTGCCTCTGATTGTCCTTGCATATGTGAGACTAATGTAACTGAGAGAAACGGAGAAGATCCGAGTGACCACAATTCCCCGGAGAAGTCATTTAGGTCATGCGCCCTGTTGCCACAATCATCCCTGCTTTTGGGTGGAGATGAGGCATTGCTAGTTAGCTGGATTAGGCCGACAGGTGTCACATGGTGCAGGACCAGACTCAGTCCCCCGCAGTACAGGTGATTCTGACGCCCTAATCCAGTAGTCTCATTAAGATAATGAGAACCTACGTAACACTGCCATTACAGACAACACATTTACAATGGAAATGACTATTACGTTTTCACCGACATACAGTTTTACTATTGAAGCTATGGACCGCACAGACGAAAATGTGGAAATTGCATCACATAGAGTAAAGATTTGTTTTGATCATATTAAAGTATTTGTTCCCAACACACTTCAGAATTAACAAAAATGTGCTTCATATTTGTCCTTAATTCTGCTATATTCTGAAATACTTACACAGTTCATTTAAATGTTGTGTGCTAGAAACAAAAACCTCTTATCCCTAGTATCCAGCAGGACTGTCGCATAAATCCTCTCTCTCTCAAGACAGAGAAAGAGATGAAATAAGTGCCTTCAGAAGAACAGCGCCTGACATTTGACCTCGGTCTTTAAATACACAGGAGATGTGACAAGATAAGAACATAATTTACAGGCCTGTTTACAGAAAGGGAGCAATAGGAAGGATACTTGGAAAAGGGAAGTTACAAACTCAAGCTGTACAGCCTAAAACAAAAATCGCCATAAAATTGAAAGCAATTAAATTTGAGTTACAAACCACAAAACCTTTGGCAAGCAACAGACAGAATGCATTCCTAGGTCAGCTTTCTGAATGTTGCTAAGTTGTCTCTAGTAAACCAGGTAGCTGTGCTGACTGGTCAGCTGCGACCTAAAAAGGACGAATATGTCTCAACATTTAACCACATAACACCTACACTCACTTTCTAGAATTAACTCAGACCGTAGCCTTGGCTGGTGAATATGACAGTCATGACTTTAAGGACCTTTCCTGCTGACTAGGTCCTAGTTCTAGGTAAAAGGAGCAGAAGTATGGAAGGGGTGCTGTGTTGGGAAAGAAAAAGATGTGAAGCGTTCAGGTTAAATGATAAAATTTGAACTTATAGTCTTGCAATTGTGCCTACATAATATGGTCAAGGCTGCAAATCTGTGACAGAGAAATGCCATCTAAAGCAATAATAAACGGGAAACCAGCATTGGCACGAAGTCGGTTAGGCTTCAACCTAAAAAGTAAATAAAACTAACATATAATATCTTGGCATTACACATAACCTCCATAGCAGACAAAGAGAACTGCACCTGCAGCATCAGCACACTTTTTAACTGTAGTTCCATGCTTCTCTGCCATGGTTAATTTCTAGCAACATTTTTCCATGTCAGAGCACCTGTTTGGACAAACTTTTTTTAATACCTTCAAGTTTAATATTTGTACGTTCATCATCACCTCCTCCCCCAGAACCTTGGTAGCCCATTATGAACAGCATGTTGCTGTATGAAACTGCAATGCCCCAATAATGTCATTTTTTTTTAAATGGCATGTTTATCTACCGTGAATCGCTGGTGTTACTGGATATGGTATACTTAATACCAGTGTTTCCTAGTGCATTTATGTATCTAAGCAATCATGCAGCTTTTGTGCTCTCATTCTTAACAACATAAACAATGAGCCAAGTAATTTGTTGAGCGGTTTGAGTAACTGTAGGAAAGTACCATCTTGCCTGGAATGTTACCCCCATATTTCATTGTATGCATGCTGTTTTAGCCCTTGTGTCACTGGGACCCTGCCAGGCAGGGCCCCAGTGCTCATAGTATGTGCCCTGTATGGTGCCTAACTGTCTCACTGAGGCTCTGCTAACCAGAACCTCAGTGGTTATGCTCTCTCTGCTTTCCAAATTTGTCACTAACAGGCTAGTGACTAAATTTACCAATTCACACTGGCATACTGGTACACCCATATAATTCCCTTGTATATGGTACTGAGGTACCCAGGGTATTGGGGTTTCAGGAGATCCTCATGGGCTGCAGCATTTCTTTTGCCACCCATAGGGAGCTCTGACAATTCTTACACAGGCCTGCCACTGCAGTCTGCGTGAAATAACTTCCACGTTATTTCACAGCCATTTACCACTGCACATAAGTAACTTATAAGTCACCTATATGTCTAACCTTCACTTAGTGAAGGTTGGGTGCAAAGTTACTTAGTGTGTGTGCACCCTGGCACTAGCCAAGGTGCCCCCACATCGCTCAGGGCAAATTCCCCAGATTTTGTGAGTGCGGGGACACCATTACACGCGTGCACTATACATAGGTCACTACCTATGTATAGCGTCACAATGGTAACTCCGAACATGGCCATGTAACATGTCTAAGATCATGGAATTGTCCCCCCAATACCATTCTGGTATTGGGGGGACAATTCCATGATCCCCCGGGTCTCTAGCACAGTACCCGGGTACTGTCAAACTGTCTTTCCGGGGTCTCCACTGCCGCTGCCAACCCCTCAGACAGGTTTCTACCCTCCTGGGGTCCAGGCAGCCCTGGCCCAGGAAGGCAGAACAAAGGATTTCCTCTGAGAGAGGGTGTTACACCCTCTCCCTTTGGAAATAGGTGTGAAGGGCTGGAGAGGAGTACCCTCCCCCAGCTTCTGCCAATGCTTTGATGGGCACAGATGGTGCCCATCTCTGCATAAGCCAGTCTACACCGGTTCAGGGACCCCCCCAGCCCTGCTCTGGCACGAAACTGAACAAAGGAAAGGGGAGTGACCACTCCCCTGACCAGTACCTCCCAGGGGAGGTGCCCAGAGCTCCTCCAGTGTGTCCCAGACCTCTGCCATCTTGGAAACAGAGGTGTTGGGGGCACACTGGACTGCTCTGAGTGGCCAGTACCAGCAGGTGACGTCAGAGGCTCCTTCTGACAGGCTCTTACCTCTCATGGTAGCCAAACCTCCTTTTCTGGCTATTTAGGGTCTCTGCTTTGGGGAATCCTTCAGATAACGAATGCAAGAGCTCACCAGAGTTCCTCTGCATCTCCTTCTTCACCTTCTACCAAGGATCGACCGCTGACTGCTCCAGGACGCCTGCAAAACCGCAACAAAGTAGCAAGATAACTACCAGCAACATTGTAGCGCCTAATCCTGCCGGCTTTCTCGACTGTTTCCTGGTGGTGCATGCTCTGGGGGTAGCCTGCCTTCACCCTGCACCAGAAGCTCAGAAGAAATCTTGTGTGGGTCGACGGAATCTTCCCCCTGCTAACGCAGGCACCAAAAGACTGCATCACCGGTCCACTGGGTCCCCTCTCATCCTGACGAGCATGGTCCCTGGAACACAGCAACTCTGTCCAAGTGACTCCCACAGTCCAGTGACTCTTCAGTCCAAGTTTGGTGGAGGTAAGCCCTTGCCTCCCCACACCGCACTGCAAAGCTGTGTACTGCATTATTTGCAGCTGCTCCGGCTCCCGTGTACTCTTCCAGGATTTCCTTTGTGCACAGCCTAGCCTGGGTCCCCAGCACTCCGTCATGCAGTGCACAACCTTCTGAGTTGTCCTCTGACGTCGTGGGAACCCCTTTTGTAACTTCGCATGGACTCCGGTTGACTCAACTTCCAAGTGCCTGTTGGGGTACTTCTGCGGGTGCTGCCTGCTTCTGTGAGGGCTCTCTGAGTTGCTGAGCGCCCCCTTTGTCTCCTCCTCCAAAAGGCAACATCCTGGTCCTCAGCAGCACCCAAAAACCTCTACTGCGACCCTTGCAGATAGCAAGGCTTGTTTGCATTTCTGCGTGGGAACACCTCTGCAAGCTTCATCGCGACGTGGGACATCAGTCTTCCAAAGGAGAAGTCCCTAGTCCTCTTCTTTCTTGCAGAACACCAAGCTTCTTCCAACCAGAGGCAGCTTCCTTGCACCTTCATCCAGGGTTTCCTGGGCTCCTGCCCCCCCGGACACTGTTGCGACTATTGGACTTGGTCTCCTTGTCTTGCAGGTCCGGAAATCCATTGTCAGTGCACTGCTGGGGTTTGTTCTTCCTGCAGAATCCCCCTATCACGACGGTTAGAAATTGGGTTTTTGATTGGCAGTCAGGTTACCCCCTGTGCAAGCAAAAGCCCTCACTATAGTCAGGGTAAGTCACACACAATCCAAGATTATCCGGTGTCCACCCTCTGGTAGCTTGGCACGAGCAGTCAGGCTTAACTTAGAAGGCAATGTGTAAAGTATTTGTGCGATAAATCATGCAATACCCCCATATAGCACCACAAAAATACACGACACAGTATTTAGAAAAATATATAATATTTATCAGGATAATTGTAGGTCAAAACGAATAAAGTTGCAATGTGAATTTGTAGGGATATTACTGAAAAGCGATATAAAGTGTCTTGAGTCTTTAAAAAGCAAACAAAGTCTCTTTCAAGCACAAAGTACCTGGTTTGGAGTGGAAAATCTCCTCAGAGGGCCGCAGAAGAAGAGATACGTGGAAAAAGGGTGTGTGTGTCGATTTCTCTCCAGCACACACGGACTTGCGTCGTTATTTTTCACGCTGGGAAGTCGTGTATTGGTTTCTGGCGCGCGGACAGTCTCTTTCTGTGGATCGCGGGGATTACCAGATGTCCCGGGTCTTGTGCGTGGATTCTCCTGCTTGTTTACCGGCTGCGTGTCGTTCTGCGGGGCTGTGCGTCGAAGTTTCGCTCTCATGGCAGGCGTCGCGTCGATTTAGCCTCTGGAGGTCGGGCGGCGTTGTCCTTGCGAGGCCATGCGTCGAAGTTCCGGTCGTCCCGAAGGCGTCGCGTCGGTGTGCGGCGTTTTTCTCGCCGCGGAACAAGCTGTGCGGCGAAAATTTCACCGCACGAAGCGTCCAAGTGAAAAAGAGAAGCCTTTTTGGTCCTGAGACTTCAGGAGAACAGGAGGCAAGCTCTATCCAAGCCCTTGGAGAGCACTTTTACAGCCAGACAAGAGTTCAGCAAGGCAGCAGGGCAACAGCAAGGCAGCAGTCCCTTGTAGAAAGCAGTCAGGTTAGTCCTTTAGGCAGCCAGGCAGTTCTTCTTGGCAGGATGCAGGTTCTGGTTCAGGTTTCTTCTCCAGCAAGTGTCTGATGAGGTAGGGCAGAGGCCCTGTTTTATACCCAAATGTGCCTTTGAAGGAAGGGGGGGGGGGGGGGGGAGGGGGGGGGGGGGGAGGGGGGGGGGGGAGACTTCAAAGAGTGGCTAAGAAGTGCACCGGGTCCCCTTTCAGTTCAATCCTGTCTGCCAGTGTCCCAGTTGGGGGTGTGGCAGTCCTTTGTGTGAGAGCAGGCCCTCCACCCTCCCAGCCCAGGAAGACCCATTCAAAATGCAGATGTATGCAAGTGAGGCTGAGTACCCTGTGTTTGGGGTGTGTCTGAGTGAATGCACAACGAGCTGTCAACTAAGCCCAGCCAGACGTGGATTGTAAGGCACAGAAAGATTTAAGTGCAGAGAAATGCTCACTTCCTAAAAGTGGCATTTCTAGAATAGTAATATTAAATCTAACTTCACCAGTCAGCAGGATTTTATATTACCATTCTGGCCATACTAAATATGACCTTCCTACTCCTTTCAGATCAGCAGCTACCCCTTCAATATTGTATGAGGGCAGCCCCAACGTTAGCCTATGAAGGGAGCAGGCCTCACAGTACTGCAAAAACAAATTTAGGAGTTTTACACTACCAGGACATGTAAACTACACAGGTACATGCCTTGCCTTTCACCCACACAGCACTCTGCTCTAGGGGTTACCTAGGACACACATTAGAGGTGACTTATATGTGGAGAAAGGGGAGGTTTAGGCTTGGCAAGTACTTTTAAATGCCAAGTCGAGGTGACAGTGAAACTGCACACACAGGCTTTGCAGTGGCCGGCCTGAGACAAGGAATAGGGGCTACTTAAGTGGTTGGCACAACCAGTGCTGCAGGCCCACTAGTAGCATTTAATCTACAGGCTCTAGGCACATAGAGTGCACATTACTAGGGACTTATAAGTAAATTAAATAGTCCAATCAGGTATGATTCAAGGTTACCATGTTTTAAGGGAGAGAGCATATGCACTTTAGCACTGGTTAGCAGTGGTAAAGTGCGCAGAGTCTAAAAGCCAGCAAAAACAGTGTCCAAAAAGTGGAGGGAGGCAGGCAAAAAGTTAGGGGTGACCACCCTAAGGCTGTCAGGTCTAACAATGACTATTGTGCTCTCTGGGGGTAGTAGGTGCACTTTACCTCTACTTTTCAGGGTCTTGGGGTGGGGTATTTTTCTAACCCTCACTCTTTTCTTACAGTCCCAGTGACCCTCTACAAGCTCACATAGGTCTAGGGTCCATTCGTGATTCGCATTCCACTTTTGGAGTATATGGTTTGTGTTGCCCCTATACCTATGTGCTCCTATTGCAACCTATTGTAATTCTACACTGTTTGCATTACTTTTCTTACTCTTACCTGATTTGGGTTTGTGTACATATAACTTGTGTATATTACTTACCTTCTGACTGGGGGTACTCACTGAGATACTTTTGGCATATTGTCATAAAAATAAAGAACCTTTATTTTTAGTAGCTCGGTGTATTGTGTTTTCTTATATATTGTGCATGTGATATAAGTGGTATAGTAGGAGCTTTGCATGTCTCCTAGTTCAGCCTAGGCTGCTTTACCATAGCTACCTTCTATCAGCCTAAGCTGCTAGAAACACCTCTTGTACACTAATAAGGGATAACTGGACCTGGCACAAAGTTTAAGTACCTTTGGTACCCACTACAAGCCAGGCCAGCCTCCTACAATAAGAAAAAATAAAGAGAACTGTGGAAACAATCTTTAAAAAGAATGTTCGATAGTAAAAATTGATAGTCTCTGCCATATCTATAGTTTTTGCCAGGCAGCATGTAAAAGGTGCATGGGAATAGCTCCAGATTTTTTTCTTCATAGTACATATATATGGATATTATTCTGATAACGGGCCGCATGGTCTGAACACTGGATCACCACTCAATCTTTTTGTTCATAGAATTCAGAAATACATACAATTTATCTCAATTAAATTTCATGCCAGAGAACTCACACAACACTTAAAAATCTTAAGGATAAGCAGATATGCTTGCACACAGATTAGGAACACACAGCACAACATAATCCACATACAGCAATATTACCCTGAAGACCTCTCCAATAATATTACTCCCAAGCTCATGTCTCTGTCTTCTTATTGTTGGTGTTTCTATGGCTGTCACAAACTGTAGGGAGGTGGCAAATACATCTGTTGCATTCTGAATTCAAACTAGAATGCTTCTTATACTATAATCAAATTAGTATGGATGCCAGAAGGTCTAGCTTAAGCAATCCAAACTCATTTTAATTTAAGGAGCTGCCTGCTGATCTTTATAAACACAAGACAGATTCAATAACCTTTTCAGCATCCAATGATGCAGCAACTGCCTTCAACTATTTATCAACGGCAGTCAAGGACCTAGTGTAAAAACAGCCAATTCCTTACGTCTTTCATTTTGCTGCATTAAACCATAAAATGAATACAACACACAACAGGATTGTTCCTACCATCCATTCACTATGTCACAGATTTCAAGCTATTGGTTTCACAAATGTTACCATCCGTCTTACCACGAAAGAGCACCAAGTTAACACTCTATTGGTGCAATTCAACTCTGCAAGGATAATGTTTATTTAATTGTTATTGCCTCTGGGCAACATAGCCATATCTTGCACTAGTGCTTATAGTGTGCATCAAGGCCTCTGCATCTTGGGAAGTCAGTTGCATAGCAAGGTACCTTGGTGTGCAACACATAGCACGCACAAACAAAGTACACACCTTTTTAAGTTTATAGTTTAGCAATACACTTTTGTTTTGTTGAAATGCATTGAATCAGTTTAAAGTCCATCTTTGCATCCCATGTAACTTACTGGTGCCACTCCACATGAGACATTTTCCTTTGGGCTACTTCACCAGCCATTCAGCGTTGGCCCCAACATGCGGACTGACTTTACCCATGCTATATAACCTTAAGGAGTCTCTGGTGTTCCACATGAATATCTCTTACCTACCCCTTTATGCCTTTCAGAAGAGTCCAAACCAATATTCAAGGCAAACCAGACCTGCCAATGACTCTCCTCCAGCCGTGAAAGCCTTTGAATAGCACCAGGTTTACCTCCTCAGCAACTACCACTACATCTGAAACATTTTACTCTTTCCAAAAACATGAGAAGGCCTACTCCATTCCTCGAATTGTGTGACTAATAGCAATCTGCTTATGAGAGTAAATTTACCAGGGAAGCTTCTTCCAACAGCAAAGAAACTGTTACTGCAAATTTTGATGATGGGTTCCATGGAATGGATAAGGGAGCTGCAAGTCTTTTAGCCCACTATTCTGCAGTGTTGGCGATAATCAACATGTTTTATTGTATAACCTGCCAACTATTCTTTATTTTACTGCTGGAAACGTGAAGTAAAGTTTGCAGGAAAACAAAATCCTGGAAAAAGTAGGCTTTGAAAAGTTGCAGCAAAAATGTTTACTGAACAAATAAAAAAAAAAAAGGTTTTAGATACATATTTAAAAAATAAATAAAAAATAAAAAAAAAGTTGTGTAAACAGAGCAAAGGTAAGTATACTAGGAAAAGGGGCTTGTCCCTCTCCTAAAATTAGAGGAGAATTTACAATGATGAAGGTGATGGGGGACTAGTAAGGGGTTTTTAGAGTTCAGATAGGAGTAGCATCAAAGGGATAATAAGGGAATTGTACGGTTCAAGAAAGGATAGTAATATGTTTTTAGTTCTCACTTCCATAAATTAAAGAATGCATTCCAGAAATACTACTTGTCAAAAATCCACATTTTTGGGGACGGTCATATGTAATAAACAATTACACAACATTACTGCCTCGAGAATTTCAACTGGCTTCAAGTAGTTAAGTCAGCTTTATTTAACAAGTCATCTTTATTTAAACATACTCAAATGGTTTGGTTAACTGCTTTTACCAAGAGCCATTTACAGGAGATACACTGCCAAAATTTCTATGTCAGGACCCGAGGCGAGGATTATACAGATCTTTCTTCACTCTTTATTCAACAGCAAGTTTAAAGTTCAGCAAAAAACAATGAAGAACTACAACACCCATGAGGACGCTCCCATAGCAACCAAAGTCCAATCATCAAGCCTTCCGACGATGTGTATAAATGTCCCTTGTCATCATCCGTCCTCTTTCTTCACTGCTCTAGTGTCAGTGAAGTTTGCCCTTACTGCCTCTGAGTACTTAATATTTTTTCAAACTTGTTTTTGCACGTCGATTGTGCCATTGTGAACTGTTTTCCTCTCGTTTCTAAGGATGCTCAGCGAGCGCAGCAGACTTTTTTGCTTGAGCGCCGATTCAACTTGCGGTGACGCGGCGGGCCCTCTAGAGGGCGCTCTCGCACTGCTATCCTACAACAGTGTGTTTTTTGACCGATCAAAGCGCCAAACGCAACCGCAACTCGAATTGCGGCTCAACAGGGGTTTATTGAGCGAGGCTCATTTATTAACCCCTCCAACTCCCATTTGAACACCGGTTTTGTGAGTGAAAAGACACAGTGTTGCGGTAAGACCACTTCCCATCAGGGACATCGCACGACCCTGTGGGCACGTCCAGAGACCACTGGGTCAGTTTTTCTTTTTGGTCACAAAAGCGTGAGAGGGGGGGGGGGGGGGGGGGGGCTGCGCTTATTTTATAGGGTGTTCTTCTGTCAATATTTCCCCGAGTCCCACGATGCAGTCCATGCAGGACCTTGATTTTTACCCCAACATGTCCCCAGGGGAGGGCCCTTCGCAACGCTCTCTCCCTCCTGGGGTAGATGTGTTGCTCTTGCAGGCTATCGCCCAGGCCCGGGCCCCTATTAAAGAGAGCGTGGCGCAACTGGCAGAACAGGTTTCCGAGGGACTGGCATGTTTGTTGAGGACAGAGGGCTGAATTAAAGACTTCCAAGGTCACAGCTCCCAAGAAATCGCACAAGTGCAACGCAGGGCACCTAGAAGACTTTGAGCGCCTCACCAATATCTTCTATAAAAGTGCGCATGCGCATAACCGCACAACCTTCCGGGAGGTATCTCAGCCCAGAGTGACTGGTGAAAAGCTTCACCACATAGTGGGCCCTGATGTGGGGTCACTTAAACACATCGCAGAGGACTCTGATGGGGATTCCTCCTCGGAGGAACAAGACTCCAGCCGCCACTGGCACCCCGGGCCTCTGTGCAAGATCCGCAAGAGCCGGATGACTCCGGTTCAGATATGTTTGAACCCGAGAGAATTTATCACCCTTGGTCATCGGAGTGGCAGCCGGAGCAGAAGGTAGCCAAATATGTGGCTAGTAAGATTCGTAACCCTTTTGAGAAGGAGGTGCGGGCTCGCCGGAAGGCCGAATGCCCGCGTCCTACCTTGCCAGATAAATTGGCGGCGACTCCGGACATAGATCCGAAGATGTATACTTTTTTTTTTGCAAAGTACACCTAGGACCCCAAGAAGGGTAATGACCAATACTGGAGGGCTTGCCATGGCAAACTACTTGACGCGTTAGGTCCCCTAACACAGATAATTCAACTGGCTGAGCGTGCGAGACAAACTGACACCTCCCTGCCAACGGATGTTGTGGCCGGGTGGGCCCATAAGGCAGTTTGCCTCCAGGGTAATGCTAACCGTGCCATCTCGGCTGAGAGGCACTGTTCCTTACTTAGCAGTTATCTAACTCTGAGGCAGGTGCGGTCGCCAAAGGTAATTTATTCGGCAACCCGTTTGTCAAGGAGTTGGGCAAAATTGTCGCCACCTTTTCAGCACTGGACAAGATGCAATCTTCAATCAAGAAGATATTCCCGGGGAAGGTTTTTGGGGGGGGCGGACGAGGCAGGGGCCACTCCTCCAGCTGCCTTTATCAACAAGGGACCAATTCCTACAGAAATAATGGATGGCGAGACAGTCGTCAAGACACCTTCTTTCCCAATCAAGGCAGAGCGAACAGGATTGCCCAGGGAGGAGCGAATGCTCCAGGAGGCCCTTCTGGTAAGGATTACCCCTTCTTTCCCTCAAAAAATTGGAGGGAGGTCATGCTTGTTCAGACACAAATGGACACACATAACCTCCGATTGCCTGGGTGTTACAGACGGTGATAGGGTTTCACATCGAATTCTGGGGAACTCCGGTCCAGGGGAATCTTCCAAGACCCTTAGTCTTTTCGGCAGCGTATTCCACACGGATACCATACGCAAGTCTCTTCTTCACCCCAGGGGTTTTGTGAGCAATCTCTTTCTTGTAGAGAAAAAGGACAAGGGTTTTCGCTCGGTTATCAATCTCAGATCATTCGAGTGGGTGATCTACAGACACTTACAAAATGGAGGGCATTCATATGCTCAGGGATCTCCTGTTACAGGGAGATTGGATGGTTCATCTGGACCTCAAGGATGCTTACCTGACGGTCCCCATATTTCCCCCTCATCGCAGGTTCCTACAATTTCTGTGGAGGGATCAGGTGTTCGAGTTCACGTCCCTTCCTTTCGGCCTCTCTTTGGCATCGTGGTGTTTCACCTGACTGCTCAAATCAGTGGCGGAATACCTTCGCTCTCGAGGGATTCATCTGATCATCTGCCTGGAAGATATCCTCCTCATGGATCAATCCAGGACTCAAATTATATCCAATGCGAGCACGACTGCTGTACTCCTCCAGGACTTGGGGTTTGTGATCAACCAACAGAAATCGGATCTCCTGCCCACACAGGCAATTACTTTTCTGAGGTTTCTCGTACACTCTCAATCAGCCTCCCTCAGTCTCCCGAGCTCAAAGCTCTCCAAGATCAAGAAAGAACTGATTAAAGTTAAGAGACGCAACAGGATCTCACTCAGGCAATTGGCCAGAGTAGTGGGACTGCTCTCCTCCTCGATTCAGGCCATTTTTCCAGGCCCTCTTCATTGCTGGGCTCCCCAGCATCTGAAGGCGCATCATCTTCTACGCGGATTAACGTATTCAGAGCTCATCTCCCTTACCCAGGAAGTGAGAACAGAGCTCCAATGGTGGCTGGACCACATGGAGGCTTGGAATGGCAGGGCCATTTTCGGAGCCTCACAGGACCTGGTCATAGAATCGGCTGCCAGCCGCCAGGGCTGGGGCACCCGTCTCATTCGGTGGACGATGGACCCCTTGGGAGCTCAGTATGCACATCAACTGTCTCGAACTCCTGGCGGGTTCTTTTGCGATCAGGTCCCGACTCGGGACAAAGTCTCCTGTGCTGTTCTTCTCGGATGGACAATGTGTCTGCAGTGCAGTACATAAATCACCTAGGGGGCACGCTTTGAGAGCCCTAGCGGAGTTGGTGAAGGATTTTTGGCACTTCTGCCTTCAACACCAGATTTTGGTAACAGCAGAGTACCTTCCAAGTTCCCAGAACACTCTGGCGGAGTGGAATTCCAGATTTCTGGCAGACTTCAGCGATTGGCAGCTGGATGAAGCAGTTTTCCAGGTGTTCATGGAACAATGGGGTTTTTGTTCAGTGGATCTCTTTGCGTCCAGATGGAACACTCAATTACTGACATGCTTCAGCTGGCGCCTGGACCCGGAGGCAGTGGGTGCGTTCTTGCAGGACGGGGGGGGGGAGGGGGGTATTCAGGAGTATGTGTTCCCTACTTTCCTTCTGATACTGAGAGTATCAGCCCAGGTACGTCGTCAGGTGGCGACGGTGGTATTGATAACCCATCTTTGGAGGTCACAGGTGTGGCTTTCCAATTCGTCTCCCGGACTCTCCATCAATTCTACAGGACCCTGTGGGCCACTTTCATCCTCTGGTCCTTCAGGGCCACCTCGTTCTGGCGGCTTGGAAGATTTCCGGGCTCGCTGGCAGGACTGCCGAATTTCACAGGACGCTGAGAAATTCATCAAACCGGCATGGGCTCCGGGAACATGTAAGCGGTACAGGCCCGCTTGGACTAGATGGGCTCATTTGTGTGTGGAAAGACATCGATCCCATGGGGGCCCAGATTACAGATATCCTGAATTTTCTTGCAGCGCTGACTTGACTTATTGCTATGTAAATTCCTTTGGATCAGCCATCTCGGCTGGCCATCCGCCACTGCAGAGCCGTCCGGTTTGACAGCACCCTTGGGTATGTAAGTTACTTAAAGGGATCGGAATCTCCAGACCTCCGGAACCCAGGTATTCGGAGTTATGGGACGTCAATCAGGTTCTTCGACTCTTATCCTCGTGGCAGGATAATGAACATCTCTCACGGAAGGAGTTGTCATCTAAGTTGGCTATGTTACCATGTCTTAGATCGTGCAAAAGGGTGTCGGACGTTAGGGCCCTGGGCGTCTCGCTAGAGTGTTTTTCCCCGGATGGGGTGACTTTCACTGTTTCCAGGAGAACTAAATGTAATATCAGTTCGGTAACCTATCCAGCTTTTCCCCCATGCACCAAAATTGTGCGTGGTAAGATGCCTCAAAGTTTATTAAGAGGTGACAGACGAATTTCGGCCTCCTGAAGAACACCAATTGTTGATTTCGCTGAAGAAACCTCTTAAGGCAGTCTCCTCCCCTTCGATAGCTAGGTGGATCAGATGGATCTTGACAGAAGCAGGCATCAATGTACCAGTTTTTGGGGCACACTCCACTCTGGGTGCTATGGCTTCCAAAGCCATACAGGTGGGTGGCAGATTAGATGACATTATGAATGCTGCGGATTGGTCATCGGAGTCTACTTTCAAACAATTCAATTTTAAACCTATCCATGAAGCAAACTCTTTGGTGGTAAATAAGCTTCAAACTTGCATAATCCTCGCTTCCGGACCTGACATAGAATGAGAAATTTCCTAGCTAGCGAGAAGGAAAGTTTAAATTCTATTAAGGACACGGAGGCAAGGATTACCCCACCTTACACAGGAAATGTGTTTCCCACCCGGGAGCTGCATGAAGGTACCATTTTGAGGTGGTATATACATATATAGTTGCTTAGGGTGGATGTACGAGTATCTTGGTTGACTTTGCTTCCTACTTGTTAATTGACACATTATTAATACGGTTTAAAGGCGCAATGCACTTTATCAAGGATATGCTTATTTCCTATATTGGTTTTGTTTGAAAAAGGGTCTTTCACCCGCTTAATGAGTGATGTTGTTCCTGTAGGATCAGAGGCGTCAACAACCTGAGAATGCCTGAACTTCCTTCCGCAGTGAAGTCGAGGACGGATGGCAACAACAAGGGACATTTATACACATCGTCGGAAGGCTTGATGATTGGACATTGGTTGCCACGGGAATGTCCTCATGGGTGTTGTAGTTCTTTGTTGTTTTTTGCTGAACTTTGAACTTGCTGTTGAATAAAGAGTGAAGAAACATCTGCATAATCCTCGCCTCCGTGTCCTTAACAGAATTGAAACTTTCCTTCTCGCTAGCTAGGAAATTTCGCATTATCCGTTGCTAGTAGACTTGCGGGGTAATGCAATTACTGTGCATTTCTGTCATCACGGCGGGACTCCATATGATATCCGACAGAGGTGAAGATTGAATTGGGAAATAAATTGATATATTTAACATGCATCAGATTTTTTGCAAACAAAAATAAAACATTTTACAAGAGACAACGATTACAACGCCTTGGTTAGTTTACATTTTTGGAAATATTTCGCTACGTACTGCCTTATTTCCCAAGCATATCTGACACTACAGGGAAATGTCTACAATACACTCTTTGGTCTCCTACAAAGTAAAATCGGGGAGCACTGTGTACAAACTCTATGCCGACGGTACAAGATTCCTTGCCTAGTGCTTTCAA
This sequence comes from Pleurodeles waltl, assembly GCF_031143425.1. NCBI lineage: Eukaryota > Metazoa > Chordata > Amphibia > Caudata > Salamandridae > Pleurodeles > Pleurodeles waltl. The sequence continues at coordinate 527,719,114 of NC_090439.1, forward strand.
TTAACAAGTGGCTCGTGGAAGCTTAAATGTTGGTTCACTTAAACTGGGCGGATTGGACGAACATACCACACCACCAAGATTTGTAAACGAAGAGCCCTGGACTGGAAGTGATGTCCAGGAAACACGAGGCCATCTGGTATCTTAGTTTACTAGCAGTCGTGACAAAGGCCGAGGATTGGTTCTTTGTCGTCGCCCCCCCACCCCCAAAAAAAAAAATGTACCGCTTTAATAGAAAATACTGTTTTTCCCAATGTCCAACTTACTAAAGTCAATAATGCCATTTAGCACGGACAACTCACTGTACCGTAAGGTGGAGGGGGGGGCAATCAAAGATTAAAACTTGAAAAGTTAACAGGTGACACTCTACTCAGTTAATCAAAAACGGGACTCCCCTGTTGCGTTTAAGTGATATGCACTACGTTATCAGGTTCACAGATCCGCCCGCTCCCCCTCCTTCCCATCCGCACCTTTTGGATTGCCGCCGGTGTGATCTCGCCCTTTCCACGCTGCCGCGGAGCTGCAAAAGCCACCGACATGTTGCCTGGTGCCTGTTTCTCCCACCAAGCGTAATATCGAAGCACTGTGAACAGAACAAACCCTGCTCTCGATTAACCGCAGAACAGCACAGGCCACAGGCCATACCAAACCTGCGGGTTGTGTGCGATGGGTATACTCGCTGCATTTCACGTTGACACCACTACGTAAGACACGTACGAACAAAAAATCAAGCATGGGGAAACATTATAAGTCTTTTGCGATGCCTAAACAGACATGTGACCCTTTTTACCAAATGTGAGCGTTGCTCTTCCAAAGTGGTACAGTCCAACTAGCTACCCGACATAGAAGAAGTACAAAGCCGGAAACCCACGCAAGGCTTGTCCTTAAATGGAGCGGCCATCTTGAAATGTGAAATTAAACATTCATGAAAATGCCAATGTCGCAGAGAACGGAAGAGTAGACCGTGCTCGATTTACCGCGCTTCTGATACCCCAATCCAACATGGTATTACATTTTCGCTTCGACAACAAACTGTGGCGAATCAAAATGGTTTATGTTTATGACGTTAGAGGAATGACGAGACCGCTTAAAATTGTTCTTCCCCACAGAAAAGGCCACACTTAGTTGATGCTTGTTAGAGGCGTGTTTAGAGAGAGTGTTTAAAGACAACATTAAAGACGTGCAGCATGTTCCCAAAGGAATAATAGGGATACAGGATGAACCCCAACCAAATTTTTTAAAAAACAAAATGATTCCCTGTTATAATGCGCCGAATGTTTAATGATTGTTGTCATCCTCCTATATAACTGCCAAGTTATCAGATTGCTTACGTCTGCGATTTCTATGATTTTAGTGTGGTTATGTGTGACATTCTACTGCCACACGTGCAACACTTTGAGTGACACTTTCTCGTCAGTAAATTAATGCAGTGACTAGTATTTGGGTGCTCAAACCAAAGGAAAATTCACTGGTATGCTTTCTTTACTGTACTATGGCTAAGGGCAAGGAAAGATTAAGCATTCATTCTAAAAGTCTGAATATTCTCCACTGCAGCCCATCCTGAAATCATGCATGGTAGACTGCTGTGTCACATGTGATTTAGTGCCGCAGCACAATAGCTACATTTTACTTACTGTTACAAACCAAGATGATGTCTGAAAGACATCTGAATCTGGTGGCTGAACAGCACAGTGTGAAACTTAAATCTGGGAGCACTCGGCTTCCCTGTGTAAGAGTGTATAGCCTTAGCTTTATTTTTCACATATGTAATCATACTCATATTTCAATATATTAATCATTATGTATTAATTTTTATGTTAACTTGAGAATTGTGATTAAAGAAAAGGCCACCATAATAACGTAAGGCCTATTTTTGTGTTCCATGGTAACTTAAGTTGGTGAAATTATTCTGTCTTTTCAAAAGAGTGTGTTTCTCTACTAAAATAAATGTCAGAATTTAGTGGCCTCTGCTGGTCTGAAACATAAGTAAATACAAGGTCACTGCGAAATGTTATCTGTATAAAATGTTTCTAATGTGTTTTCCTAGCTGCATTTCCGTAGCCTGACTGACTTAATTTATAGTATTCATATATTTTGCTTGTAGTGATGTTTCTAACCTGTGTTCTTTTCTTCGAGGAGATAATGGCATGATGAAAAATGTTTCCATATTTTGTAATCACTATCCGATGACAACGTAATTGAAGTTATAAAACAAAGTCTAAAGATTAAACGGAAGAAGGGAAGAAGAAACAACAAATGTATTAGTTTGAGTTTTGTCGATGGAATAATAGAAAATAGAAAGGCTTAGTGCTGACATTTTTAATAATTTTCATATGTTAGAGGGAAATCTGTTAATAAAATAAGACAGATCAATTTGACACAATAATATAGGTTTAATCGATTTTCAGCTGGGAACAACAGGCAGTCTCAACATAGAGGCCATGACTGAAGTTCAAAGTTCTAGTTCACAAGCAGTGGTATTTATACTGTAAAAACCACCAAAAACTACGGTTACAAGTTCATCGTTGACGTAAGCAAGAACAAGCAGTACAGATAAGATAATAGGGGAGAGGTACCTCTTGACAAGAGTACATGCACGATTACTGGTCACCTCATGGGTGGTTAGGTAACATTGACGTCATTCTGCATCTCTATCTTTTCTGCACAACAAGTGATTATATGTTACATGATACTCACGGTAGCCCTGCCTTGTGCTAATGCTTATCTGACCCTTACACAGTTCCCCTCACCAAGATATGAATGACTTGTGGTTTTTAGGACCCTTGTGCTAAGGCAGGATACACACTTTTGTTCCACCCTGTTCATGCTAAGTGAAGATTTTGAAAGCAACAGTTGGTGCAGCTCCAAAGAAAAACTCTCATTCTTGGGCATCTTGTGTGTTTCAGCACAGCTAACTTAACAATGCAGCATGTGTATAAGTTGCCTAAATAATAAGTGTTTGATTGTCCTAAATATGACCTGTCTTTTCTATTTTACCCACAGTCTGTCTTTTTTTTTTAGCATGTCATGTATTAAGCCTTTCAATACTTACATTAGTTTACAACTACCCCTAGCCTAAAATGTTTGTATTGGGATTTGGAAACTTATGTTTGTATGTATGTGATGTGTTCCTATTCTTCCTACATCATTCCCCCCTCTAGTTGATTATTCAACTACTTTTCCTACCTTCCCATCTACTAATGAAACTAGGGGAATCACCACATACCCACTACTCTGTCCTTCACAATTTAGCTGTCATCCTTTTGCAACACGCTATTATTACCTGAAAAATAAGACACATCAAGAGCAACAACACGACCAAAGGCAACAAGGCCTTGAACAACCCAAACATCCAGGACGGCACCCATTCGAACCAGCCCTCGAACCACCCATCAGGGGCACCCCCCTCATCGATCATTTTCTTTTGTAGATCATGCAATGTCTGGATGGCCTGAGTTAATGTCCCATTGTCCGCATCATTGGCCGGCACATAAGTACAACAGGCCGATACAATCTTCTTACACACCCCTCCTTCCATGGCCGTCATTAAAGCAAGTACATATCTGTGTTGCATTACCATCAGCCTAAGGGCTCGGAGTTCTTCCTTGATAGCACTGAACCCACCTTCGGTTGCATTTATGGTCTTCATCAATTCAAAGCGTGTGATCTGCAGCCAGTGTGCAGTTGCTCTCGCCTGAATAAATGGTAGGATGCTACCAAAAAAGATTTGTGCATCATTAAATAGTCTATGTTCCTGTGGAACATCTTTCAACACTTCAGTACCAAAAAAACTCAGCAGGTCGTTTTGTCCAGTAATGGTGAAGCAAGGTTGTTGGACGGCCCATGGGATGGTCATGTAACTGAGAGATGTCCACACCTAGTATCACCAGGGAGGGGGTGTGCAAAGTCACTAGGGAGCAGAGGCCATTCCAGCTCGGGGGTAGTTGCATGTGGAGCCGGGCCCCACACATCCAGTAATGATCCATCAGGCTGGAGGTGCCGCCCTGCATATCAGCGTTGTAGGTGGTGATGTTGTAGTTGAGGTTACTCCCCACCTTCACTGTCCCATTCCCTCTGAAACAAAGAGAAAACGGTGTTAATTTCATTGCTATTCTAGGGTGTATGGTAGTTCCTGTCCATGTATATCTCTGTATGTTCACATCCCATATTTCCTGACATTGGCCTATTATCTTATTAAAACTTAGTGGACCTTGTGTCTCAGTGCCATGCAAAAATGATACTGCTCTACATATGACTTTGGCCTCAGTATGCCATTTATCATGGGCAAATACTGATCCTGTGATACTAAGAACTGGCCTGCCTGCGCAATCAGGGGGCAGGGGTTTAGCTAAATAGTTACTACATTCAGATGATGGGTAAGACCTTCCTAAAATACCTTGATGTAATACCCCTTTTTCCCAATCTGGGTGAGACCTTTTTTGCCCTGCTTTCTTCATTTTTGATATCTCTTCCATTATCTCTTGTTTTCCTGTCAGGACTTGTAGGACTTCTGGGGTGGAGTCGAATCTAGTTGTGTTAACTAGTGCAGTAACAGGACTAACGTGAGTTGGTTGTAGCTGTGCTCTCATTCTGCATAAAAATAGGTGCAGGTGACAATGTGTAAAGTTTGGGGATACCTCTTTTGGGAGATGCAATCTATCTACACCAGCAGCATGGGGGATGAGAGAGCATACATAACAACTGGTGTTGGACGTGGATGTGCCTATACTATGCATGTGCTGGTACCACATATTATCAAATCAAATCATAAACATTTATAAAGCGCACTACTCACCTGTGCGGGTCTCAAGGTACTAGGGGGAAGGGGTTACTGCTGCTCGAAAAGCCAGGTCTTGAGTAGTCTCCGGAATGCGGAGTGGTCCTGGGTGGTCCTGAGGATGGTGGGGAGGGTGTTCCAAGTCTTGGCCGCCAGGTAGGAGAAGGACCTCCCACCCGCAGTGGAGCGGCGGACTCGAGGGACGGCGGCGAGAGCGAGTCTGGTGGAGCGGAGAAGATGGGTGGGAGCGTAGAAGCTGAGGCGGCGGTTGAGGTATTCTGGTCCCTTGTTGTGGAGGGCTTTGTGTGCGTGGGTGAGGAGTCGGAAGGTGATCCTTTTGCTGACGGGAAGCCAGTGCAGGTGTCTTAGGAGTGCGGAGATGTGGCTGTTGCGGGGTATGTTGAGGATGAGGCGGGCGGAGGCGTATTGAATTCGTTGCAGACGTTTCTGGAGTTTAGCGGTGGTTCCTGCGTATAGGGTGTTGCCGTAGTCCAGGCGGCTCGTGACGAGGGCGTGGGTCACGGTCTTTCTGGTGTCGGCGGGGATCCAACGGAAGATCTTCCGGAGCATGCAGAGGGTGAGGAAGCAGGAGGATGATACGGCGTTGACTTGTTTGGTCATGGTGAGAAGTGGGTCCAGGATGAAACCGAGGTTGCGTGCGTGGTCTGAGGGGGTCAGTGCGGTGCCAAGGGCCGTAGGCCACCAGGAGTCGTCCCAGGAGGTCGGGGTGTTTCCGAGGATGAGGACTTCCGTTTTGTCTGAGTTCAGTTTCAGACGGCTTAGTTTCATCCGGTCTGCGACGTCTTTCATTCCGTCTTGCAGGTTGGTCTTGGCGCTGGTGGGGTCCTTGGTGAGGGAAAGTATCAGCTGGGTGTCGTCGGCGTAGGAGGTGATGATGATGCTGTGTTTGCGTACGATGTCGGCGAGGGGGCTCATGTAGACATTGAAGAGAGTCGGGATGAGCGAGGAGCCTTGTGGGACGCCGCAGATGATCTCGGTGGGGTTTGAGCGGAAAGGTGGGAGGTAGACTCTTTGGGAGCGGTTGGAAAGGAAGGAGGTGATCCAGTCTAGGGCCTGTCCTTGGATCCCGGTGGAGCGGAGGCGGGTTATTAGGGTGCGGTGGCAGACGGTGTCGAAGGCAGCTGAGAGGTAGAGGAGGATGAGGGCGACTGTTTCTCCGTTGTCCATCAGGGTTCTGATGTCGTCTGTGACTGAGATGAGGGCGGTTTCTGTGCTGTGGTTGGCTCGGAATCCGGACTGACAAGGTTGTTGTCTTCAAGGAAGTTGGTAAGCTGCTTGTTGACGGTCTTCTCTATGACTTTGGTTGGCAGGGAAGGGGAGGAGCGAGATGGGGCGGAAGTTCTTCAGGTCGCTTGGGTCAGCCGTAGGTTTCTTCAGTAAGGCGTTGACTTCAGCGTGTTTCCAGCTCTCGGGGAAGGTAGCAGATGAAAAGGAGCTGTTGATGATGGTCTGGAGGTGCGGGCGATGATGTCGTCGGCTTTGTTGAAGATAAAGTGTAGGCAGGGGTCCGAGGGGGCACCGGAGTGGATGGAGTTCATGGTGGCTTTGGTCTCTTCTGTGTTGATGTGGGTCCAGGCGTTGAGGGTGATGGCTGGGGTTGTGGGTTCTGTGGTGGTCGGCTGGGTCTGGTGTTTGAAGCTGTCGTGTAGGTCGGTGATCTTACGATGGAAGAAGGTGGCGAGGGAGTTGCAAAGGTCTTGTGAGGGTGTGATGGCGTTGGAGAGCTCTTTTACGATGTTGAAGAGTTCTCTGCTGTTGTGGCTGTTTTTGTCCAGTCTGTCTGTGAAGAAATTCCTTTTGGCGGCGCGGATCAGGTGGTGGTGTTCGCGGGTAGCGTTCTTGAGGGCAGTCATGTTATCTGCGGTGTGGTCCTTACGCCAGGCTTTCTCGAGAGTGCAGCAGGTTTTCTTTGATTCCTTAAGGGTGTCAGTGAACCAGAGAGGTTTTTTGGTGTTGGTCTGTCTTGGGAGGCGTCTGAGGGGAGCGAGGTTGTCTGCGCAGTTGGTGATCCAGTTCGTGAGGCTGAGGGCTGCGTCGTTGGGGTCGGAGGAGAAGGTGGGTTGGTTGTCGATGAGAGTGGAGAGAAGCTGTTCTTCGGGGATTTTGTTCCACTGTCGATGTGGGATGGGTTGTGTGCGGAGGTGGCGAGTCTCGGGTCGGAAGGTGAAGTGGACACATCTGTGGTCGGTCCAGTGTAGAGCGGAGGAGTGGCTGAAGGATACGTGGTTGCTGGCGGAGAAGATGGGGTCGAGCGTGTGTCCGGCGATGTGGGTGGGGGTGTTCACCAGTTGCTTGAGACCGAGGTTGGCGAGGTTGTCGAGCAGGGCGGTGGTGTTGGGGTCTTTGTTCTGTTCCAGATGGAAGTTGAGGTCGCCGAGGAGGATGTAGTCCGGCGAGGCAAGGGCGTGCGGGAGATGAAGTCGGTGATGGAGTCGCTGAAGAAGGCGCGCGGTCCGGGGGGACGGTAGATGAGAGATCCTCTGAGGGTGGTCCTGGGGTCCGTGCGGATCTGGAAGTGCAGGTGTTCGGCGGCGAGGGGGGTGTCTTCGGTGGAGGTGGTGACGTTGATGGAGTCCTTGAAGACAATGGCGATTCCTCTTCCTACTTTGTTGGTGCGGTCTTTCCTGGAAATCTTGTAGCCTTCGGGGACGGCTATGGCGATGTCGGGGGCCAAGGAGGCGTTCATCCAGGTCTCAGTGATGAAGGCGACGTCTGGTGCGGTGGAGTCCAGGAGGTCCCAGAGTTCAACAGCATGCTTGTGGACGGAGCGTGCGTTGATCAGGATGCATTTGAGGTGGTTGATGGCGCGAGGGCTGGCGGACATGGTGGTTTCGTGGTGGAAGGTAAGTTTGCAGGTGTGACATACGAAGGGTCCGTGGGTATGTTTCGGGTTGGCTTGGAAGCAGGTGCTGGAGCGCCCCGGGTTGAGGGCGTGGAGGGTGATGGGGTTGTAGCGGTGCAGCGGGGTTTGGGAGTGCTGGGGGCCAGGGGTCGTGGCGCTGGGCGCGGGCCAGGTGCAGACGGGCGCAGATGGGCTTGCCTTTGGCGCGCCAGCGGCGAGGCCGCCATAAGAGGGAGGAGGGGTCAGCTGGGGGCGGGGGACGGGAGTGGGGCGACGAATGGGAGCTGGGGGGCAGGGGCGTGCAGGAGGTGGCGGCGGGAAAGCGGAGGATGGGGGGTCAGGTAGAGGGGAGAAAAGATAGGGGAGGGGGGGTTACAGAGGTGGAGGCGAGTGAGGGAGAGAGATAGAAGGATAGAAAGATAGGAAGATAGGGGGGTTACAGAGGAGGTGGCGAGTGAGGGAGAAAGATAGGAAGATAGGGGGGTTACAGAGGGGGTGGCGAGTGAGGGAGGTCAGAGAGAAGAGTCAGGAGCGGGAGGGCAGACGAGAGAAGATCCAAGAAGAAGGTAAAGAAGAAGAGGAGCAGAAGAGAGAAGATCCAAGAAGAAGGTAAAGAAGAAGAGGAGCAGAAGAGAGAAGATCCAAGAAGACGGTGGAGAAGAAGAGGAGCGAAGAGCAGAAGAGAGAAGAGCCAAGGAGAAGGAAAAAGAAGAAGAGGAGCGACGAGCAGCAGAGAGAAGAGCCAAGAAGACGGTGAAGAAGAAGAGGAGCAGAGGAGAGAAGAGCCTAGAAGAAGGACACAGAAGAAGAAAGCACACGCAGGTCGCGGTGCAGAAGAGAGAGAAAGAAGCACAGATGAAGTACACAGAAGAAGAACACAGATGAAGACAGAAGAAAGAACACGCAGGACGGGGTGCAGGGAAGAAAGAAGAACACAAATGAAGAGTACAGATGAAGAGCACAGAGGAAGATCAAAGATGAAGAAAAGAAGCAGGAGAGGAGGTGAGTAGCGTGGGGCAGGGCGAGGGGCTGGGCGGTGGGGGGGGGGGTACTTACTGTGATTTCGCTGGGCTTGCTAGGAGGTCTCAGGAGCCTGGGCTGGTGGAGCTGTAGCGGCAGGGGGAGCGACCTACCCTTGGGTCAAGGGTCGCTAACTCTGTCGCGCAGCGGCCGCCATAAGAGGGAGGAGGGGTCAGCTGGGGGCGGGGGACGGGAGTGGGGCGACGAATGGGAGCTGGGGGGGCGGGGGCGTGCAGGAGGTGGCGGCGGGAAAGCGGAGGGAGGGGGTCAGGTAGAGGGGAGAAAAGATAGGGGAGGGGGGTTACAGAGGTGGAGGCGAGTGAGGGAGAGAGATAGAAGGATAGAAAGATAGGAAGATAGGGGGGTTACAGAGGAGGTGGCGAGTGAGGGAGAAAGATAGAAAGATAGGAAGATAGGGGGGTTACAGAGGGGGTGGCGAGTGAGGGAGGTCAGAGAGAAGAGTCAGGAGCGGGAGGGCAGACGAGAGAAGATCCAAGAAGAAGGTAAAGAAGAGGAGCAGAAGAGCAGAAGAGAGAAGATCCAAGAAGAAGGTAAAGAAGAAGAGGAGCAGAAGAGCAGAAGAGAGAAGATCCAAGAAGAAGGTAAAGAAGAAGAGGAGCAGAAGAGCAGAAGAGAGAAGATCCAAGAAGACGGTGGAGAAGAAGAGGAGCGAAGAGCAGAAGAGAGAAGAGCCAAGGAGAAGGAAAAAGAAGAAGAGGAGCGACGAGCAGCAGAGAGAAGAGTTAAGAAGACGGTGAAGAAGAAGAGGAGCAGAGGAGAGAAGAGCCTAGAAGAAGGACACAAAAGAAGAAAGCACACGCAGGTCACGGTGCAGAAGAGAGGAAAATAAGCACAGATGAAGTACACAGAAGAAGAACACAGATGAAGACAGAAGAAAGAACACGCAGGACGGGGTGCTGGGAAGAAAGAAGAACACAGATGAAGAGTACAGATGAAGAGCACAGAGGAAGATCAAAGATGAAGAAAAGAAGCAGGAGAGGAGGTGAGTAGCGTGGGGCAGGGCGAGGGGCTGGGCGGTGGGGGGGCAGGGGGGGTACTTACTGTGATTTCGCTGGGCTTGCTAGGAGGTCTCAGGAGCCTGGGCTGGTGGAGCTGCAGCGGCAGGGGGAGCTACCTACCCTTGGGTACAAAGCAGTATGGAGAGGGTGATGGTCAATATCGTTATCAACAGTTCTACGCATGCGTGTAATAATTAATATAGGATAAAAAAAAAATCCAAGGTCTAAAAACATCAACATCAGTGCACTGAGGAGGAAAAACAAACATAAAATACATAACTGGAAAGAAGAATTGTCTAATATTGGAGCTTTAGAGGGAGGCTTTACTCTGGTTGCTTCTCCCGTTCTCCCCCCTCTTTTTCCTGCTATGTGTCCAAAGGGATGGATGGCATGGAGGTGGTACCATGGTTTGTGGCCTTGGACTTTCACTGCTGTAGTCGTGCTGTCTGTCACTGGGAAGGGTCCATTGAATTTGCAGTCCTTCCACTTTCTGACAAAATTGCAAATATATACTAAAGTTCCCAAAAGTAATGGTGTTTGTTGATCCTTTACAGGAGATGCGTGCGCGCGCTTCTTGGCTGCACGTATAACCTTTTTAGAGAAGAACTTTACAACTTTGGTTAGCCCAGACATGTATACATTCATTTCAGTTGTACAACTACAGGTGCACTCAGTCTCCAACTTATGTCTAGTTGATGGCACAAATGTGCTCATTGTTCTACCTGTCACTATTTGATGAGGAGTCAAATGGTTATCTAATCCTGGGGTATTTATCAAAGCAAAGAGTGCTAAAGGGGGGCAGTATAGCCATTTCTTCTTCAATGTTACCCATAGTTTCCTTATTTTGTTCTTGAGGAGGCCATTAAGGCGCTCCACAATTCCATTGCTTTGCGGATGATAAGCTGAGGACAATTTATGTGTTATTCCTAACAAGGTGGTGAGGTGAGAAAATATATTATTGACGAAGTGGGTGCCATTGTCGGATCTGATCCCCTCAGGGACACCCCACCGCGGTATTACCTCACGGATCAAAAAATTAGTAGCAGACTTGGCATCACAGTGAACACAAGGTCCTGCTTCAATCGACCTTGAGAATGGGCAGACTACAACTATAAGATAGCGATAATGATTGCATCTGTCAATCATATCAGTGTAATAAATGTGCAATTCCTTAAAGGGACCTTGTGGGCGAGGTATTGTGGAAGCTATTACCTTAGAGGTGGGACTTGGTGAATACTGTTGGCACACTGTGCAGGTGTGTATGTACATTGTAATCATCTCATGTAAGTTAGGGACAAACCAATCCTGACGTATTTGGAGGGACATATTGTCTCTAGTAGTATGTGAAGGAAGTTGTAGCTGGTTTAGAGCTATCAATAGCAATGCTTGGGGCATGACAGGCTTCCCTGTTGACATTTGTCTGTATATTAAATCTGTTCCAGTCTGTGTGTATCCTCTGGCTTCCCACAACTGTTTCTCATGCTCTGGGGCATTTTCTCGTATCTCTCTTTTACGCAGATGAGCTGTCTCTGTGTAATGTCTGTATGCATTCAAAGGGTCAGAAGGTGTCAATGTTTCACTAGCTAACATAACTGTGGTGGTATGTGTATCACTAAGAGGGCGTGTTGCTGTATCTTTGGCTGCCCAATCAGCCAGAGCATTTCCACAGGACACAAAATACTCACCATTAGTGTGGGCTGTGCATTTCACTACTGCAACTGCATGTGGTAGTGTTAAAGCTTGTATCAAGTCCTCTAAGAGGGGGCGGTGCCTGACAGGGCTTCCATCAGAGTTGAGAAATCCCCGTCTGTTCCACCGCATAATGCTGGAATGTACTGTCGTAGTGACATAGGCTGAATCAGTGTATACTGTTACTGTTTCTCCTTCCCCTTGTTTAAGGGCTGCCACTAAAGCTACTAATTCAGCAGCTTGGGCTGAATATTGAGATGGCAAAGTTATCTGTTTGGTTATCTGCAGTGTGTCTGAAGAGTTGTGCTGCATCGCTCTGACCACTGCAGCACCTGTATGTCTTACCCCTGTGTCCTGATCTATTGTGGAAGACCCATCCACAAAATATACAACACTACCTGGAATGGTGTCTTCTGTTGCTTGGCTACACTCATCTGGAGTATATGTGGCACAATCATGGGCGTCATCGTCAGTGTCTGAAATGGGGTGCGCAAAGAAGGTAGCAGGATTGACTATGTGGCATTTAACCACCTTCAAGGATGGTAATGATAATATTATCTCATAGCCTGATACTCTCTGTGTTGTTAATGTAGTTTTAGCTTTCTGAATTATTGCAAACCCAGCATGTTCAGCATACAGTGTCAGAGGTGCACCCATGACAATGGGGGCACTTTTCTCTACTGCAAAGGCTGCTGTGGCTAGTGCTTGTTCACAAGGGTAATGGCTTTTCATGACAAAATCAAGTAGGCCACTAAAATATGCAATTGGTTTGTTGCCTAAAGGATACTTGTGGGTGAGGACAGCAGCCATCACCTGGCCATTACAGTGGCAAAAAAAGAAAAAACTCTTTGTTGTAGTCTGGTGTTCCTAACACTGGTGCATTTGTTATCTCTGTTTTTAGCTTACTGAAGGTTTGTTCCATCTCCATAGTCCATGTTATCCTGTCTTTCTGTGTTTTTGCCTGTTTGATAGATGCAAGCAGTGGGGATATTAAAGTACTGTAGTCAAAAACCCATTGTCTGACATAATTACATAAGCCTAGGAACTTCTGCATTCCTTTCACAGTCTCAGGCTCTGTCATCTGCCGAATGGATTCGGCTCTCCTGGGCATAATTCGGCAGCCTGATGCTGACAGTAGTTGCCCCAAGTATTGAACTTCTTCCTGGCAGTACTTTAATTTGTCCCTGTCCACCTTGTAACCTATTTGAGCAAGGGTGCATAACAGGGACACAGTGTCCTTTCTACACTGCTCCTCTGCTGGACTACAGATCAGTAGGTCATCAACATACTGCAACACTGTGCTGTCACATTGACAGTTGGTGAGGTCATTCTTGACCGTCCTGTTAAAGACACTAGGGGACTCACAGTACCCTTGAGGTAATCGGGAATGAAGGTACTGTGAACCGGGATAGGAAAATGCATTCAAATAGTGACTGTCTTGATGCAGGGGAATGCTGAAAATGCATTTTTCAAGTCTATGACTGAAAAGTATTTAGCATCTTAGGGTATGTTGGTTAGGATGATGGAAGGGTCAGGTACTACAGGGAATTCTGGTATCACTATGTCATTAAGGGGGCGCAGGTCTTGAATCATGCGCCACAAATTTCCCTTAGCCTTCCTTATAGGGTAAATTGGGGTGTTGCAGGGGGATACACCTGGGTATATGACTCCCTGCTTCACCAATGCCTGAATAGCAGGTGCAATGCCCTCCTCTGCTTCTTTGGATAGAGGGTATTGTCTCACTCTTGGTAGTATTGCTCCTTCCTTCAAAATTATTCTGAATGGTACTGCTGTGCGGACGAGGCCTACATTATAAGGGCCTTTTGTCCACAAGTTGGAGGGTACCTGCACAAGGTCATTATCTTTGATAGGACTGGAGACATTTATTGGTATCACAGGCTTTGTCTCCAGTGTGGTACATAGAGGTATACTGTTTTGAAAAACAATCTCTCTCATTCTAAGGTCATCAGCAAACAAGTGGTCATCTGATATGTCGCCCACCTGCATGTTGGGATCATAAAAGATGATACATGCCCACATCGCATCAGTGTGGGCACTTGCCATCAGTGTCCCATAGGTGGGGGACACTTCTAGAGCTTCTATTTCCAGAATGAGGTCTTTGTCTAATATTTCAAAATAGGGGCCCTGTCGTCTAAAGAGAAAGCTCTTGGGTAATTCAACTAGCTTCCCTGTCAGTTCCGGTGTTTCTGCTATGATGGTGTACACTGCTCTAGTAAAAGCTAAAATGTCTACAGGTCTGGCTCTAACTTGGTTACCATCTGGGGTGTGTGTAACCATTGTCATGATGCGTGTACTAGATACTCCAGGTGTTGAACAGATCATAGTCCCATCCTCTTCAAAGTAAATAGTCATGTTTAAGTTTGCCATGAGATAACGTCCTAGCAGATTAGCTGGTGCATTTGGGGAGAATAAGAAACGTCCATCAACATACCTTCCCCCTATTTCCATCTCCACAGGTTTAGTGAATGGAACCCTCATTACAACCCCGGAGAACCCCTGTGTGTCCATTGATAAATTTAACAATGGCAGTCTCCTTTCACAGATACAGGACCTAGTGGCCCCAGTGTCAATGAGAAAGGTGTACTCCTTGTCATTTATGGCTACCATCACAGTGGGTTCCCCGTCTGGCCTGTGGGTTACCGATAAGACTGGACACATGAGACTTCTCCTTGGGCACCTTCATTGGGCATATCCTCCCATGTAGTTTTGCTGGAATGGGTTTCCTCCCCTGACAGTTACCCCTCCTTCTAAGTTCTGGTGCTGCAAGGGGGGCTGCACTGTCTGCTGTGGCCCATACTGTACTTGGGGCACTGATTGCTGAGGCTGTATCTATGGTTGAGGTTGCAGTTCTATTTGGGGCTATGGGAGATATATCACTTGGGGACTCATGGCAGGTTGTGCTACAGTGCCACCAGGCGGTGCCATTTGTTGGCCATAATTTGCCCTTGTCTGGTTGCTAAGTTCATCTTCCTTTTTAAACCTACAGTCTCTAATGAAATGTCCTGTCATCTTGCAATAGTGGCATGCCTGTCCCCTCTGGAATGTGTTTACTCTATTTCCCCCAAACCTTCCTCACCCCCCTCTTCCATTATTCCTGTTATTGCTTCTCTGGGCATACTGGTAGGGTTGCGTTGGGGTGCCTGAAGGAGGCACTCCCAGGGACACTGCAGCTAACTGGGTGGTGGCAGTGGCAATTCCTTCCTCTGTTTTCTTAGCCAGTTTCTGCTGGACCAATTTAGCTGCTGCTTTCTGTATTTTATCTTTCTTGCTCTTTTCCTTTTCTTGTCTCTTATTACAAAGATGTATTATGTGTGCTTGTATCTTCATCCATGGTTTGGCCTCTAAGGCCACTATATTATCTAATTTATCCTGCACTTCAGCTAGCAGACCCTTTTTCACTATATTGTAAAATAATATTGCATTCTGTCCAGTTACATCCCAACTCTCCCCCACTTTCTGTGTCCATTTTTCCTTCATTCTGCTAAAGAATTGGCCTGTCTGCATACATTTTCCTCAGTTGTTTCCAAACAATTCCCCTTACTCTAATGAAGGGTGCCCCATCACATTTTGGGTTGGTCAATGTTACATCCTTTACTCCTGCCTTTGTGAACAATAGGTCTGTATCATTTCCTATAAGGGAACTTAGTAAACTCTTAATGTCCCCTATTGCAAGAGTAATCCCTGCAGTATGTTTTTTCAGAGTTGCTATCCATTTCCCAGCAACCTCAGCAAGTTGTGGCAACTGTTTTTAAAGACTTTCTTTGTCCATCTGGGGCCATGGTATATACTGAGGTGCCCCTGGGCCCTTGAAGATCAAGGGCAGTTGTGACAGGACTGTAGTCCTATTGCCAGTAGGGTGACGAGAGTCATACTTACGAGCATATTTCTGCCACACTCTTAGACTTTTCTGTATATAGGGATAATCCCAGTAAGGATCCCCTGTGCCCTAAAAAATGCACATTTCTGCATTAGCCAGGTCTCGGGGCTCAAAAGAACCCTCTTGCGGCCATGGTGTCATCTGTGATGCCAATCCTTCTGTCCAACCTGCTAGGTTGTCAGTAAAAGGGACAACATTATACCAACTATTTTCATACTGAGCTACTATTTCATTGGGTGTCAAGTTATTGCCAGGGCATACAGGGAATGCATGTGCCATGTCTTTCCTCAGTGTCATTGTTCCTGCCATATCAAACGTTCCCTTTCTCTCATATGGGCGTGCATGCGCCCCATCAAATACTAATCTCTGTAACTCCGTTGGCTTCTTTTGTAAAGTCTGTCCTGTCTTATTGTTTTCTTCTCCCTCACAGGCACATTGTGACTGTTCCCTGATATGGTCCTCAAGAAGGGACATTCTTTTAACATGTTCAGTGATGTCATCTAATGCCCCCTCTGATCCTTTGTAGGATTTTTCTAAATCCAGATCTTCTTCACCTAAGCTGCTATGTGTGGAGACTGTGTCCTCTAGTGTTCAATCATTTGTGGCCCAGTGAGGGCCCTTGACTGCCTCAAGGGCCCTTCCTCCTTTTCCCAAGTCGCTCTTTGGTCTACCCGTCCATTTTCCTGCACTGTGACCCCCTTGCCTACACTATTCTCCTCTGCTCCTGGGTGCATGAACCTCCAGCACTGTGTGGGAGGACGTTCTGGTGTGTAAGCTAACCTTCTTGTCTAATTTTTAATGTTGGTACTTGGTTTTTGCAAAACACCTTCATTTTTTCTAGCCCCATCCATTCTCTGTGCCTCTCTTGACCCCTCATTAGGTATACCTTCATTTTTCCTAGTGGGGGACATCTTGTCCTCTAAATGAAGTGTAAATGTGGCATCTACTGTCCCTATGTATTTAGTACTGTCCCCACCTAACATTTTCCGTGGTGTACTGGCCATTTGAGGACATGGAGATGGGTGGACATATTCTCTATATTCAGAAAAAGATTCTAATGGTGGGCTATACTCGGGGTCTGTATATCCCACAGCAGGGGGATGTGAAGAGGTGGGTAGTGAGTGTGGGGTACCAGGTTGCATCGTATACATGCCCTGTACCTTTGCACTGCCTAACCTTAATTGCACGTCTTGATAGGGGGGTGGAGGAGCCAAAGGGAGGGTCTGAGGCTTTGTATTTGACTCATTCATATTTGTTTCACAAAAGACCCTCCATAGGTCTAGTGTGATCTTCCTTTTCTCTAGTTTATTTCCCTTGAATTTACTCTGTAGGAAGGTGGCCATGTGTTCTATTGTTGTATTATCAAATGTGCCGTCTTTGGGCCATGCATGTGCAAGTTTTAATGTTGCTTTGTGCCATTCCTTACAGTATTTTCCTATGCTGTCCTTGTCTCATGAGAACACTTTAACCATGTGTTCTAAAAGAGACCCCATGTCTGTTTAGTGAACTTAATCCTTTATACTATATGGTTTACACTCTAAATGGACTTCTATTCACTTCCTGTGGTATTTCCAGACTTCACATAAACTGTTACTAGGCTGTGAAGGTGAACATCAGATATATATATATATTTATATATATATATATCCCTAATCTCTGAAAGACTTTGTTCATTTATATATATATTAGGTAGGTGCATTTATGTGTGGCCTAAGTGATTTGTTTGCCAGACACAACAAACAATAATGTTATTGTGATGTATATACATGTTTATAAGTTACTCATATCCTAAATTCCACACTGGGAGGTTCCTAATAAATTCATACAATAGGAGGTCTAATCCTAAATATGAGTCTGTTATTATTGCAGGGAATTCACGTGACCGTTGCCCATGGTTCCACTGAAAAATTGCAGTGACTTCAATATATTCACTTTCTGGCCACAAGGTGGCACCAGTGTTGCACATGAAAAATTATACGGAATATTTTAGAGGCCTTCAAAGGGGTGCCTCACTCTTGGAAAGACAACTGCAACAGGTTTTGTAGATTTTAAAACAAACTCTTTTATTCTAATTATGCGAAGGTCCTGTTCACATCTATCTGAAAGGTAGTTAAATATATTTGTATGTATAGTAGCTGATAATTCTTTTTCTATTTGTATACCCTCAAGATATGTGTATATGTCCCAGTCTATACTGTTTGATAATTCATCTTGCCTCCAATCTTGAGGCTCTATAGTTTCATAATGGGGATAATAGTTAGTAGTGCCAGTATTTGTTATGGGGTTCATGAAGCTACTACACTACATTTAACTTGGAGGACAATGTCCTTATATTAGTTCTTGGAATAATTATTTATAATTGTCTAACGGGCATTTCTCCTATGTCAATGTAGGTTGTTTTAAGGCCTAGAGGTGATATACTATAAATACCTAGACATTCATAAACTTTTGACTTAAAAATAAATTATTCTATGGTATTGATATTACTGGTCTACTAAGGTCAGTTCTGTTGCAGAGGGCGACAGCCTGACTGTTATAAAAATGAATAATTAATTCAGGGATGTGGAATTAGTAGACGTTTTTGAGACA
This sequence comes from Pleurodeles waltl, assembly GCF_031143425.1. NCBI lineage: Eukaryota > Metazoa > Chordata > Amphibia > Caudata > Salamandridae > Pleurodeles > Pleurodeles waltl. Next base: position 527,736,966 of record NC_090439.1, read on the forward strand.
TTTGTTCAATCCAGTCAATTACTTTACTTTTGAGTATACTGTTATAACTTAACCTTCATAAGAATAGGAGGTCTGATACTTATTCCTATATTATACACTAAATAACATAAACTTATATATTGACATAATTATGTGGCCACATTTCTATCTATACATGCTTATACATACACAGTAATTCTTAATTTCATACTATGGCAAACAAAATACTACTGGTCACTTCCCTCCGGATTCATAGAGGGGACAACTTTTTCACTATTTGCAACTACAAATTGTGACTTCCAGACTTAAGGTCTGGGTTAAGTTGACGAGTGTTCTTTAGAACATACACTGATTGCTCAGCCCCAAGTCCAACACTACTCTTGACCACTTTTGACTTACTTAGTCAAGCTCCCTGTATCTTCCGGACTTACCACCGGGATCCCTTAATATTGAATCATTTTATACATAATCTTGCATGCAAACACCAAAATTATATACATTACAGTGCCAAAATTGTAAATGTCTTTATAAAATAAAAGGAACGGACCTCGTACTTTGTCCACCTCACTACCATCACCTGAGTCCCATCTGTCCGCACAAAATCAGAGATTTTTACATAAATGTTGGCATCTCCCTTACCTCTTTAAAAAGTGTGCAAATCACCTCATGGAGGCAGGCAGGGCCCCCAGTCCAGCTGTTGGTGAGATCAAAGTAGAGCTCCTGGCTTAGCTGGCCAATATGTTGGAGGGAAATCTGTTAATAAAGTAAGACAGATCAATTTGACACAATAATATAGGTTTAATCAATTTTCAGCTGGGAACAACAGGCAGTCTCAACATAGAGGCCATGACTAAAGTTCAAAGTTCGGTTCACAAGCAGTGGTATTTATCAGATAAAAACCACAAAAAACTACGGTTACAAGTTCATCATTGACGTAAGCAAGAACAAGCAGTACAGATAAGATAATAGGGGAGAGGTACCTCTTGACAAGAGTACATGCACGATTACTGGTCACCTCATGGGTGGTTAGGTAACATTGACGTCATTCTGCATCTCTATCTTTTCTGCACAACAAGTAATGTGATGAGTTCCTATTCTTCATACATCACATATCTATTAGTGTTCTGATTGGACATAATGTTCTCACCACATTTCTTTAGACCAATCAGTGTATTTAACAAGTGTAATTTAATGTTCAGTCACCGTTTATTCGGGGATCATTGTCATTATATGCTCATTCTTCTTTGGGATTTTCATGTATCCTGAGTTCTAGAGATCTGTCACTTTGACATTTCGTACTTTGCCAGTTAGTCTACTGACAATTCTGGTGTTTATTATTTTCTAAAAGTTTACTTTGTCTGTTCATTACTGAACAAATGCTTTGATGGTTTAGTAATCTTATAGTTCAAATTCTAAACGATACCCCTTACTTTGTTCCTATTTCAATGCTGATGTCTGACATTGCTGTTCCCCTGATGAAGTAGACGTTGTTTCTGAATTGTTTAGTGATTGGGTAAACGTATGAAATGCGTATTGTTATTTGTCTTTTGTTTTTCAGGTACCAACTGCTGATAATATAATACTGCTGCTAGATGTTTTCTAAATTCATGTTACTAAATTCCTTTACATGAAGTCCACCATGTTAATGCTAATTAGTGGTAGTGAGGTGTCATTCTCATATTTCTGAATGGTTATTGATTTTACCTCAATGTATTAAATTTATCTTGCTCATATTCTATTGCTGTGGCTTTGTGTAATAACCATTGAGATATTGTGTTTATTTGCCTTGATTATACTTAGATTCATGCGCCGACTAAATCAGCTATTATTGTTTCTATACATGTATCATTTGAGTATGAGAATGATTTTCATGACTCTAGCACTGTTAATATAGGGAAATAAATATTTAAATTCTTAATAAACTGGTGTGGTTATTGACGTACTAATTGATGAATATATGTTCAATATATATTGTCTATGCGTTTTCTTATTATGACTTTTTCTTTAAAGCAGATTGTGTTTGGTTCATCGGCCTAAAGTATGAAATCTGCTATCTGGTCTGTCATGACTAAATAGTTAGGATTTTCTGCTTTAGCAGCTGCTTGACCAAATTGTGTGATCCTAGCCAAACACTTTATTTTACCAAGCCTATGCGGGAACCTTCAAATACATGAGTTCAGAATTCGTGCTGTACAAAAAATAATTCAAGTTTTTATTAGCCCATGTATAGGGCACACATGACTGACTCTTGTCTTGCCTCTTAGTTCACTGATTGCCTTGCCATCAGGGTGGGGCAGGAATATTTCTCAGTTCATGTTTAAAACCTCTCACTTTTAATAAATACCTCTCAATTCAGTGATATCATTTGATGTGCTAAGATAAAACACTTTTGCGTGTTAAAGAAATACACTTTAAAAAAAAATTAAAGACACCTTTTCATATTTTAACATCATGATCTTTGTTTACTGTTGGCGGTTATGTGATTTAATGAAGATAGCAGGTAAGAGGCAAGCTACTGAAAGAAGTGGTAAGACACCTCTGAGGTTGCTGACACCTAAGAGGTGATGCCCGAATCAGCTGGTGACTGGGATCTGATCTGGTCAGACATCGAACAGGCCCCTATGAGAAGGGAGTGAGTATGGGAGGGACTAAATGAAGTCTCTTTCTGCAGGACGACAGGAAAGGAAAGAGGTACTTGTGTTTCAGCTGTTTGTAGTTTTAACTGCTAGTACTTAGTTGGGTGCTTGGAATTGTCAGCTGTATCGATGAAGTTAGTACTTAAAATGGCAGCTCCATTTCCAGTATTCCACTGCTGAAACAAAAATACTGAGCTCCCAGCGAGGCTTCCTAGATATAATGGTGAAGGTTATGGTGGTGAGATTTGTAAACTTTTAGAAAGTGCACAACTCCAGGGTCTCTTCATTATATTCTGAAGTGTCCCATGATGGTACCACGAGTGACAAAAATAGCATTTTGTTGACATCCAGTTCCATACTGAAGAACAAGCATTAGCAATGCAATAGGTCTAGCATTTGCTTGAGTTAGAGCTATTGGCATTGTAAATTCATAACTGGACTTTTCTTGCCACATAAATTAGTTTACCCTGGCTCATAATTTGGTCTTTTCCTGCCACATGTTTCCAGTGGCCCTGCATATAACCAATGCACTTCCATGTATCTTCATCCTCTATCTGCAGCAAAAAATGAAAATGTTGCCATTTGGCATTCTAATTTAAATCTGTCATGCTTACTCCAATAGAATACCACTTTCACCGACCCCACCATCAGAGTTGGTGGCTGGCTAACACAATCCCCCCCCAAAAAGCCACAAAAAGCTACAGAGTAGTAACAAGAGAAACAAACTAGCAGGGTCACCCAGACATATCTAGAGTGTTCAAACAGCCCTAGTGTAATAAGGATGTTAAGTTGGTTTGAATCATGGTCAAAACTGCAATAAAGAGAGATTAATAAAGCATATACAATTTTCATGTAAATCTAATAAAAACCTTTTTCAGAAATAAACTTTTAGCATTAGATTGTAATTAGAAATTAAGTATTGGAAGCTAAAGGGGTTACAAATGCCTGTACATATATAAAAAATGACAGAGATGGCTTTAGAATAATGGTGCCTCACGATTCACATTGAACAGATTCAGCCTCTCATTGCAAAGGAAAGCTTCAGGCATAGGCACGTGGTTGTTTTGTTTGCAAATTAAGCATTGCGAGCTAAAGGGGTTAAAAGTGGCTGTAAATATATTAAAAATGTAGATGGCAGGCAGAAGATGGGAGAGGACAGAAGAGAGAAAACGGAAGAAGACAAAAGACAACAGAAGACGGCAGAAGGTGGAAGAAGGCCAAAGACGGAAGAAGACGGAAAGTGTGAGAAGACAGAAGATGGAAGAAGAGAGAAGACGGAAGAAGAGAGAAGATGGTAAAAGAGAAAAGACGGCAGAAGAAAGAAGGCGTGAGAAGATAGAAGACAGAAAACGTGAGAAGATTCCAGACGTGAGAAGACAAGACGGTATGCAGAAAGAAAAAAGAAGACGGACATCAACGAAGAAAGAAGACTAAGAAGAAGGCATCAAAGTAAGAAGATGTTAGCGAAGGAGGAAGACGGAATGCTGGAAGAAAAAAGAAGACAGAGAAGACGGTAGCGAAGAAAGAAGACGTCAGAGAAGAAAGAAGACAGCATGCAAGAAGAAAAAAGAACTACCTTCAGAAGAAGTACCTTCAGCGTCGCAGCCAGCAGGAAGGACACTGTGTCCAATAGGAAGTGACCGGAAGGAGTACTAGGTCCACAGGCAACTCAATGGCAAGATCGTAGAAGAATACAAAGACGACGACAGGAACTGACGTGAAGATGATGTGCTGTCCAATCCGAAGCAGGTAAATCAGAGTGCATTGAAGTAAACCAGTGTTAAGTTCAGGTAAGCAAGAGGCTGGTTCCAAGCCCCTCTTAAGTTTTTTTTTTACTAAAAAAAGATTTTGCAAGCATGCACACAAGGTGGTGGTTACCTTGTTTTTACCCAGTGTGGCATGACAGTGCCATTGTCTTGTAGATACTTAAAAATAATTGTTTATCCGTCACAGGTAAAGTTTTATACTCAAGGGTACAAGCATAAATTACCTCTCTCCTCTCCTGACATGAACATCTGCAAATAGAGCATATACAGTAAGGCCTCACCACATGGCCATAAACTCAGAAGAGGTTAACTTGATGCCTAACTTCAGTAAAACTGTGTTACTTTGAGGAACGCATCGAGAATGAAAAGTACAACAACTTCAATATGGCCCTGAGGTAGGCACTGGATCTTTGGCAGGTGACCTAGCTGCACATGAAGGACATGAGCCCCAGAAAGCTGTTATGACGCTTAATACAAGCACAACACATACTCCTTCAGGGGTATCCAAGGAAATCAAATTTAGAACAAAAATGCATCAAACTGCCTCTAAATGGGTCATGTCCAGGTCGTGTTTCTACAATACAGAGTTCATACAGTAGATATGATGGGATGACATCTCCTAAAAGTAAAGCTTGAAATCCCTTGTCTATTTTATAGAGCTGAAAGGCGCTCTGGTGAAGTGACTTAAATAATAGGCATGCACATCTGTGGCAAATACATGCTTAGTGCTGTAATGTAACCAATGACTAGATGTAGAGTGAAGAAAGATTAATGTTTACCCCTCCCAATTTGAAGCATACACTTATGTCCAGTACATAAGCAACTTTAAAACCACAACACACAACGTCTGACCAACTGGAGCACGATGAACTACAAAACCGAGTGTACAATGAAAAACTGCTGTGTATTCCTGGGAGAAATAAACAATATTACAATAGAAGAAGTTATGTGGCTGAGTGGACAATATTTAACAATATTAATGTGAGTGCATAAAATTAAACTAATCTAGAAATAAATGTTTTTCACCGCAATGATGGTTGAATATCCTGTTTGTTTTAGACAAATAAGTAAATACGAACAAAAATATAGACTTCAATGCATTGAGCTAAAAAGACACACAAGTGCAGCCTCTCGTATGTTTGACATGAAATAGTCATAATGGATGGTAGGGGGCAACTTATTCTGAAAAGTTTAAGTCAGTAACAGCATTGAGCAGTAGGTAGTGGGTAGTTTCACAGACTCTGTACAGCAATTAATACAGTCACAAACATCATCCAAAGATTAGAGCTACAGGTTTAATGTGATCTTCCTGGGCATGTACAATAGGAAGTAGTGATGCAAATGTGTTGCCTGGGACTTGTTTCTCACGGCCTGCAACTCTTTGGATAAACTGTAGAAAGTCAAGGCTGGTGCATATAGCCACACAGGAGCACTTTAACAAATGTAAACATGTATGTGAGTATACACTTCCATACGTCGTCCATAAACCTGTTGTCACATTGCAACCTATTCTGGGTAGGCACAGACAACACACATTTATTGATAGCACAGATACTAACTATAAAATTCAATCATCACGTGAAAACGGTGAAAGTCGATCATTCAAACAGAAAATATAGTGCCTCTGATATAATAAGATGTTAGGCTCAAAAGATACTGTGAGGCAACTTGTACTCAAATAATAAAAATTTGTGCCTAAACTACACATGCACATTAAGGATCATCATTCTTGTTATTACTGCGATACGATTTTGGAACTATTCTGTATGAAAAAATAAGATCGTCGACAACTCTGTACAGCGAGGTTCCTCATTTGAGGAGCGGGTGATGGATTTGTTTAAAAGGCAGATGCTGTTTAATTCTTACAAGTCGCTGTCAAAAGAATTGGAAGTTTTATGTATACGCTTTAGTGAGCTGTAAGGTCTAGACAAGCTGGCTAAGACCAAAGGGAAATGATGGCACAGGAAGGGTTAATTGCTAGAAAGGCCTCCCCTGCAGCAGCAGCAGGCCTCCTCTCTGCACTTCTAGAGAGGCTCTGGAACAACAACTGTAATCTGATCCCAGGACTGTGGAGTAAAACAGGTCTGAGCAGAAGTGATTTGTGGGGTTGAAAAATACAAATATTATATGCCGTAAGCAAAAGCAAGGCTTAGGATGAATCTGGATAAAGTTTCATCTTTATTTGCAGAGCCATAAAAACATTTCAAGGTGCAGCAGCCAACTGCAGGAAAAAGAGGCTTGAAAAACAACTTTGATTGGCAGCTCGCCTGATCCACAGAGGAAAAACACAATTTCGAGACCATGCAGTGGCACAGGAAGGACTAAAGGGATGGGATAGGAGTGAGGAGGCAACAGATTGCCAACAAAAAAGGATCAATTAGTGAAGTCCACTGGGGGGAGGGCCCATCACAGAAGCGTGAATGTAGTCTGATGGCCAACAAAAATGTTCTCTTAGTGAAATCCCCTGGGAGGGAACTTAGCACACAAAGGAGGGACATTTAGCAAACTTCACCAATAAAAACTAATTATTTAAGAAAGAATGGCAAGGGTGGGTGTGGTTAAAAGCCCATATTCAACATAACATGTCTTGCAGACAAGCTCAACCTAATCCCACATTACACTCTTAGAAACTTAAAAAAACAAACCGTTAATTTAATATTAAGCTTTTTCTCTGCTTTGTTTGAATGATTCATTCTTTCATTCTAATTTTGTTCTTCCTTTTTGTTGTAATCTTTCTCTTCCTTCCATAACTCCACTTACCCCTTCCTCTCCGTCCTGCCCTTCTTTCTACCCCCTTCCTTACTTCTGTATTTTCATTAGTTTCACTTTTTCACAATATGTCCTTCTGGTACACTCCCAGTAATTGTTTATTAGTTTCATACCTTATGCATACTCGCACTCATTGAAAGACAGTCCTGTGCTGCCAGTCCCACGGTTTGGAATAGCACACAGTTGCATGATTTACGAGGCAAATATTTTAAATGCTCTGCTCGTGCACAGGATCTTAGAGACAGAGCTGCCCCTGGCTCAGCTTCTCTCTCTCTTCGTGTCTATAGTAGTGGGGACACCGTGATTAACAAACTGAAATAAATACAGCAGCTCACCTCATGCACTCGCTAGATTAACCATCAAAGCACTGTCAAAAGTGGCAGAAAGCAGGAGTGATACTGTCCACAGCACCGCTGCCCACCCAAACACCACAGAGTTACAAAGAGGATCATCGTGCTGTGTCACCTAGTCTGGACATGGCGTGCACAGTGCAGGAAACAATCAGAGAGCTGCCGCCCTCTGACCCAATGAAGTGCTGTGTCAAGTAGAAAACAGGTGTCGGAGCCACATGGGCACTGCCAGCAGCGCATAGCAGCTTTAACCGAATTTCTAGGACTGCTATTTAATTATATTTTCCACCTTCTAGATTTGATTCGCACACGAGGACATCTGAGTTGTAATGCGTGACTAATGCATTTTAGTGTGGTGATGCGGACACCAGCATTAAAATGCGCTAGTCTAACCCCGATGCGTGGTTCCTGGAGGTGCTGCCCCTATTTCTCACAGAGTGAATTCTATGGCCAGACCGGAATCTTCAGATCATGCAATCTCTTCTATGCTTTATCATAAACCATGTTACAGGAAACATAAAACCTGTAACAGGGTAGATACAAAGGACTACAATACCTATAATACTTTTAAGAATAAACTACAAATACCATAAAGGTCAGCAATTCATTTGCCAATCACCACTTCCATGTACATATAAATATTCAGACAATAAAATAAGTGCATGTTCTTTGCTGTTTGGCGGTAGTTACCTACCCCTTTAAGCCTTCCAGAACAGTCCAAACCAATATTCAATGGCATTCAAGCAATTGGATGAGGCTGACGTTAGCTACGTATTCAGCCAGCATCTTATTTGAAGGCTGAAGTTAGCTTCTTATTCGACCAGCATCTTATTCGCTGGTAGAAGTTAGCCTTTTTTTCGGCCAGCATCATATTTGGCCAGCAAAACACACTAGATGTCCCTACAAGCGCCAATAGGGCTTACATTGAGCCACACAATGTTTTCAACTGTGCTCACTTTGCTAACCCTCAAACCAATGCATTCCAAGTCACTTTAGACAAATAAGTAATCATTCTTTCTCCCATCAAGATCAACTTGGCTCAACAATTTTCACCTTGATCCTAACAAAGAGATCACCCAAACTATATGTAAATCACCTGGGCTGAGCACAATTTGCCAGAAGAGGTGACAGCAAACTAGATATCCTTGCCTCAATGCATTTCTAAGGAGTTACATCTGAATAAGTAATTGTGGTTCTCCTATAGGTAAAGCACATTGGCTCACAAATAGCTATTCTGTTTTTCACACACACCACATTCCCCTACAAGGATCACAAGCAGTTGGCCTAAGCCAAGCAATGTTTCTACCAAAACATGGGCTTACTGTGCCACCCATCAGCCAATACATGCCTATGGAGCTGTAGGCGAATAAGAAACCCTCCTATCTCCCATTTACATTCAGTTGGCTCACCAAGTTTCGTATTGATCCTAATAAAAGGAGCTCCGGTCCACACTACCTGGATGTAAATTGCCTGAAACGAGCCAACATTTCACAGCAGGTGGCAATAAATTGGCTGCCCTCACCTCAATGTATTACTACAGATGTACACCTGAATTAGTAATTGTAGTACTCTCATACAAAAAACACATTGGTTCACAAATATATATGATGTTTTCAAACACACCACACCCCACTACAACGCCATAAGAATTTAGTCTGACCCAAGCAATGTTTCCACCTGTGCCCATTGTGCGACCCTCAAACCAATGCATTCCGATGGAGTTATAGACAAATAAGGAGCCATACCTTCTCCCATCAAGATCACCTCGGCTCACTAATTTTTGTATTGAATCTAATATAGGGAGCATCCCTCTATAGCAATCGAATGTAAATATTCTGAGCCGAGCAATATTTGTCACAGCAGGTGGCTCCAAATTGGTTGCCCCCACTTACATGCATTCCTATAGAGTGACATCCAAATGAGTAAATGTGGTTCTCTAACAGGAAAAACCCATTGGCTCACAAATATGTATTTTGTTTTTCAAACACATTACATCCCCCCTACAAGGTCCATATTAATTTAGCCTGACCCAGACAACATCTCCACCAAAACATGGGCCCACCGTGCCACATAATAGTCAATACATTCCAATAGAGGTATAGGTGAATGATAATACTTTCTCCCATGAAGATCAGCTTGGCTCACCAATTTTCATATTGATCCAAATAAAGGGAAATCCGGTCTACACTACTTGTATGTAAGTTGTCTGAGACAATAAAAAATTGTCGCAACAGGTGGCCCCAAACTGGTTGCCATCACCTCAATGCATTACTAGGCATTATGTCTGAATAGGTAATTGCAGTTTTCCTATAGGAAAATCACACTGGCTCACAAATATATACTTTCATTTTCAAACACACCACATCACCCTACAAGATCTATAAAGATCTAGCCTGAGCCACACAACATTTCAACCTGTGACCACTATGCCACTCTCAAGCCAATGCATTCCTATGGAGTTATATATGAATAAATAACAATCCTTTCTCCCATGAAAATCAACTTGGCTCACCAATTTTCATATTAATCCTAATAAAGTAAGCTCTGTATATAAATTGCCTGAGCTGAGCACAAGTTGTCACAACAGCTGGCACCAAACATGTTGCCCTCACCGCAATCTATTCCTAGACATTTATGCCTGATAAGGTAATTGCAGTTCTCTTATAGGAAAATCATAATGGCTCACAAATATGTACTTTGTTTTTCAAACACACCACATTCCCCACATGATCCATAATGATTTAGCCTGAGCGAAGCAACATTCCGACCCTTGCCCATTGTGCCACCCTGAAGCCAATGCATTCCTACGGAGTTATAGACAAATAAGTAACAATCCTTTCTCCCATCAAGATCAACTTGGCTCACCAATTTTCATATTGATTCTAATAAAGGTAGAATCCCTCTATAGTATTTGTATGTACATTTTCTGAGACAAGCAAGATTTGTTACAACTGGTTGCCTTCACCTTTATGCAATCCTATAGAATTACTTCTGAATGAGTAATGGTGGTTCTTTCATAGGAAAAATAAATTGGCTCACAAATATGTATTTAGTTTTGCAAAAATGCTACATTTCCCTACAAAGTCCATAAGGATTTAGCTTGAGCCACGCAATGTTTCCACCAAAACATGGGCCCAACAGTTAGTAAATTCCTATGGCGCTGCAGGCGAATAAGAAACCATCCTTTCTCCCATGAAGATAAGCTTGGCTCACCAATTTTCATATGAATTGTAATACAGGTACAATCTCTCTATAGTATTTGTATGTGAATTTTCTGAGCCAAGCAGAATTAGGCATAACAGGTGGCACCAAACAGGGTGCCCCACCTCAATGTATTCCTAAGCAATTATGTCGGAATAGGTCATTCATGTTGGTTTATAGGAAAATCACATTGGCTCACAAATGTGTATTTTGTTTTTGAAGTACACCAAATCCCTCAACAAAATCCATTAGGCTTTAGCATGAGCCAAGCAAAATTTTCACCAAAACATGGGCCTACTGTGTCATCCACCAGTCTCTAGATTCCTATGAAGCTGTAGTCTAATAAGAAACCAGCCTTTCTGCCATGAAGATCAGCTTGTCTCAACAATTTTCATATTAATCCTAATAAAGAAAGCTCTGCTCTACACTACCTCTATACAAATTGCCTGAGCTGAGCACAATTTGTCACAACAGGTGGCACCAAAGTTATTGCCCTCACCTCAATCTATTCCTAGTCATTTATAGCTGATTAGGTAATTGCAATTCTCTCATGGGAAAACCATTAAAGGCTCATAAATGTGTACTTTGTTTTTCAAACACACTACATCCTCCTACAAAATCCATAAGTCTTTAGCCTGAGCCAAGCAACGTTTCCAACAAGTATCACTCGCTTTACCGGACGTCGACTCAATTCCTGAAATACTACTTGGATCTACCACATGACATTTGACTTTGGGTGTGCCCTTGCCTTTTTTGTTTTCATCGTTTCCACCTCTGCTCACTGTTCCACCCTCAGGTCAGTGCATCCTACAGAGTTATAGACAAATGAGTAACAATCCTTTCTCCCATCAAAATCAACGTGGATCACCAATTTTCATATAGATCCTAATAGAAGGAACTCTGGTTTATACTACCTGAATGTTAACTGACTGAGCTGAGCAAAAATTGTCACAACAGGTGAAGCAAACTGGTTGCAATCAGCTGAATGCATCCCTAAGCCATGGTGTCTGAATAGGTAATTTGAGTTCTCTTATAGGAAAATTACATTGGCTCACAAATATGTACTTTGTTTTTCAAACACACCACATTCCCCTACAAGATCCATAATGATTTAGCCTGAGCCAAGCAACATTTCCACCTGTACCCACTGTGTGACCCTCAAGCCAATGCATTCCTGCGGGGTTACAAATGAATAAGAAACAATCCTTGGATCACCAATTTTCATATTGATTCCAAAAAAGGTAGAGTCGCTCTATAGTACTTGTATGTACATTTTCTGAGCTGATCATAATTTGTTGCAACAGGTGGCATCAAACTGGTTGCCCTCACCTCAATGCACTCCTATGGAGTAACATCCGATAAGAAACTGTGGTTCTATTATAGGAAAATCACATTGGCTCACAAATCTGTAATTTGGTTTTCAAATACATTACATCCCTCTATGAGGTCCACAGGAGTCAGCCCGAACTAAGGAACAATTGATTATAGTAAAGGTAGAATCCTTCTATATTACTTGTATGCACATTTTGTGAGCTGAGCAGACTTTGTAACCAAACACGGTGTCCTACCTCAATTTATTCCTATGCAATTATGTCTGAATAGGTAATTGTAGTTGTCTTATAGGAAAATCACATTGGCCCACAAATATATATTTTGTTTTTCAAACATAGCACTTCACCCTACAAGATCCATACGGATTTAGCCTGAGCTAAGCAATGTTTTCACCAAAGCATGGGCCCATTGTGTCATCCAGCAGCCTATGTATTCCTATGGAGATATAGGAGAATTCAAAACCTTCCTTTCTCCGATGAATATCAACTTATCTCACCAATTTTCATATTGATCCCAATAAAGGGAGTTCCCCCTCTACACTACTTGTAATTAAATTGCGTGAGCTGAGCAAAATGTCACAAAAGGTGGCCCCAAAGTGACAGCCCTGGCCTCAATCCAATTCCTATGGAATTATTTTTTTAATAGTTAATTGAGGTTCTCTTGTTGCAAAATAACATTGGCTCACAAATATGTGTTTTGGTTTTCAAACACGCTACATCCCCCTACAAATGTTTGGACAATTTAGCCTAAGCGAAGCAACAATTCCATTAAAAATAAGTGACATCACAATCACCCAGCTGTCATTTCTGTAAGTGATATCAGTTCATCTGAGTTCAGGGAGGTAACATTGACATATGAGTTTTTCTAATACTGCCAGGCTCCATTATTACTGTCTGAGTAGCTACTTACAACCTCAACAAAAAGAAGTTCATAGGTTCTAAGTTACATTTTATAGACATGATTTGTTCCTAACTAATAACCACTTCCTTATAACTTTTTAATTTAATGTCAGGTGTTCACTTTCTAGCTGAGATATCAACTCTATCACCCTTTGAATTCAGGTTTTCTAAACTATACTACTTCTCTATCCAAACCAGGAGACTGATCTTGTGAACTGAACCTAGGTTGTATCTGAAACGATGAAAACTGAAACTAAATTCAGCTGACCCTTCATTGTTGAAGAGTAAGGCACCTCCAACATAATCTTGGTTATTGATTTATTGATTAATTTTCAAGCACCGAGTTAGCTCTTAATCTTCTTACCCCAGATATGTTTAAAAAACAATTGACAAGAAAATGATATGGCCCTTGGGGCTAGCAATATATTTATTCCCTTGGTTTTAAATTGCTTTGTAAATAAAAGAAAATCAGTACAAGATTACAGATGATACAATACAGAACAGACATAAAATCAGCTCAAGTTGGTACATCTCTTGCCTTTTGGTCTTTCGGGCAGGGGTTGGGCAGAGTTCAGCAGGTCACCATGTGTCATACCATGGCGATGTGCTGTTCCCAAAGATAAGGACTTCTGTCTTCTCTGTGTTGAGTTTGAAGCAGTTGCTCTTCATTTAGTTGGCAGCGTTCATCACACATCTGTGGAAGTTGCTCTGGTGGTGGAGGAGTCTTCTGACACCGAGAGGATAAGTTGGGTTCGGCATAGGAGATGATGTTGAGTCCGTGTGATCTGATGGTGTTGGCCAGGGTGGTCATGTATGTGTTGAAGGGAGTGGGACAGAAGGACAATCCTTGGGTTATGCCGCAGATGATCTTCTTGGGTTTTGAGGTGAACGGTGGGAGACGGATTCTCTGGGTTCATCCGGAGAGGTATGGGGCAATCCATTTGAGGGCATCTCCCTGGATTCCAATGTGGTGGAGTTTGTTATTCAAGATGTGATGGGAGACATTGTCGAAGGCAGCTGACAGATCCAGAAGCAGGAGGATGAGGGCTGCCATTTCGCAGCAGTGATAGAGGGCCCAAATGTCATTGGAGGCTGAAATCAGGGCTGACTCAGAGTTGTGGTTGGCCCGGAATCTGGATGAGAGGGGTCCAGCATTCTGGGTATTTAGTGAGTTGCTGGTTGATTGTCTTCTGGATAACCTTTGCTGGAAAGGGGAGCAGGGAGATGGGCCAGTAGTTCTTCGATTATGCTGGGTCGGCGGATGGTTTCTTCAGGAGAGGCCTCACTTACATGTGTTTCCAATCCTCACGGAAGGAGCCTGAGGTGACAGAGGTGTTCAGGGATTTCTTGAGCTCGTCACTTATCAGCTTATTGCTGAGGTTGAAGATGTGGTGGGGACAAGGGTCCATGAGTGCTCCCGAGTGCAAAGAGTGATGGAGACTGAGGCTCAAGTTGTGAGAGGGTCCCAAGTGGAGAGCAGGTGTTCCGGGTTTGTATTTGTCAGTGTGAGCAGGCTGATGCTGCTGGCAGCAGGGGGTTGCACTTGCACTTAATACATTGCTGATTGGATACACAGCTTTCTAGCAGAAATCATTGCTGATCAATTTTCTTCCAATACTGTACTGTGCAGGCTCTTGTGGTTACATCAAGCTCTCTACCTCCACGAGAACAGAATGGAGGGCATATAAAGATGCAAGAATTTCGGTTTTGGAGCCTTAAAATCTAGGAGCACTTAACAGATCTTCCAGTTGGGCTATTACCATTCTTAAGAGTTTAGACCCCCCCTACTTCCTATGACCAATATAGCCACCCACTGGAACGCTGAGGCTTGGTAAGGGGGCAATTTACTTCTCTGTACATACAAGGTTAAAAAGCATTCTTAGGTCATATGAAAAATTGATCTCCTGAAGGATAATACCCTCTGCCTAGGCCTCTGTAACCATGAAGGAAACCTATAATTTCCAGTGCCATTCCAATCCATTAAATGGTAGCAAACGTAATTTCCTCAAATTAAATCATCATCATAAAAGAGCAAACTGCAGTTATCCAGAGGTTAGACCTTGCTGTAACATTTAGCCATAAACTAAGGTCAGATGTTGGTGTTCTCCTAAGTTGCTCCCTATTCATTCACTTCTCTCTTCTCACAACACTGAAAGAACCTCCCCCTCACATGAGTGTGGGAAAGGGGTGCCCCTAATGTGATCCTCATGATATGTGGACGACAGTTACAAGAGAGAAAGAAGGAATATGCAAGTTACATAAGAGGAAAACAATATACAATGTTCAAAGCTCTATATGAAATATTCAGGGGCATAGTTACAAGCCCGTAGCGCCAGCTTTGCCACACTAGCATCTTATTTTTTATGCGAAGGCGACATTAAGGAGGCCTTTCTCCCACTCCGTATTTACAAAATGGTGATTTGAGAAGGGGGGTGAATTTTCTCTTTTTACTCCAGTATCACAAACACCTGGCATACATTTCAGGGGAAGGGGTTTACAATACTATTCTCAAGTACAAATAAGGGTTCCACATAGACAGCTATTGATAAAGGAGGCCATCATTTATTATCCTAACTCTGAACATACTCATTGGTGTTTCAATAAAAAAAGTATTCAATATATAAAAATCCGTTTTTATGATTTGGTTTTATTTGTTTATGGTCATTGTTTAATAAAAACAAATATTTTGAGGTTACAATTGTAATTATATTTTAATGAAATAATGTTATATTTTTAAGAAACCCTTTTGAGGTTCTTATTTAAAATATATGATTTTCTAAATCCAAAGGAGTAATAATTAATATTCAAAAAAGTAAAACCCTAATGTATTTTTGTAATTAACCTAAACTTGCTTCTAATTATGTATTCCATTAAATACAAAACTTTATTTTTGAACAAAGTATTCTTTAATAAAGTAATTCAATATTATCACAATATTAACCCAATATATATATGTTAGTCTTCCTTATAACAATAAATCTTATAATAATAAACTACCTTCCAAGACATTCCAAGATACCCATTTGTTTATTTAAAAAAAATAATACAAATACGCATCAATGAACCACACTATTTTATAACATTATTAAAATATTTTTATATTAATTGACTAGAATAACAATCTAAAATATTAGTACACAACATTGCACATTATTGTATGTTTATAATAAATGCAATTATTCACCAAATACCTCAACAAATCCAAAATCCATAATAGTAACATACAAATTGTAATACTATAAAGTATTACATGCATTTGTTAACTGAAACATAATAACCATATACATGGAACAACGTACATTAAAATGATATTACTTACAATGATATTTGAATGTGCTTTATTTAAACAGCAATATTATAAAAAATATAAAACTAGATATTTTACCTTTGATATTATGTCCCGCATCTTTTGACACTCATAATATCTGAGCAGAATATTATGGCCACACAATATTTTAGAGTTGGGACTCAGGTACTACATCTTACTCTAAGCATATTATTCTACTTTAAAGGGTTAGAATGAGATCGAGAGAAGAGCATGGCAGTCAAAGATTCTCCACCTCTTCAGCTGAAAAGTTAAATTTTGTGGCCCAATTGTGCACAACCTTTTTAACATCACAGGAGGTTGCAGAAAGAAGGTGATAGTGACACACCTGAATTGTCAATAATTAGATTTAGGGGCTCATTACGAGGCTGGTGGTCATGAGACTGCTAGCCTTGCGGTGATGGTCGGACCACCTCACCTCAGGCGGTCTGACCACCACATTACGACCCCGGCGGTTGGACCGGCATCCCTACCAGGAACATGATTCCCGATGGGCTGATGTCAGTCTGAGTTGTGGTCAGCCACAGCAGCGCTGCACTCAACTTCACTATGTTGATTACAACTCAACTTTCCACCAACCTTTTCAGTGCAGGGGGCCACAGGGGTTGTGAAGTTTGCAGGGGTACAAGGCTGGAAGTTAATTTAGTATAATTATGAATTCTTTTTTATTATTAATTATTTTGTGATAATTATGCAAATTGTGTAATTTATGTATTTTTTAAGTACCATTTTAGGTGCAGGTTGGTGGGTTTGTAGGGGTATAGGGTGAGAAGTTAAGTAATATGTATTAATTAATTATACATTTTTAGCAAAATCTTAAATTTTAATTATGTAAATTGTTTAATAATTATATATTTTATGCTATCTATTAGGTGTGGGTTGTTGGATTGTAGGGCTATGGGGTGAAGAGTTAAGTAATATTTAATTACTAGGTATTTATGAATTAATGATTAATTATTTATTTGATAATTAAATATGTATATTGTGTAATCATATAGTTTAAGTAATATTTTAGATGCAGTGTGTTTGATATGTAGGAGTATAGGATGGGAAGTTAAGTAATAAATAATTATCAATTTTTATTATAAATTTAGTTGAATTATAATTATGTATATTGTTTAATACTTACATTTTTTAAATCTCAGATACAATTTGTAGGTTTTGGTGTTTGTAGGGTAATAGGTAGTTATTTAAGTAATAATTAATTGTCAATTAATTATTCATTTATTAATAATTATTATTTTATCACTGTAGGGGTGTTTAGGATACCCCGCTGGTATGGAGACGTTAATATTAGGACTGGAGCCACTATGTATTTCAGAACTGGTGTTTGTTTTATTTTATTACTTATTTCGGATTATATAGTTCACAATGGATATTGCCACTTTCGACAGGAGTTTTGTCACTCCTATTTCTTTCAGTGTCTTCACTTCTCTAGGTCCTCTTTTCTTGTCTCTCCTCTGGTTTTTTCTTCTCTTCCCTTCTTTCTCGTCTTTAACATTTCTCTGTGTTTTTCTCCTAGGGTCGTTTCTCTCGAATGGCGATGTTGTGGCGGAGTCGGGATGAAAGAGGGAGCGTCGTGGCCAGACAAAAGGAAGGAACCAAAAGGGAAATGGTAAGTATATGGGTTCCTCTCTTACTATGCTTATATTGGGTTAGAATGTGCAGGTGCGGCATGTACCATGCAAACAACAACGGCGAGTGCTCCCCGATCTACAACCCCAGTGGTGTTGTGCTTGCCGTATCTAATAACACAAAGGGGTTTAATTTTCTTTGTTCCCTGAATCCTGTTTCCCTCACAGGATTCTAAAGTGAAAATATGGTGTGAGTAAGTAAAGTAAACAAATAAGCAACTAACGAACAACAAAAACAAAACATATAAGAACACGGAGAGTTAGATTGTCTAACTATCCGACCTCTCCTGAAGCACCCCGCACTGCCGATGTCCCCCCTCACCTGCTCCGCAATAGCCCAGGCTTGAGGAGGCAGGCACGTACGTGCGAAAGCCACGTCCCTCTGGGACGTGGCTGGAGTTGTGGCATGAAGTCCTCTCTTCCAGTTGGGTGTACTCCTCCCGCTGAGACGTCTCTGGATCCTCTTCTCTCCCGTTGGTTGTTCCGGTCACCCCGAGTCTGCTCTTCCGTCTTGGTTCGTTTTGTGATGCCACTTCAGTGCTTTCCTCCGCGAACGCCGCTCCTCTCCTGAGTCCGTCCTTTTTCTCTGCCAAAACCTGGATGTCCAGGTTGAGGGTCGGAACTTCCGGGTTGCTGCAGTCGACGGTGCCCCCGGGGTATCGCAACTCAGGTCCTGGGGCACCGTCAAGTAACAGGGTCCCCACGACCCTTTTACAATTACTTGGGGCCCGATTATGAGTTTGGTGTTCAGACCGCCAGACCGCCGTGTTGGTGGTTCCAAGAAGACCGCTACGCTGGCAGTCTCCAGCCCGCCATATCACGATGTATGTAAGCTGAACTGCTGACCACCAAGACAAATGGCCCACTGACCAGACTCCCAACCCACAAATTTGTGTGGCTGCCTGTATCTCACTCAACTAGGCCTTAGAATGGTCAAATACAAATTTCACCTCTCCACTGTTTTGGCTTAAATGTATGGAAGATGTTGTGATCATTCCCTCATCTAAAGTACAACTGATAAACACATCTAATGAGCTGCTTGAGTCTTATAGTTTCTGCAAGCTTCATACATGTCAGGTCAACAACTTCAATACCATGGTAACATAGCACAATCAGCTAATCTACCACTTAAGATTGTCCAAGCTCTCGGACAGTGACACAAAACCTTTGGATGTAGATAACACATTTCAACCAATAACAATGTACTTTATTTCTCAAGAAGTCGAGCTGGCATAGCACCTGCACAGACACTGTCCACTGACCAGATTTCCTCTGGATGAAGCCCTCAGTGATGACGACACTCCTGGTAATTTGGACATGGATGACGATCTTGGCTCATCTGGGCATTCTGGTCAGACAGCTACAGTGAGTCTCTCTGTGCCCACAAGAGCACCTTCAACCCCAGTTGCATCAACATCACAGACAACGTGCCCCCGTGTGCCTAGCATAGGTTATACCATCTTGTGTCCCCCCAGTCCTGGATCCTCAGGAGCAAATCAGCAATCCATATACTGAGGTTCCAGGGCCAATTTGGAGAGGGCACACTGTGCCAAGGGCAAAGGCTTTTGGGGGTAGGGTCAATGGGAGGGATGCTGTGGGCCAGCAGAGTGAGGTCGCAAGGCTCACTCTTGACCAGTATACCATCAGCCAAGTCTTGGGGGTCTATCATGAGTCCCAAGGCATGTTGGACCAGGTGATAATCAAACTCTAGGAACTCAAGCAGCTAAAGAGAGACCAGATCAAATAAATGGATTCCCATAATGCACACATGGGCACCCTAACAGAGGTGCTGAGGGACATCCACACAATCCTGAGCAGGGCTTTTCAACCACCATCCACTTGTTCCTGTGGGCCAACCACATCAAGCACATCTGCAGGAGCCACAGGAAGGGAGGTCCTGCCAACACCCCTGCCTCTGCAGCAGCTGAACCCCTGCCGTCGCAAGCAGGGACATCTATGTAAGAATCCGGGAGGTGTGGATGGCAAGACACCCACCACTGTCAGCAAGAAACCGCATCGTTAATGTCCTCCTTTGTGTGTCACACATTCACTACATGGACTGATCCTGAACCCCATTCAGTTTATGATGGGAGGAGTGCTCTGGACTTGGTACTTCCGATGGCATGGCATCTGCTCCTATGATTTCATTCACTATAGCTGACCCCTTCACTTTACAGTTTTGTCACTTTTTCATACAAGTGTGTTTTCACCCTTAGCACTATAATAAATTCTCCAGTCACAAACTCATTGTCTGCTGTCTTAAATGTCACATTTAGAAATGTAGATATGTAAGAACATGTGAACCATACAATTAAAAAACAAGCTACTTGAGGAAGCAGGGAGATGTAGCATGTACACAATGTTTAGCTTAGGTTCACAAGCATGCCACACCAACACATGCATACAAGTGTCTTGTCTCAGACGTTCTTATTACATGGTCCAAATCGTAGGTTGTATAGATGTCAGACACATAGGAAATCATACATGTTTAATTCATACAGTGTAAGTGATCAAGTTTACAGGGACAGACCTCCAGAACATGGAAGGAAGGAATATATCAGACATTGTCCTGTAGAATAGGTACAACATTTATTTGGTTGATGTGATCTGCTGGAGCCATGTCACCTACCTCACAAAAGGATACCAACATCATAATATATGCAAGATTCAGACAGATGACAGTACAACAGTTTGTGATCACAGGGTGATTACAATCCATTGCATCTGCATCTGGTGGTATGACACAAAAAAGCCACTGATGTGCCACAGGCACTTTGGCATACAATGATGAAACACTACAACAGCTACTTACAAACTCATTGTCTGCTGTCTTAAATGTCACATTTAGAAATGTAGATATGTAAGAACATGTGAACCATACAATTAAAAAATAAGCTACTTGAGGAAGCAGGGAGATGTTGCTTGTGCACAATGTTTAGCTTAAGTTCACAAGCATGTCACACCAACTCATGCATACAAGTGTCTTGTCTCAGACGTTTTTTATTACATTGTCCAAATCGTAGGTTGTATAGATGTCAGACACATAGGAAATCATACATGTTTAATTCATACCATGTAAGTGATCAAGTTTACAGGGACAGACCTCCTGAAAATGGAAGGAAGGAATATATCAGACATTGTCCTGTAGAATAGGTACAACATTTATTTGGTTGATGTGATCAGTTGGAGCCATGTCACCTACCTCACAAAAGGATACCAACATCATAATATGCAAGATTCAGGCACATGGCAGTACAACAGTTCATGATCACGGGGTCATTACAATCCAGTGCATCTGCATCTGAAAAAAAAAAGCCACTGATGTGCCACAGGCACTTTGGCATACAATGATGAAACCCTACAACAGCTACTTACAATTCATACAAAGATGAAACCCTACAACAGCTACTTACAATTCATACAAAAGAGTGTTTAGTCAATGTGAAGGGAAACTAACATGATTTTAGCTAGAACTACATATTTACTGACCACATGATTACACACATGATGCATCTAGCCACCTTGCGACGAGGAACAAGTCCAATAGAAGCTCCTCAACTTCCATCCTATCAATGTGCAAGCTGTCTTGGCGCAGGTCTTCTACACCCAAAGTCTGTAACATAAATTCCCTGGAACAATCCCTGTCCCCTTTGTATGTCCCAACAACATCGTATGCCTGCCAATGTCACAGCTCTGAAATATCATGGTGAAGGTACCTAAACACACACAAAAACAATGGGTAGAGTTACCAAACATACATAAGACACAATTTGCATAGCAAATATCATTAGAAAGCAGTCCATTAAAAAAATGTGACACAAACAAAGCAACATTACCAAAGTGTGATTGTGTCAAAAGCTTTGCAACAAGCACACTCTCCCAGATTTTACCAGAGCTTCAGCTTCCTATCATGTACTACAATTATAGTTCTCACATCATCATAACAAGAGTTCATTGTACAGTCAAAGTCATTACATCTCATGACATACTTACGCTCCCAGAGACAAAGCTGTTGATGAGACTTTGTCGCAAATCAGGTCCTTTCTATTCCCCACTATCATCATCATTTGGCATTTCAGGATTCCCACCCGGTGGCACCCCAGGCTCTCCTTCCTCTAAGGGATGTTCCTGCGGAGGGTGAGGTTATGGAGCATGCAGCAGGCCATGGTGATTTGACTCACCTTCCTCAGTGATTAGAGAAGGGCTCCCTCAGCCTTGCTCAGACAGCAAAATCTGGCCTCAGGAGCCCAAAAGCCCATTCCACTAGCTGCTGTGCTCTTCCATGGGACTCTCTGAAGCAGACTTCCCCTGGCGCAGTGGTGTTAACAACCAAGGATGGTTGGGATATGAAGTGTTTCAGTGAGTCACACACTTCCTGATTATAGCACCTGACACTGCACACACAAAGTTGGGAAAGATGTTCCTAACCAAAAGCCAGGCCATCTCTGGTTGAAGGTGTAACATCAGCTGGGGTATGGTGCTGTTCCACAATACAAATGAATCACAGGCTGAACCTGGGAATTGGG
Source organism: Pleurodeles waltl (assembly GCF_031143425.1). NCBI lineage: Eukaryota > Metazoa > Chordata > Amphibia > Caudata > Salamandridae > Pleurodeles > Pleurodeles waltl. The sequence continues at coordinate 527,759,383 of NC_090439.1, forward strand.
CACAGGCATTTGAAATGTACAAATCTGGCAAGCAGACAACTTGCACGTTGCTAGAATGTAAGTTCTTCCTGTCTTTCTGTTGCAATAGATTTGCTAACTTGCATGCGGTGGCACTAATGCAATATGTGTGCCATCAATGGCTCCCACCACACGTGGAAGGTGACCAAAACCATAAAAGTCAACTTTCACATTAGCTCACATCTGGGGAACCTGATATAGCTGTCAGTAAGAGCACATTTTTGAACACACTACTGAACACTGGTTGTGACATACCACCACACATAGCCACTCTATATTGAAAGGACTCTCTGGCCAGCAACGTACTACACTGATGATTGTGTAGGAGAATATACATATCAAGGGATGTTGACATATTTTGAGATGCTAGTGCACATTTATATACGATGTGACGCATTTTGCAGTCTGCAAAACTGTCGTTTTAATCGCCAAAAGGGCAGATGCCTAACCTAGTTCATTGGACTTTAAGAACCTCTCTCTGCTCGCAGAGGTCGACTGCATGGTGGGTGGTTTCAACCACAACTGCCACAGCCATAGGATAAGGTTGACTGTAATGGTCGCGGGCCAATGGCTGTGGCCAGTGATGGTGATGATCGCATACGTGGCATACATGTACATTATATTTTGGAAATTTAATCACTTGCCTCCTGACACTGCTGCCATCTAAACCCCCACCACGGCAGCTGCTGTGTGCCACGTCTGGGTGGAATCATGCCAGTCCAAGCAGGTGAAGGGACCTCTGCCTTCTCTCAAGAGAAGCTGGGGAGGCTTATGGAAGAGGTTCTTCCCCTGATGGCCAGCTCTATGGCTCATCAGAGGAGGGTGGTGTTGACTCTGTACACCATCCTTTCCTTACCCAAGTCTACAATGTGCCTCTGAGTCCCAGTGAGTTTTTTTTGGGTACCTGCTTGTAGGAAAGTAGCCTCTTTCTAGCATGGTTACCCCCACTTTTGGCCTATTTGACAGTGTGTTTGACTGCATCTACTAGGATGCTGCTAATCAGGACCCCAGTAGTTCTGCTCGCACCCTTAAATTATGGTTATTACATACTGGTAACCCAGTATTTCACCCACAATTGGCATACTGGTGCCCCCATATAAGCTCATAGTACGGAGGTGCCCAGGGCATTGGGTTTCCAGGGGATCCCTATGGGCTGCAGCTTATCTATTGCTACCTCTATGGAGCCCATGCAAAGGGGTCTGCAGGGCTGCCATTGCAGCCTTTATGAAAAGGTGCATGCACCCTTTCACTCCCATTTACACTGCACCAGGTCACTTATAAGTCACCCCTTTTGCAGGCCCAAGAGCCCTGAAGGCAGGGTGAAGAGTACCTGTGTGTGAGGGCACCCCTGCACTAGCAGAGGTGCCCCCATGACCTGCAGTACCATTTTCCCAGACTTCATAAGTGCGGGGATGCCATTTTACGCGTGTACTGGACATAGGTCCAGCTACATAATGGTAACTACGAACATAGGCATGTTTGGTATCAGCCATGTAGGAATCATACCCCCATGCTTTTGCAAGCATTAGTTGTCTTATTCCATGCACTCTGGGGACTCCTTAGAGGACTCCCAGTACTGCCATTACAGCCTTCTGAGGTTTTCCAGGCAGCCCCAGCTGCTGCCACCTCTCAGACAGGTTTCTGCCCTTTTGTTGCTCAAGCAGCTCGAGCCCAGGAAGGCATAACAAAGCATTTCCTTTGGGAGAGGGGTGTTACACCCTCGCTCTTTGGAAATAGGTGTTATAGGCTTGGGAGGGGTAGCCTCCCCCAAGCAACTGGAAATGCTTTGAAGGGCACAGATGGTGCCCTCCTTGCATAATCCAGTCTACACTGGCTCGGGGACCCACAGTCCATGCTCTGGCACAAAACTGGACAAAGGAATGGGGAGTGACGACTCCCCTGTCCATCACCACCCCAGGGGTGGTGCTCAGAGCTCCTCCAGAGGGTCCCTGGGTTTTGCCATCTTGGATTCCAAGTTGGCCGAGAACTCTGGGAGCATCTGAGTGGCCAGTGCCAGCAGGTGACGTCAAAGCCCTCCCCTGATAGGTGCTCACCAGTGTAGCTGACCAATCCCCCTTTCAGGGCTATTTGCGGTCTCTCTCTTGGGTGGTTCTTAAGATTCGGATTGCAAGACTCCAGCAGGAACCCTCTGCATTCTTTACTTCACCTTCGCACCAAAGAAGCTGCATCTGGACCCTCCAGAAACTCTACAAACTGCAACAAAGAAGCAACATTGTATCTTCAGCTCCTGCCAGCAACTGCAACTGTTTCCAGGTTGTGCATCCTCGGAGGACAGCCCGTCTTCAGTCTGCACAAGAAGAATGAAGGAATCTCCCTTGGAGTGAAGGAGTCACTCCCCTACTTCAGCAGGCACCCCTCTGCAGCGACGACCAGTGGCGTGGGTCCCCTCTCCTAGCGAGTTGCGTGGATCCAGCATCACAGGTGATGGACTGAAGTAGTCCTGATGGTCCTGACGTCCAACTTTGGTGGAGGTAAGAGCTTGCCTCCCCACGTAAGACAGTCCCCCCGTGCACCGCATGTTTTGCAGTTGCCAAGGCTTGTTGGCATCCTTCCACGAAGTTCTTCGTGCACTGTGCAGCTCCGGCCCCCAGCACTCTATCCTGCGACGCACAGCTTCATGAGTGGTTCTCCGGCGGCGTGGGATCCCTTGTTGTAGTGCTGCGTGGGCCTCCTTTTGCACCCGTGCTGTGGGACTTCTGTGTGCGCAGTCTGGTCTTCTGAGGGCTCTCTGAGTTGCTGAGAGCCCCCTCCTGCTCCCCCTCCTAGGTAGAATCTACCAGGTCCCTCCTGGTCCCGGGCAGCAGCATTTTGCGCTAACCGCAAACTTTGCATGTGCCAAGGCTTGTTGGTAGAATCCAGCGACGTAAACCAGACTGCAATCATCCATCCGGCATGGGACATCATCTGCGCCAACCAGGAACCCGCATCTGCCTTCTTGGGTGCAGTACTGACTGTTGTTCTTCACCGGTTGGTTCCTCTTTTGCACCTTCATCCGGGTTAACAGGGCCTCCTGTTCTCCCTGGACTCTTCTGTGCTTCTTGGACTTGGTCCCCTTCTTCCACAGGTCCTCAGGTCCAGGAATCCACTGGTGGCGTCTTGCTGTCTCTTCTGGTTCTTACATAATCTTCTTTCTCGTGTTAGGAAAGTTACAGTGATTTACTCCTGCTTTCTTGGGCTCTGCCGTGGGTTCTATTACTTACCTTCGGTGTTTTCTAATACTCCCAGCGCCCCTCTACACACAACACTTGCCTAGGCGGGAAAACGGCTTTCGCATTCCACTCTCTTAGTATATGGTTTGTGTTCCCCCTAGGCCCATTTCTAACTATTGTGATTTTCACTATTTGCACTGTTTTCTAACTGTTTTACAGCTATCTCTGCATACTAGTGTATATAATTTTTGTATTACTTACCTCCTAAGGGAGTATAGTCTCTATGGTATTTTTGGCATTTGTGTCACCAAAATAAAGTACCTTTATTTTTGTAACACTGAGTATTTTTTCCATGTGTGTGAGTACTGTGTGACTACAGTGGTATTGAATGGGCTTTGCATGTCTTCTAGTTAGGCCTTGGCTGCTCATCCACACTACCCATAGAGAGCCTGGCTTCTAGACACTGCCTACATTTCACTAATAAGGGATAACCGTACCTGGTATAAGGTGTAAGTACCTTAGGTACCCACTACAAACCAGGCCAGCCTCCTACACTACTGTCACAATCTGTGGTCCATGCATGGGATATCCAGGTTGTGGAGTGTGGAGACCTGTACTCTGTGTATGTCAAATGACCATTGTGCTGTGTGTTGTGTGATAAGCCCTAGATCCTCTGTGTTTTGCCTTCATATATCTATGCAAGTGAACTTTACAGAAAAAAAATGTTATATATGATGATGGTAAATGACACAGTAAATGTAATAGCACTACAGCATGGGCTGTGTAGGTATACTGTTTGAGCCAGTTGAGGATGTTGGTAGAAATGTGTAAAGTCTCACTGATCACTCAGCCCAGATCTGGCCTTGGCAAACTGTGGAATGACAGCAAAGTAAATCTCAAGGAGCTCTTCAGAGTACCACACAACCCTCAACTCACATATAGGATGGCCACAGGATGTACTGTCCTGCATGGACGTGATGGAAATGTGATGGTCATGTAGGTTCTGTATGCTCAGCCTGCAGAGGGCAAGGCCTGTCAAATCCTTTTCACAGTATGGGACATAGAAAAGACACTGGGCCCGCTCACCGTAGACCTTCAGATCCTTGGATGTGGCCAAAATGAGCCTTCATGAGACAAGATTTGGTCTGAATGCTTTTATATTGACTAAATTAGGAATGGGATTGATGTAACCGTCTGACCTGGTACTCATTTCCATTGACCCTCATTGTCAATGTGTGATAATGACTTATGACAGGCCCACAGGTCTGCGGTCACATTTCCATAAGTCATGTTTGTACAGTGCAGGCCTAGTATGCAAGTGACAAACACACAGTGCAGATAGTTGGTTAGCTCAAGGGAAATCATGACATGTGAGTCACTAGCTTTGTAACATGCAACCAATCCCAACAAACATACCTTGGTATGTTGGATGCCATTGCTGTCAGGTTGCCACACATGGTAACAGATGTCTCCTGTGATAGCAGCACATACCACATAAACCCACTCAGAAATGGTATGAGATTCCATTAGGTAGACAACATTTTGACACATCCACAGAGAAGCTTTCAGTGACACCCATGCCAGCCCTTTAATTGTCACCTATGTCTTAGGGTGTAGTCAGTTACATGGTACTTGCCTATTTGAACCGTATGCAGCGAGCCATTGTGGATGGATGTTAAGGTGTATGTACAATCGTGCACAAGTAGTTTATCCTTCTGAAGGTCACCATGGTGTGTTGTATATCATAGTGGCTCACATCACAGTGCAGGTTGCTTAGGCCTGGGCTACATGACTTACTTACTTAATCATTGTAGGCCATGACCAGGTTTGTGCATAGCCAGCAGGTGACTCCAAAAGTGTGTATTTGTGTCCCTGTACATATCACCATGTGTGATTGGTGTCTCCAAAATGTGTAATTAAACAACTAGTCAACCATTAAAACAATTAAATAGTGACCTCTGCATTTGCTTATTACATCCATTCAGGTCAACGCCCATCAAAAGCAAGTGATTTGGGGAGCCATCGCCTGGAAGATGTGGATCCTGGGGGTCCATCACCAGGGAAGCGTCCACTGTCAAAGAAGGTGGGAGGACCGAGACTCTGGGCCAGGAGGATTTCGGAGGTTCAGCTAGGGCTGTCCTCTCAATGTGGGGGTGGCGCATCCCGGACCCTGGCCCCCCTGATGGCCCAAATTCGGGATGTGGCCGACCCCGAACTTGATGGGCATTTGAGGGAAGCACAGCAGCTACAAGGGGGTGAGTCTTGGGCAGTCCTGCCTGATAGATTGCCAGGTTGATGGGTTAGAGGCAGCAATCTCCCCATGAATACTGGATATGGCCCATAAGCAATACAGAAGCTGAATTGTTGTTTGTGTAGGTATGGTTGTTGGTGCATGCTGATGTGCCTTGCCTATTGTCCGAGTGACCAAGGACACAACAGAGTACAGATCTTTACCAATATAATCTCTTGGGCAGACACATGGCCGAGTACAGTGGTCAGTCATCTCATATTGTTTCATGCTGTGGGTGTAATTTGTATCCAACAGTCTCCTTTTCTTCATGAGGTAATAGATCATTGTACTCAGTCATGTGGCTGCTCAAGTGAGCATACTGGCATCTGTACCCAACAGGCCACTTGTTTTAAGTGCGTCAAGAGTGCTGGTGCCTCACTACTGTCTCTCATGTGATGGTGGCCATCATACATGTGACATGACATACATTGGCCTTCGTGTGGGGTCAGTGAGCAATACTTTCCCTTGGTAAGTAGTGAATGTACAGTTACATGATTTGGGTAACATCACTGTTGGCATCAGTATGTGCGCCTACTTGTTAGCATGTGTACCTTGCACTTTTGTAGTATCATTTCCACTACTGTTTCATACATGACCTACCTGTCTTCACGTGATGATGTCTGATTCCATCACATATGCGTGCAAGCCAAAATCTTTGAATTTTTTTTTATATGTTAGGTATACAGTTCATGTGGTACCACAGACAAGAGGGTGTCAACATTGTTTGTTGGGTCACACATACCCTAACCCATTACTCCATGTAATTTATCATGAACAATTGCAGAAGCAATGAATGATATGACAGGCAGACCTACAGTAACTAATCATATTTCATGCCATTGACATTGAATCATTTGGCTAGGTGTTTTTCCATTGTTCATTAGTGAAGGTTCATTACCTGACTTGACATGCATCAGTGAGTGACATGCAGAAATTTGGAATCACATGTGAGTGTTTAAACTCATTAATGCAATGGAATTTGTGTATGCATGACAAAAAGGTACAGTGATGTGGCTTCCTGTTAAAAATCTAGTTAAAGGCCCTCTTCAGATGCTGGAGATTCCCTGAGCCACCACAACATTCAATGGACTATTGGCTTTTGGTAATGCAGTGTTAGAAGGGTGTTCTCAGCAGTACCAAGCGAGACAGGTGATTTCCCTAGGCCTAGCTGATTCATTGTGCTGTGGACATTTCTGGACAAATCTCCCAGGCATTTTTACCAGATTGTCTTCATTTTACAAGTCAGTGCAAGAGGTGTCATTTACCAAAGCAACATTAGTACAACTTCCATAAGACTATTCAGACAATGTACATATTGTGAAGTAACCATTGGTGAGTTTTTACAGTGTGACATGGGTGTGTCAATTTCACCTTCTTCTTGCTACTGTACTTCTTACTGCAACATGGCCGGATTATTTGCCCAGCAATTCCTCATGATGTGGTATTGTTTATATGTACATATTCTGATTGCAGAACCTTGTGTTGAATCTGTGAGAATGAAGTTGGCATTGCCATGATAATTGATGCCAACATGTCAGTGAGGGGTGGTACAAGAGCCAAACCATTCAAGGTGACAAGGTCTCCTACTTGATCCACGGGTATTGTGACTGGACAACTTCACTCATGCAATAGAAGTTGTATGTGAATCTGATTTATTTATCTGCAAATATTTACAGTTAATGTAGCATGCATGCATGTGGTGTAGCAAATGTTGGAGGCACTTTGGAGGACCTTGTGGCTTGGGGTTACCGTACATTTTGGTAATGTTTTGTGATCAAAGCTGTTGTTTAAGTGTATCAAGGCACATGGAATAACCCCAAAATGTATTTGTTATTTCAGCATGATCACAGGCAAGCGGAGGAGACAGGGCCGACATCAGTGGGAAAGTAGTTGGCCACAGTACCTCTAGTTACGAGATAACAGACAAGGAGGGACCCAGAGGCCAAGAGGGTAAGGAGAGTGCCATGGAGGACACCGGCTCCAAATCATCATCCTCAGAGTTGACCTCCAGTGGACACTCCCTAGTGATGGCAGATCTCTTAGGAGCTGCTCCTGTTCCATCCTTGTCCACCACCCCTTGTTCCATCTCCACGCTCCCTGTTGCTCCTCACCCAGTTGGCCAGGCCCGCTCCCCCAAGAGGGTAGCCATCTCCTTTGTAACAGGCACCTAATTCTCTGCTCCTGTCACCCCTGCTGCCCTGAATGAGGAGGCTATTGACTTCCTGAGTAGAATAGCAGTGGGTCAGACTGCTATTCTGAATGCCATCTAGGTGTAGGGCATCCAGCTCCAACAGATAACTGCGTACCTGGAAAGCATTCGTAGTGCTATGTCTGGCCTATAGAGATCTTTTCATGCTCCGGCCTCCTCCCTCAAGGCAACCTTCCATCCCACACAATCCTCCCCCACCACCTTCCTCATACAATTGCTCTATTCCCATACCTGTCCGAAGTACACTCACACATGTGCATGCACACACACACCTCAACAGCGATGAGCAGCACACATAAACACAAACACCACAAAACACAAGCACGCAAGTACTCAACAGTCACTCAGCCCACTCACAACCACCACCACATCCACCAAATAACCAGACTTCACCCCAACACGCACAAAGCCACCACTCCCACCATACCCCCATATACCACCCTAAATCCCACAGATCCGGCCACCACTCACCCCATTCCCCCAGATACCACCCCAACACACACAGACACACCCAACATTCTCCCCATATGACCCCATCACCCACAGACACACCCACTACATCCACCATACCCCCAGACACCCCCAACACACACAGACACCCCACAGTCCCAACTTACCAATCACATCCACATCTCAGCACACCAAGAAACTCAAATACCTACACTCACACATGCAACAGACACAAACAAAACACCAGTATACTTCAGACACACACACACACACCAGCACCAACAACACACAAAGCCACAGCAGACAAAGGCACCTCCTCAACCCCTAATAACTCCTGTACACCGTAACCATTTTCCCAAGGAAAGTTTCCTGTATGGCTTTGCCCTTACCCCTGTGAAATCCCCCCTCCCAAACCCAAACGGACCCCACCCCAACCTATCCCTTCCACGTCCAAGTTCTTCCCAGTAACACCTGGCCCCCTCCTCCAGACTCAGCTATACCCCACCCACACCCAAGAAGAATTGCACCCCTCGCAAAGTGAAGTCCATCCCTCTCAACACCAAACCCACCCTTACTAAACTAAACCCCACCCAAGGGTGATCATTGAGGTGCCTTAACTGCCTACTCAATGAAACTGTGGAGTTTCCCTGGCAGTAATAGGAGTCAAGTATGGCACAGTAATGTGAACTGAAAGACTGCTGGACTGGCCAATGGCCTTTGACATTTTGCATTTTGATTAAAATAAACCCAAACAGTTGTTTGTTAGGTACACATTTGTCCTGCGATTCCTTTTCTATGTTTATGTTGTTCCTGAGTAACTTGTGTTGTCTGCCTACAGTTGTATGTGTTTCACCCTGATTGCTGATCCATTTGCTGTTGTTATGAAAATCTGACTTTGTGGGCAATGCTGGTGTCCCCCAAGACAACAGTAGATGTTGACTGTATTGATATGTGGGTGTAAATGCAATTGTGGTGTCATTGCATTGTGTTCTGTTTGGTATGGTAATTATTTTATCTGTTGTTGTCCAATGTGAGCATGTATGGTGTTAGACTTGTCCCCTTGATAAGGAATGTACATTTGTTTCATGTGTGGGAGCTCGAGTTTTGTTTGTGCAGACATGGAGGGTATTCAATTGTGCTAGCTTCCTTTGCATTTGACTGTGCATGTGTCCATTTTGCTGTGTGTACCTTGCAGCCACTTCATCTAAATGTCTGACCCATGCAGTTGCTGTTGTATTTGGTTTCTTGACTTTTTCTTCCACATTGTGCAGATAGGCATGTCACTTGGCTTTAGTAATAATTGTCTCTAAGATACATGCATGGCAGTTCTCGTACAAATGTTGTTTTAGGGGCATGTGCAAAGTGTAATGTGTCCCAGGGTAGCATCCTTCCATGAGTGTTCCTGATGCCCCCATCCCTATTGTGCAGGTATTGTTTGCATAGTGAGCTCGGGATATTTGTATCTTTGTCTATTGTGCATCCCATTTTCCTTCCATTGTGTTGCAATGTGGGTGATGTGTGTGTCCATTGCAGGGCTGTTTAATGGGAGGGGTGCTTGTGTTCTATGACACATCCATACATATAGGAGTTTAATGTGATGTCAGTCCGTGGAATGTGAAGAACCTGAGTGCGTCAGTTGTATCTGTAGATGTGATGTTGCTGTGTTGTTGGTATTGGTGACACAACGTTTTGTACGCGTCACTATCCCTCTGCCTGAAATGGTCAGATGTGTGTTTTGTGTAGTATTGCGGTGCAGTGTGAGTGACCTGCCCAAAGGTGGTGTTTTGTGACTGTAAATGTGTCCTGTATGAATGATTCAGGTTGTGTACACAATGTCAAGTGTACTTTGTGCCCGTAGCGTGACCCCTATATGATGTGGATGAAGGCAGAACCATGTGTTGTTGAGCGTAATGACACAAGTAGGTGTGTGTACCTACGGTCGGTTGTGTATATAGCGGCATGGATTTCGTGATCCTTCGATGATCAGCAGCAGCGGCAGGAGGTGTGTGTGTGTGTGATGGGCTCCATAGTGGCACCGGACTTGTAAGGCTGCCTGCAGATGAGTTGCTCCCTTCATAGTGTCCATTTCCGCCTGCTGAGATGTGGTGGTTGGACTGCCATGGTCACTTTAGCTGTGTGCAAACTCATAATGTGTCCGGTGGAAACACTGTCTCTGCCAGCCTATTTGTGTTCTGCCTTGTGACCGCGGCGGTCTGTGCTGCATGGTGGTGTCGGCAGAACTGCACAGGTCTTTGCGTCACAGGCCTGCATGACCGCACTGACCGCCAAACTTGTAATAGGGCCCTTTGCCATCTTCTAACTCTTTAATAAGAAGACCCTCCGTTCTAAAATCTACAAAATGAATAGTACATGGTATGGACTCCATCTTCCAGGCACCTATTTCTAATACCTTAAGTATATCTTTTTTTGAATCTGTTTTATTATTACATGTGCATTACAAGCAATTTCATCACATAGCTGCATTCCGAGGTAGAGATTCAGCATAAATTGTGTGCAGTAACAATACAAATACAAAACAACAGGGAGCAACTTGGAGTCTGCCTCAAGCACCCCCTCCCCATCCCCCACCACAGTCACAGATTATCTTGCTCGTCCAGCACCCATCTCCACCAGCCCACGAGGGTCCGCCTCCTCTGCCGACCCATCGCTGGACCAGTCCCAGTGAGCAGGGACCAAGGCAGTGCATGTGTGCCTCAACAGGTGCAGTGGTTAGCTCCTGTGCGTGGGCAGTTCATCCAGTAAGTAACAGTGTATCGTTGGTCGCAGTATTATCTGTGTTTAGCCGCAGCCCCACCTCCCTCATTTTATCAAGCATCGCATCCCAGCTGGTGGCCAAGGGATATTTTCGGAGACTTAGGCTGTCCTCCCTATGCAGGGCCACCTTCTCCGCCTCAACCCACACCGAAAAGGAATTCTCCCATGCCGCTATCGCAGGCAGGACAGTTGCCTTCCAACCCCTGGTGATTAGGCACTTGGCAGCCACGAATCCGAGGTCAAGAAATCTCGGCAAGGCTTTATGCCTTTAGCCCTGGGAAATAGACCCAGGATGCAAGCGTACCATGTGGACAGAAGTGGATGCGACGTGCAGTCTGACAATCACGCTGTGCCACCACGCCAATACGTGCAGAGCGGCAGGACCATAAAATTGGAACCAAGTCCGCTCCCACCAGTGTGCAGCAGGGGCAGGCGGCATTCAGCTGCTGGTAATATTTGTTAAGGGTAGCCGGCGTAAGATAGGCTCTGTGATGGATGTAAAACTGGATGAGGCGGAACCTAGAGTTGTGGGGAATGTTATTGTGGCTGGACAGCACAGCAGTCCACACCATGTCAGGGCAAGGTCTTGTCAGATCTGCCTTCCATTTGGCGCGCAGCTCAGCACAATTGTGAGCTGTATGTAACCAGAGAGCATCAGTAAACCAACGTACTAGGTGTCTGCCTTTCCCCATAACGTGCATATATTGTAGTAGTAAGTGTGTTGTTGGTCCGGCTGCTATGTCTCCCCAGTGTCGCAATCAAAGAACTGTACAATAAGAAGTGCCCCGTGGACAGACCAGTCTCTGCTATCAGCACCCTCCTCATATCGATCGCCCAGTTTAGTATCTCAGCCACGTGCCAAGTTCTCAGCTCAGCACTGCTTGTGGGCTACAATCCACGTGGCGTACCCAGTAGCGATATGGCAGGTGCGTAGGGGATGGTTGAGCGCATGAGGCGCAAGCTTCTGGGGTAGTAGCGGTGCACCACGCTCAACAGGAGTGCTTCAGGTTGCCTTGGTTTTGTAAGGGGGTGGAAGAGGTGTAGGATTTCTGACATTGTCCAAGGTGGTGCCTTAGTCGCCGTGTCTGCCAGTTGACCCCACAGAGCCACCGTGCCACCCACTGGGATGCCAAATAATACTGCACCATGTTCGGAACTGCAAGGCCTCCCCTGTCCATGGGCAAGTACAGCTTCTTCAGTGCTACTCTACAGCGGCCCTTACCCCTGAGGAACTCCCTGATCTTAGTCTCCAGTTCCCGAAAGAACTTGGCCGGAACATAACAGGGTAGATTAGAGAAATAATAGAGCAGCCAGGGGAGAACTATTATTTTTAGGAGGGCAATTCTGCCCATCACCGAGAGGGGCAGAGTTTGCCAGATCATCATCTGAGCTCTAATGGAGGTCACCGCCCGCTTAAGGTTAACATAGTGAAGGTCATCTTCCGCGTGGAATACATTGATCCCAAGTTGATCTTTATGGGAAAAAGTGTTGTTTTTTAGGCATCTATAACTCCTAAGGAATGCATTAACTTGAGGGTGGCACAATGGGCAAGGTGGAAACATTGCTTGGCTCAGGCTAAATCATTACAGATCTTGTAGGGAGATATGGTGTGTTTGAAAAACAAAGTACATATTTGTAAGCCAATGTGATTTTCCTATAAGAGAACTGCAATTACCCATTCAGATATAACTGCCTAGGAATACATTGAGCTGAGGGCAACCATTTTGGTGCAACCTGTAATGAAAAATGTTGCTTGGCTCATGCAATTTACATACAGGTAGTGTGGACTGGAGCTCCATTTATTAGGATGTATAAGAAAATTGGTGAGCCAAGCTGATCTTCATAGGAGAAAGGACGGTTTCTTATTCGCCTAAAGCTCTATTGTAATGTATTGACTGTTGGTTGGCATAGTGTGCTCATTTGTTGGTGGAAACCTTGCTTTATTCAGGCTGAATCCTGATGGGCCTTGTAGAAGTATGTAATGTGTTTGAAAACCAAAATAAATATTTATGAGCCAATGTGATTTTCCTATGAGAACCACAGTTACTTATTCAGATGTAACTTTATAGGAATACATTGAGGTGAGGGCAACCAGTTTGGGGCCACCTGGTGTGAAAAATAGTGATTGGTTCAGAAAATTTACATACAAGTACTATAGAGGGACTCTTCCTTTATTGGAATTAATATGAAAATTGGTGAGCCAAGTTGATCTTGATGGGAGAAAGGATGGTTTCCTATGTGTTTGTAAATCCACAGGAATGCATTGGCTTGAGGGTGGCACAATGGGCACAGGTGGAAATGTTGCTTGGTTCATAATAAATAATTATAAATGCTGTAGGGGGATGTGCTGTGTGTGCAAAACAAAGTGCATATTTGTGAGCCAATGTGATTGTCCTATAAAAGAACTTCAATTACCTACCCATATATGTTGTGACAGATTTTGCTCAGCTCAGTCAATTTACATACAGGTAGTATAAACCTGGGCTCCCTTTATTAGGATCTATATGAAAATTGGTGAGCCAAGTTGATCATACTGGGAGAAAGGATGGTTTCTTATTCGCCTATAGCTCAATAGAATGTACTGACTGTTCAGTAGCAAAGCTGGCCCATGTTTTGGTGGAAACGCTGCCTGGCGCAGGCTAAATCCTTATGGACCTTGTAGGGGGGGTGTAGTATGTTTGAAAAACAAAACATATATTTCTGAGCCAACATGTTTTTCCTATAAGAGAACCACAAATACTTATTTGGATGTAACTCTACAAGAATCCATAGAGGTGAGGGCAACCAATGTGGTGCCATCTGTTGTGACAAATTTTGCTCAGCTCAGAAAATTCACATACAAGTACTATGGAGGGATTCTACCTTTATTAGAATCAAAAATGGAAATTGTTGAGCCAAGTTGATCTTGGTGGGAGAAACAATGGTTACTTATTCATCCATAACTCAATAGGAATGCATTGGCTTGAGGGTGGCACATGTAGCTGATGTTAAATCATAATGGATCTTGTAGGGGGATGTGGTGTGTTTGAAAACAAACTACATATTTGTGAGCCAATGTCACTTTCCTATAAGAGAACTGCAATTACCTATTCAGACAAAAAGTCTAGGAATGAATTGAGGTGAGGGTAACATGCTTGGTGCCACCTGTTGTGACAAGTTGTGCTTGGCTCCGGCAATTTATATAGAGGTAGTGGAGAGCAGAGCTTACTTTATTAGCATCAATATGAATATTGTTGAGCCAAGTTGATCTTGATGGGAGAAATGATGTTTTCTTATTCACCTGCAGTTCGTTAGGAATGTATTGACTGTTGAGTGGCACAGTGGGCCCATATTTTGGTGGAAGTGCTCAGCCTAAATACCTATGGACTTTGTAAGGGTTGTGGTGGGTTTGATAAAACAAAATACATATTTGTGAGCCAATGTGTTTTTCCTAGAAGAGAACCACAATTACTTATTCGGGTGGAACTCTATAGGAAAGCATTGGGGTGAGGGCAACCTATTTGGCGCCTCATGTTGTAACCAATATTGCTCGGCTCAGACAATTTACATGCAAGTACTATAGAGGGATGCTCCTTATATTAGATTTGATATGAAAATTGGTGAGCAGAGGCAATCTTAATGGGAGAAAGTATGGTTACTTATTCATCTATAACGCCACAGGAATGCATTGGCTTGAGGGTCGCACAGTGGGCACAGGTGGAAACGTTGCTTGGCTCAGGCTAAATCCTTATAGCAGTTGTAATGGGGTGGGGTGTGTTTGAAAAACAACAAACATATTTGTGAACCAATTTGTTTTTTTGTATGAGTACTACAATTACTTATTCAGATATAACTGTGTAGGAATGCTTTGAGATGAGGGAAGCCAATTTACTGCCACCTGTTGTCACAAAGTTTGCTTGGCTCAGGCAATTTCCATGCAGGTAGTGTACAGGCGAGGTCTCTTTTATTAGGATCAATACGAAAATTGGTGAGCCAAGTTGATTTTCATTGGAGATAGGATGGTTTCATATTCACTTACAGCTCAATAGGAAGATGTTGGCTGGTGGATGACACAGTGGGCACGTTTTGGTAGAAACGTTGCTTGGCTCAGGCTAAATCCTTATGATTCTTGTAGAGGAATGTGGTATGTGTGAAAAACAGAATACATATTTGTGACCCAATGTGTTTTTCCTATAGGAGAAACACAATTACGTATTCGGATGTAACTCTATAGGAATGCATTGAGGCGAGGGCACCTACTTTGGTACCACCTGTTCTGACAAACTGTGCTTGGCTCAGGTAACTTACATATAGGTCGTTTAGAGGGGTGATCTCTTTGTTAGGATCAAGATGAGAATTGTTGAGCCAAGCTGATCTTGAAGGGAGAAAGAATGATTACTTATTCATCTATTACTCCATTGGAATGCATTGCCTTGAGGGTGGCACTGCTGGAAACATTGCTTGGCTCAATATAACCCCTTAATGGAGTTTGTAGGGAGATGTAGTATGTTTAACATATTTGGGAACCAATGTGAATTTCCAATAGGGAAAGTATTATCACTTATTTGTAGATAGTTGCTTAGGGATGTCTTGAGGTCAGGGTGACGCCTATGGTGCCACAAATTATGATCAGCTCAGACAACTTACATACAGGTAGTGTAAATTGGTGCTCCATTTCTTAAGCTGAATATGTACTTTGACGGTGGAAAAGTTGTCCTGTGTTTTGGAAAGGCTGCTTGTATCAGACTAAATCATAAGAGGCATAATAGTGGTATGTGTTGGGATTGAAACACAACATACTGATAGGATGGCAATGTAGTGTCTGATAAAATGGGCCTAGTCGATTTATTTAAGGTTATATTTTATATAAAATATTGCCTATAATTAAAATACTGACCAAATCAGATAGTGGTCAAATAAGATGCAAACCTCCACCAGCTAATAAAATGCTGGCCCAATAAGAAGTTAACTGCAGCCTGCGAATAAGAAGTTGGCCAAATAAGAAGCTAACTTCAGCCTGCAAATAAGATGCTGGCCAAATAAGAAGCTAACCTCAGCCTCATGGCAAATGGTCACAAAGAATCCTTCCACTTCCCTCTGCTTCCATTTATCCTATTTCTTTTCCTGCCCACATTGCTGTGCACCACGGGGCCTGCCTCCCTTCTGGCTTTCGTAAAGCAGACCTCGTCTTTCGGATCTGCATCAACATGTGATCGGAAAGACCCACCTTTTCTGCCTGCCCTCCACCCCCCTTGTTGCAGCCCACAGGGACATTTTTATGTTACAGTAACTTTTTGGTCCGCCTCTATAAAATTAGTACACTCTTTTAGGACAATGTAGGATGATTCTAGTTTTCTCCCTTAACACCCACTTTAAACTTTCCATCCAACTCCCTGCTAATAACACTGAGACACACTGTTTATGATTACCAACAATTTATCTAACCTTTCCCAGCATTAACTCACAGAAGGGCTTCCCCATTTACATATAGATGGAATACATTTGGTGATTAGCTGTAGAGAATGCGAGTCCTTCATAAGTAGGTCAGCAATTGTCTTATTTCTGGGAACCATGTACCCCACTGTAGAACTGGACTCCTTCAGGGTAGTGAAGCAGAGCAGACAAAAGCCTACTAAGGGGAGGTGGTGTGAGCAAGTAATCTACATTCGCTGGCAACAACACTCAATAAATTATTGTCTTTCTGTTTCTTTTTACTTGAAAAACCTAAATTACATTTATCACACACACACAAACATACCCACAAACATGCAAAAATACTAAGCATTAAATTACAAATATATACATTCAGGTAGATGACAATATCTATGGTGAAATAATCATATCACAATACTACCATACTGGTTCCTGAATACTATTATCACAATACCCACACCTACACCAAATGCAATATTGCAATATAAGGGTTTTCATTTCATAAAAGTTAAGCCTACTTGCTTTGTAAGGGTGTCACAACATTAGTAATAGCAGCCACATGTCATGTTTCAACATTGTACCACCATTAAAATCAATGAAGACAGTCATCCTATTCCAATGCTTTCAATATAACTATGTCAGTATGACTGCTGTGAATAAATAATTCTGACATTACAAACAGTCATTCTTCTATGAACATTAGACTGCCACTGCAGTCACAGGACCAAGCACAAGGAGTACCCACACTACAGAGCCCAAGAGCAAAACTTTCAAATTTGGAGGTGTGTCGAAGCAGCAATCAGATTCCCTATTGTCGTCACTTTATCTGACTGCATTCCCTTTGCATGTCCATTTTGCAGCCTTGAGGAAGTCTTGATGACAAAACACATGTTAGCTGTTGTTCCATTGGATTCGACAGTTGTTCATTGCATTCATAGTGCCTTGGATGAATAAAATTTAAACTCTACACAGACACGTACTTGAAACTTTTGACTGATATATTGTACTAAGAAACCAACTTTATAGACTGTTGTGGTGTGCCGGGGTAAACAATCATCTATTCCTCCATGTTGATTGACTCTTCAGTCAACATAACTACACCTGAGGTGGTTGGGTGTGGCACTGGTTTGGCACCCTCGGAGTATTATATGGGATCTTTTGATATCATTTTCCAAAGTACACTATAAACATATATAGGACGTACAAACCTTTATGCATAGCCACCCTTTCTGTAGTAATGTAGGGAGCTTTTCAGGGAGTATATACCACTATGTGCCATTTGGTTCTGTATGCCCTCTTAGGCCCTCACAGTGCAGGCAGCTGTAGAGTGTTTGACAGAAAGTTATTGTGAGATACTGGGTTGTTGGTTGATTGGGGTATGAGCCCTGGTCAAGCAACAGCCACAATCCCCTTCAGGTTAAACCAAACATTGGTCAAAACATCGGTCATGCCCCTGCTCATCCATGGGGCATGGCAAGGTACAAAGTGGCATGTTTTCAGCTCCCTTGATTGCATTTATTAGGCATTTCTAGGCCAAGTTCATGAATATACAGTCAACAGCTTTGCCGCCTCTTCCATATCACTGCTGCGGTCTTTTTGCTGTTCTGTTTTTTTTTATTTTGGGAGTCCTGGTCCTACTTTGGCACACACTGTCTAGATTAACTTTAGGGGCTCTAGTGGACATATCACAGTCACATTTAGCTTTTTGATAAATGATGTATTTGTGTGGTGGGGTTTATCTGTTTTTTGGATCTTTTTGTTTTGTCTTGAGATTGTTTTGATATTGTCTGTGTCCATCCATGCTATACATGTTGTCTTTATCCATGGTGTGTTCTCCTTTGTATCTAGTTTCTATGTTGGCGTATTTCTTGTTCAGAGGGGGTGTTTGTACATAGAAATGATTGTTATTTTTGATAAAAAGGATGATATTATTGTGCTTATTATAAATAAATATTACTAATGTTTGATAGTATTATTGTTTATGATTTCCTTGCCTTGTTCTTTTGATATAATATGCAAGAGAGAGATGTTGTTATACCTTCAGAAAACACCATTGCAAGCAAAGGGAGCACAAGTGGAGAAAAGTCATGACACCTCAGATAAAGAAATCTTCACATCAGCCCTAAGATGCAACCACAAGCAGTTATGGAACTCCATGAGCACAACTCTTGCAGATCGCACCAATTATCTAAGACTTCACCACATTTCCTGTGGCCTCCAGCTACATCATCCCCTCACAAGACCATTGCAATAAGCTCTTGGAATTCTGTTGTAACAACATCACCTCTAAAACCAGAAACTTCTACCTGCAACCAGACAGTGTCACAGTCGCAACTCAGCTTTCCATCACAGCCAATGAACGAACCCTGATCTTGTGGCCTGCCATCACCACTATTGAAATCCCTGCTACCATGAAGACCATCCATTCAGGGGCTTCATCTGCCCTTTGCCCCACCACGCCTTCAACGAGGGAGTCCTACTGATCAACAAAGTATTAACACCCACTATGAGCTCAGCCTCATTCCCGGACACCTGGAAACATGCCACCATCATGCCCTTGCCCAAAAAAACATTCGCTAACCCAGCCAGGCTTTCCAACTACTGACCCATTGCCTCCTACATACCCGGCAAAGGTCTTAGAGAAACTAATCACTCGACCCCTCGTCAGCCAACCTCAGGAACCACCAGCTCCTCGACACCATACAGTCCAGATTCAGGTCCAACCACAGTAAAGAAAAAGCCCTCACTGCCCCCACAGGCAACATCCGCATGATCATTAACAGAGAAGACATGGATCTCTCTGCAGGATTTCACATTGTGTCTCACCCCTTCTTCATCTGGCGCCTGCACAAGATTGGCATCTAAGGATCCGCTCTCCGCTGGATCTGCTCCTTCTTAACAATAGAACAGAAGATGTTCCTCCTCATTCCTCAGAAGACTGCAAACTTAACTGCGAAGTGCCTCAAGGTTAATTGCTCAGCCCCGCTCTCTTCTATGCATATATGATCTCTCTGACCAACATCACCCATGCACACATCAATATCCTCTCTTACGCAGATGAGACACAACCTATACTCTCCCTCTCAGACAAGACCCCCAGGTGAAGAAATAAGTTCAGTGGCTGCATGTCCGAAGTCGCTAACTGGCTGATATGTTATGTCATGCTGATATGTATAGCACACAAATCACCTGTGAGAGTATCAAGGTGCTTAAGCAGGTGTGTGGTCACCGTAGAGTTAATCGAAGAGCCAGGCCTTCAGCTTCTTGCGGAACTCTAGAAGTGAGAAGGAGGCCCTGAGGTGTTATGGAAGAGTACTTCATGTTCTGGTTGTGATGTAGGAGAATAAGCAACCTCCTGCTCTGCTTTTGTGAAAATGGGGGATGCATGTGAGTATGAGTCAGGCTGACCATAGCTGTCTGGTAGACTGGTGAAAGTGTATGCGGCTGTCAGGTATACTGGCCCAGTGTACAGCAAGGCTTTGCATGTGTGTGGGTTTGAATAGGCTGAGTTTGTGAATGAGGATCGAGTGGAGCTCTCTGAAGTGGGGTGAAATATGGTTGCGGCGTTGGAGGTTGAGCATGAGTCTTGCAGTGGCGTTTTAAATGATCTGAAGTCTGTGCAGGAGCTGTTTGTAGATTCTGGCACAGAGTGGCTCGACCTAGTTGAGCCTGCTTGTGATAAGTGCTTGCTTCTCCCACACAGAACTCACACCACACCATTGCTTTGGAAACTACACTGGCTCCCGATATACAATCACACTCAATTCAAACTCCTCACCCAGACATTGAAGGCACTACACAACACAGGCTCCATCTACATGAACAGTCCATATCCTTCCACAAACCACCTCCGCTTCACTCAACTCCTACTTGCGCACATCCCACACATACACAAAACCAGATCAGGAAGACTGGTGTTCTGTGTTCTCTTACATCACTACTAAAGCGTGGAATGACATCGTACTTCACATCAGAGCATCCTCTTCTCTTCTTGAATTCCACAAGAAGCTGAGGACCTAGCTTTTCAATTATCCAACTTATCATAGGCAGGGCTAAGCACCCTCCCCCCTGTTCAGCACCAGGATACCCTTGCCAGTAATAGTTTGCTTTACAAATACACATCACATAACAATCCAGCTAAGTAGGGCCACTCTGGGATCCAGTGGGATGTCGTAGGTAACTAATTATTTCAATGGAGTAGTTATGTCAGTCCAATAGGCTGACACACCTGGAGAAGACCATGCCGGTTGTAGGAAGTTTGCCTTTGGTGCCTCACATCTTAGAGAGTGGAAACTGGCACAGAGACCAAATCGAAGCAGAGTTTTGGGAATGTAATATGCCCAATACAAAATTTCAAAATGTATATTCCTCAGTCTACTGCTGGAACACGTAATGTTTGATTGTGTACAACAGAATTTTGTAATCACTTCGGGTTACTTCCATCCCTATTTTGGGGTCCCATCCCTCCCCCGCAGGCTGCGTTTTTTCCAACAGGTCCTCTAGCGACGCTTGGTATAAAAGTGTTATTAAATGTTTAGCAGTAGTGTTGTTGAGTATTGTATCAAGCGCTGGTACTGACTTCAGTTCAGAAGAAATCCGAGGTCAACAAGTTGGCTCGCAACCGTCAATAGAAAATATACAAATATATCTAAGGGAAGAGTGTTGGCCTGTCTACCGAACTCTGCAAGTGTAAGGAATATCCCATTTTTATATAGAACGCCCCAGTGTGTGATTTCTAATCTACAGAGTTGCAACCACGCTTTAGGTTCCTGTGCTGCTGTCACGTCTCTGGTCATGCAGGAAGCTTTTTAGGGAGTGTATAACACTATGTGGGTCATTCTAACCCTGGCGGTCCAAGACTGCCAGGGCTAAAATGACGGGGGCAGCGCCAACAGGCTGGCGGTGCCCCGCTGGGCATTCTGACCGCGGCGGTTCGGCCGCGGTCAGAAGTGGAAAACCGGCGGTCTCCCGCCGGTTTTCCGCTGCCCAAATGAATCCTCCATGGCGGCCCAGCAAGCTGCGCCGCCATGGAGGATTCTGACACCCCATACCGCCATCCTGTTCCTGGCGGTTCTCCCGCCAGGAACAGGATGGCGGTATGGGGTGTCGCAGGGCCCCTGGGGGCCCCTGCAGTGCCCATGCCAGTGGCATGGGCACTGCAGGGGCCCCCGTAAGAGGGCCCCAAAAAGAATTTCAGTGTCTGCTTTGCAGACACTGAAATTCGCGACGGGTGCAACTGCACCCGTCGCACCTTCCCACTCCGCCGGCTCAATTCTGAGCCGGAGTCCTCGTGGGAAGGGTGTTTTGCACTGGGCTGGCGGGCGCCCTTTTGGCGGTCGCCCGCCAACCCAGTGCAAAACCCAAAATACCCTCAGCGGTCTTTCGACCGCGGAGCGGTATTTTGGAGGGGGAACTCTGGCGGGCGGCCTCCGCCGCCCGCCAGGGTGAGAATCACCCCCTATGTGCCATTTGCTTCTGTATGTCCTCCTAGGCCCTTATGGTGCAGGCAGCTGTACAGTGTTAGTCAGAAAGTTGCTGTGAGAGACTGGGTTGTTGGCTGACAGGGGGTATGAGCCCTAGTCAAGCAAAAGCCACAATCTCTTGCAGGGTGAACCACAAAAACACACTAATTTACCCGTGCTTAACCCTGGGTAGCTTGGCACAAAAAGCAGTCAGGCAATGTGTTAAATATTTATGCAGTACACAAACAGTAATAAAGTGAAAATACAACACAATAGTCCCAAACCAAGTTACAAAAAAATAGAGAAAATGGTAAAAACATTATTTGACACCAAAACCATCAAAATCCTACCAGTATGACCTGAGTTATACATTTTTTTAAAGTTTAAGGGTAAATATAGCAAGTCCTCAGTTTTAGAAAATGGCGCCTGGGCACCTTTAGCACAACAATCAAGGGTCCACAAGTGTATGGGGACCTTTTTGGGAGTTCAAAACTCACTCCAGCTGGGACCAGGTGCGGGTCCAAGATGATGGAAGTCTGTTATGTCCCTGTGGCTATGAAACGTAAGCCAGCTAAACTAGCCCTTGAAGTTATGTCTGAAGTCCTGGGTGGAGGTGAAGATGCAGGGCTGGTCCCTGAAGGCTCAAGGCAGGCTCCAGGCAGCAAAGCAATCCTTCGAGGTATAGCAGCAGTCTGGTCGAGTGAACAACCGGTCATAGCAGCAGCTCTCCTCTGGGAGTCCTTTTGTAGGTCTAGTAGTAAACCGAGGAGTAGGTCTGAGAGCCCTATTTACATACCCTTATGCCCTCCTCCAAGAAGTGGAAGAAATTTCCAGAAGGGTTTTCTGAAGTTCCAGGAGTTTCCTTTCTCCCCTGCCATGACTACTAGCTGGCTGCACTGACAATACAGAGACATTAAGCCTATTGTGTGGTAGCAGAGCCCAACCTATTCAGATGTAAGTGGGGCTGTGCTTAGCTCCACGTTAAAGGCCCATTCAGGCTCTGCTAACCTTACTATTGCGTGACTGTCTGGGGTGAATTCACAAAGTCTCAACTGTCAATTACAACCGAGCCATTTGACCTAAGGCAGGCTACAAACACATAGGGCTAAGGGCAAGAAATGCCAACTTTCTAAAAGTGGCATCTACTAAATTGTAATGATAAACCTGACTTTACCATTAAAGAGGGTTTATCATAACAAGTTCATAGATACCAAACATGACATATGTATTAAATATAATAAGGAATCCCCAATGTTGTTCTATGGGAGGGGATTGCCTCACAGTAGTGCTAAAACAAATTTGGGAGTTTTTCACTACTAGGACACGTAAAACTAAAAAGTACATGTCTTACCTTTTAATTACACAGCACCCTGCCCTATGGGATACCTAGGGCCTACCTTAGGAGTGACATCTATGTAATAAAAGGGGAGTGTAAGGCTTGGCAAGGGGTTTTAAATGCTAAGTTGACATGGCAGTGGGACACTGCCTCAAGGATGCAACAGCAGGCCTGGAACAAGTTTTATTATGCTACTTAAGTGGGTGGCACAATAAGTGTTGCAGGCCCATTGGTAGCATTTAATTTACAGGCTCTGGGTATATGGAATACCACTCTGCAAGAGACCTACATGTAAATTAAATATGCCAATCAAATCCTGTTTTAGGGAGAGAGCACAAACAATTTAGCACTGGTTAGCTCTAAAGCCAACAAGCAAAACTCCAGCAAAAAGTAGGAGGGGGAAGGCAAAAAGTGTGGGGGCAACTTTTAGACAGGGTCATTTCCAAAACGACCCCCCTTAGTCTAAGGCCCTGGTAAACTAATCAATACCTTGACGGACTTCCCTACTTGGGTGATAGAACGTGGACAAAAGCCCTCTACTGCCGGAGCATTTGTTAGTTCTACACCTCTCTGAATTCAGTTAGACCCCTTTGTCTCTCCTGAGCCACTAAACAGACCAATGGGGAATGTTTTTCTGCACCTGTGGATCCCATCTGTGTAGCACCTAACCTTAATTTGCTCGCAGATGTACCCCAATAGCCTGACATTTCAACCATGGCCAACAGAAAGATGTGGCCCATTCCACCCCTTGGATCAGACATCTGTCCCCAACCATAGGAAAACCCTGTTCATATGGATAACAACCAACAGAGGCAACTGACTGCTTCCAGTGTCTTTAACCAGGCCCCAAGCCATCCCGGGGTCTCTGACCTCTGTGGTTTCTCAGAGTGGGGGCCATAGCCCCAGGTGTTAGGCACCCTTTCTTCACCATCCTTCCCACCAGTTCAGGGGTGGTCCCCTGAGATTGATCACTCAGTTTAGGGTCTGTACACTGAAGCTCAACAGGAGTCAGGGGGGACTCATTCCTTCCCCTCAAACTGGGCCTCTGTACCCTCCACTGCGGAGTGGTACCCTCAGATGTCTGAGTTTTCACTGTGGCCCCACCTGGCTCTTCTATCACCTGTGTTAACTCATTCCTCAGAAGACAGTCTGTGGGCATCTGGGGACTAACTATGATCCTTCTGTGGGTTACCTCCCCAACCCACTCTAGGGATACCAGGGCCTCAGGGGGAACAAAGATATGCCCCTGGGCCAGGGTTACCCTAAACACCTGACCAGTGTACTGCTCCGGGCAATCCAGCCTTTCTGCTACCATGGTCTGGCTGGCCCCGGTGTCCCTCAGAGCAGTGACAGGGACCCCATTCACTTTGACCGGGTGGAAGTAACAACTCCCCCCCCTCAGATATCTCCAGTCTACCCCCTGAGTTCACTCCCCAACTGAGGGAGACTAGGGCATGTTCTGTCTCCTGACACTGGGGACTACCCCCCAATAGGGCCACATTAGCCACTCATGTAGAGTTCCTGGTCTCTTTGGACAGACAGAGTCCCCCTGCTTGTGTCAGGTTGAGAATAATAAAAGCAGCGGGTTGGAAATGGAGTGCTCTGGGACACAGCCCACCAGAACATCCCTCCTTCTTCTCAGAAGGGATATGGGAACCCTTTTCTTCTCTCTTACCCTGAGACTTCTCTGGGTCTCCCTTAAACACCCCCTCTTTCTGCTGGGGGGAACCTGAGTCACCCTTCTTGGAGTCACTCCCAGGTACCTTTTTGGTCACTCCATTGCTGACCCAGAGATCCGCCTCTTAATCCAGCTTCCTCGGGTCAGCAAGCTTGCCATCTACTAGGTGTTGGTGCAGTTCTGTAAAATAGGTATTGAGCACGTGCTCCCTGAGAATCACGTTGTACAGCCCATTGAAATCATTTACCATGCTGCCTCTCCTCACCCAGCCCTCCAATGCCTTTCTGGCATAATCTATGAAGTCCACCCAAAACTGGTGTGGTAGTTTGTGGCTGTCCCGGATGATGTGCCTGTATTTCTCAGGGGTGTACCCAACTTTGGAAAGATTTCATGTTGGCAAACTTGGTCAGGTCCTCTAATCTAAGCTCTAGTTTCAGAAGTGTGTCCCTCCCCACTGTGGGCATGTACCTCCACAAGCTACACCCAGTACTTGTCTGGAAACTTATGTACCCTCAGGGCTACATCATAGGCTGAAAACCCTTAATCTATATCACCCCGGCCCCATAACTGGGTACCAGTCTCTTTGGGGGCATGAGTTTGAATCCTACTGCTGCTACCAACGTGAGAAATTGGGTTGTTGGTTGACAGGGGTATTATCCCTAGTCAAGCAACAGCCACAATCCTTTGCAGGGTGAAACAGAAAAATGTGCCAATTTAACCTGTGCTTACCCCTGGGTGGCTTGGCACAAAAAGCAGTCAAACTAAACTTAAAGGGAGTGTGTTAAGTATTTATGCAGTACACAAACAGTAATAAAGTGAAAACAGAACACAAGAAAAATCCCAAACCAATTTAGAAAATAGAAAAAATGTTAATACATTATTTGACACCAGTGTAGGAGGCTGGCCTGGTGTGTAGTGGTACCTATGGTACTTACATCTTATACCAGGTCCAGTTATACCTTATTAGTGAAATGTAGGCAGCGTCTAGAAGCCAGAGTCTCTAGAGGTAGCTATAGATGAGCATCCAAGGCTTATCTAGGAGACATGTAAAGCTCATGCAATACCACTGTAGTCACACAGTACTCACACACATGAAAGAAAGTACTCACTGTTACAAAAATAAAGGCACTTTATTTTGGTGACACAAATGCCAAAAATACCATAAAGACTATACTTTAGGAGGTAAGTAATACACAAATGATATACACTAGTATGCAGAAATAAGCATAAAAACATTTAGAAAACAGTGCAATTAGTGAAAATCACAATAGTTAGAAATGAACCTAGGAGGAGCACAAACCATATGCTAAGAAAGTGGAACGTGAATGTCGGTCTCCCACCTAGGTAAGTGTAGTGTGTAGAGGGGAGCTGGGAGTACTAGAAAACCCCAAAGGTAAGTACTAGAACCACCCCCAGTGACCAGGAAAGAAGGAGTAAATCACAGTAACTTTTCCAGAACACACACAGAAATGAGAATTATGCAAAACCCAGAAGAGACTGCAAGACACCAACAGTGGATTCCTGGACAAGAAGACTTTTGGAAGAAGGGAACCAAGTCCAAGAAGCAAGAAAGAGTCCTAGTAGAGCAGGAGCCCCTGCTAACCCAGATGAAGGTGCAAAAGAAGAACCACCAGTGAAGAAGAAAAGTCAGCACTGCACTCAAGAAGACGAAGTCGGGTTCCTGGAGGGTAGAAGTGATGTCCAACACTGGATGGAGGATTGCAGTCGGGTTTGCGTCGTCGGAGTCCGCCAACACGCCTTGGTACACACAAAGCTTGCGGTTAGCGGAAAATAGTGCTGCCCAGGAACAGGATGGATCAGGTGGACTCTACCCAGGAGGGGAAGTCAGAGGGGGCCCTCAACAACTGAGAGCCTACAGAGGACCAGGCAGTGCACACAGGAGTTTCACAGCACGGGGACAAGGAAGGTGCAAAAGAAGCCCAAGCAGCACTACGACAAAGGCTCTCACGTCACCGGACAACCACTCAGGAACATGTGCGTCGCAGGATAGAGTGCTGGGGGCCGGAGCTACAAGAAGCACAAAGGACTTGGAGGAACAATGCTAACAAGCCTTGGCAGCTGCAAAACACGTGGTGCATGGGGGACTGTCTTGTGTGAGGAGGCAAGCTCCTACCTCTACCAAAGTTGGACAGTTGGGCGAGATGACCGTCGGGACCACTTCAGTCCACCACCTGTGATGCAGGATCCATGCAGCTTAGTAGGAGAGGGGATCCACGCAGCCAGTCATCATTGCAGTTGGTGTCTGCAGTAGCAGGGGAGTGACTCCTTCACTCCAAGAGAGATTCCTTTGCTCTTCTGATGTAGGCTGAAGACCGGCTGTCTCCAGAGGATGCACGACCGGGAAACAGTTGCTGGCAGGAGCTGGAGATACAATGTTGCAGAAGGCGTCTTGCTTCTTTGTTGCAGCTTGTAGAGTTCCTGGAGGGTCCAGATGCAGTTTCTTCAGTGAGAAGTCGAAGTGGAGGACACAGAGGATTCCTGCTGGAGTCTTGCAATCCAAATCTGAGGAACCACCCAAAGAAGAGACCCTAAACAGCCTAGAAGTGGGATTAGTCACCTAACAAGGTAAGCACCTATCAGGGGAGGGCTCTGACGTCACCTGCTGGCACTGGCCACTCAGATGCTCCCAGAGTTCCCTGCCAACCTTGAAACCAAGATGGCAAATCCCAGTGACCCTCTGGAGGAAATCTGAGCACCACCCCTGGGGTGGTGATGGACAGGGAAGTGGTCACTCCCCTTTCCTTTGTCCAGTTTTGTGCCAGAGCAGGGACTGGGGGTCCCTGAACCGGTGTAGACTGGTTTATGCAAGAAAGGCACCAAATGTGTTTTCAGTGGGCTACCCCTCCCAAGGCTGAAACACCTATTTCCAAAGGGAGAGGGTTTAACACCCCTCTCCCAAAAGAAATCCTTTGTTCTGCCTTCCTGGGCTCGAGCTTTTCAAGCAACAGGAGGGCCTGGAACACCTCAGAATGCTGACATGGCAACACTGGGGGTCCACTAAGGAGCTCCCAGAGTGCATGGAATCATACAACCACTACTTGCAAAAGCCTTGGGGTATGATTCCAACATGTTTGATGCCAAACATGCCTATGTTTGGAGTTACCATTATGTAGCTGGACATAGTTACTGACCTATGTCCAGTGCATGCATAAAATGGCATCCCCACAGTCGTAAAGTTTGAGAAAATGGTCCTGGAGGTCGTGGGGGCACCTCTGCTTCGGCAGGGGTGCTCTCACACCCAGGTACTCTTCACACTGCCCTCAGGGCTTGAGGGTCTGCTATAGGGGTGACTTATAAGTGACCTGGTGCACCTGCCACAGGCTGTCCTGGAGAAGCCTTTGGATGGGCTCCCTACGGGTGGCAAAATATATGCTGCAGCCCATAGGGATCCCCTGGAACCCCAATGCCCTGGATACCTAGGTACCATATACTAGAGACCTATAAGGGGGCAACTGCATTACAATTGTGAGTGAAATACAGACTATTGGGAGAGAGAGCATAATCACTGGGCTCCTGGTTAGCAGGATCCCAGTGAACACAGTGAAGCACACCGACATCAGGCACAGAATGGGGGTACCCATAGCAAGAAAGATGATACTTTCCTACAACCAAAACCATCAACATCTAAACACCAGAACAGGAATTATGATTTTTTAAAAAAGTTTAAGGTTCTAAATAGCAAGTCCTGAGTTTTAGAAAACTGCCCCCTCAGCACCACAACCAAGGGTCCAGGAGTGGGTGGAGACCTCTTGGGGGTTCAAGACTCACTCAGGCTGGATCTAGGTGGGGGTTCAAGATGGTAGGAGCCTGTTATGTCCCTGTGGCTCTAAACAGGAGGCCAGCTAAACTAGACCATGGAGTCATTTCTGAAGTCCTGGGTGCAGGTGAAAATGCATAGCTTTACAGCAGGGCTGACCTCTGAAGGATCAAGGCAGGATCCAGACAGAAAACGAGTCTTTCCAGGCACAGCAGCAGTCTGGTAGAGTGCACAGTCGGTCACAGCAGCAGGCAGTCCTCTGAGAGTCCTTCTGCTGGTCCAGTAGTGAACTGAGGAGTAGGTCTGAGAGTCCTATTTTTTATAATCTGGTACCCTTCTCCTAGAAGTTGGGAGACGTTTCCAGAAGGATTCTCTGACGTTCCAGGAATTTCCCGCCTCCCTGTCCTGGCTCCTAGCTGGTTGCACTGACAATATAGGGTTGTTAAAACTACTGCGTGGCAACAGAGATCAGCCTGTTTAGGTGTAAGTGGAGCTGTGTTTAGCTCTGCTCCTCATCAAGTCAGTTTATGGTTCATTCAGGCTCTGCTAATCCCACTATGGTGTGACTGTCTGGAGTGAATTGACAAAGTCTCAACCGTCAGTTGCACCCAGACATGTGAACTAAGGCAGGCTACAGGCACAGAGGGCTAAGGGCAGGAAAATGCCAACTTTCTTAAAGAGGCATTTTCAAACGTGTAATGATAAATCCGTCTTTACCATTTAGGAGGGTTTATCATTACAAGTTCATAGATATCAAAGATGACATATCTACCACCTCTGGTTTAAGAATGACAGCTTATTAAATATAATAAAGAATCCCCAATGGGAGGGGTAGGCCTCACAGTAGTGAAACAAAGGACTTTGGGAGTTTTTCAGTACTAGGACATGTAAAACTAAAAACTTCATGTCCTACATTTTAATTATACAGCACCCTTCCCCATGGACTATCTAGGGCCTACCTTAGGGGTGACCTATACGTAACAAAAGGTAAGTTTAAGGCTTGGCAAGGGTTTTTTAAATGCCAAGTCAACATGGCAGTGGGACACTGCCTTCAGGCTGCAACGGCCTGCCTGGAACACGTTTTAACCATAATCCAAGGGACTTACATGTAAAGTACATATGCCAATCAGGTATATGTCAATCAAATAATATTTTAGGGAGAGAGCACAGAAACCTTAGCACTGATTAGCAGTGGTAAATTGCACAGAGTCATAAAGCCAACAAGCAAAAATCCATTAAAAAGTATGAGGAGGAAGGCAACATGTTTGGGGGTGACCCTGTACAGAGGGCCATTTCCAACAAATGGGTAACAGGTTTTCCTATGACTGAGATAAGTGGGGTGAAGCTGACAGTTCTTGATTCAATTGCAACAAGTGCTACATACGGGGTAGGGTGATGGCAGTAGTGAGCAAGATATAGTGATTCAAAGGAACTAGGATGCAAAAGAAGTATTAGCCTGTCCCCTGTCACTCTGGCTTACTTATCTTCCCATACCAGTTATATCAACTGTGACTTTAGTGTGTGGAAAAAAGTTTTATTAAGCTGAAGGAAACAGCTGATCAAGAGAAATATCAGTCTGGTCATTATATCTGGTTTTATAAGGCTGATGTTCCCTGCCAGTGATAACTGAAGGACAATCCAGCGAGTGACCGGATCAGCGATCTAGGCCAGTGCCACCCCAGTATTTTCCCAAAGTACATTTTGTGGATCACGATTAATGTTGATGCCAAAGTACTTAACTGAAACGTCGTACCATTCCTGAGGGTAATTAGGCATGAATTTTTGTGCTGCATTAGTGAGGGGTTGAGGGCTGAGATCTAGCTTTGTTTATCCTAATTCTGGAGAATGTCCCACATCAGATCAATCCCCCCATTACAGGGCGGAGGCTAGCTTCAGGATTCTAGGTGTACAGTGTCATATCATCTGCATACAGAGATATGAGTATGTCGGTTGTATTAGCATAATACAACTATGCTACTGTTTTCAAAGTTTTTCTGTTAGGGTTTCGATAACTAGGGCAAATGATATCGGGGACAGTGGCCACCATGGGCGAGTACCCCGTGCAATCTACAAGGGTGGAGAGCTTGCATTATTAATACGCAGGTGAGCAGTTGGGACAGTATGTGGTACCCTAAAGTACTGGGGAATGTGAGCAAGGACCGTGAAGCGGTATTCCCATTCCTGGGAAACAAACACTTTATGGTGTCTAGAAAGCTGCAGAGGTAGTAGTTGGGTCCAGGTCTTTAATTAATGCAAACCGAATGTGTAGATTGAAAGATGTAGAGCAGCCCAGGATGAATCCAGACTAGTCTGACCAAGATTAGTAGTAGCAAAGTAAGGTGCTAATCAATGAGTTTGGTTAAGATTTTGGCATCACAATTAATGAAGGAGAGTGGATGGTAGGATTCACATTCACAAGAGGGCTTGCTGGGTTTCAGCAAAGTGAATACAGACCCCTCCTGGAAGGTTGGGATTAGTTTTTCCTTGTGTGGGCATCCTCATATTTTTCCAGTAAATATGAGTGTAAAAAATCTATATATCTCTCTCAGAATTCAGCTGGGACGCCATCTGGTCCCGGGCTCTACTGGCCTGCGAACCATATAGTTGCTGGAATTCGTCAAGTTTGAACAGCTGCATGAGAAATGTCTAACGTTCATATAACCTAGCCGTGCTCTAGCGGTATCTTCACCATAGTCTGCCCCTATGTGGGGGAGCCAAGGTGTTATGAGGATTATAAAATAGCGTAGTATCAGTTAAACTTAGCTAAAATGTGATCAGTATTTTTGTGGCATTCGCCTAAGCCTTCAATCTCCAAGATATCATTTGCAGCCCGGGGGCACTTCAACATAAGCCCCAGTGATTTCCCTGGCCGTTTGCCTTTACCATAGGAGTGTGCTTTGGCATATTTACAACTAAATTTACACTCTTTCTTTGCCACATCATTATACTCTGTAAGTAAATTATTGATCTGTGCCATTAATGATATAGGGGGTCATTATGACCCTGGCGGTGAGTGGTAATGTGGCAGCAGTACCGGCAACAAACTGGCGGTACATACTGCCACATCATGAGAATGGCAGGTTGGCTGCAGCCAACCTGCCACTTCTCCACTCAGACTGCCATGGCGGTAGCAGCCGCCGGGCCGGAGATGTCAGTCTCCAGCCCGGTGGCCGGCATAATACCGGCGGTGGCATTTTGAGCCTGCCTACCA
The DNA here is from genome assembly GCF_031143425.1 of Pleurodeles waltl. Classification (NCBI taxonomy): domain Eukaryota; kingdom Metazoa; phylum Chordata; class Amphibia; order Caudata; family Salamandridae; genus Pleurodeles; species Pleurodeles waltl. The sequence continues at coordinate 527,791,172 of NC_090439.1, forward strand.
CCATGGTTTTCGCGGCGTTAGCAACGCCACGAAAACCATAGCAGTAGGCCCTACCGGTGACGGGGAATTCCTTCCCTGTCACCGGTAGGCAGCTCCCCCACCTCCCCTCCTTCATCCAAACTCCCCCCATCGATCCTCTCACTCCCCATCCTTCCGATCCTCTCACCCCCCACACACACACACACCTGTAGACACACACCACGCATACACCCACTCACTCATACTGGCATACAAGCATTCATACACGCATACATCTGGTCATGCTCTCACATATTTGTACACACAGTCACACTGACATGCAGATACGCTCTCACATTACCATTCTTACACGCATTCACACACATGCATACACCCACGTAAACAACACTACACACACAGACGCATTCACCCACACACTCACAAATTCATGCACCCAACCACACACACACAAACACACAACACCCCCCACCACCCTCCCCTGTCAGATGCCCAACTTACCTTCTTCAAGGTGGTCTTCCGACATGGAGGTGGTGCTGCTACCGCCAGCAGCGCCTGCCAGCAGAACCCTGCCAGGCCCTATCACAGGTCATGATCCGGCTGGCGGCATTCTACTGGCATAGCAGTGCTGGTGGTAGCAATGCCAGCTTACCACCACCCGCCAGTATGATCACTGCCAGATTTCCGCCTTTCTTGTGGCAGAAGTCCGGTAGTGATCATAGTATGGCAGACGGATGGTCACCGCGGCGGTAGGCAGTTTTTACTGCCAATAACATAATGAGGGCAGTCTTGGGCCCTCTAGTTCCTCCTCCAGGGTTTTAACCTTTCGTTCTAACCAGTGACGGTATTGTCGGAGTCATTTGTGTACCCCATACTGCTGTGCAATAAAGAGTCATCATAGTGTTGCTTAAAAAGGCATCCCAGGTGGTGCCCCAGTGTGCCACTGTGTCCATGTTGTGCTTGAAGTAGTCCAGGAAAACCTCATGCACCTCCTAATAGAACACCTGCCCCCCCCAGGAGTTCCAGGTTGAGCTGCCATTGTCCCCCAAACAGTATTATGCCTGCTAAGCAGAGGTTCATCAAGAAGGGTGAGTGGTCAGAGGGTGCGGAACAGGTGTCTCACCTGGATGCACCAATTGCTCACATCAGGGAGTGAAGAGCCAGAAATCTATTCTGGACCACATATTAAGGACAGAAGAGATAAGTGTGCCTTCCTTATATAAAGTTTCCATGCTGTGGGAATGGCCCTGGAACACCCCAGCGTGGGAGATTGAACTTGGAGTGTGAGAAAACTTGAAACCAACTGAATCACCAGCCTCAGGGCAGTAGATTTCAGACTTAACACAGACTGAGAAGTGCATGTGTTTTTGAATGATGAACTGTTTCTTCGTTGCTGTGCAACCATCAGTTGGGTACATGATGGGATTTCTTTAATTTGCTGCACCTACATGTTGTGCAATTTTATAAATTTCATGAATTGTTAACTAATACATTTACCATGTGCTGTACAATGGCACTACTTTTCACTAGTATACTTGCGTGCTCTCTGTATATTAGTTTGATGCCAGCAGCTTCCCATATGCATTTTGTTTTATCTAAAATTGAATGATTATTGTCTGTTCAAATTTGCATATTTATTACTGTATTTGTACTTTGGTTACTTTTCTATTACCAGTTCCTCTTGGTCGTATAAGGGGAGGCTTCACTTCACTTAATCTTCTTTTCAGTTTCCCATCACTTTCAATCAATCAATCAAATAAATTTCTTAAGCGCACTACTGACCAGGTAGGGTCTTAAGGCGCTGGGAGGGGGGTTCACTGCTTGGAAAGCCATGTTTTGAGGTGCTTTCTGAAGGTTAGGAGGTCCTGGGTCTGGTGTAGGTTGGTGGGGAGGGAGTTCCAGGTTTTGGCGGCGAGGTGGGAAAAGGATCTGCCGCCGGAGGTGGTGCGTTGGATGCGGGGGACTGTAGCGAGGGCGAGGTCGGCGGAGCGGAGCTGTCGAGGTGGTTTGTGGAAGTTGATTCGTTCGTTGAGGAAGGCTGGTCCAGTGTCGTGTAGGGCTTTGTGAGCGTGGACAAGGATTTTGAAAATGATACTTTTGTTGATGGGCAGCCAGTGTAGGGATCTGAAGTGGGCGGAGATGTGTTTGTGGCGAGGGAGGATGAGGATGAGACGTGTGGCTGCGTTCTGGGTTTACTGGAGTTTCCTCTGAAGCTTGGCTGTGGTCCCTGCATAGAGGGCGTTGCTGTAGTCCAGTCTGATGCTTATGAGGGCACTTTATTTTAGTGACAATGTGCCAAAAATATCTCAGAGGATATACTCCCTTAGGAGGTAAGTAAACTACACAAAATATACCCAACAAACCGAATCAGGTAAGTAAAACAGTCAGAAAGTAGTGCAAACACTGTAGAATATGATAGGATGCAATAGACCTGGGGCAACACAAACCATATACTAAGAAAGTGGAATGCAAACCACAAATGGACCCTTAGGCAAGTGTAGTGTGTAGAGGGTAGCTGGGAGTGTAAGAAAACACTAAGGGTGTCCAAGATACCCCACCCCAAGACCCTGGAAAGTAGGAGTAAAGTACTACTGTTTTCCCAGAAACACACTAAAGTCGTGATAAGGGATTTTGCAAAGACCACAACAGATTGCACAGCACTGAAGATGGATTCCTGGACCTGAGGACCTGCAAAGGAAGGGAACCAAGTCCAAGAGTTGCAAAAGTATCCAGAGGGGGCAGGAGCCCACTAAACCCTGGATGAAGGTGCAAAATGGCTGCCTCCGGGTGGAAGAAGCTGAAGATTCTGCAACAACGAAAGGTGGTAGGAAGTTATTTTTCGTGCAGAAGATGTCCCACGGCATGCTGGAGGATGCAGAAGTGTTTCCTTGGTAAAATACCGCAAACAAGCCTTGCTAGCTGCAAGAGTCACAGTTAGAGAAAAAGGGTGCTGCCCGGGCCAAGGAAGGACCAGGATGTCACCACTAGGGAGAGGAGACAGAGGGGGCCCTCAGCAACGTAAAGAGTCCACGCACAAGCAGGAAGCACCCACAGAAGTCCTCGAACACGGGTTCAAGAAGTCTGAACACGGCCGTCGTCTCAACACTGCAAAAGGAGGTCCCACGACACCGGAGATCAGCTCAGAGAGCTGAGCATCGCAGGACAGAGTGCTGGGGACCTAGGCTTGGCTGTGCATGCAGGATTTCTTGGAAATGTGCACAGAAGCCCTTGTAGCTGCAATTCACGCAGTGCACAGGATTACTGTCTGGAGACTTACCTCCTCCAAATTTGGACAGTTGGACCACTGGACAGTCTGGGTCACTTGGGTCCACCACCTGTGTTCCAGGGGCCACGCTTGTCAGGAAGAGAGGGGTCCCAGAGTACCGGTGATGCTGAAATTTGGTGCCTGCTAGAACAGGGGTAAGATTCCGTCGACCCACGGGAGATTTCTTCGTGGCTTCCAGTGCAGGGTGAAGGCAGGCAGCCCAAGAGCATGCACTACCAGGAAACAGTCGAGAAAGCCAGCAGGATTAGGCGCTACAATGTTGCTGGTAGTCTTCTTGCTACTTTGTTGCAGTTTTGCAGGCGTCCTGGAGCAGTCAGCGGTCGATCCTTGGCAGAAGTCGAAGAGAGAGGTGCAGAGGAACTCTGGTGAATTCTTGCAAGTCGTTATCTGAGGAAAAGCCCACTGGAGAGACCCTAAATAGCCCCCAGAGGAGGATTGGCCACCTAGTCAGGTAAGCACTTATCAGGAGGGGTCTCCGACGTCACCTGCTGGCACTGGCCACTCAGAGGCCTCCAGAGTGCCCTCACACCTCTGGAAACAAGATGGCAGAGGTCTGGGACACACAGGAGGAGCTCTGGGCACCACCACTGGGGTGGTGATGGACAGGGGAGTGGTCACTCCCCTTTCCTTTGTCCAGTTTCGTGCCAGAGCAGGGACTGGGGGTTCCCTAAACTGGTGTAGACTGGCTTATGCAAGGAGGGCACCATCTGTGCCCTTCAAAGCATTTCCAGAGGCTGGGAAAGGACACCACCACCACCACCATGGCCTCCATCCACTCCAGATCACCATCGGACCCCTGCCCACACCATATCTTCAATAAGGCAAACAGCATCATCGCCCCCCACCTCTGCAAAACCTTCAACAGCTCCTTCGAGTCGGCCACCTTCCCAGAAAGATGGAAGCACGCAGAAATAAATGCCCTGCTGAAGAAACCAAAGGCAGACCCAGACGACCCCAAGAACTACCGGCCGATCTCCCTCCTCCCCTTACCAACCAAGGTCATCGAAAAAATCGTAAACAGACAACTATCCCGGTTCCTGGAAGGCAGCAAGGTACCCGACACCTCCCAATCCGGATTCCGCCGAAACCACAGCTCCGAGACTGCACTCATTGCTGCCACAGACGACATTAGGACCATGCTCGACGAAGGAGAAACAGCAGCACTCATCCTCCTGAACCTCTCCGCAGCTTTTGACATGGTATGTCATCACACTCTCCGCACACGTCTCCACAACGCTGGAATCTGAGACAAGGCACTCAACTGGATCTTGTAATTTCTCTCAGGCAGAACCCAGAGAGTCCGCCTCCCACCGCTCCTGTCAGAAGCCTCCAGAATCATCTGTGGCGTTCCCCAAGGATCTTCGCTCAGCCCCACGCTCTTGATGTTTACATGGCCCCCCTCGCCAACATCGCACGAACCCACCACATCAACAGTTTCCTACGCAGACGACACTCAGCTCATCCTCTCCCTCACGAAAGACCCTACAACTGCAAAGAACAACCTCCACAACGGACAACGTCAGCTGGATGGCATCAAGCCACCTCAAGATGAACACAGACAAGACAGAAATCATAATCTTTGGCACCAACCCCTCAACTTGGAATGACTCCTGGTGGCCCACCTCACTAGGAACCGCGCCTTCACCCACCACCGATCATCTTGGACTCCACACTCAGCAGGTCAATGCCATCTTCTCTTCCTGCTACAACACTCTCTGCATGCTCCGCAAAATCTTCAAGTGGATTCCTGTCAAAACCAGGAAAACTGTCACCCACGCCCTGGTCAGCAGCCGATTGGACTACGGAAACGCCCTATATGCAGGAATAACAACCAAACTCCTAACAAAGCTGCAAAGAATCCAAAATGCATCCGCCCGCCTCATTCTGGACATCCCAGACCATCACCACATTTCCCCCCACCTCAGAGACCTTCACTGGCTACCAGTATCAAAGAGATCACCTTCAAACTCCTCGTCCACACACACAAGGCCCTGCACGACACAGGCCCAGCCTACCTCAACGACAGACTCACCTTCCACACCCCCACCCGCAATCTTCGCTCCGCCAGCCTCGCCTCCATCCCCTGCATCCGCCGCCAGAGGAAGATCCTTTTCTCACCTAGCCGCCAAGACCTGGAACTCCCTACCGCTCCACCTTCACCAGACCCAAGACCTCTTGACATTCAGGAAACGCCTCCAGACATGGCTCTACGACAAGTAGCCCCCCCCCCAGCGCCTTGAAACCCTAACGGGTGATTAGTGCGCTCTATAACTCCTTGATTGATTGATTGAGCTTTTAACACCTATTTCCAAAGAGAGAGGGTGTAACACCCTGCTCTCAGAGGAAATGCTTTGTCTCCCTTCCTGGGACTGGGCTGCCCAGACCACAGGAGGGCAGTACCCTGTCTGTGGGATTGCAGCAGCGGTAGCTGCAGAGAAAACCCCAGAGAGCTGGTTTGGCAGTACCCGGGGTCCATAGTGGAGCCCTTGGGGATGCATGCAATTGGCTCCCCAATACCTGATTTGGCATGGGGGGACAATTCCATGATCTTAGACATGTTACATGGCCATATTCGGAGTTACCATTGTGAAGCTGCATATAGGTATTGACCTATATGTAGTGCATGCGTTTAATGGTGTCCCCGCACTCACAAAGTCCGGGGAAATGGCCCTGAGCTATGTGGGGGCACCTTTACTAGTGCAAGGGTGCCCTCACACTAAGTAACTTTGCACATAACCTTCAGCAAGTGAAGGTTAGACATATAGGTGACTTATAAGTTACGTAAGTGCAGTGAAAAAGGCTGTGAAATAACATTTGTGTTATTTCACTCAGACTGCAGTGGCAGTCCTTTGTAAAGGTTTGTCTGAGCTCCCTATGGGTGGCAAAAGAAATGCTGCAGCCCATAGGGATCTCTTGGAACCCCAATACCATGGGGACCTAGGTACCATATACTCAGGAATTATAAGGGTGTTCCAGTATGCCTATTAAAACTGGTAAACGTGGTCACTAGCCTATAGTGACAAATTTAAAGGCAGGGAGCATAAGCACTGAGGTTCTGGTTAGCAGAGCCTCAGTGACACAGTTAGCCACTACACAGGTATACACATTCAGGCCACAAACTATGAGCACTGGGGTCCTGGCTAGCAGGATCCCAGTGAGACAAGTAAAACACACTGACAAAGAGGGTTTTCACTAAGAGCACTGGGGTCCTGGCTAGCAGGATCCCAGTGAGACATATACTCACAAACAGGCTAAAAGTGGGGGTAACAATGCTAGAAAGAGGCTACCTTCTCACACTAGGGGAGTATAGTCTCTACGGTATTTTTGGCATTTGTGTTACTAAAATAAAGTACCTTTATTTTTGTAACACTAAGTATTTTTTCATGTGTGCGAGTACTGTGTAACAACAGTGGTATTGCATAAGCTTTGCATGTCTCCTAAATTAGCCTTGGCTGCTCAGCTACAGCTACCCCTAGAGTCTGGCTTCTAGACAGTGCCTACATTTCACTAATAAAGGATAAGTGGACCTGGTATAAGGTGTAAGTATGTTAGGTACCCATTACAAACCAGACCAGCCTCCCACATTGGATGTGCAGAAGGTGGGATAAGTACTTGCAATTGCCTTATCACTCGGTCACCAGTGCTTTCCACAGGAAAGAATACTCTGTACCTAGAGCTATACACATATACCTAGTTACAGGGGTCTAGACTCTTAGGGCCAGATGTAGCAAGAAAACATTTTGCGACTTGCAAATTGCGAGTCATACCGACTCACAAATTGCAACTCGCAAAAGTGCACGCAGAAAGGTGTCTCAGACACCTTCTGCGAATCGCTATGGGGTCGCAAAGGCCCACCTCATGAATATTTATGAGGTGGGTCGCAAATTGCGACCCCATAGCAAGTCCCTGCACTCACAGGGATGGTGGCCTGCTGGAGACAGCAGACCTCCATGTCTGTGACTGCTTTTTTTAATAAAGCAGTTTTTTTTTTTAATTGCAGCCCGTTTTCCTTAAAGGAAAACGAGTTGCAATTCAAAAAAATACTGAAACCATTTGGTTTCATTTTTTCAGAGTAGGCAGTGGTCAAATGGACCAGTGCCTGCTCTGAAAAAATATTTTCAGCGACATTCACAAAGGGGAAGGGGTCCCATGGGGACCCCTTCCCGTTTGCGAATGCGTTACCACCCACTTCAAGTGGGTGGTAACTGTGAGTTGGTTTGCGACCCCTTTCGCGGTCACAAAGCAACTCAGCATGGCGATGCGGTCGCAAATAGGAAGGGAACACCCCTTCCTATTTGCGAGTCGGAATCACATTTTGCGAGTCGGTACCGACTCGCAAAATGTGACCCTGCATCGCGATGGCCGTTTTGCATGTCGCAAACTGCGTTTTTTGCAGTTTGCGACATGCAAACCGGTTGCTACATCTGGCCCTTTATTTTCCTTTCCAAGAGACTACAGGTTAGGTAGGTTAGGTTTTCCTTGCACTACACTAACACTCACACTACACCATATCTACTGCTGGGCCTAGCTCCGAGGTCATGGGTACTCTCTATGAGGGCATGACCTTCAAGGAATTGAAGGGGCTATGCACAGGCAGAAGCCTAGGTGTAGTGAAGAACCCAAATAAGAATTTTCTTTTGAGCCTCCTGATGAAGATGACCAGGACCATGCTGGTAACTAGAAGGAGGATTTTATACCCTTAGAGTCAGGGAATCATCCTTCAGATTCAGGGGAGGGCTCTTCCAAAGATCTTCCACCTAGTAAACCCACTAGTGTAGCTGGCAGTGGGAGGGGTAGTCACTCAGGTAGGACCCCCTTTACACCTAGAGGTCACTAGGGTTACAAAAGCTAGGGAAAGATCTACCTCTGCCCACTCTCACATCACCTCCGTTTCTGACAGATCCCATGGTTCAACTCCAGGTGATGACTCCATAGATAGGGAGCTCAGGAAACAGACTGGAGGAGGCCAGGCTGAGGCTTCGGCAGCAACAGCTAGCCCTAGATAGGGAGGCCTTGGCTGTGGAAAGGGAAGGCAAGGGTTGGGGTTAGCACCCCATGGTGGCAGCAGCAGTTTCAGGAGTTATGGGGTCAGGGAGGACACCACTGATTCCAGAAACTTGCATAACATTTTTCACCCATACAAGGTGGGGGATGGCATTCACAAGTGGTTTGCTGCACGTGAGAGGGCCTGTAAAGTTCAGAGGGTCCCTCAAAGGCAGTGGGCTGCTATTCTCTGGTTGTCCTTCTCTGATAAGGGGAGGGGCAGACACCTCGCTGTTAGGGAGGAGGACTCAGACAATTACAGTGTCCTTAAGAATGCACTCTTATATGGTTTTGGGCTCACCACCGAGCTGTACAGAATAAAGTTCAGAGAAACCAATAAGGAATCCTCACAGGAGTGGGTTGACTTTGTGGACTGTTCTATCAAAGCTTTAGAATGCTGGTTACATGACAACATTTGTCTGACTATGAAGGCTTATATAATCTTCTATTGAGAGAGCATATTTTGAATAACTGTGTCTGACTTGTTGCACCAGTTCCTGGTAGACTCAGATGTGACTTCTCCCCAAGAATTGGGAAAGAAGGCAGACAAATGGGTCAAAACAAGGGTGAGCAGAAAAGTTCATACACGGGATGACAAGGAAAAGAATAAAGAAGGTGAAAAGTCTCAGGACAAGATTGGGGGCAAACATAAAAGTAAAGACTCCTCATCAGGTCCACAAAACTCCTCTGGGGGTGGGGATAAAACTTCTTTTTCATCCTCTTCTGCACACAATAAAAAACCTTGGTGCAATTTGTAGAGAGGTAAAGGCCATAGACCAAGGGACAAATCTTGTCCAGGTAAAGCCCCTGAGCCTAGCACCACTACTACATCCACTTCAACCTACAGTGCCCCTAGTAGTAGTAGTAGTAATAGTGATGGGACTACTGGCAATAGTCAAAGCAAAGGCGTGGTTGAGTTCACTTTTGGGTCCATCATAGAAACTGGGGTAGGTATAGAAACCCCCAAGACAGTTCCTGTCTCATCTGGTGGCATTGGCCAAGCCACCTTGGCTGTTTGTCCCCTTAACATGGATAAGTACAAGTAGTCAATTGAAATAAATGGTGTTGAGGCTCAGGCCTACAGGGACACAGGTGCCAGTATCACTTTAGTGACTCAAAACTTGTTATCACCTGCACAACACCTCCTTAGGCAGAAGTACCAGGTTACTGATGTCAACAACGCCACTCAGTCTCTCCCCTTAGCTGTAGTGCAACTTAGTTGGGGTGGAGTTACTGGCCCTAAGCAGGTGGTAGTGTCACCTAGCTTACCAGTAGACTGTCTCCTAGGAAATTACCTAGAGGCCTCAGGTTGGGCTGAAGTTGAGTTTATGACCCATGCATCCATGCTGGGTATCCCCAAGAATTTGCTTCCTTTAATCTCAGGTGAGATTAAAAATCAAAGAAGAGAAGAAGCCTTGAAGCCTCGGGATCCTCAACGCACCACAGGTAAAAAGGGTATCACAGTATCCCCTACCCACCCTACCACAAAGGATATCATTCCTGTGGTGGGAGACACCCTTTCTAGGGTGGAACCTGTATGAAAGGAGCCAACAGCTATCACAGCTGGACTCCCAGAGGTAAAACTACCGCTCTGTGGGAAAAATAAAACAGAAAAGCATCCCTGCCCTGTCTTAGTAAATTTGAAGCAACCTTCCAGCCCAGCCAGAGAAACTTTAGTGCAACACCCCTGTACTACCTCCAAAACTATAGGACAGGAGCCCTGTCCTTATGTAGAGCCCTTGGGACAGCAATGCTGTCCTGCTGTACCCCAAGAGGGACTGCAACCCTGTCCTCTCTTAGAGCCATGGGGACAAACTTTTGCCCTGCTCTAGCCTTGCTAAGACAGCATCCCTGTCTAGCATTATGAAATGATGAGGATTGACGCCTTCTTTACAATCAAATCTGTTATGGTTTATTAAAGATAAGAGTTATATGAAAAACCCCAGCCAACACAAGTCTTATCTCTGCTCCCCTTTCCAACTGTCAGATCCCCTTAGTTACTGTCACCAGGTTCCGTAACCAGGTTCCTGTGAAGGTTCTACATACAGAATGCCACACATCTCCCTCCCTTCATCAACAAAAGAAGAAATGCGACAACAGTAAAGGGTATCTAAGTAAAAATGACAACTTATAACATGAGAACACATAAAATAAAGAGACATGAATACTAAACAAAGTCATCTAAAATTTTAGGGCGTTTGATAATTCTTGAAGACTTCCTTGGTGAAAAATGATCGTCAACATTACCATGTTTTCCCCTCTACATCATCTCCCACAGATTTATTTTCCCCACAAGCAGATTTCACTTTGACCACTCTCCCAATGTTCCACACTTTGTGATCTTCAGTTCTTACAGCATTTCCCAGAACTTTCTTAAGTCTGAGAGGCCTAGAGAACTTTGAATGTTCTTTTGAAAGACCAAAGCGAGGATTCTTTACCCTGACAAAATCACCTACTCGAATCACTACTTTCTTGACTGCTCTCCGCTTATCAAATCTGATCTTTCTTTCGGAAACCTTTTTAAATTCTTTCAAACATTTCTGCTTATCATTACATAAAGTTTCAGATTTTGAACCAACCTTGTCATTTACCCATAAAGGACACACCAACGTGTTAGGTTTTTTTCCTTCTGAACAACTCAAAAGGTGAAAAACCCGTAACAGAATGAGGGGTCAACCGATAGATTCTGATCTTACATGACACTTCCTCCTTCCAACATTTATTATTTGCTAAAGCCATTTGAATAGTTTCTTTTAATACTCTATTTAACCTCTCCACCATTCCATTGGTCTCAGGATGGTAAAGAGAAGTTTTCTTATGTTTAATGCCTCTTTCACTCAAGAAGCGTTCCATGTCCTGTGAGACCAATTGCACACCATTATCTGTCAGTATGGAGAAGGAAACCTTTCTCTGTCAAAAATATCATTGAGAAAAGCTATTACATCACGTGTTTCTACGGAGGTAGTGATTTTAAATTCAGGCCACCTTGAATACATGTCCATTAACACAATTACATATTTATCAGAGCCGCAATGTCTAATCGGACCCAAAATGTCTGACGAAATTTCTTGCCAAAGTTCCTTTGGTAGCTCTCTCACTTTCATGGGTTGGATTCTACAAGTTAAAGTCTTGTCAGCCTTGGAACATTCTGCACACTCCCTAACACATCTTTCGATTAACACATCCATACCTGGCCACCAATACATGAGTCTCAACCTTTCTTTAGTTTTGGAAATACCAGGATGGCTATCATGAGCTATGGAGATTAGCTCATCTCTCAATTTCTCTGGAGGAACAAGCCAAGTTCCTCTCAATATGAAATCACCATGAGTTGACAATTCCTCCCTGACTCTCCAGAATCCGCATAATTGTTGATCATTCTTTTCAGTACCATCCCAACCACCTCTGATTTTTTTAAAGAACTTTCTGTAAAACTTCGTAATCGAATAACTCCAACACCCATTCACTCTCCTTAATTATACCATCCCTGATCATACATACATCAAAATCATCACTACCGTACATGGAAACATCTTCAGACTCCACATTGTCATTTACTAACCTCGAACAACAGTCTGCAAGGTTGTTTTCAACTCCGGGTATGTACTGAACACCAAATGTGAATTCCTGCAAAGCTACTACCCACTTTCTAATTCTACCAGAAACAGCATCCAAACCCTTTCTTTCAAAGATCTCTTTTAACGGTTTATGGTCCGTTCTAACCAAGAATTTGCTACCCCATACAAACTTTCTTAGCTTATTCACTGCCCAGAACACGGCTAACTATGTGTTTGCCACTTCGCTGACAGCTGAATCGGCTCTCCGCAGCTTCGTTGCACTGCGGAGAAGCGTAGCGGCTGAGAAATGGAATCATCGCAGTAGACGCCGTCACAGAGACTTAAGTCGCCGCCAAGCTGACTAAGATGCCGCTCCTTGCCTGGAAAGTGAAGGACTTTCAGCAAAGAAGTTTGATCCTCAATCTCACAACTTGCGGCGCCCCGACCAAAGCTTACTGCCAGAGTTCATCGAAACCAGGTGAGTTTTTACGCAGCTTCGCATATCCAATAGTAGTGTTGGGGTGTTCACACTTCACTTGTGAAGTAAATGTTGATGGGTTCTTCTACCTCGTCACCAATGAAATGATGAGGATTGACACCTTCTTTACGATCAAATCCGTTATGGTTTATTAAAGATAAGAGTTATATGAAACACCCCAGCCAACACAAGTCTTCTCTCTGCTCCCATTTCCAACTGTCAGATCCCCTTAGTTACTGTCACCAGGTTCCGTTAACAGGTTCTACATACAGAATGCCACACATTACAATCCTTAGGACAGCAACCCTGTCCTGACATAGGATCCTAGGGACAGTCATCCTGCCCCACTTTAAAACGTTTCATAACCTTAAAAATAGGGAATCTCAGAGTTCACACTTGCACTGCTCTCTAGCTAAAAATCTCCAAACAGGGGGGATCACCTCCCAACAGAGAAGGGACCATATAGTGGATGATAAAAGGAGTAACGATTCTATTACAGATCTACTCTCCACTTATCACCACTTAGACAATAAAGTCTCAACTGGCCAAGGTTAGCCTTATTGTCCTTCATTTGGGGGGGCGGGGGAGGGTTGTGTAGGAAAGTAGCCTCTTTATAGCATGGTTACCCCCACATTTGGCCTGTTTGTCAGTGTGTTTGACTGTGTCTACTTGGATCCTCCTAACCAGGACCCCAGTAGTTATGCTCTCTCCCTCTAGATGTGGTTGTTGGATACTGTTGACACAGTATTCTACTCATAATTGGGATACTGGTGCCCCCTTACAAGTCCCTAATATATGGTACCTAGGTACCCAGGGCACTGGGGTTCCAGGGGATCCCTATGGGCTGCAGCATTTATTTTGACACCCATAGGGAGCCCATACAAAGGCTTCTACAGGACTGCCATTGCAGCCTGTGTGAAAAGGACCATGCTACCTTTCACTGCCATTTACACTGCACTAGGTCACTTATAAGTCACCCCTATTGCAGGCCTTCCAGCCCTGAAGGCAGGGTGCAGAGTACCTGTGTGTGAGGGCACCCTTAATACAGGCCCATAGGTGTGAATGGGCTCAGAATTGCTATTTGCGATTCGGTAATAGCATTTCTGATTTTTTAAGAAATCGCTATTACCAAATCGCAAATATGATACATACCATTTTGCGACTCTGAAATAGCGATTTCTTAAAAATCGCTATAAGAGAATCGCAAAGTGGATTCTTGATACATTTTGGCCCAATATTACCTATATATTCAGTGCAAGCATTGCAAACAGGCTTTAGAAAGACACACCATTCACCAACTAACAGAGATCATAATTACTTTGCAAAGCATGGATCAACAACGGCATCAGGGCAAGTTTCTGGTGTGAAATATAAAGCCACTGCCTGGTGGGGACCGGGGCCTCCATTGAGGACTTACCCGTTATGCACCAACAGAGAACTGGCCAGTACCGATGCCCCCAAGTGTGTCCAACCATGAGGGAAGGAGCACACACAATAGCGATCCACAGGGTTCCTCTACGTGGCTCCCAAAGCATGCAGAGAAATTACCCGTAGTGGTCTTCAAACACTAGCTGGGTTGTCAAGGAATGCCCAAGCAGTGCCGACCACAGGAGCCCTTCGCAGACGCAAGGATTACTTTCTGGCCCCCAAAGGGAAAGAATCAGCGGGGGCTGCACTGTTTAATGCTTAGCTGCTCGGGCTCTTCCCCAGCAGCACGGTAGCTCCCAAGTGGAAGCATCATCGGTCGCTCCTCAACGTTTCTTCCTTGTGGAAAAGGGGGCCACTATGGGGGAATGCCTGATGTACGGTGCCTCTCTGAAGGGGTTCTCCTGGTGTGGCGGTCGATTAGTCCAGGAGTCACAACATGCAAGGACAATAGATGTTAAAAGTGGAAGGCAACGCAGGGGGTGCTCATGCTGCTCCAGAGCAGGATAGAGCACCCATCCAGTGCTGGAAGAAGGAATCCCAGGCACCACTACATGCTTGCTTTGGAGGAGCCATTAACGGTGCGGAACAGGCTGGCAGCAGGGCAATCCACAGAAAGGCAATCCATGCGAGTCCTTTGGCCCACCCAGCAGGCACCAGGGCAACAAGCAGAAGAGCAGTCCAGATGAGTCCAATGTGCATTCCAGCCATCTTTCGGGCAGAGGTTCGGTCCCAGTTCCAAAAGTGCTCTGCTAATCAGGGGGAAAACCCCTTCCACTTATACTCAAAAATGCCTTTGTTCAGGGGAGGTCCCTTCAAAGGAGTCCTTTCCAGTCAAGTACAACACCCTTTCAAACCAGCCCTGTCTCCAGACATCAGTAGGGGGTAATCAGTCCATTGTGTGAGGGCAGGACACAGCCTATTCACGTGTAAGGTGTGAACAACCATCCCTCTCCCCAGCCCAGGATGACTATCAGTATGCAGATGCCTCTTCTGTCACACCCAGCCCTTCCTGTTGTCATGGCTGTCTGGAAAGTATGCACCAAGTGGGGTGTCACTCTGCCCCAAACGTGGATTGGAGTCAGGCTGCAAATGCACCAGAATTATAAGCACTGAGAAATGCCCACTTTCTGTGGCATTTCTACCATAGTAATAAAAAAATCCACCTACACCAATAACCAAGATTTTTCGCTACCAATCCAAACATACTAAATATGCCTATGCTACTCCTCATAGATCAGAAGATACAACAGACATATGTCAGGGCATTTCCAATGCAACCCTATGAGGGGAGTAGCACTCACTGTAGTGAGAAACTAAATAGGCTGTTTGTCACTACAGGGACATGTAGTACATAAAGACATATGTCCTACCTTCGACATACATGGCACCCTGCCCATAGGGCTAGCTAAGGCCTACCTCAGGGGTGACTTAGGTATAGCAAAAAGGGAATTTAGGCCTTGTCGAGTGGTTTGACTTTCTAAGTCAATGTGGCAGTAAACTGTGCACGCAGGCCCTGCAGTGGCAGACCCGAGACAGGTTTGAAAGCCTACTTCTGTGGGTGGTGCAGCCTGCGCTTCAGGCCCTCGAGTAGCACTTAATTTACAGGCCCTGGGTATATGGTATACCACTTTACAAGGGACTTACAGGTAAATTAAATAAGCCAAACAGATGTAAACCAATTATACCAAGTTGAAGGGGAGAGAGCACATGCACTTTAACACTGATTAGCAGTGGTGAAATGCCCAGTCGTAAAGCCAACAAAAAGAGGGTCAGAAAAATAGGAGGAGAAAGGCAAAAGGTTTGGGGATAACCCTGCAGAAAGTGACGCGCCGCTGCACGCGGCACGAGCCAAACATTCCCCCAGTCTGCTGTGTGCTTTATGAGGCCCCAAATTGGGCATGGGGCCTCGTTCTTTTGCTGTGCACTGCGATTTTAGGCATGTCTGACCCCCCACTCACCTGTTCTTTTCTTCGCATCTGGTTGTGCCTTCCTTTATGTTTTTTCCCCCTTCCCATGTTACCTTTCTCTTCCCAGCATTCCTTGTTCCCTATTCTCTATGGTTCCTAGTCCACTCTGTTCTATGTGCTTTTCCCTATCTAAGATGATGTCCTTTTACTTCCTGTTGGTCGTTTCCTGTTTGTTGGTATTTAAGGGCTGTGATTCTTTCTCTCCTTGCGCTGCAACACTTTCTGTTTGGATGGTGTCTTCGCTCCTGCTTCCTTGTATTCCTGCGCTGGTTCTCGTCAGTTCAGAATACTTTTTCCTGTATTTGCTCTTGCTGATACCTCTCCTTTTTTGTTCCTGTTGTAGGAACATATCTTTGTGGAGGTCTTCTGAGGGACACGGCCTGCTCTTGGCGTACCCATTGCCTGCAGCACCGTGGCTACCAGAAAGAGTCGCCCCTACTTGGGCCAAGGCTGAACATTCAAGAACAGGATCCACGCCACTCGCTCTGCGGCCTCCAGGGTAAAGCAGCACGTAAGTCGTGACAGAGACATCCAACAAGGCTCACAAGATGTCCTCCAATATATTACCCGCTTTCGACAGCTAGCGGCTGAGACCACTTGGGTGGAACAAACTCTGGTGACTTTATTCCGTAGAGGACTTAAAGAAGAAATCAAAGACGAGTTAGTACACTCCACCCGAGTTGAAGATCTTCGTGGTCTGATGGATCAGGCTCTTTCCATCAAATACCGTCTCCAAGAGCGATGTATGGAGAAGAGAAAGAGTAGAGGATCATCTCAGCCAAGCACTTCACGTGTCTTTATGCATCGTCCCGAGGAACCTCGTCCTCCCGCCAGAGACACTGAAGGCGAACCTATGCAGGTGGATACCACTCGAGGACCACTTTCCGTTAGCAAGCGGGAAAACAGACGTAGGAGGGGATTATGCCTGTATTGTGGTGCTGCCGGCCACATGCTCTGGACCTGCCCCGTTTGTCCTCAAAGGCCATCGGGAAACGCCACTTCCCGTCCTCTGTAAGAAGGGAGGGGACGGGATCATCAGCTATACCTTCCATCAGTTCATTCAAGGACAATGCCACTACTTTGTTTATGTTACCTGTGAAGTTACATTTACCGGACGGCCATCAAGAGAGAACACTGGCTTTACTTGATTGTGGTGCCAGTGGCATATATATTTGGATAAGACTTGGGCCACGACTCAACAAATACCAACACGACCCAAAGAAACCCCAGAACAAGTTCACACAGTGGATGGGTCCTTAATATCCTCTGGTCCAGTTGATACCACCAACATGACACTGAGTTTACAATTTGGAAACCATCAAGAACACATCTCTTTTGATCTAATATCATCCCCCAATCATACTATCATTTTGGGAATTCTGTGGTTCATAAGACATAACCCTTATGTAAATTGGGAAACCCGGACTATTTCCTTGTACTCACAGTTTTGTCATGAGAACTGCTTTGCTTCAGACACTTATTGGTCACCCAAGAGGTTGATGCCTACTGAAAGTATTACTACATGTTCCATCAATACAGTTCAAGGAGTTCCCGATCACTATCTAGAATTTCAAGATGTGTTCCAAAAACCAACCAGACCTGTGTTACTCCCACATTGAGATTACGATTGTGCGATTCCATTGGAACCCAGAGCTATCGTTCCCTTTGGGAGGATGTATTCACTCACTGAACCTGAAAGAGAAGTACTAAAAGAATATCTGCAAGAGAACTTACATAGCGGTCTTATTGTACCATCGTCCTCTCCGGCTGGGGCTCCTCTCTTTTTTGTACCCAAAAAGACGCAGGATCTTCGTCCCTGCCTGTATTTTCGCGGGCTAAATAAAATAACTATAAAAGACCGTTATCCTTTGCCTCTCATTAAGGATATTCTAGAGGCAGTCATAGGGGCTCAACGATTTACCAAACTTGATCTTCGTGGAGCCTACCAACTTTTGCGTATTAAAGAAGGAGACGAGTGGAAAACTGCTTTCCGGACCCCATTTGGTCATTATAAGTACAGAGTGATGCCTTTTGGTCTTACTAATGCCCCCCTCCATTTTCCAGAGATTTATGGATTCAGTATTCTCTGATCTCTTGAACCATACGGTCGTCATATATTTAGAGAATATCCTTATTTATTCTAAACGTCCTGAACTTCATTCCTCTCACGTTAAACAGGTCCTCCAAAGACTCCGGGAACATCAACTGTCCTGTAAACCGGAAAAGTGTGAGTTTGACAAGACCGAAATCAAATAGTTGGGATATCACCTTATTCCCACTGGCATAGCTATGGACCAAGAAAATGTACAAGCCATTCTAGATTGGCCTTCTCCTTCCGCTATTAAGGAAACACAATGTTTTCTAGGATTGGCTAACTTTTATCGGCAGTTTATTTTGGACTTTGCAGAACAAACCAGCCACATAACGCAAACATTAAAAAAGGAAAATCTGAAGAAAGGCTTTATCTGGACCAGGGCGGCTGAACAAGCTTTTTAGAGTTTAAAAAAGGCCTTCACTCAGGCACCGATATTGAGGCACCCAGATACCAACAAACAATTTATTGTTGTTACAGATGCTTCCGAAAGAGCCATAGGAGCTGCCTTACTCCAACAACAAGAAGATGACTGTCTTGAACATCCTGTGTTCTATTTGTCCCATTTACTTTCGGCGTCAGAACAACATTACTCAGTACTTGAAAGGGAGTTGTTAGCCCTGAAAACAGCCTGCCTTGAGTGGAGACAGTTTCCTATGGGTTCCAAAGAGCCCTTCGAGGTGAGAACAGACCATCGCAATCTACAATGTTTACGTAACTTTTTATGCCAGAACAGTTGTCAGGCTCGTTGGGCCTTTTTCTTCAGTCAGTATGACTTTTATGTCACCTATATTCCTGGATCCCAAAACATTCTGGCTGATGCTCTGTCTCGCCGTTATCCAGATTGTACTTCTACCCCATCACAGTATCTTCTTGAGCCCAGTAAAATCATTGGAGTAGCTCAGTCTTTCCTGGATGAGGTACAACTGGAATATTCCAACCTGACTGATCAAGAAGTAATGAAACTGAACATATGTAAGCTGCAAGGGTATTATTATTATAAGAACTTGTTGTTTCTCCCTACTAATGGAGTCAGAGAAAAGGCACTACAAAAGTGCCATGATTCGCAGGTTGCTGGTCATAGAGGCATTAAGGCTACACAAGAACTACTCTTGCGATCTTTCTGGTGACCTACCTGGAAATCAGATGTCGAAAGATACGTTCAGGCTTGTCCCATATTTGCTCAAGTAAAGATTCCCCGTACCAGACCTGCAGGATTACTACAACCATTACCTGTTCCACCGGCTCCCTGGCACACCATTTCTACTGATTTTATGTGTTCATTACCTCCATCAGCAGGAAACCGGGTTATCATGGTCACCATAAATTCCTTTACTAAGATGGCTCACTTCACTGCTCTGAAAAAACTACCTAATTCCCAAGGGCTAAGTCAGATATTTATCCATCATATTTTCCGTCTCCATGGACTTCCACACAACATTGTATCTGACAGGGGACCTCAGTACATCTCCCGGTTTTGGAAACATTTTTGTAGGACACTGAATATCAACATAGCACTTTCATCGGGTTTCCATCCTCAAACCAATGGACAGAATGAGCGTCTCAACCAAGGATTGGAGCAGTACCTTTGCTGTTTTTGTAATTCCACTCAGAGCAACTGGAACACTTACCTCCCTATCGCTGAATTCTCCTACGATAACTCTGTCCATAGTGCCTCCAAGGTCACTCCTTTTTTCTGTTCTTATGGCTATCATCCTACCTCTTTTCCTACTACTCCTCAGTCTACCTCTTCTCTTCCTGCTGTTACTGCATTCTCCAGACGCCTTTTACAGATTCATAGATTGATTCGCTCTAACTTGTTGAACACCAAGAGATACATGAAGAGAATAGCAAACAAGAAACGGAGGGATGCGCCAGAATATCACCTTCAGGATAAAGTCTGGCTTTCGTCAAAATTTCTACCTTTACGCCTTTCTCAGAATAGGTTCACACCTCGTTACTATGGTCCTTTCCGAATCCTTCAGCTGATCAATCCCGTCACTGTCTGTCTTCACTTGCCTCGTACCTGG
This sequence comes from Pleurodeles waltl, assembly GCF_031143425.1. Classification (NCBI taxonomy): domain Eukaryota; kingdom Metazoa; phylum Chordata; class Amphibia; order Caudata; family Salamandridae; genus Pleurodeles; species Pleurodeles waltl. The sequence goes on from NC_090439.1 coordinate 527,811,029, forward strand.
AGGATTCACCCGGTCTTTCATGTTTCTCAGCTCAAACCCTATGTACCTGATCCTTACTCTCGTCAGTTTCCCTGTCCTCCTCCTGTGTTAGTGGATGATGTACCTGAATATGAGGTACAGGAGATTTGTGATTCTCGTATCTTTCACAAACGTCTTCAGTACTTTGTCACGATTCACCCTGGGCTTACCGTCGAGGTTGGTGAGAGGTGGTGAACGGCCCCGGTTTCTGCAGGTCCTGCTTTGGCCGAGGTAGGGGCGAACCCTTCCGGTAGCCACGGTGCTGTTTGACAATAGTAAGCCACTACAGTCCGTGCCCTCCAGAAGGAGTCCCAGAGGAAAAACCCCAAAAAGGGGAAAAAACCTCTAACAGGAACTCCCTGAAACAGAAGGAGGACACAAGGACGTTAGGACGGAAGATACTGGAGTTCAGAAATACTGGAGACGAAAGACAGGTCAACAATAACTGGCTTCACAAGCAGAAACCAGCCGGAGCGTGACTACCACCACAGGAGTGTTGCAACGCAATGAGAAAGAAGCTAGATTCCCCTAGATAGGAAGTGAAAAACAGGAAGTAGAAATACCACCATCTTGGATTGGGGAAAAGTCATGATTAATGATAGAGAACATGCATCTAAAGAAGAGAAGTAATGCATGCAGGGAAGAGAGGATGTGAACAGCATGCTGGGAAAGGGAAAAGCATGCATAAAAGGCAATCATGTGCATGCATTCGGCTTTTGCCTGTGTGACCGGTAAGTGAGGGCAAAGAGGGTTTACCGGGGTGTCCCGAACATGTGTGGATTAAGCAGAGTGTTAAGTGCGCTAAATGCGCGGCAGGTTTGAGACCCAACTCTGAGTCTCTTCCCCTGCAGCGTCTGCCCTGGAAGTGGCGGGCGAAGAAAGGGGGCGCGGCGAGTGGCGCGACCCCTGACTTGAGCTTCGGCTTCCCCTGCGGCCTCTTTGCGGGCCGCAGCGTCTCCAAAGTGCCGCACGGCGGCGGCCCGTGCTCGCGGCGTGACATACTTGATTCATTGGAAGGGCTACCCTCTCAGTGAATGCTCTTGGGAAGATGCATCTTCTGTTCACGCACCTCTTCTGATTCGTCATTTTCACGCCTTGTTTCAGCACAAACCTGGGCCTCTGGGGGGGGGGCTCGGGCCGCAGCACGCAGTCCTCAGACGCAACGCGCCCCCAGTCTGCTGTGTGCTTTAAGAGGCCCCAAATTGGGCATGGGGCCTCATTCTTTTGCTGTGCACCGCGTTTTTAGGCATGTCTGACCCCCCACTCACCTGTTCTTTTCCTTTCTTCTCTTTTCTTTTCTTCTTTTCTTGGGCATCTGGTTGTGCCCTCCTTTATGTTTTTTCCCCCTTCCCATGTTACCTTTCTCTTCCCAGCATTCCTTGTTCCCTATTCTCTATGGTTCCTAGTTCATTCTGTTCTATGTGCTTTTCCCTATCTAAGATGGTGCCCTTTTACTTCCTGTTGGTCGTTTCCTGTTTGTTGGTATTTAAGGGCTGTGATTCTTTCTCTCCTTGCGCTGCAACACTTTCTGTTTGGATGGTGTCTTAGCTCCTGCTTCCTTGTATTCCTGTGCTGGTTCTCGTCAGTTCAGAATACTTTTTCCTGTATTTGCTCTTGCTGATACCTCTTCTTTTTTGTTCCTGTTGTAGGAACTTATCTTTGTGGAGGTTTTTTCCCCTTTCAGGTTTTTTTTCCCTCTGGCGCTACTTCTGAGGGACACGGCCTGCTCTTGGCGTACCCATTGCCTGCAGCACCGTGGCTACCAGAAAGAGTCGCCCCTACTTGGGCCAAGGCCGAACATTCAAGAACAGGATCCACGCCACTCGCTCTGCGGCCTCCAGGGTAAAGCAGCACGTAAGTCGTGACAGAAAGGACCATTTCCAACATACGTACTGACTCACATACATAACAGGTAGCACATCCTTACCAGTACAGGTCCCCTTGCAATGCGCGCACAACACATGGACACAGTTGACAAGTATGATTGTACTGTCACCCTGGTGCCACCACTCACTTAGCAATGAAAGATGACACCACAATGACAGTTGTCTATGTGTGCAATATGAGTGTTGTGCCAGTGTGTACCCATCAATGTTTGACCCAATTGTGTGCCCCATAAAAATGCATGTCACAGTAATAAAAACAAATTATCACAGTAATTAAAAAAAATGACATGTATATGCCTGCAGTGCCCACCCAACGTACCCTGGCAAGGCAGCATCCCTGCCATCGAGTTCAGTGATGGGGGATCGAGTTCTCACTGTGGTCCAGTGGCAGCAGCGACAGAAGGTCTTGTTCAGTTAAAAATGGAAATGGAATCAGGCGAAAAGGTACTTTTGTTTACCCTATTCCCCCCCCAATTCACCAACTCAAGTATGGCAGTTGAATGGCCACTTTTTGCTTGGCAGGAAGGCACATTCACATCTGCACGGCAGGAAATGTGGCTGGAGTTCTGCTGGCTGCCAATTTTCCCTATGGGGCTGTCGACATGGGCGGTGTTTCTCAGCGGAGACAGCGGAACAAATGTGGACGCTCACCAACATCTAACTCCGGCGGGCGGACCGTCATGGTGGCAGACGGGTTTTTAGCCGAAAAATCGACAGCAGGACTGTTACTGCCAACAACCAAATAAGGCCCTCTGGCAGGATGGACCCAGACCGCCATTTGTACACTTTCTTCAGAATGTCATTGGTTTGATCTATTACAAATAGAGCCCTTGCTCTGTGAGCTGGCAACAGACTAAGCAAGTGCTCTAGCAGAAGGCCTATTGTTGGGAAATACCTTTGTAAAAGTAGTGTCAAAGTTTGTGAGCACATATACCTCTCTTGACAAGACTCAGGCTGCACTTAAAAGGTCCATCCTCACCTTCTCGCATTCGCTGACAGAGACAGAGTCACTCCACCAGGCGCTTGTCCTACCAGTTCCATTCTGAGAAGAACCTCAAAGAAGAGGATCTTCGAACTGCACCTCAAGAGACTCCATCAAGAGGTTATGGTTACATGAGTTGATTCTCTCACTGAAGCTTCTGTCCTCTAATACTTCCTTTCAAGGTAAACTGCCAACGTTCTTCCCCTCTAGATCTAGAGGGAAGAATTCCTTATTGTAAGAGGCTGGATTATCTTTGAAAGGAGCAAAAACCCATTTCACTAAATAATCACAATCCTTGTCATGGAGAACCAAAAATGTCACTAAATAATCCTGTGCTTAACCCTCTTGTAGCTTGGCACAAAAGTAGTCAGGCTTAACTGAGACGCAACGTGTAAAGTATTTATACAGCAGTAAAACAGAAATAAAGTGAAAACACAACACAACATACGTCTCAAAGCAATTAAAAAAATAGAGCGTGTAGAGAGTGTTTTAATAAATAAAACAACACAAAAATGACAAAAAGACAATCATTAAGACTGGAAATATTAATTTTTAAAGTTCAAGATTATAAATAGCGTTAAAAAGCATTAAGCGGTTACCTGGTCAAAAGTTAAGGCCGACAGCCACGGAGCTCGGGTCAGATACAGGGACCAGGTGCATCCCCGTGAAAAGTTTTACCTTCAGACTTAGGGCCTGATTTAGGACTCTGAGGACGGGTTACCCCATCACAAGGGTGACAGATATCCAGTCTGCTGAAATCTAAATCCTATTACATTCTATGGGATTTATATTTCAGCGGATGGATTATCCGTCACCGTTGTGATGGAGTAACCTGTAGGCCAAGTTCTAAATGAGGCCCTCAGTCTCTGGAATGGAATAATGGAGAATTTATATAATGGTGGGTGCTCTTTTCTCCGTCAGGGAAATGAAGTGAATTACTCTGGTGCCCTGACAGAGATACAACCCACAAAATTTAGAAATAACTGCCAAGCTGGTCGTCATTTGTAAAGTAATGGCAGTAAGCACCGTCACAGCGCTACCTATCAATGCTGTTTACAGTTTGGTGCAGAACTCGGTCTTGTTGACGGAACCCTGCACCAAATTGTTTTCTATTTTCAAAAAGAAAATTCTGAAGTGGGATATTCTTTTTGAAAATAAAAACTAAAATGCTCCCCTCATCATGGGAGTCCTCAACCCATGGTGATGGGTGAATTTAGCAGTTTTCACTGCCCCTTACCACCAGGGTTTCCTAGACATGACGGGTAGTGAAAACCGACCTCAAATTGTGCCCATCTAAATTAGGAGGGAGAAATTAGAGGTCAGTCCCAGATAGCTCTTACACTCTAGGGGCTCTGGACTGGTTTACCCACGACAGAGACAGAATAGCCTCTGCTGTGATTAAACCTAAGGTTCCTCTGCTTTTATATTTGGCAAGAGGACCATTATCTTGACGGTATGTATACTCGGTTGAAATGACGCTTAGTTACGTTTTGGGGGACTGGGTTCTTCCTGTGGGGCAAAATTGCAGACTGTAGCTTAAGAGGGCCTCACGAGGCCAGGCACCTTCTCTGCAAAGTCCTGCTGGATAGGCTTTTCAGCTGCAGAGAAGAACGTAGCAGGAGCAAGGTGAGTCACCCAGTTGCAATGCACCTCCGTCGGATCAGCTAGGAAGGTTGGTCCTGGTTCCACATTGGTTCTCAGAGCAAAAAAGTTGAAAAAAGTTTCTATGTCCCAGGTTTCAGGAAACCTTAGGGAGAGTCCACTTTGACACCAGCCAAGGGTTGTGGATCCACCCCCTAACCAATGGGGCAAAATTTTCCAGGGGTGACCCTACCCACTTTTTGCAGCACTTTCTGTGTGTTGTACTGTATGCTATTCCTCAATGCCACTCTCTATGTAAATCAATACATGGGAAAAGTTTTCTTCTCCTAGTCAGAACTGCCTTGTGCTCATCCAGATGTGTGGATATGATAGTGGGCAAGCCCTCCCTTGATGCAGCAGGGAAGAGCTTCTTCGGCCCTCTTCTCCAGCCCATTGAGATCTGTGCTCTGGGTGCCATGGGGCCCTATTTATGCTGAGAAAATACCCTTGGGTAGGATGTAGTTGGTAACCAACAGACTACCACGTTTCCTCCCTCCTAATGACTACTTCCTGTGAAGTGTGACATCTGGCTATCCCAGGTTGCACCATTCTGCCCACTTCCAAAATGGCAGAACCATTCTCTTGTCCAGAGCTCCCTAGCCCAACCCAGATGTGTGGCTATCAAGGGAGCTACAAGCTCCTGGTAAACTGGCTCCTTCTTCCCTTCCTGAGTGTTTGTCTGTCAACCACAATAATGTGGCAGGCCCTCTACTAAGTGATCCCCATTTGCTCTTCGAAGGCGGCCTCACCTTTGAAGCTCACCTTTTGGTTCAACATGTATGTCTTCCTGCCAGGGAGAAGTAACACCTCTATTTTGAAAAGGTTGCTATTGTGTTCTTTCTTGGGAGCTGCTTGCATGTCTTCCCTGGAGGCAGAAAGTTGTCTCTAGGGGAAACCCCGTGTGCAACCATGGATGGGCACAGTGGATTTAGGGTAACAAAGCAAAAACTTTATAAAAGTTGCACACCACAACAAGTTACACTAATTTCGACCTCGGCATCAAGTTGGGCTTAGTGTAACAAGTTGTTTGATACCTTACAGTATCAACGTACAAGTCCCAGTCAGAGGTTGGCAGGGGTGTGGTGGCATCCTGCCAATCTGCATTTGCACTAGCTTCTTCCACACTAAAAACGACAATTGCAATGTTTTACTGTTGGAACATGTACAACACATGTTCCACTCTATATTTTACACCACTCCATCCTAGGGCTCGCTACGCCTGTCTTAGGGGTGACATCTGTACATTAAAAGGGAGTACTTGGCTGTGCCATGACTTTAAATGTCAAATTCAAGTTAGCAGTTCAAAGGTGCCCTTCCAGTCTGCAGTGGCATGTTAATTCAGGTATTTACATGTCTTGGGTCCATGTTGTACCATATATTAGGGACTTACAAGTAATACATTTAAAAGGGAGAGTACAAACACTTTACTTCTGGTTACCAGTAGTCCTATAGCGAACAAAAAAAGGATTCAGCTCCAGTAGGCAAAAATCTGTAGGAATACCATGCAAAGAATGGGCATTTCCAACAGTCATTAATTTCATAAGTAGGAGTAACTCAAGCAATATGCATGGATACATCAGACAGTTTTGTGTTTCCATCTTGTAAGGAAATTCCTCTTTTTTATGATCACTTCCAAAGGTTTGGACTGATGCTGCTGATTTTTCGACTCCGAGAATGCACTGGGGCCCGCTAACCAGACCTCAGTGCCAGTGCTCTGATCCTTTAAAGTACATGTGTGATTGGCTTAAACCCACTTGGTATAACTTTATTTAATCATAAGCCCCTAGTATGTTCCAGGTGTACCCAGGGAAAGTAAATTAAAGAATCCCATCATGGCTGCAGCACTTATTGCGTCACCCTGGATGTGGCAACATGAAAATATGTCTCCCAGCCTGTCAATGCAGACTAGCAGAGCAGTTTTAAACTGCTAACTTGACTCTTTCATTTAAACTAATCGCAAAGCCCAAGCCTCCCTTTTTATATATATATAAGTCACATCTATGGCAGGCCTATCCAGTCCTAAGGCAGGGTCCTGTATATTAAAAAGCAGGACATGTATTTTTATATGTCCCAATAGTAAGAACACCAAATTGTCATTTTTATGGCATATTAGCTAGTTGCCCCATTGGCGGGCACAGGGTTACACTCTGAAAACTCAGCTGTGCTAACTTCTGAATGGAATTACAAAAGTTGATACTTCAAGCTTTTAGAAAGTTGCCACTCTGTTGCCCAAGTTTTCCTGTGGCCACTAGCAGATGCTGGGCCCCAGACAGCCTTCTGCCCTCCTGGGAAGAAGTGTGAACAACTACTATAAGCAGGATGAATAGAGGCCTGTCACTTAAGGTCATGTTATCTCTCCCTGGCAGGAAGCCAAACAGGGTGTGACCCCAAAAGGTGGGCTTCAGGGGAGAATCCACCTTCGAAGAGCAATTTTTCTGACACTTGCTCTTCTTATAAACAGCGCTTTGATGCTACGGCCAGAATGCGCTTTATAAATACTAAAATACAAATACAAATGGTGGACACACATGAGAAGTGCTGCTCTTTTGTCCAGGTCTATGGGTTGGTGTCGGGGACTGAGAGGTGAGACCACTTGCCAAACAGATTTTTCTGTAGGAGAGTAGTCTTCAGGTAGCCACACCCCACACACCAAGAGCGGGGTTCTGCCATCTTGGATGAGGGGCAGAATAGACCGCTTTGGAATAGCTAGATGCCACACATTTCAGGAAGTTGTCATCAGACAGGAAAGGTCCTAGTATCCCATTGGCTAGTAACCGCTACATCCTCAGAGGGCACTTTCTGGGCATAAATATGGCACCCCTGGCACCCAGACCTCCGATCACATCTGGACTCGAGAAAAGACTGATGGCTCATGAAAAAGACAGAATAGGTGAACTCCAAGAGACAGGTGGCTGACTTCCTATTACAGCACTAGGGCCACAAAAGCTGAAGAGATCCATCCAGGCTAGCCAGTAGCCACAATCTCCGGATCGCACCTGACAGCCGACGTGCAGCCGGGTAGACCTATTCCCAGTGCTCAAATGTTGCATCAGAGTCTGCTGTACCCTGGGGAGTCGAAGCACAGTTTGTTAGCCCAAGATGGTCACTAGCCTTCACCAAAAGTAAGCACTGATTTCGCAGTTAGCAGAGACCCGTAATCTAGTGGCAACTGGTTTTTTTGCTGAACCCAAGTGGACTTCGAGGGACACTGACCCCCGAGGCCAAAGTCACCCCACGTGAATGACAGAGTAGCCTCAGAAAGCCTCCATCAACCACAAACCATCTTCAATATTTTCAGCTATCTGATCTGTATTCCTTCCATCAGGATCACTCCATTAAAGTCGATGGGGATTCGCCCATAGAACCTGGAACTAGACTTGATACTGCTTTGGTGACAAGGCAACTGTCCTACAACTCTTCACTGACCCCCTTGACCTCCTCCCCGCCGGAGTTGGTCACCCAAAATGGGATGGAATAGCCAAACAATTTTCCATGTCTCAAAACGTGTAGTGGCTGCTACTACGCATCCTGATGTGGGGCGCACAGTACACCTGCATAACTCCCAGCTTGTTCCACTGGAAGACAGAGGACGTGCACTAGCGCTCCTCAATCGCCTGCAACAAGCCCATCCCTTTTGGTTGCACGGTGTTAAGCAGGTTACGGGCTCTCAAGACACAGAATAAAGAGTGCGCTCAGGAGCCTGCACCTTTTGCCTGTGATTGTGACCATTTCTGGCCCTTTAGCACGTTTCCTGGAGTTATTTCAGTATGCTAATTTTCTGAAAGTTCTCTCCTGATTCCCTTCAGTCCCCTTCCTTCCTTTTGAGTTCCTGAAACTTATCAGCATGTTTTCAAGGTGGCTTTAAACAGTCATTTTCTTCTGTTTCCTAGGTTCCGTACAGCTTATACTGAAAAAACAAAAGTAAGAGAATAGTCACCCACAGCAAAGAATTCCACCTATTCTGGTATGACGCATATTACTATAGCATTTTTTATTAAAGGTACTAAGGGCCAGATGTAGCAAAGTCCCAAATTGCGAGTTGCAATTTGCGAGTCCCAGCGACTCGCAAATTGCAACTCGCAATTTGGGATGCAGAAAGGTGTCTCAGACACCTTCTGCGAGTCGCTATGGGGTCGCAAAGACCCACCTCATTAATATTAATGAGGTGGGTCGCAATTTGCGACCCCATAGCAATTCAGGGCACTCACGGGGATGGTGGCCTGCGGGGAACAGCAGACCACCATGTCCGTGACTGCTTTTAAATAAAGCAGGTTTTTTTTTTCAAAGTGCAACCCGTTTTCCTTAAAGGAAAACGAGCTGCACTTTGAAAAAAAAAAAAAACGAAACCTTTAGTTTCTGTATTTTTCAGGGCAGGTAGTGGTCCATGGGACCACTGCCTGCTCTGAAAAATTATTTTTAATGCCAGACACAAAGGGGAAGGGGTCCCATGGGGACCCCTTCCCGTTTGCGACTGGGTTACCATCCACTTCAAGTGGATGGTAACTGCTAGTCCATTTGCGACCGCATTCGCGGTCGCAAATGGAATTACATCGCATTGCAAGTCGCAAATAGGAAGGGAACACCCCTTCCTATTTGCGAGTCGGTTCCGACTCGCAAAATGCATTTCTACATTGCAAAGTGGCTTTAGCGACTCGCAAATGGCGATTTTCGCCGTTTGCGAGTCGCTAAACCTTTGCTACATCTGGCCCTTACTGTCCTTCGGGAGCTTGCTGGATTTCTCTGATGAGTAAAATCTCTCTTCGGAGCAGCATCATGTATATCAGGAAAGCCCAAAGGAGACCAACATAAAGAAAAGAGACTTATGCATGTATGTGTGTGTATATATATATACACACACATACACACACACACATACACAGTAATGCTCACACAACACATGGACACAGTTGACAAGTATGATTGTACCGTCACTGTGGTGCCACCACTCATTTGACAATGAATGATGACACCACAATGATAGTTGTCTATGTGTGCGATATGAGTGTTGTGCCAGTGTGTTCTGATCAGTGTCTGGCCCAATCCTGTGCACGACAACTGCATGTCACAGTAATTAAAAAAAACAAAAATCACAGTAATTAAAAAAATACTGTGACATGTATAAGCCTGCAGTGCCCACCCAACATACCCTGACAATGCAGCATCCCTACCTTCGAGTTCGGTGAGAAGGGGATCGTGTTCTCGCTGTGGTACAGTGGCAGCAGCGACGGAAGGCTTTGTCCAGTTGAAAATTGAAGTGGAATCGGCCGAAAAAGTACACCCCCCCCTTTCCGCCAACTCACGTATGGAGGTTGGACCGCCACTTTTTGCTTGGCAGGAACACACATTCAAATCTGCATGGCAGGAAAGGTGGCTGGGGTTCTGCTGGAAGCCACTTTTCCCTATGGGACTATCAACGCGGGTAGTGTTTCTCGGTGGAGACAGCGGGACAAATGCAGGTGCTTGCCTTTGGGACCGCCAACATCTAAATTCGGTGGGCGGACTGTCATGGCGGCGGACGGGTTTTCAGCCGAAAAAACGGCAGCTGGACTGTTACTGCCAACCTCTAAATCAGGCCCTCTGGTAGGATGGGCCCAGACTGGCATTTGTGTCCTGGGCAATGATAATTGTTCACTTCCTTCAGAATCTCACTGGTTTGATCTATTACAAATAGAGCCCGTGCTCTGTGAGCTGGCAAGAGACGGAGCAAATGCTCCAGCAGAAGGCATATTGTTTGGGAATACCTTTGTAAAAGTAGTGTCAAAGTTTGTGAGCACATATACCTCTCTTGACAAGACTCAGGCTGCACTCGCATTCGCTGACAGAGACAGAGACACTCCACCAGGCGCTTGTCCTACCACTTCCATTCTGAGAAGAACTTCAAAGAAGAGGATCTTCGAACTGCACCTCAAGAGACTCCATCAAGAGGTTATGGTTACATGAGTTGATTCTCTCACTGAAGCTTCTGTCCTCTAATACTTCCTTTCAAGGTAAACTGCCAACGTTCTTCCCCTCTAGATCTAGAGGGAAGAATTCCTTATTGTAAGAGGCTGGATTATCTTTGAAAGGAGCAAAAACCCACTTCACTAAATAATCACAATCCTTGTCATGGAGAACCAAAAATGTCACTAAATAATCCTGTGCTTAACCCTCTTGTAGCTTGGCACAAAAGTAGTCAGGCTTAACTGAGACGCAACGTGTAAAGTATTTATACAGCAGTAAAACAGAAATAAAGTGAAAACACAACACAACATACGTCTCAAAGCAATTAAAAAAATAGAGCGTGTAGAGAGTGTTTTAATAAATAAAACAACACAAAAATGACAAAAAGACAATCAGTAAGACTGGAAATATTATTTTTTAAAGTTCAAGATTATAAATAGCTTTAAAAAGCATTAAGCGGTTACCTGGTCAAAAGTTAAGGCCGATAGCCACGGAGCTCGGGTCAGATACAGGGACCAGGTGCATCCCCGTGAAAAGTTTTACCTTCAGACTTAGGGCCTGATTTAGGACTCTGAGGACGGGTTACCCCATCACAAGGGTGACAGATATCCAGTCTGCTGAAATCTAAATCCTATTACATTCTATGGGATTTATATTTCAGCGGATGGGTTATCCGTCACCGTTGTGATGGAGTAACCTGTAGGCCAAGTTCTAAATGAGGCCCTCAGTCTCTGGAATGGAATAATGGAGAATTTATATAATGGCGGGTGCTCTTTTCTCCGTCAGGGAAATGAAGTGAATTACTCTGGTGCCCTGACAGAGATACAACCCACAAAATTTAGAAATAACTGCCAAGCTGGTCGTCATTTGTAAAGTAATGGCAGTAAGCACCGTCACAGCGCTACCTATCAATGCTGTTTACAGTTTGGTGCAGAACTCGGTCTTGTTGACGGAACCCTGCACCAAACTGTTTTCTATTTTCAAAAAGAAAATTCTGAAGTGGGATATTCTTTTTGAAAATAAAAACTAAAATGCTCCCCTCATCATGGGAGTCCTCAACCCATGGTGATGGGTGAATTTAGCAGTTTTCACTGCCCCTTACCACCAGGGTTTCCTAGACATGACGGGTAGTGAAAACCGACCTCAAATTGTGCCCATCTAAATTAGGAGGGAGAAATTAGAGGTCAGCCCCAGATAGCTCTTACACTCTAGGGGCTCTGGACTGGTTTACCCACGACAGAGACAGAATAGCCTCTGCTGTGATTAAACCTAAGGTTCCTCTGCTTTTATATTTGGCAAGAGGACCATTATCTTGACGGTATGTATACTCGGTTGAAATGACGCTTAGTTACGTTTTGGGGGACTGGGTTCTTCCTGTGGGGCAAAATTGCAGACTGTAGCTTAAGAGGGCCTCACGAGGCCAGGCACCTTCTCTGCAAAGTCCTGCTAGATAGGCTTTTCAGCTGCAGAGAAGAACGTAGCAGGAGCAAGGTGAGTCACCCAGTTGCAATGCACCTCCGTCGGATCAGCTAGGAAGGTTGGTCCTGGTTCCACATTGGTTCTCAGAGCAAAAAAGTTGAAAAAAGTTTCTATGTCCCAGGTTTCAGGAAACCTTAGGGAGAGTCCACTTTGACACCAGCCAAGGGTTGTGGATCCACCCCCTAACCAATGGGGCAAAATGTTCCAGGGGTGACCCTACCCACTTTTTGCAGCACTTTGTGTGTGTTGTACTGTATGCTATTCCTCAATGCCACTCTCTATGTAAATCAATACATGGGAAAAGTTTTCTTCTCCTGGTCAGAACTGCCTTGTGCTCATCCAGATGTGTGGATATGATAGTGGGCAAGCCCTCCCTTGATGCAGCAGGGAAGAGCTTCTTCGGCCCTCTTCTCCAGCCCATTGAGATCTGTGCTCTGGGTGCCATGGGGCCCTATTTATGCTGAGAAAATACCCTTGGGTAGGATATAGTTGGTAACCAACAGACTACCAAGTTTCCTCCCTCCTAATGACTACTTCCTGTGAAGTGTGACATCTGGCTATCCCAGGTTGCACCATTCTGCCCACTTCCAAAATGGCAGAACCATTCTCTTGTCCAGAGCTCCCTAGCCCAACCCAGATGTGTGGCTATCAAGGGAGCTACAAGCTCCTGGTAAACTGGCTCCTTCTTCCCTTCCTGAGTGCTTGTCTGTCAACCACAATAATGTGGCAGGCCCTCTACTAAGTGATCCCCATTTGCTCTTCGAAGGGGGCCTCACCTTTGACGCTCACCTTTTGGTTCAACATGTATGTCTTCCTGCCAGGGAGAAGTAACACCTCTATTTTGAAAAGGTTGCTATTGTGTTCTTTCCTGGGAGCTGCTTGCATGTCTTCCCTGGAGGCAGAAAGATGTCCCAAGGGGAAACCCAGTGTGCAACCATGGATGGGCACAGTGGATTTAGGGTATCAAAGCAAAAAGTTGCACACCACAGCAAGTTAACTAATTTCGACCTCGGCATCAAGTTGGGCTTAATGTAACAAGTTGTTTGATACCTTACAGTATCAACATACAAGTCCCAGTCAGAGGTTAGCAGGGCTGTGGTGGCATCCTGCCACTCTGCATTTGCACTAGCTTCTTCCACACTAAAAACAACAATTGCAATGTTTTACTTTTGGAACATGTACAACACATGTTCCACTGGGTTGAATTCCAGTGAAGAATTATATATACATTTGAGTTGATACTCGTCGGTCCCTACCACTGCGAACATACTTTCACCTGTTGATATATTTCTCCCTGCTGGTATATTTATTCCTCCGGACATTTACCCTTCCATAAATATTTTTCTCATTTTTGTGAAAATATTTTTCTCATTTTTGTGAAAATGGATGCATAACAGCTAGATGATATTACATCATTTAAATAGGTTGGAGGGTATGGTTATATCCGTTTAATGTTGTTGTAGTTTTCATATGAGTCTTCAAAAGGTCTTATGATCTTGTTATGGTAATCTCTTTATGGTAATCTATTTTTGTTTCTTGTAGATCAATGATCAATTTCTTTAATCAAAAAAAATTAGTCAATTATTTTTTTCAATTTTTTTCAATTTGTATTGCTGACAACAAGAATGATAATATTTTTTCATTTAAGGATTGGTTTCACACAGATGGGGAAAAAATTTGATATATGATGTATTATTCAAAGTTGTATATATATTTTTTCTCAAAAGGTGATACGATGGACATTATACGCACTTTATTTATTATTACTATATTTTTTTGTCACCATGTTGCTTTAAGAAAATCACTTGTACACATGATATATAAAGGGGAAAAGATGGCGGCCCCACAGGTTGAGAAAGGCGGAGACGCCGAAACGCGTTCCTGTTTGGTTACATTAAACCTAATTTGCACATTCACGGAGTGCCGGTTGCCTTATTGAGGAATAAGGTTTTGTTTTCATGTTAGACGCGGTGGCGCGCGTCATATCCAGGCACCATTGGCGGTCAGGAGCGACGAGGGAATTGCCGAACTTAAGTGCTGAGATATATATATATATATATGTATATATATAAATAAATATATATATACACACATATATATATATATACACATACATTATATATATATATATATAAATAAATATATATATCTATCAATCACACACAAAGTAATAAAATTTCTTTATTTAAAAAAACTGAAATTAACTGAAAAAAACTAAAGTTGCAGGGAGATTATAATAAAGAAAAAGAATTACAAAAAAAAAAAACCTTGGAAATTCACTTAAAAAACAACAGTTACAGGGATGTTATACTTAGGTCCCGAATTTACTTGAACAAATCCACAGAAATTCAGCAATTATAGTTAGAGTTATTTGAAGTGCTTATAACTCGCGGCGTAAAGTAACTATAACTTACGCCCCTGCCACGCACAGTTTTTTCTTCAATAATTTGACTGCTAATGTTTCAATGATATTTTTAATAACTTAAAAAAAGTTGTCATGAGTGCTGTAATATCTGGGGGAATTAGCAGTGCATGGTGAGGGCGCGAATTATAATGACTTTAGGCCACGAGTTATAGGTACTTTAGATAACTAACTATAACTGCTGAATTTCTATGGTTTTATGCGAGTAAATGTCTGATTGCACTCCAATTGATGAAAGATATATTCACCTCCACAAAGGATTTCAGGTTGTGTTTTTTTAATATAGAACCATGGAGTAAACACACTTGCTTTGCCTTCGCCAAGCCCAGGAGTTTGGATCTTTTGTTCTTTCCAGAAGTGGAGCTTTAACTGGGGTACCTTCAATGTTTATATTTGTAAGTGCTTCCTGTTGAGGTTCAATTTCTGTGAAATGAGCATCAAGGCCAGAATGGCCCAGTCTTCTTTTTTTTGAGGATGGGAGGGTTCTCCCTGCTTTTGGCCCCGGGGACCCCATCTCTAGGAGATAGGCCTTTTAATATTCATGTTTTATGTTTTTTAGGAGAGGGCCCCTTTCCGCGTTCGCCCCTCAGTGAAAACAAGACTGCGACCACGGAGCCGGCCGACCGGTAGCCCAGGGGCATGACAAAGAATACCTCACCCGGAAGTGACAACCGCTTCGGGACGTGAGGGCGGATGCGAGAGAAGAAGAAGAGGACCCAGGAGTGAGGGCAGGGGATGAAGAGGAGCAAAGAGACGCGGGTCGGAGCAGAGAGGAGGAGAGCCAAGGAAAACAGAGCGAGGAGGAGGAGTGGAGAGACACTGTTCGGAGCGGAGAGGAGGAGTGCCAAGGAAAACAGAGAGAGGAGGAGGAGGACCAAGAGGGAAAAGGAAGCCTCAGGCTGAGCAAGAAAGAAAAACCCGAAGGAGCCTACAGGCAACCAGTCCCAGCCACGTTCCAGGAGGTACGTGGCTAAGCAAGGTTTGGTCCCTTCTTGGGACTGGGAAAAGGGCAGGAATCAAAGGGACGGAACAGAAGGGGGACAGAGACGGGAGCACGACCTCATAAAAGTGCATGAAAATCACTTCGGCCAATAAAAGATGGCGAGCACTCACCACTTTTTGACAGAATTGACTCATACTAATAAACAGGGCTTACGGCTGACCAATTGTGTGAAGTAGTCTCACATTTGTCCTGAGGAGCTGCCCCCCACTTTTTGGGCACGTTAGGACATTACAGTGGCGAGCCAGATAGGAGTGGGAAGAATCCTACAGAAAAATGAAAAACCCATATCTCTAGATGATGAAATACGACAACTAGTGGAAGGACAGATACATTTACAGTTAGTAAAGGGAGAACAGGCCCGTACCAGCCAAAAGGATAAGGAGCAATTACAGGAAGCCTTAAAGTCCCAAGCAATCATTGTAGCCAGTAATCAATTGGTCCATGAGACCGCTCTATAAAAACTTGCCGAAACCATTGCTACTTCTAAGTACCTATTTTCGGTTTTACAGAAGTACCAGACAGGGGAAGACCCAGATTTGTTCTTCATGAAGTTTGAGAGAGTGGCCATTTCGGCTTCCTGGCCAAGAGACAAGTGGGGTCAAAACATTGAACTACAGACCACATATTAAGCAGTAAACCCAGGAGGGGAAACACCTTAAAATGAGATAAAGAAAGCCATCCTGGAAAGACTTGGATGTGATGAGGAACATTACTGCATCAAATTCAGGAAAGAGCGATGGGAATCCCAGGACAGCCTCCCGGGCCCTACTTTATCAAACACAGGATATGGGATTAAAGTGGTTAAGCCCCAATGAAGCAAGCAAGGAGGACATAATTAACAAAATACTGGTAGAGCAGTTTCTTGATGCCCTCCCTAGTGCGACAGGAACCTGGATAAGACAACATAGAGACATATCCATCCCCCAGACTATCGATCTAGCCTGTGCTTATCATCGCTCCACGGAAATACCAAGGGGCTATTCTGCCAGGATGTTCTCCAATTCCAACACTTTGAAGGGTCAGGCGCCACAGAAAAACATTCCTAAAAGGATAGTTGAGATCCCTAAGTCTCCTAAGACCTCAGGAAGGGAGACCGGACAAGCGCCACAATGTTTTCATTGTGCAGAATGGGGCCATATAGCGTGTTATTGTCCCCAGAATGAAAGGGGGTTTATCCCATGGACATGTCTTTTGTACATACACCAGTAGAACACCGTTCTACACCACGCTATATGTGAACAACAGATTAGTTACAGCTCTCGTCGACTCTGGGTGTAGACACTCAGTCGTAAGGGAATCGTTAGTTCTCCCTGAACAATAGATGGGGGAAGGCAAAGGAGCTATAACCTGCGTCCATGGGGAAACACGTGTTTATCCAGTCACATGAACAGCGATAGACTGGAGGGGATTCAAGGAACCTCTGCACGTAGGCGTCTTACTTCACTTGATTGAGGACTTGGTGGTAGGAACCGACTATAAGGGATTTTTCTCACTCCTCCAGAAATTTGGACTTTCGGGGAAGATAGATTCCTTAGGTAATACTTCAGACCGAAAGGGCGAGAAGGTAATAACCCCGCGATCACATCAGGTTAACGCTTTTTCTCTCTCCCCCCAACAAAACATCTTGAACAAGAGCACCCAAGACGTTTTCGCATCTGCCAAAGGGAAGATTCTGCCCTAAAACATGCACGGGCTCAAGTTGTGCCTGAGAATCAGGAGAAGGTAGGAATTGTTTACTATACCAGAATACCAAAGGGCAAAAGTCTGCACAAACCCAACTTGTAGCCTCTACTCCATATCGTACTCAGGTACCCCACCTAGCTCAAATCAGACCCGGGGGACACTATGGAAGGGAAAAGACAGAAGAGTACCAACCAAAATAACCTGTGGGGCACCCTATCCTCGGAATGTTATTTCTAATGAACCCCCAAGAGAATTGACTCATATGAATAAAAAGGGCTTATGGCCAACTGTTTGAAGTAGTCTCACATTTGTCCTGAGGAGCTGCCCCTCTCCCCCTCTTTTTGGGGACGGTAGGACCTCACAGTTCCCTTCCCCTGGACAATTTTGGCCCTAGGGACTCAATTCCTGGGTCCCTTCCTCACCAGTTCCTTTTTTGTTGTTGCTGTTTTTGGCCACGGAACTCCATCCCCTGGAGCCCAGCCATTAACCCTGGGTGCATTGGGGACCGCAAGGCCCCCATGGTCCCAGCCGGCTCCCGCCCTTCTGCGGGAGCTGGCACTGCTTTTGCACACAGGGAGCTGCTAAAGTTGTAGCTCCCTATCTACAAAATTAATTGATTCCTCTGTTTCCCTGCCCGCGGTCAGGGAAATGGAGGAAATCTCGAATCGCAGCAAGTGAGAGCTGTTTGACACCTCTCACTTGCTGAGAGTTGAGTGTGTGGCTGTGACTTGGCAGCAATGGTCAAAGTTTCCGCCAAGTCACAGCAAACAGCTATGTCCCGGGGTGGGAACCCTGGGACATAGCAGGAGCCGGTCCTGCAGGGTGGCGATCGCCAGGGCCATCTATGGCTCCTACAGAGTGGCCGTGCGGCCACCCACTTTTATGTTAAGCAGCCCTGGGGAGGTGGTGGTCCCCTGGGCTGGAAGTCAGTGATTGACCCCCTTCATTAATTACATACAGCCCTGGGTAGGTGGCGGTTCCTAGGGCTGCGCGGGTTGGCGGTGTGCCATACCACCACCCACTGTCTACATTAGTTAAGCCCTGGGGAGGCGGCAGTCCCCATGGCTGCAGGGGCACCCACCCACACCACATTAATCATTTATTTAGTTCTGGTGAGATGGCAGTCCCCAGGGCATATAAATGCCCTGACAGGGGGGCCAGTGTGCCCTCCTCTATTTTTAACATGCCTCTGGCACACCTGTGTACTTCAGTGAAACAAGGAGAGAGCCTGCATTTTTTTTCTTTTCATTTTTGCTGCTGATTCACTGCGAAATTGTTTTGCCCAGGGGAGTGAGGGTTGTCCCTCTGACCCCAGCAGCAAAACTAAGGGGTCCGGGTGTCCCTACCCTGGCCCTTTTTCTTTTTTTTCCAGGGACTCGACTGAGGCTGAGTCCCAAGATGGCTGCCAACACTTCCTGGTTGAAGTGTTGGCAACCAATCACAGCTCTGCAATTGCCTGCATGAGCTCGTCATTATTCGCAAAGTCGTTGTGGCCACAGATATACAAATTTAGATTTTCTTAAAGTTCTCAATAACTACTGAACAGATTTATACCAGATAACTGAAAGCGTAATCTGCATACCAAAATCTACCTTTCTGACAAATTTGGTGTAATTCCGGCCAGCAGTTTGGGCTGTAGTCAAGTTCAAACCTCCTATGGGAATTAACATGAAAAACGCATGTTTTTTATCCCTCCCTTTTCTTGGCCCATGCTTGACTGCTCACCCCAAACTTTGTGCGCAGCAAGAATCACCGGCACACATTTTGGGGAAAAATTTGTTAAAAGACGTCAAAGATATAGGCAAGTCAAAAAATGCTTTTTCTATGGAAACATGATCTTAACTACAACTACCTACTGGCAATCAAAGCTGCAGAGTCGGACGAAACTTGTCAGTTTTGGAGTAAATTCCTGTGCTCACTTGCAACCCGAGTGAGTGTGTTTATTGTTATTGGGTACGGAGGATATTACCTTGCCGGTGTTACTCCGTCTGCTCAATTTATATATATATATATATATATATATATATATATATATATATATATACACACACATACATACACTCACTTGCAGAAAGTTAGGTTTTCATATGTGGAAACAGATGAAAATATTGCTCCTGCAAGCAGGGAGCTGCTATTTAAAGCAGCTCCCTAATTGTGGGACTAATGCCAGCTCCCGCAGGATGCCGGGTAGCGGGCTAGGACTGCGGGGGGCTTGAGTCTTCCCCTGCAATCCTGTTACACTCTCTCTCTCTCCCATCCCATTATGGGATGCTAGAGAGAGAGATTGTAAATGCAATGGTCACTCCATGCAATGACTTCAAAGAGTCAGACTAGCAAGATTTTTGGTAACAATGTTATAGTGACATTTTGATGTACACCTGATCAGAATCACTTCTGGCCTAAGGTAAAGTTCTTAGACTGTCAGTAGGTTGAAGGTTCAAACCCTAGTATCTCATGACAGTGTGTCTGTTTATTTTCTAGTGTTTTGACTGTTGAAAATTCCTAGCGATGGAACATTGAAGTCTTTTTTCCATCAAAGTCTGTGGTTTGAATGTCATAGCTGGATACCTCACAGTAAGTTACCTTTGGCCAAGTGGTTAAGACCTCAGGCATACACAATGAAGGTTAAGGGCTCTAGTCTAGGTGAGTCTGTGGTCATTTTCAGCTTTAGTTTCTTTTCAACTATAAATAGTTAAGTTACATACTGAATTGTGATCTCACTTTTTAATTGACAAAAATATTTTTCTTTTCAATTTCTTCAGAAATATCTCATTCTAAGTATATCATTCATCAAAGCCTAAATTGCTCTGTCTCTATCTCTCACTCTCTCTCTCTCAGGGTTGGGTGGGTTGGCCACAGGACATGTCCTGTGGCCAATCCCACCACACCTGGCCAAAGGCTGTGCATGGTACAAGGTTGGGTGGTTATAGGGGACTGACCACAGGGTCTGGCCTTGCCTCCAACCGCTGTTGTACATGGCCGAGGGCCATGCATGGCTGTGGTTGGATTAACAGATAGTAAGGAAAATTAATTTACGTTTAAAAAAAAAAAAACTATAGAAATTAATTGAAAAAAAAAACTAAGGTTACACGTTCGTTATAGTTAGGCTCACATTTTACAAGTACAGAACCATAGGAATTCACCTGTTATAGTTATCTCAAGTAACAATAACTCGTGCCCTAGGGTAACTATAACTTGCGCCATGTACTGCTATTTACCCTACAAATTACGGCACTCATGACATCTTTGATAACATCATATAGAATATCAATGTAATATTTGCAGTAACATTT
This sequence comes from Pleurodeles waltl, assembly GCF_031143425.1. NCBI lineage: Eukaryota > Metazoa > Chordata > Amphibia > Caudata > Salamandridae > Pleurodeles > Pleurodeles waltl. Next base: position 527,831,376 of record NC_090439.1, read on the forward strand.
TTGACGGAAAAAAAACTGTGCCTGGCTGGGGTGTAAGTTATAGCTACCTTAGGGCACGAGTTATAGTTACTTGAAATTGTGGTTTGGTCCCTGAAGAAGCTGAGACCGTACCTGTTTGGGACTCACTTCAGAGTTCAAACTGACCAGAGAGCTCTCAGGTGGCTTATGCAGATAAGAGAAACCCCAAACCATTGAGGTGGACCATTTTCCTACACACCTCAAATTTAACTTTGGACTCCTCCTCCTCCTCCCCACTCCCCCACAGATATTTTTTCATCGGAAGCAAAACTTTAGAGACCAAAAAAGGTTGTTACTTATTCAAAAACAGATTCAAACGATGTGCCCTCCACCCCATTGGTCTCCTCAACAATATTTTCCATGTGGGCTAGAAGCTTGGAAGCTGCTGTCTGGTGATCAATCTCAAGGAATTCAATAATTGGATTCTTACAGACATTTCAAGATGGAAGAACCCATCTATTGAAAGACTTCTTAAAAGAATTGAACTTCATGGTCTAGTTGGACCGCAGGGATGCCTATCTAGTTTTCCAATTTGCCTTGCACACTCCTTCCAACAATTTCAATGGAAACAGGCAACAAGCAAATTTCTGATGTTACCATTTGTACTCGCCTCAGTTTTTTGGTATGTCACAAATTTATTGAAGCGGGTGGCAGAATTTTTGAGAGCACATGATAATGTCTCCAGAATTCATATAAGCGTTAATCTAGATAATATAGTGCTGTTTCTCATACATCAATTTATCATGACAATCTGTCTTCTTCAGAACCTAGGTTTTGTGATCAACCTATCAAACCTAAACACTAAAGATCCTACACTTGCTGATGGGCTTCTCATACTCAGACCAAATCCAATTATCAACAGAGGTATATCAAGAACCTTAGTGTTGGCACGATCATGGGGAGGTTTGGAATGGCAGAACCATTTTCAGTCTTGTTACTGTCATGGTGCTTGAGTCACATGTCAGCGGCTTCAGCTTGGTGTGTCATGTTTGGGAGTAACAAAGGGAAGCAGATGGTCTCAGGAGGAGTTCTCTCTCCACATGAACAGCCTCAAGCTCCTGGCTGGATGCTTTGTGATCTGTCCTTTTTCCCTCCACAGAAGAGTCATTATTGTATTGGTTTAAAAATGGACAGTGTTATGACAGTTCAGTATGTCAGCCATCTAAGGTGTGTGGAGTTTGCCTATTGGCGGAGGGTTCCCAAGACTTTTGACAATATTACCTAACTCACAACATTTCACTTTTGGCGGTGCATGCCCTATGCAAGGTGAACAGTGTGGCAGACTGAAATTCTTGTCACCTCAGAGATTCCAGCAAGTGAAAATTGAATTCATCTTTCTTTGCGTCATAATAACAGAGAAGTGGCGACCACATGAAATGGACCTTTTAGCATCTTGCTGACCTTTCAACTGCCCCTATTTTACAGTTGGAGACCAGGAACAATGGCAGTGGTGATGGATACCTTTTTTCATTACTGGAAAGGTTTTAATTATGACTTTCCTCCCTTCTCCATGCTCTCAAGGTTGTCTCCCCAGATCAGGAAGAAGACAGCAGAAATGATTTAAGTATCTCCCTCCTACAGGACTCCAAATTGGTTTCCAGTCCTCCTGGAGTTATCTTGACAAGAATTGATTCTTCCAGTCTTTCTAACTCTACTCCTGGCCCCAGCTGATCAATCCCACTCATTGATTAATATTGGGACTCTTGGCTGAAGACTTTCTGGAGATATTAGGAAGTGCCAGGATCTTCTGAACAAGGTCTTAGCCTCATTGATAAAGCATGGTCTGACTGAATCCAGAGAAATTCTGATCAGCTGTGTGCAGCGTGGCAAGTTGGTGCATGGAATAATATCTGAATCATGTGGAAGTAACTGTAACCTTTGTGATAAATTTCCTGGCATATTCCGCAGCTGAAGGTCTTTCTTGTAGGACAGTAAATTACTACGGTTTGACAACTTTTTCTGATTACATTCCTGTTGCAGATTACTACATCCTCTGTTTTTCAAATTGTTGAGGGGTACTAGATTTTCTTCTACCCCTCACTGAGATTCTGTTTCTGAAATTTCTCCAGTCTGGGCCTGGCAATAAGTATCGGTTGATGAAAAAACCTTTTGGCTAAGTTGGTGTTGGATGAGGCACTGTGTGCAGAGTCACCCCAAATTTATGCCTTCTCTTGCTGAACCTGTTTTTTGGGCTTTTAGGACTCTGCACGCCTTTTCCCTGCTAATCAGTAGTAAAGTGTTTGTGCTCTCCCTTGAAAACCTGGTAAAAACTTGGCCTACATCTGATTGGTATATTTAATTTACTTATAAGTCCTTAGTAGATTGCACTACACATACCAAGGGCCTGTAAATGCTCCTGAATAAAAGGTGTAAATAAAGAACATTTGAGCTCCTCGCTTGTGCAAACTGATCACTTTGCACCAAGAATTGACCATTGGCAACAAAAGACAATGCAAGGCTCTACTTAGACCTACACTTCGTGCTGACAGCATCAGCACAAGTCTACCACCAGTGCAGAGCTCCACTGAAGACCATCTCTTCACATTACAGCAGCGACCATTCATAACGCTCAACCTGCTCTTTGTGCTGACAACAACCTCCTTGCAGTCAATGAAAAAAGCAGCTCTTCATGCCGTCTTAAGAAGGTAACTTCAGCAGGACAAAACTAGTCCATGTATCCGACCTGCACTCGATCGCAGTTGGCCTGAACATGTGACTTTTCGAAGGTTCATCACAACCACATAACTGTGAGTGCCACTTTGTGCTTTTTGGAACTATTTTAACGTAAAACTTTGAAAACTCATATCTCTGGTTCTAATGACTGGATTTTTGCCATTTTGGTGGCATTGCACTTATACAAGTTTAGTTTATTCTTCTAAATTGGTTTGGGATTTTTCTGGTGCTGTGTTGTCATGTTCTAACTGTTTGAGTTTTGCTTAAATACGTTACACATTGCCTCCAATTTAAGCCTTAATCCTTTTGTGCCAAGCTACCACACGGTTAAACCTTTGTTTATTTAGTGACTTTTGTGGTTCACCTAACACAAATTTTCTTTATCATTTCAGTGGGACTCCCACCCCTCTCAACTAATAACCTGATTTCTTATAGTTGGCTATCCTTCTTTGCTGCTTCTTCTAAATGAGTGTCAGACGTTCAGGCATCGGACCTTGCAGGAAGAGTTACCTTTTTGACATCTACGAGAACAAAGTTTGCGTCCAGCTATTTAAGCATATCAGAAATTGAGCATGGTAAACTGTGTAAGAAATTATGAAAGTGTCCCTTCTGATCACCTTCTGGCTAGTTACTTATTTATTTTGCATGGCCTATGATCCGGTTTACTGTCCTACTTTGGCTCAATGGATGTCTGGTCTTTGTCTGAAGCAGGCCATGTCAGCTACATTTTTAAGCTTACTTGGTCAAATGCAGTAGCCTTTAAATCCTTTAGTCAGTTGGAGCACACCTTGAGGACATCATTCGATGGCAAATTGGCTATCAGATTCTGTATTTAAGGAATTTTACAAGCCAGTAAGTAATCATTTTTTCATGACTGCTGAAGGGCTTCGAACATGCGTAATCTGAAGTCTCGGTCTTCGCATTGAATTGAAAAGTTTGTAACAAATTTTTAGAAGAATTTTCAGTTCTATTAAGGACACAGTGGCAAGGGTTATCCCACTTGTGTTTCTCTCTCTCTCTTTTTTGAAGTGTACTGGACATTACAAAGTTAAATATAAGTGCTTAGTTATATTACCCATCCATTTTTGCTGACAAACAATTTTCTGAATTATCCATTTAGTACAGTGTTTTGTTCTATTTTAAATAATAAACAACAATGATCCTCAACGTTACTATTCAAGATGGCATTAGTTCCTCACAGCAGGACGAGGCAGTTCTTTTGCAGTGTAATAAGGTACTTCTAAAAGCGTGGAGACAATGCATAAGTGACAGTCAGACTACTTTTAAGTGCTAACTTTATAGTTTTTTGATCAAATGGTTGACTCGTTCAACATGACGGATTACATTGGGGGGTGAAACAAGGATGCTTTATTGTGAGGAATTCGATTGGTAGTTAGGTGGATATTTATTTGAAATGAACTAGGTACTATTATCACTGACCATTTGCTTTAGGGTACCTTTCACATGGAACATTTCCTTTAAAAAGTGTAATTCTCCACAAATGTCAATTAAACTTACTTGCAATAGTACTCAATCATGACTACAGCATAACACACGGAGACAGGTGATTTATTCATGGGTTCGATTAAATCCACACCCTCAACCTTTACAAAGGACTTTCTGGTAAGTCTTTGAGTGTAAGGGGACTAGCCCAGGTCTTGTTTATTTTATCTGCCTCATTGCTTGCCTGCACTTCCTCACAAACACATCTATGTCTTGCTCCATAGCTGACCACCAATAATCCATTCTAATTATGTTTATAATCATCATCCCAGTGTGCTCCTCTTGTGTCAAGACAATGATACAAGGTCTATGTTAAATAAATACCATTGCCACATCTAGTTTAAACACATCATCATTTTCTATTGGGAAGTCATCTTTGACCTCTCAGTAAGGCAGTAAATTACTTTCCAGGTTCTTTTCTATTTGGGTAACCCTTCCCTATGAGCTCCAACTGTGGTTCACAGCATTCTCCTCAAAAAGGTTAATCCCACAAATATGCTGCAGACACCTCTGATCCTCAGTTCTCCATTCACTATCTTCAATCATTGGAGCACAAGGCATACAAACAAGAACTTGGCAGTGACATTGGACATTCCATTAATATACTCAACAGTGAATACCTACATGTGCAATTTACAAGCCAATTATGCTACGTGAGGATAGACCTTCCCCAAGACTCTTTTTTACCTAGCTTGTTAACCAATGTTTTTTGATCAGTATAAATGAGGAAACCTCTGCCCAAAAAAACAACAACAACCAAAACCTAACCTTGGTAACAGCCCACATGCACACCAAGAGTTCATTCTCAATCACTGAGTGTGTAATCTCAGTATCTGCCAGTTTACATGAAACAAGGGCAATCAGTCTTTCTTAATTCGTTTCAACTTCACTAATAACAGCACCTAGTTTGATCTGACTCGTATCAAAGTCTCATACAGTGACTCCAGAGAGGGAGCTTGCTAAGGTTTCTTCTTGAATTCTTGCACGTATTCTTCACAGTAATTGTCCCACACAAAAGTGGCATCCTTCTTGATCAATCTTCTATCAGATCAGCCTATATCTAGAATAGGCTTTGCATAGCTCCAGGCATGAGGTGAGCTCCTCCTTATTGATTGATCTAGGTGCCTCTGTGATCGCAGATATCAAAGATGGCTTGGTTGCTACCCTTTCAACTTTGACCACAAGACTACATGCTCCAGGTATTTCAGATTCTGTTGCATCAACTAGCTTTTCAATTTTTTTTGTGTTAGGACCACTAATGTGAATTCTTAGCAGTACTTTGTGCTAAATGGCTAAGTGCTCTTTTTTATTTGTTGAATAAATTAGCACATCATCCTTAAATGCCCCAAGACCTTCCATGCCTTCAGAGCTGATTCATACTACTCTGGAAGGCGGCTGAAGTCAAAGGGCATGTAGCAAAACTGGAGTGGCCCATAAGGTTTGATAAAAACAGTGATTTCTTTAGAGACTTTGTATAAACCTACCGGGAGGCCCACAGCAGAAAAGGTGGCTGACTTTGATGAGGCTTTCTCTGCTGGAAATTTGGAGCTCCATAAAAAAATACAGACGTTAGACAGCTTGCTAGCACGAATGTGTAAAAATTGTCCATCTGATGCAAGGACTAAACTAGCTGCAAAATTTGAATGTCTCCTTCTTGAGCTTTTCCCACCAAAACCAAGAGCTTCAGCAGGACCTTGTCCAGCAGCTATCCAGCTTTTTGAAGACTTTACTAGATACATTCCGCAACCTTTCCCTACTGGAGGATTTCAGCTTCCATTTGAGAGACTAAGTCAGAAGGTAAAATCTTTGACCAGGACGGATCTGCTTTGTGCATCACACTTGCTATCAATCTGGTCTGAAATCGTACTTAGATCTCAGTCGATGGCAACTATTTCTTGTCTTTTTTGTCTTAAATCTTTTTAAAAAATCATCTCTCCTGCTCCTCTTCGGAGTAATTTTGTTTATTACATTTATTTTGTACATTCATAAATTGGAGTGGGGTTTTCATTGTGAAATGTTTCTGACTTATTTGGTACTACTAAAGGCTTTACACATTTTCTCTAAATTAAGCCGGTCTGCTCTATGCCATAGCTACTAGTAGCTCAGTTCAGATTTTAATTATTGAAATCTTAGCCTATATATATATATAGCTAAAAAAATACCTCTAAAATGCCTCGATTTTTTCATTCATAACTCACTCAGCAGCCCCATTCCACTGACTGTTAGATTTATTTATATGATAGAAGTAGTGGCGGCATAAATTGCCTTTTACATATCAGATTGAACATCAAGATGGTCTTCCTTCAAGATGTTTGCCATCTAGTCTCTCGGAAGAAAAATGGCAAAGATATGGCAAGGATTTTAACCCCCTTTTCAGGGCACTGACAAACTCAGCAATCAGAAGATTCACATGCACATTGATGACTCAATTTCACCTGTTGCTCAGCGATTTCTGGTGTAATGTTTTAGTCTGAAAAACAAGTAGGTGATGTGTTTAAAACCTGCTCAAACAAGACATTACCACAATGGCAGCTTTGGAAGCGCTAAAAGATGGCTGAGTGACCACCATGTTTCATGGCCACCTCTTGGCAAAAGGTTTTTATTTAACCCCTTCGCTGCCTGTCTTTTTCCCCCTCAGGTGCCAGGCCTTTTTTTGGCTATTTGGGGCAGTTCGCGCTCAGGCCCACATAACTTTTTGTCCACATAAGCTACCCACGCAAAAATTGTGTCTTTTTTTCCAACATCCTAGGGGTTCTAGAGGTACCCAGAGTTTGTGGGTTCCCCTGAAGGAGACCAAGAAGTGAGCCAAAATACAGCACAAATTTCGTTTTTTTTTTTTTTAAAAGGGGGAAAAGGGCTGCAGGAGAAGGCTTGTGGTTTTTCCCCTGAAAATGGCATCAATAAAGGGTTTGCGGTGCTAAAATCACCATCTTCCCATCTTTCAGGAACTGGCAGACTTGAATCAGAAAACCACAGTTTTCAACTCACTTTTGGCATTTTACTGGGACATGACCCATTTTTACAATTTTTTTGTGCTTTTAGCCTCCTTCCAGTTAGTGAAAGAAATGGGTGTGAAATCAATGCTGGATCCCCGGCAGCTAAACATTTCTGAAAAGTAGACAAAGTTCTGATTTCAGCAACGGGCCATTTGTGTAGATCCTACAAGGTTTTCCTACAGAAAATAACAAATGAAATAAAAACATATTAAAATGGAGGTGAAAAAAAACCTGCCCTTTTTCTCCACGTTTTACTCAACTTTTTCCTGCAATGTCAGATTTTCAAAAGCAATATACCGTTACATCTGCTGTTCTCTTCTGGTTGCGGGGATATACAGGGCTTGTAGGTTGATCAAGAACCCTAGGTACATAGAGCCAATAAATGAGCTGCACCTTGCAATGCGTTTTCATTGTATACTGGGTACACAGCAATTTATTTGAGATAAAAAGTGAAAAATAGTTATCAAGGAAACCTTTGTATCTCCAAAATGGGCACAAGATAAGGTGTGTGTTTTTGGTCCTGGGCTCAGCAGCCATCCAGTGAAACCTACCAAACCCAAACATTTTTGAAAACTAGACACCCGAGGGAGTACATGGAGGTGTGACTTATCTGGATCCCTCAGTGTTTTCTTACCCAGAATCCTCAGCAAACCTCAAATTTAGCTAAAAAAAAAAAAAATTATCATTTTCCCCACATTTCTGTGTGGGATCGTGGCGCTGGCACAAATTTCCTAACACCCAATGTTCCCCTCGGTCTCCTGGTAAAAATGATACCTCACTTGTGTAGGCCGAGTGCTTGTGACAGGGAAGAGCCAAAAAACATGTTGAAATTGAGGGGGATCCAAAGCGGGTCCAAAAGGGTAGTTTGGAAAAAAAAAGTTTTTAGGCTGACAAATAGGGCAGAATATTTATTGGTATAGATGCAGAAATGCTGGGTGGTAGGAATTTTGTGGATTCCTGCAGATCCCGGAAGGTTCCATCACAAAAATGTGGAAAAAATGTGTAATTTCAAGCAAAGGTGGAGGTTCGCATGGCATTGTGGGTAAGAAAATGGTGCAGGGTGCATGTGAAGCACACCACCCTGCACTCACCGATATGTTTAGTTTTCAGATGTGTCTAGGTCTCGTTGATTTTTCTACATGGCAGCGTCCCAAAGTCCAAAAAGTGCAGCCCTGACCATTTCAAGTGGGATGATTTTGAGAGTTAGACAAGCTCTCATGGCCCAAATGTAGAACCAAAACCCGAAATAATCAAATGTACTCTTGCTTTTTGTGGGAAAAGATGTTTTAGTGTACCGGGGAGAGCTGATAGACTGTTACCCCCTTCAGTTGGGGTGGGGGAATAACCATGCCCATACTGATTGGCAGCCACCACCCCACTATTATTATTATTATTATTTTTTAAATTACCTGGCACCTTGGAAGGGAGACCGAAAAGGCCTAATAATTAATTGCCCCCCAATCCCCCTTGGGAGCAGCCCTTGCCGAAGGGGCTGCTCGCCTTATGCATAAAATGAAATAAACAAAAATCCCTGGTGCCCAGTGGGCATTTCTGCAGCCCGATCGCTTCACGAGCGTGCTGCAGAAATGCTCACAGAAACATGAAAGGAAAGGCCTTTCCTTTCCTTCCATGCCTCTGTCTGCCCCCACCTCCCAGTCAGAAGAGAAATGCTTTGCATTTCCCTTCCAATCGCGCTGGAAGCTCAGGAGGTGACTTCTGATGAGGTCAGCGTGTTACCATACATCACCAGGGGGTGCAGGGAGGATCAGGGGTGGAAGGGGAAGCGATTCCCCTTCCATCCCTGATGGGGTGTGTGGGCCAGGAGCAGGACAAGCTGGTCTCGTCTTCGGCACATGGGAACAATGGCAAAGGACGAGACCAGCTCGTACTGGGCACCCAGGGGGTTAAACAAAAACAAAATCCCAAAGTGGGAGTCTGTCTTTGTGTAAACTAAATACTAACTATCCTGACAACCTGGGAGAGTTCTCCCAGAGTGTAGTAAGTCATTTTACTTTTTTTTGTTTGGGAATGCTATAGTAATAAAAATACAACAGACAGTCTAACGTTGTTATGCCAACAGCTCTAACACCAATGGGTGATCTGTGTAAGCTTTCTGACGACAATGCCAGTGAGGGCACAGAGGGCAGAAACATGATAGTTCACCCAAATATAAGCAGGGAAAGTGGACAACAGTTTGGCCGCCACCGACCTTTCTACGTTTGTGGCAGAGTCACTGTTCGTCAAGCTCTAAATTAGGCCGTTTCTTCCCAGGTTACACTTTGCTTCTTTTGAGACAAAGCTAGCTAATTCCTGAGGAACGTGTCACAGATCAGACAAATGTGTCTATAAGCGCTGAGAAAAATTACTGTCCTGCAAGCATCCTGAAAGGTTCCCACTCTGCATGCAATATTGGACTTCATTGTGGTTCACAAAAATAGGGAACACTCACATGAAGTGTATAGAGGCAGCCACATTTAAGACTGCACAGACTGAACTAGCGGGACATATTCAGGGGAACAAGGTTTTGCATGTCTGTCATACCCTGAGGTGATATAAGGCTTCAGAGTACCTACAAATACTCGTTCTTCCAAACCACTTTTAAGATGAAGTAGCAATCATTTTCTTTGGACCCACTGCAATGAGACAACATTTACTTGGAATAATAGACAAATGCTCTTTTTTTGAAGTCATGGCCATTTAAACCTTCTGCCTCCTTCCTCCTGTTTTTCTGACCCTGTTTTTGTTGGTTTTATGACTCTGGGCACTTTACCACTGCTAAACAGTGCTAAAGTTCATGTGCTCTCTCCTCTCCTCTACTTATGCTATCATTGGCTTAACCACATATTTAATTTGCTTGCAATTCTCTTGTAAAGTGCACTACATGTGCCCAGGGCATGCAAATTAAATGTGACTAGTGGTTCTGTAGCACTGATTGTGCCAATCACTACCGTAGCACTTTAAACATGACTCAGGCCTGCCACTGCAGGGCCTGTGTGCAGTTTTAAACTGCCATTTCGACCTAGAAAGTGAACCCACTTACCATGCCCAAACCTTCCTTTTTATTACACGTAAGTCACCTCTAAGGTAGGCCCTAGTTAGCTCCAAAGGCAGGGTGCATTGTATTTAAAACGTTGGACATGTACTTTCAAGTTTAACATGCCCATGTAGTGAAAAACTGCTACATTCGTTTTTCACTATTGCAAGGCCTATCTCTCCCATAGGATAACATTGGGTTTACTAAGATAGAAATGAGGAGTGTGTGCTCACATTTTAAAATCACTATTTATGATGAAGTAGGATTTTAAAATGTAAGTCTGAAAATGCCACTTTAACAAAGTTGGCATTTTCTTACTTTAACAATTTTGTGCCTCTGAATACATGTCTGGGTTAGGTGACAGCTGGCCTCTGTGCATGTCCTCTAGACAGCCACACATAATGGGAGATTAGGTGTAACTTGATGGGTCCTAATGGGCCATTAACTGGCTTGATGGTTGGGGTGGAGCTTAACACTGCCTCACTTACAATTGAATAGACTTGTCCTGTCCTGTCCAGCTTTACGACCCTGTAATGTCACTTCAGCCAGCTTGGAGCCAGGACAGGGAAGGGAAGGCAGGGCATCTGTACATTTCAAAGGCCTGCCTCTAGAAGCTTCTCCTACCTTCCAGAACCTGGGCACCAAAAAATAAATACTAGACCCCAACACCCACCAAATCAGATTCTATTGTAACCAAGGACACTCTGCTAGGAAGAAAGACTGGTGTGCTGCCAGGAGGGACTACTATTTTGCAACTGCAATGCTGTGTTGCCCTACTGCTATTATCGTAGGAGGGACCGCCACTTTGCTACTTGCTTTTCTGTGCTGGCCTGGTGCTTCTGTCCTGCAGTGAGAATGACTCGACTTGTCTCTACTTCCTTTCAACCAAGAATCTCCAAGGTTTTGTCCCCTGTTCTTCTGCGGTCTCATGGAAATCAAAGATTGCATGTAACTCATCTGCTACAGCACCTGGACTCTGCCATCTGTGAGTCTACCCTGCCAAGTCATGCCACCCCAGTCCTGGACCCTTGGAAGTGGGTCAGAAGTGCTCTGCCTTCTGTAGTTGTCATCAGAACCACTGAGAAGCTACCAAAGCTATGCCAAGCCCCTCAAACCCTTCACCGCTCAGCTTCACAGAACCGACACTGCCAAGCCTTGCAAAGCAACGCTGCCCAGGACCTTCTACCAGGGTTTAGGGTACTGTGTTCAGCGGGCCAAAGTGGGTCCCTTTAGCTGGCCCGCGCTCCATCACAGTCGGTCTTAACTTGTGACTTTGTCTCGGTCCAGCATGCCCAGATAACCATTGCTAGCGCTTTGATGTGCTATTTTTACCTAAATCTTTAAAACTGCATATCTCAGGCACTACTTATTTGATTTTGTGACGTTACGGTTAAGCCTGACTGCTCTGTGCCAAGCTACCAGGGGGTGAGCACATGTCAATTTAGGAAGTGTTATTGACTTAGCCTGAGTAGGACTGTGATCTCTACTTGGACAGAGTACAGACCACCGTCAACTAGAGACCAAAGTTATAACAGTGTCATACCTGCTTTAAACAAAATCTTCTCCATATTGGGCATATTTTCACTTGTTAAATCGGACAATGAACCATCATTCAAGGAGAGTGAATTCTAAGGCTTTGCAACACTTTGAATACTGGAAGAGAACATATGTGGCCCCGAATGAATGGCTTAGTGGAGAGATTTAGGGCCACTTTAAAGACCCCATTACAAATTGCCAAGGCTACTGCGTCATTCATATCAGAATTCCTGCAGAAACCCTACACAAAGCACCATGGGTGTCTCACTGCCCAAACTAATGTATAAAAGGAAACTCAGATGCTAGATCCCACATCTTCATGAATGTAGCATGAAGGGAGAACTTTACTCAGATTGTGATCCTTTTTTGGTTTTGTGTTAATCTGTTCAGAAAGGTTCCAGATATAAACGTTTATTAATGTTCTTCAAAGGGTTAACACTTTGGTAGATATGTGCCATTCTAACTTACAATTCATGATTTACGAATCATGTTAATTAAATTTTAAATTTTTCAAAAATGTGATTAGCTGGATTAGGTATGAGTTTTTTTCCGCCATCTTGAAACTTGTGGTTCATATTCAACTCACAAGTTTCCCACTATTAAAAAATAACCCACAACATTTCACAGCCAAGACTGAACCTAAGGCAGTGGCCAGGGATGCCGAGAAACTTAGAATACACAAGACCCTTTTTAAAAAACAGGTGCTAGATTCAACCAATATTTTATGCCTGGAGGCAGACTGAGTGCAGGGTCAAACGCTGCACCCAACCCCCACTGTGTGGCCAAACGCATTTTGTTTACTATGTGGGATGTTGGAGGCTGACTCTCTAGGCAGTGTACAAAACCAAGTACACTATGCAGAGGGTCCGGACAACCACAAGTTAGTGGTAAAAATCAGACCACCTAATGCCCTAATTTTTAAGGTAGCTGGTCGAGCAGTTAGGCTAATCCATGAGATGTGCTAAGTATTTGCTGTACTCACAAATCCAATCATGCACCACACACACTCAATGAAAAACTCGAAACCAGAATTTATAAAAAATACTTCAGACTTTTATATATTTTTTAAGACCTAAATCTTTAGAATACGTCAAGTACTTTTTTTGCTATGACTTTAAATTTTTAACAAAATTTGTTTTTCTGTGCGTAATTACGCACCATTGGAATCAATAGGCAGTCACTTTTAAAAATGCATTAAAAATCACACAGTTGTGTTGCCAGTCTCTTCCTTCACAGGGTGGTCGTAGAAGTCAGTGGACACCTCGTGTAAGCTGGAGAGTCCCAGGTAGCTCCCGGTTTTGGCAGGAGCAGCGTTGGAGAAGTTCTTGGCACAGGCACAGGGCCATCTGGATGGGCCACTTGGAAAAGGAGCTGGTTTGCAGAATTAAAGTTAGTGTCTGGGGGTCCCCTTTGGCTGTAGAGGTCACAAGGGGTTAGGGACCCGGGGCACACAGCAGAACCCGCAATGAAGGCCCTTGGTGGCCAGGTGCAGGGCGTTTGGAGGTCTTGGACGCAGTGCGCCATGAAGTCCACTGGAGCTAAGTCTCTTTGAGGGCCGCTTATAGGACAACAAGGGCACTCTTGTCGGAGGTCCAGGGTGTTCCTGAAGTCCCTCGACTGGGGCTGCCTTCTGATCCTTTGTTAGCTCAGGGGAGCTGGTTTTCTCCAGGTCCGAAGTCAGTTGACCAGGACCCAGGGTATTGCTCTTTCTTGGCCACTCCGGGTCACAGCGGCACCAAACTTGATGCAGTTGGGGGGCACTTCCAGACAGTTGTCTGTGGGTCGTTGGGTCCGGCTGTGACTTCCAGTCGCGGAGATATCGGCAATTCAGTGAAGTGTCCCTCACTGGTTTCTTGGTCTTTTGTAGTTTACTTGCTTTTCTTGAGTGGTGCCTCCACTAAGGAGGGAGATCTGGGTTGATCCTTGAAGCCTGGAGGTCCCCTGGGTTTCTTGGGGTCGGTCCAGTGTTCAGCTTCTCCACTGTCGCGATTGTCGGGACTCTGGCGCAGCAAGCAGGGGTCTTGGCACCTCTTCTGGTAGAGCAGGTCCTCAGTTCTCGTCCTGGCGGTTTGTCTGGTGTTGGTCTTTTTGGAATCCTTTTCCAATCTAAAGTCTTTGTCAAGGGGAGCCCACTAAATACTGAATTTAGTGGGCATTTTAGGGGGACCCTGACAGTGTTCAATGGGGCACTTACCCTTGGGTGGCTGCACCAACTATTGTGACCATTTCCTGTGGGAAGGGTCACTTCCCTAAACCTCATTGGCTATTTTCTCCATTCCAAGATAGAGAAAACTGAATCAGAGGGTCCACTTTGCATGCAAGCCCTTAGGGGTGGTGCATGCTCAGTGAGGCCACTCCTCCTACTCTTTGTCTGGTTTCTTGCCTTTGCTCTGGCCAAAAGTGGGGGTTTGCAAAGGGGAAGCCCACTGATGCTAGCAACAGGCCTGGAGGTTCGAGGTTCAGGGGCTGTAGCCCTTTGAAGCTCACTGCCAGGGTGTTGCACATTCCCGAGGGAGAGGGTGTTAGTTCCTCCACCTAAGAAGGGCATTGTCTTACAAACCAGAGAGCCAGGGCTCTCCCCCAGGTTTGTATATTAGCTGTCTGGAGTGGTAGCTGGATGGAACCAGCCAGCAACTCTGCCAGTTAGGGTTAGCTTTTGCAGGGGGCACCTCTAAGATGGCCCCTGGGTACATTTAATCTTAAATCCAATACTGGTATCAGTTTGGATTTAATATTCTGAGTTGTTTGATACCAAACAACCCAGGGTGCAGAGTGGCCATTATGTAGCTGGGGATATTGTGTTTGACCAGTGCCCAGTAAATACATTAAAATGGCTGCTCTGTTCACTCACTATGTCCTAGGTTTAGCAAGGACACAGCGCTGGCATATTGCTCATGCAGCTATGCCCTCACATATAGTATGGTGCACCCTGCCTTAGGGCTGAAAGGCATGCTAGACAGGAGACTTACCCATAACATATGCAGTGTATGGTGGGCCATGTTGAGTGTATCCATTTACGGTTGCCCCAGTATTCTCAGCCTGCAATGGCAATGCTGGGTGCATCTAGGCTTAGGGCTCTTGGGGTGGCACAATCAGTGCTGCTGCCCCCAGGGGCCTACTCTTAATATCTTTTGCCCTGGGTACTGGGGTACCCATTTACTAGGGGCTTATAGGGGTATTTAAGAGTATAACCAATTGTGCCAAGCACCACAGCAGTTTTAGGGAAAGAGCTCTGGCCCGGGGAACCTGTTTAGCAGGGGGCCTGGGCACTACCAACTTCTAGAACACATCAACATCAGGCAAAAAGTGGGGCTAACCAGTGCAAAAAGAGGCCTCCTCTCACATGGGCAAGGAGAAGTAAAACAAGGGTGATGCCCACCAAATGCAGGTGAGTTAACAGGGATGAATGAGGCTGATTTTTGATTTTTAATTGCCTAACTGCTGTTGACAGGAATACCTGCATGACATGCTAAATAAACAGGGCATGTTTTAAGATGCAATCTGGCTCCTCTATATGCGTTTATCCAGACAGAGTAGCAACAATAGGGACACTGAACGCTTGGCAGTCATGCACAAATACTTACTTCTGCAAAGCTATTAAAATGGATGCCCATTGCCTTGTGCTACAGGAGTGAGCATTGTTGTACCCTACATCAGGCCTACAAGGGTCACTCATTAGGAATTAGTCTGACACAAATTGTGTAATGACTCAGCATCACCACATGTATATCAATTGTCACACAAATGAAGCTGCTGTTTTGGAGCAAAGAATGGTGAATGGAGTGCCTCAGGCCCACTGTTACATGCCCCTTGATATGTCAATAAAGTTTATGTTCTGTTTCTACTAGCATTTAACTGCTCTCTGCAGAGTCAAGAAGAGTTAGTTGTCATGGGAGTCGGTGAGAGGTCATTGTCGGTGTCCAATCTCCGACTTAAGAAGTTAAGAGTTTTATAGCAGTTGGGTCCTGCACCTATGCTCTGCAGAGCTGACATGGACAGCAATATATTGAGGCTAACATATTAGTTCTTTATAGTTTATTTTGTAGTGTAAAACATTTATTTAATAAAATCTTTAACGCCTTATGACACTTATGTGCCCTAATTGCAGTTGACAGGCTCCTCTTCTGAGCAGGTGCTTGGGGAACTAAACCTGACACTGTCCCATCTGACATGAGCATGCCCACCCATTCCAGCCACTGAGCCTAAAGATCTGTGCATCAAGCGGCTGGCATCATAGGCTTCAAAAAGTCAGAAAACTGTATCCAAACCTGCAGGTCTAGTGACACACATAATTTATTCAACCTAAATGTAATGCGCTTGATCCATAAACTCATTTCAAGCTATGTGATCATATGCAGATATTTTATTTTACAGAGTCACCTTTTAATTCAAGTTCACATATGAGAACACTTTTAAATACGTGAGTTCAGCATATCTGCTGTACAAAAATACCTCGTCTGATTTAATAGACTAAACCTTTGCATCATAAATAATAAAATTCTAGCCACATATAGGGTACATATGCCCCCGGACATTCCTCTTAGTTCACTAATAGCATTGTCATCAGGGTGGGGGAACACATGTTTCTCAGTTCATATTTTAAAACTCCTATTGTTTTTTAAATTTCAAATAAACTTTATTGATTTTCAAAAACCCAGTACAAAACCATAAGGCAATAAAATACAAAGTAATGAAAGAAAACTATGGCAGATGGATATGTTATTGTAATGAGGAATTATTTAAGTTACAGAGAAGATTGAGTGTCTAGTTTTAATTGTTTGCTGTTGCTTCATGTATAGAAAAAAAAAATCACTGGTTCAGATATGTACATAAACAGTTTATACTATAACATTAGTATACATATCTTCGCAGAGTGGATGTTTAGGAAGACTAAAGAAAAGGTGTGTGGAAAGGATATTCAGACGAGAGTAAAAATAAGAAGGTCAGGTGTCTTGTTCCTAATTTCTTCTGACAAATATGGTGAACTTGCTGAGATTCTGTACAACAAACTCCTACTTTTAATAAATACACTACTAAAGAATTATATGGAAGTGCATTGTCATTTACAGAAAGATTTTCCAATGAAATGGCCACAAACCTTCTTATTGACATGCAGGTTTACTCATAAAACTATATAGAATTAAAGATGAGGAAAAATGTTTTGAGCAACTATATATCATTTGCCATCATTGGGCAAAGTATTCTGACTTTTATTATAATATTAAAATCTTACTTTCCATCTCACTTCAGAATTACAAAAAAGTGCCTAACGACGGAAATACATTTTGAGATATTGTACAGTTCATTTATAAGCCATGTAAGTGTTGTGTGCCCAGCACAACTGTCAGACAGTTCACTTTACAAAAAAACTCTAACTTTGCAATCACACCAATATCCAGAATAAAATAAGCTGCAATTTGTAAGAAGAAATGGGCTGCCATTTGACCTCGGTCTTTGGACAAACAGTAAATGTGACAAGATAAACACAAGATGTAAAGGTATCTCTATTGTTCATTACCTTTCTGAATGAACAGGACACCTGCTCTTTGCCAGCTTGAGCTCGCTCGCCAGACCATGCCAGAAGGTTCTAAAAATTTCTCGCTCTAATAAAATATGACTCAATAGTAAGGGGGAAGAGTAGATTCAGAGGCCTGCATCACATTAGGTTCCTATTGTAAATCTTTATATTGTAAATTAGTTATCTCAAACTTTTCATGTCAGGTGTGAGTTCTATTTCGTTCTTTAATTTAGAGTGTGGTATTTGGAATTTTGCTTTTCTCATCACGGATGTGGGACTACAAGTACCATAATACAAAGGATAACTGTCACTTGGACTCACACAGAACAATGAGAGTTCTATATACACAAAGGTCTTTTGAAGGTTCTCTTGGGCATATTAGTAAGCCATGATCTTTCACCTGTAATGTACCCTTTAGGTATAGCTCCCACAGCGTGTGAATGTACAATAGTATAGGTTATTTTTATTTTATTTTTTTCAAAAAATGGCTTCTCCTTCAAGTATGACAAATTTCTCCATGACACCAAAGCATATAGGATCTAGGGGCTCATTTGGGAAAAATATCATGCACAAGCCTACTGTATTAAACGGGTGAGGGTGGATGGTGACCTTCATGTTATTGCTGGCAGGAGAGCAATGATTATATTGTTTGGGTGCAAAATATAGTTAATGTGCAATGATGGGGATTCCTGCTGCTTTTACTGCAATTCCTCTGCTAAGGGTCAGTGATAATACCTCAGAGGGAATTTTTCCCTACTCGTGGATGGCATTTTTCAAAATGCAGTCAATGGCTCAGTTTGTGAAAAAGTGTCACTCAAAGTGTCACATATGAGTCTTTGCACACATTGTCACTGCAAACATGAAAATGTCACAAATATGTAGACTGGAAACTTGACAACCCTTACAGTCTACTCCCAGCATAAGATTCACGGAGTTCTGGATAACACTGACTCATCATGCACTCAGCGTAGTTAAGCAGATGTATACATTTCTCCTTTCGTAGCCGGGTTCCTAACCCTTGTGCCTAATGGAGAGTTTCTTTGTGCTCAGTGTAGGAGGCTGGCCTGGCTTGTAGTGGGTATCAAGGGGTACTTACACTCTGTACCAGGTCCAGTTATCCCTTATTAGTGTAGAAGAGGTGTTTCTAGCAGCTTAGGCTGATAGAAGATAGCTATAGCAGAGCAGCTTAGGCTGAACTAGGAGACATGCAAAGCTCCTACTATACCACTGGTGTCATATGCACAATATCATAAGAAAACACAATACACAGATATACTAAAAATAAAGGTACTTTATTTTTATGACAATATGCCAAATTATCTCAGTGAGTACCCTCAGTATGAGGATGCCAAATATACACAAGATATATGTACACAATACCAAAAATATGCAGTAATAGCAAAAGGAAGTAATGTAAGCAATGTAGAATTACAGTAGATTGCAATAGGAGCACATAGGTACAGGGGCAACACAAACCATATACTCTAGAAGTGGAATGCGAACCACAAATGGATCACAAGCCCATGTGAGCTTGTAGAGGGTCGCTGGGACTGTAAAATAGCCCACCCCAAGACCCTGAAAAGTAGGTGTAAAGTGCACTTATATTCCCCAGAGAGCACAGAAGTCGTGATAGGGGAATTCTGCAAGGAAGACCAACACCAGCAAAGCAACCAAAGTGGATTTCCGGACGAGAGTACCTGTGGAACAAGGGGACCAAGTCCAAGAGTCGCGACAAAGTCGAGATTGGGCAGATGCCCAGGAAATGCCAGCTGAGGGTGCAAAGAAGCTGCCACCGGATGGTAGAAGCTGTGGATTCTGCAAGAACGAAGAGGACTAGGAACTTCCCCTTTGGAGGATGGATGTCCCACGTCGGGAAGAAGCTTGCAGAGGTGTTCCCACGCAGAAAGACCGCAAACAAGCCTTGCTAGCTGCAAGGGTGGCGGTTAGGGTTTTTGGATGCTGCTGTGGACCAGGAGGGACCAGGATGTCACCACTTGGATGAGGAGACAGAGGGGGCGCACAGCAAGTCAGGGAGCCCTCACAGAAGCAGGCAGCACCCGCAGAAGTGCCGGAACAGGCTCTACGAAGAGGAGTGAACCGGAGCTCACCCGAAGACACAAAAGGGAGTCCCACGACGTCGGAGGACAACTCAGGAGATTGTGCACTGCAGGTTAGAGTGTCGGGGACCCAGGCTTGGCTGTGCACGAAGGAAATCCTGGAAGAGTGCACAGGAGCCGGAGCAGCTGCAAATCACGTGCTACCCAGCAATGCCGTCTAGCGTGGGGAGGCAAGGACTTACCTCCACCAAACTTGGACTGAAGAGTCACTGGACTGTGGGAGTCACTTGGACAGAGTTGCTGAGTTCCAGGGACCATGCTCGTCGTGCTGAGAGGGGACCCAGAGGACCGGTGATGCAGTCTTTTGTTGCCTGCGGTTGCAGGAGGAAGATTCCGTCGACCCACGGGAGATTTCTTCAGAGCTCCTAGTGCAGAGGGGAGGCAGGCTACCCCCAGAGCATGCACTACCAGGAAAACAGTCGAGAAGGCGGCAGGATCAGCGATACAAGGTTGCAGTAGTCGTCTTTGCTGCTTTGTTGCGGTTTTGCAGGCGTCCTGAGCAGTCAGCGGTCGATCCTTTGGCAGAAGGTGAAGAGAGAGATGCAGAGGAACTCTGATGAGCTCTTGCATTCGTTATCTAAAGAATTCCCCAAAGCAGTGACCCTAAATAGCCAGAAAAGGAGGTTTGGCTTCCTAGGAAGGAGGATAGGCTAGCAACACAGGTAAGAGCCTATCAGAAGGAGTCTCTGACGTCACCTGCTGGCACTGGCCACTCAGAGCAGTCCAGTGTGCCAGCAGCACCTCTGTTTCCAAGATGGCAGAGGTCTGGAGCACACTGGAGGAGCTCTGGGCACCTCCCCTGGGAGGTGCAGGTCAGGGGAGTGGTCACTCCCCTTTCCTTTGTCCAGTTTCGCACCAGAGCAGGGCTGGGGGATCCCTGAACTGGTGTAGACTGGCTTATGCAGAGATGGGCACCAGAGGCTACTCCTCCCCAGCCCTGACACCTTTTTCCAAAGGGAGAGGGTGTAACACCCTCTCTCTGAGGAAGTCCTTTGTTCTGCCTTCCTGGGCAGAAACCTGTCTGAGGGGTTGGCAGCAGCAGCAGCTGTTTGGCAGTACCCGGGTCTGTGCTAGGGACTCGGGGGATCATGGAATTGTCTCCCCAATGCCATAATGGCATTGGGGTGACAATTCCATGATCTTAGACATGTTACATGGTCATGTTCGGAGTTACCATTGTGACGCTATACATAGGTAGTCACCTATGTATAGTGCACGCGTGTAATGGTGTCCCCGCACTCACAAAGTCCGGGGAATTTGCCCTGAACGATGTGAGGGCACCTTGGCTAGTGCCAGGGTGCCCACACACTAAGTAACTTAGCACCCAACCTTTACCAGGTAAAGGTTAGACATATGGGTGACTTATAAGTTACTTAAGTGCAGTGGTAAATGGCTGTGAAATAACGTGGACGTTATTTCACTCAGGCTGCAGTGGCAAAACCTGTGTAAGAATTGTCAGGGTGGCAAAAGAAATGCTGCAGTCCATAGGGATCTCCTGGAACCCCAATACCCTGGGTACCTCAGTACCATATACTGTTATGACTCTGTCGTCCCATTTCCAGGGGGCGCTGTAAGAGGACTGTCGGAAGCCTGGGAATCACCTTGAACACCTATCTAGAGTCCCTTGCTGACTCCTGTTTGTTTCTCTTTTCTCCATGGTACACTTGTGTAGGACTACATTTGCTTCTTGGGACTGCAAATCCCATAATGCACAGCTTGGTAGTCAGGAAAACCCGGATTCTGTTTCCCATTATCTTCTATTGGAGAAGTCCAGTTGCTCCTTTTCACTGGATCCTCTCCTCCAGGACTTGCAAGTGTCCGAAACTACACACACCTGTGACCTCTCCTGTGCAGCCCAGCTTGGAACTGCTTAAAAGCAGCCATTTCCTCAAGCTCCCTGTTGTGCATTGGACTTCAATTCCTTTGTGTTACAGACCCCTTGTCGGATGGTGTTCCAGTTTTGTTCCTGTTCTGTTCAGCCTGATCCTGTTTCTCTGCCCTGCTCCTGATTGTTCCAGCCAGAATCTGCTCCCTATCTCTTAGCCTTGTATCGGTTTGTTTCTTCCAAAGCCTGCTCCCTGTTTCTCTGCCCTGCTCCTGCCTTGTTTCAGCCTGAACCTTCTCTCTGTTTCCCAGTCCTGTTTACTGCTCATTTCCTACTCCCTGTATTCCAGTCCTGTCCTTGCCTGTTCCAGCCAGAGCCTGTTCTCAGTTTCCCAGTCCTGTCTGTTTGTCCCAGCCAGACGTTTGCGCCCTGTTTTCAAGTCCTAGTCCCGCCTTTGCTTCAGCCTGAGCCTGTTCCTAGTTCTTGCCTCTGCCTCTTTGTTTGTTCCCTTCTGTTTCTGTTTCTTCTTGGTTCTTTGTGTCTGGTAAGTGTTCTATCAGTCTTCACCAGTGTATACGTGTCCTCCTGTGTACTGGGGTTGGCTCCTGGTTTCCAGGAGGCAATTCCAGCCCCCATCCTTGTCCAGTGTTATACGTTGTATTTCATGCCTAACAGTGACAGTGTGCTATTGCTGTTTTCTAAGGAATCGCCACTGTGTTTCCAGCTGGACCCACAAGAGCGTGTCCTGTGTATGTAAGTACAATCCTTGTTTGTGCTCTGGGGTCCAGAGACAGAATCACTTCTGCGGCCTCCTTTCTGTGGGGCTGGCAGGGTGACTATCTGTAAGAGCAAACTGAACAGAGGCATTGAGATTCCTTGTCACTGTGGGAAGTTCTGCGCCTTACTCTGTGTACAACCCCAGCGTGTTTGTCTTCTGGTAATCCGTTTCCTGTTTGTTCACACAAGGGTTGCTCTGCTTTTACTTTCCTGTTTCCTGTGCCTGTCCATAGCTGTCCTTTCCGTGTATGCCTTTAGCTGCTCTTCTGCCCCAGCACACTACCTCTCTAGGATATTCGGTGACCTCAAGGGGTGTCCCAACCATAATCCTGATCAGACCAGCCCGAAACTGTGACATATACTAGGGAATTATAAGGGTGTTCCTGTATGCCAATGTGAATTGGTGAAATTGGTCACTAGCCTGTTAGTGACAATTTGGAAAGCAAAGAGAGAGCATAACCACTGAGGTTCTGGTTAGCAGAGCCTCAGTGAGACAGTTAGTCATCACACAGGGAACACCTACAGGGCACACTTATGAGCACTGGGGCCCTGGCTGGCAGGGTCCCAGTGACACATACACTAAAACAACATATATACAATGAAATATGGGGGTAACATGCCAGGCAAGATGGTACTTTCCTACACTCAGGCAAAACTGTAGAATCCTTATTTTCTTGGCTGGATGTGACACCCTCAGCTCCCTCCCAACCAGCAGACCTTACTATGGTCCGCCTTTGCAGACTATAATTGAGAGACACGTTGTCAGAGACCTAAGATGGCAAACTCATCTGATCAGACAAGGGTGACTGCACAGTGTAGAAGCACCTTGACATCAGGGCATGTTAAGTAGCTCAGCTACCCCTCTCTAATCATAACAATTAAATTACTTTCACGATAATAGCGGCCACATGGCTGAATATGTTTGCAATATTCAGACTGTACTAGACATGGGTTTTAGCCTGCATTATTTTGCATGCTAATTATTTCAAATGAAATCTTAAGTAGAAAAGTCAAACTACAGCTCCCAGAATGCAATTGGATGCAGATTGAAAAGCCAAAAGCGGGAACGGGTGTAACACACAGAAAAGGAGCCAATAGATAGCTAAAAATACATATGTGCAATGTATTCATGCCAGGAACAGCAGACAATAGGAGCCACGGTGAACTGTTTTGCTACTGTAAAATACTTTGCACTTTAAGTTACTTTGCAATACTGGAAATCCACAGTAGTCTGGGTGGGGGGAGATCAGTATCCTTTGAATAGAAAGTGTCAGTAGGAAAGTAAAAAAAATAGCATGACACTAGTGGATTACAAATATGTGCCAAGTCTGTAAATTGGAAAGTATAAATTGGCGACAGTAAGTATGTGTTGTGTGCGAGATCACCTTTTCTACATTACGTACATGTGCTCTATTTATATTTTAAATAATTAAGTTACGTGAACAATACAAAATATTTCACTTTTATATATAAAAAAAGTTTGAATATGCACTACCAGTAAAATCTTCCTTCTGTAAGCAGAAAACTCAAGTTGTCTAATATCAGGCAGGAGTCTTGTTTTGACCTTTGCATTCTAATGCCAATAGTATACTTTTACCATTTTTGGAACTACAAGTGTCAAAATACAGTGAACTGCTCACTTTTTAACAGTATGGGGTCTCTGCAGAGGTGCAGTGAAAGCTTTCTTGGGCACACTAGGAACACGTTTGGTATATATGTGGTCCCTAAAGCAGTAATATGCCAACGCATTGACTATCTTAGTTTTTATGGCAGGTGATGGTGGGCAGTGGCCTTCATTGCTGGTTGTGAAAGCCTGATGATATGAGGCCACATTGAAGTATTTTTGTGTTGCTAGGGTAATTCTCATGAGGGCAAGCAGTCTACCGTAGAGCAATTGCCTTTGCTTCTTAGGGAAATTTCTGCTACTGGTGGATGTTGGGTTGTCACTTTGCTTAGAAAAACATACCAGCTAATTGTTTACTTTACACTATTCTGAAACAGCCAAGGGCTGTTAGGTAAAAAATAGAACTGGCATACAATTGTCAGGATTCTTTTGTGACAGGGCTATTAAGCCTGTCTGTGCCATAGTAATAATTCCATTTGACCCTCAATTACATCTTATATAAGTGGATCTTAACGTTTTGACTTCTGTAGATCCCCACTTAATTATTAAGGGAAACCAGAGACCCCCACTGAACCATCATTAGTACA
Source organism: Pleurodeles waltl (assembly GCF_031143425.1). Taxonomy (NCBI): domain Eukaryota; kingdom Metazoa; phylum Chordata; class Amphibia; order Caudata; family Salamandridae; genus Pleurodeles; species Pleurodeles waltl. Next base: position 527,855,584 of record NC_090439.1, read on the forward strand.
AACCCCCATCCCACTAAACCATTACTGGGGGGGGGGGGGGGCAGCCTAAGCATTTTTGAGGATTCAAACCGCAAAACACAACTAAAACAAAGCAATCATCAAACAATTGATAACATATTGTATTTAATCCACAAACATATTTAAAACAAATAAAAAAATTGTAATTTTAATGGAAGGGCTGGAGCTTTTCTAAATTCAGTTGAGGTCAATCATTGTTCAATACTGTATTCTTTTTGATCACTTTGCTTCTTTATTTATATACAATTAACATACTTGTCAACATTTTAGAAGAGGAAAGTGAGATTTAAAAAAAAAAAAAAGAAATCAGCAAAATGTATTCCCCCGTTGATTTCTATTGAAGCAGGGGCAGTTACAGACAGAGACAGGCAAAACAAAGCTATTTTTGGCTTAAAAAATTAGGAGCCTCCTGTATGAATATGGTCTATTAGCATTTATTACTTTATCAAAATGTTAATATCATTTGCTTTTCTAAGCTGTTACGGAGCCCGAGTAGGCTTCACGCACCACAGGTTAAGATCCACTGATTTCTTTATGTGTTTACAGCTTTGAGTTTATGTTTCAAAAGAGAAAAATAGCACATTTTACTGATTATCTCAAAATTGTTACCAGCCAGTGGTGGAAAATGGCCTGCTCTGAAGGGTCACCCCAAACTTTTTGTCTTCCTCCTCCTCTTTTTCTGACCTCATTTGTGTTGGCTTTAGGACTCTGGGCATTTTACCCCTGCCAACCAGTGCTAAAGTGCATGTGCTCTCCCCCAAAAACATGGTAACATCACTACACTTGCCAGTGCCTGTAAATGAAATGCTACTAGTGGGCCCGCAGCACTGATTGTGCCACCCACATAGGTAGCCCCTTAACCATCTCTCAGGCCTGCCATTGCAATGCCTGTGTATGTAGTTTTACTGCCACTTCAACTTGGCATTTATAACTACTTGCCAAGCCTTAAACACCCCTTTTCCTACATGTGTCACCCCTAAGGTAGGCCCTGGGCAACCAATAGGGGAGGGTGCTATTTAAGTAAAAGGCAGGACATGTATTTATGTGATTTACATGTCCTGGTAGTAAAAAACTCTCCAAGTTGTTTTGTATTACTGTGAGACCTGCTTCTCTCATAGACTAATATTAGAACTGCCGGCATATACTTTTATTTGGTAGATTCTGATCTGGGAGTAGCCCTGTCATGTTTAGTATAGCCAGAACGTTAATAGAAAATCCTGCTTACTGGTGAAGTTTGATTTAATATTACAATTTTAAAAATGGCACTTTTAGAAAGTGGCATTTCTCTGCACTTACTGCCATCAGTGCCTTACAGCCCGGTCTCTAATCCAAGTCTGGTCTGTGCTGGTTGACAGCTTCCCTTGTGCATTCCACCCAGACAGCCATAAACACAAAGCACTCAGTTACATCTGCATACTGAGTGGGTCTCCCTTGGGAGGAAGGGCTCTCTCTTACATTTCAAAGGCCAGTGGCCTGCCCTCAAAAAACGGACTGATAACCCCCTGGTCCCCCTCAGAGATCCTGGCAGACAGGATTAGGCTGAAAGGGCAACTTGTACACTTCAAAACCACTCTTTAAAGTCTACCCCACTTCAAAGGCATTTCTGGGTATATAAACTGGATCTCGCACACCACCAAATCACTTTTGGACCTACACATGGACTCTGTCAGAGAGACCACCTGGCTCCCCAGAGGACTCATCTGGACTGCTTTGCTGAAGGACTGCTTCCCTGCTTGTTACCCTGCTGCTCCTGACTGCTGGAAGGACTCTGTCTTCCTCCAAAAGTTCTCTACAAGGGGTTGGATTGAGTTGGCATCCTGCTTCTGAAGTCTAAAGGCCAACAAAGACTTCACCCCTTCAGGAAATCCTCGTGCATCGGAAAATCGCCGCAACGCCTGCCTCACGGCTGGAAAATCACAACACCATTGACCGGAACAACGCAGCACCGGACCCGGAACTGAAAATCGATGCAGTGCCCACCTTGCGCCTGAAATTTAGCCACAACGCCTACTGGATCGACGCAGCACCTCCTTCTTCTACCAGCGCAACAAGGATTATCAATGCATCATCCCTGGGGGTCAAAATATCACTGCATCGCAATAAGGAACCAAGGCTGCGCTCCTGAAATTGGACACATCACCTTAAAGCGTGGAAAGAACTGGCTCATCGTCTGTGGCGCGCTAGAAAATCTGGGGCAACACCTTATTTCTCCACGCATCTCCTCCTCTGTGGCCCCTGTGCGTTGTTATTCTTGACGCATTCCAGGGACTGTGTAATACAAAGATACAACCATTGATTCCTAAGGATTGAGACTCTTTTAAACCTTTTAAAAGTGATATTTCAACTTTTGCTTTTTGGAAATTTTTTATTTTGACCTTCGGTTATTCAGATAAATATCTATTTTTCTAAACCTGTGTGGTGTATTTTTGTGTTGTTTTCTCCCTTGTTATTGTATGTGCTATTGCATAAATACTTTACACATTGCCTTCTAAATTAAGCCTGCCTGCTCCGCACCAAACTACCAGAGGATGCACAGGATAATTTGGATTGTGCTGTTATTTACCCTGACTAGGATTATGGTCCCTAGTTGGACATAAATTTCTAACAGCCAGGAATTAAAAATGAAGGCCAGGTCGATAAAAAAAGCATGGCAGAATCCTTCTTTGCGTTGGTCAATGATTAAGGTTGTTTCCAAGCGTTACACGAGATCGAGAAATGTCACACGTTAGCACGCTGCAACTTGCAAAAGTGAGCCGCAAGCAGTCTAGAAATTCGGCAGCACTGCTATCTAATACCGACCTTTAGCGATACCAAACTGTTGCCTCGTTCACTAAAGCTCATCGAACTGCACGTTTGTGAGTTTACAACACTCCCATCTTGAGCGTCGCCACTGTACACCTACCTACTGTTGCAGTTCCAGTGATCTGTGTCAACGATTTGGCTGGCTGTAAGCGCGGATCATTCAACACTTTACTCCCGGTGGGAGCGGCTCCGCGCCCGCCCATTTTTGACTTGATTGGCTACGTCCCCACGCTGCTCCGCTTGGGCGGCTATTCAGTAACCTGCGCGCCTACCAGTAGTACCGCCGACGGTTGATTGAAGGAAAGATGTCTTCACGCTACGATCGGGCGATCACTGTCTTCTCTCCAGATGGGCACCTGTTCCAGGTGGAATATGCGCAGGAAGCTGTTAAAAAGGGCTCCACCGCTGTGAGTTGCTTTCGCTTTTTTCCGTTGTGCGACTTTAATTGCAGGCGCGCGATCTGCGGTCGAGTGCATGAAGGACAGTCAACCAGGAGAGCAGTTGGCCTAACACCGGCTTAGCAATAACCGCTACGTCTCAGATTCTGCGTTTCACAACACCAACAATGCAGTTTTCCAAATGCCGAGTTTGGGTGGTAAACTTTTCATTATCGCTTTTCGGGACGCTCCACTCGTGCGTAGATGTCAGAAGTCGTTTCTTGAGAAGAGGATGGTCCTTTAGTTTCGTAGAGGTGGCTTGTGCATATGCAGGAAGAGCCGAGCCCTGGTTAGCTATGTCAATCCCTCAACAAGCATCTCATTAAATATGATAAAGTCACTTCAGAGTTCAAAAATGTGTGTTTCTATAACATGACCTTTGACATTAGTACGTCACATTATAGCACTGCACTGCGAAACATTTACCTAAGATGCAAAACACTTGTCCTGTAACCCTGTACGTGGCCCAGATTACAAGCATAAAAGGTCCTTGTACAACTCGCATTCTAAACTCTTATTTGGAAGTGCATTTATACTCGATCCTGAAGAAAAACTTTTGGAAAAATAAAATATTTGCTTAAAACCACACAATTTCGCCAGGTTTTCTGGTTTCAATCAGCACAAATCAGCCAGGAAATGGGTATCCTTTTGTCTTTTCTCTTCTTAAGGCTTTTATTTTTACCTCTTTGTTCATTTTTTTTTTTATATAGCGTGAACTTGATCATGTTTAACCCTGGCTTTTCATTTCAATAAATTGTGTGCTCTTGGGCAGTCAATTTTTCAATTTATTACTCTCTCCGTTTTTGGCAATGCTGGGAGTATTTAGAACCAAAATAAAAGTTGCTATTAACTGTGTGGTTAAAAAAAAATAAAAAAATAGACCTTGGGTGTCTTGACTGTACCTGGAGGGGATGGTAAAGGTTTGGATCTCTACATAGAAGCAGTGTCACAGTATGTTCGCAAAGATGCAAAATTGTGGTGAATGTGTAGCCTTTGCAGCTACTAGAAGTGTGCTGCATTTTCTGGTCTTCTGTTTTGCCAAACAGTTTGATCCCGGGCAACTCTTCCCTGTACCCCTTTCCACTTTTCTGACAATATGTCAGCACTGTGAAACTGGCTTAATGGAAGAAGTGAACACTGTGGCGATAACCCTCAGTTGAGGTCTCGGGCACGGTTTTTAGTCACTGCTTATCAGCAGATGGCTGGATTTGCATTGTGTACCAGTAGAGTTCTTATGTTTTCTGTACTAAGTCCATCATGTGTGTAGTTTACCTCGGACTGTATGTTGTACTTTCATTGCTTACCTAGTGTTTTTTATGTTCGCTGCGGGCGTTCCAGGGTGGCTCTGTTCTGCTTAAGTGTCAGTTGGGGAAGAGTTTCTCCGGAGTCATAGGTGCTGAATGTGGGCTCCAGTTTCTTTCCAGTGGACTTGTATTCAGCCAGCAGTTTTCGATTTCATCCTTATTTCCATATTAGCAATGAGGAACATTTGCCTATGGGAGTCCACTGTGGTCTCTGTTGTACTTTCTCCATATTGTGCCTCATTGGTTTTGCAGGGACGTTGTTTTGCGTTCCTGCCTCCTTCCTCCGGGCTGTGCTCCTCTTGGCTGCTGGTGCTTTGCCTGCTGTGTTCCTGTCTTCCTTCGGCTGTCTGTTGAGTGTACCCAGTTGTTTTTTGGCCTCATTGTACAGCTGCTGAAGAGCAATAGCAGCTGTGTGAGCCACAGCTGCTGCCTCTTGGATTTTACCCATCTCACATGTATCTTCTAACTGGCTGGGCAGTAGGTGTCTTGTGTTCTGCAACGGACCTGCCATTTTAGATTTAAGTTTGCCATTCGGAACCTGTTTGCCTCATTGCAGTCTGTGCTCATTGTGTAGCGGCCATCTTTGAGCATTTTCATTCTTTTGCATTGGACTACATGATCTGCTCAAAATGTGGACTTACCTGCCCTCTAAGATCCTCCTTCTTTGGTTGGCAGTTTTCTCCATATTTTGGGGAAGAAGGACGCCATACCGCCTTATTGTGTGTAAAAGGCCGCTTTATTGGAAACAGGTGCACTTACAACCATCAATTTACCCTTGGCCTATCGCCTCACAAAACTAATACCTCACTATACATCGAGTTATCCTATCATACCTCCCTCTCCCCTACACTCCCCTTCCCCCACCCATTCCATACCACATGGCCTCTTATTAACCTTTCATTGTACTGCATCGTTGCTAAAGTCCATTGTCATGTCCATAGTCTCCTGTTGCTTCGTACCCCCTGAGTGCACAATTCCGCAAAAACCCTTGAATGTCCGCGTCCTGCTGTCTGAGTTGTCCTGCGCTGTCCAGTCCTATTCCACCTGTCAATGCCTTGTCGGTTCTGCCGTCCTCCCCCCTGTTCTCATAGCCCTGTGCACTGTTGCAGTTTCCGCCACCAGAAAAAGGAGCCCCCTCCTTTTTCTCCCCCCACCCAAAACCATAGGAGGGTGTCCACAAAAAAGGTAATCTCACCGTTCGCCTAGCAGAGCTTTCAAAACTTCCCTCACCTGGAGCAGGTACAACTCCATACCCATGAAGGATAGGTGTACACCTTCGTCCCGAAAAAAACTCACGATCCTCAAAACGAAGATCCCCATGTTGCAACACCGAAATACCATAGGATTTACAAAAACCCTTCATCTCCTTATTAATCTTACGCCGAGCCTTCTCAATGGCCCTGGCTTGCGTGCTCCTCTCCAAATCCTACGTGGGACAAATGCCGTCCAATTTAAATGGCAACCGTACCGTTGCCTCAGTATTTCCAGCATGTCAGCCTTCATGTCCTTCAGCACATCCAAACCCGCCCTTTCAACCAAGTCGTTCTCTCCCAAATGGATCAACAAAACATCAGGGCAAGACCCCGCCCTTTTTCTAACTGTAAGGTCCGCAATAATTCCCCCTTTCCCGCACCAACGCACCCTATAACGCTCTATGTCCAACCCTAAATTAACCCCCATGGCTGTGCGCCCAGCTTGTCGTTGTGCCCACTTGACAAAGGAATGTCCGAAGAACCAAATGTAGAGGAAAGGCGTCTCTGGACCCGACACCGAACCTGCAGCAAGAGAAAAATACGTTAATATTAAACCCCCCCCCCCCAGAAGCATCTTCTGACCCCCCCTTGTGAACCTCTTCCTCTAACTCCTGCCACTGAGAGTCATCATCATCAAAATCCAACATAAGCCCTTCTGGGCTGCTGGCCAGAGAAACCAGCTCCTCAGGAAACCCCCCCCCCCCCCCCCTCCCCAAACGAACATGGCCCCACCCCACTACCCTCCCTCCCGCCCCCTGCACTCGTGCCTTCCATGGGGCTGTCTTCCCCAGAGGAACATATTTCACTACCCTGCCCCAACGCGCCCTGTTTCTTAGGTGGGGCCTACTCTGCCCCTGCCACACCTCCGACAGTTCAATAGGCGCCTGCCACGGCCCCCGATGAGACCCAGCCACTGCCCGCCCGCCAAACGGCTGCACCTTCCCTTTTCCCATCAAACTCACCTTCCTGGCTCCAGTAACGCGGCGTGGAGGCGAGCAAGCCATGACGGCTGCCGCCACACCGCTCGTTATTTTATTTGTTATGTAGCCAGCATGAATTAAGAACCACCTCCATCTACTGCCCTCCTTATCCTTTAACCGTCTCCAGCCCTGTGCCAACATTCCATGCATGCCACTGTAACCTCATGCATGTTGCCACGGGGCTGGATAACAATATCCATTATGTATAACATATCCCCTTTCTTTCCTAAATACAAATTCAAACAAAGCCTAAGAATACTTATCACATTTTCATGTTTACAACAGTATTATATTCTGGTGCAAAAGTTATATGCTTTACTTCATTACATAATCTTTAAACTTAACTGGCAACCTACATGTTCTGTGCTGTCTAGTCTCTTTTCCCATAACCTTGTCTATTCCTGCTACCACCTCCAATCCTTCATTTGCCACCCTTCTGTTCCACCCACAACCCAGTATATCTTTGTCGTCCATCATCATGAAACCCGAGCACTTAAACTCCTCTTTTTTTTTTTTTTCCCTCACTTGCGTTGATCTTGCATGCCCCTTCCCTGTTTGCAATACAAAGACACTCTCCTCTTGTTCCATTCTTTAACACCAGGTGCCAATCATGAACATCACTCGCCTCCAAGGGGTCCTAAACCTTATTAGAACCCTTGCCTCTTCTACCCAGTTTTATTTCCACCCAATCTCCCTTGGCTATCCTGCCACTTTCACTCCTTGCTTCTCTTGTTTTACCTCGCTCCTCCATCCACTGTGGAGTCATTCTTGTTTTGGGTTTTCTACCTGTCATTCTCCCAAAAGGAGTGTCCCCTGTCACACCATTCTCTGTAGTGTTGTATGCCCACACCATTTCTTCAACCGTTTCCCTCACCCCCGTACAGTTTTGCACCGCCATTTGTATTGAACCTTTCACCATACAATTCACTTGTTCCACCATTCCATTTCCCAGGGGGTTATACAATGACGCACACACATGTTTGATGCCATTTCCACCTAAGAACATTTTCATCTTGACCGATGTGAGTTGTGTCCCATTGTCCGTCACCAGAAGACCCGGGTTCCATTCACGCCTAAACACTTCTTTGAGAACTCTGATTACGCCTTCCATAGTTACATGCCTCACTAACTCCACTGTGACCCACCTTGAATTCACATCAGCCATCACCACAGCAAAACGCTCATTCTCATTCACGTAATCCATAGGCCCGATTATGTCCAAACACAGCTTCTTCCATGGACCTCTTTCTTCACTGATACACCCCATACCCTCACTAGTTACTTTCAATCTCTTCTCACTCTGCAATCCAGTCATTCACTCGTTGATCCATACCAGGCCACTAAAATTTCTCCTTTAATCTTCTTCTTCTTCTTTTTATTTTTTATTTTTTATAAGCGTCTGCCCTTGATGGCCTTCATGTCCCAACATTACTAATCTTGTCTTCACTCCATCGGGCAGTATTACCTGTCACCACACATAATTGAGTTTCCATCCTCCCCAATTGTCAATTCTTCATGCAATTTCACAAAAGGGCATGCCCTCACCTTTGATTCACTCTCTCACTTCCACCCTTCGTAAATGCTCCGCCTCACTTCCTGGAACACTCCATCCTTACTGACATCTATCTCCCATTCTTCTCGGGTAATAGCTTTAAAATCCCCTTCCAATGAGTCTTCCACCACAACACACACCACCTCATCATCAACTTGCTTACCCATAGTTTCGAAAGGTAACTTAGACATGCAGTCAGTTTGTGCATTTTTCCAGCCTGCCTCACAACGATATTCTTGAAGACGAGCTGCTAATCTTGCTATCCTTGCCGATACCTCGCTTGTTCCACCCGGTCTCAACTCTTTTAAAAGTGGTTTGTGATCAGTGCGTAACGTAAAATATGTACCCCACATAAGTGCGAAAATATTCCACACCCCACGCCGCAGCCAAAGCTTCCTTTTCAATTACTGCATAGTTTCCTTCAGTTTGACTTAAGGACCTGGATGCAAATGAAGCGGCTTCTCTGCCCCATTTTTGTACTGCGATAATATTGCTCCTAGCCCATGTGCATTTGTATCCACTGTAATCACTGTCCAGCATTTTGGCCCAAAAGGCGTCCGGATCTTTGCATTCACAATATCCTCCTTAATGCCCCTAAAGGCTTGCTCTTGTTTACTTCCCCACCAAAATTCTCTGCCCTTCCTCATTAACTCCCTTAATGGCTCACTCTTTTCTGCCAAATCATACAAAGACTTTGAATAATATTCTGCTAACCCCATAAAGGGCCTTAGTTGATCTTTCCCCACAGGTGTGGACGCTTCTCTTATTGACTTAACCAAATTCTCCTTGGGACTAACTCCTTGCCCTGAAATGGTATACCCCAACTACTCTATTTCCTCCACCAAAAACTGACATTTTCTCAAAGTCAACCCTTCCTCTGAAAATTTCCAGCAACCTCATCAAGTACTATTGTGCTCTTCCTTTGTAGCTCCATAAATTAGTATGTCATCCTGGAAAAAACCTTACACAGGGAACTCCCTCCAACAAGACTTTCGTCAACCGTTGGAAAGCACTCGAAGAAATACCAACCCAAATGGTAACCTTGTAAATTGAAACACCCCTTCCGTGGTTATAAAGGCAGTAAAAGTCTATGAACTTCATGCAACTTAATTTGGTGATATGCAGACTTTAGATCTAATCTGGTAAAGTACCTTGCTCCTTTCAACTGCAACACCATCTCTGAAATGTTAGGTAACAGAAAACTGTCCAACTTTATGGCCTCGTTCAAAGACCTGAGGTCCACACACAATCTTAAACGCTCATCACTCTTCTTCGTTATAACCACCAGCGATAACCACTCGGAGGCTTCCACTGGGGCTATTATGCTCTCCTCCTGCATTTCCTTTAGCATCTCTCTCACTTAACTCCTTATAGCTATTGGCACCCTACGCACACTGTCTCACAGGTACCTTTCCACTCTTTATTTTAATCTCATGCATATAACCCTTCAACATACTAATGCATTTTTGAGCCCGGATCCACCATCAACTCAGTTGCTTTTGGCCTGACAATTTCCGAACAGTCTTTACTCTCAGAGCAGAGCACCCTGTCTGGCACTGCCTCTACATCCTCAACGGATGCTACTTTACTACGTGACAAGTCTTTACACACTCTTGCTCAATGGCCCCTCCTACCACATTTACTGCAGTCTTTATCACGAGCAAAACACCCTCTAAAGTCAGCCACATAGGATAAACTCCCACATCTGTAACAACCTTTAAAATTTGGTTTGACATTATTTCTCTCTCTGTCACTGCTATACTTCTCTTTGTTACTCCCCTCCTTCGTTGACTTCATATGATTATCTTTTTTAGGTGTCGTGTTGTCTTCTTCACTGTGAGATGAATGTCTCTGTTCCAATTGCTGCATCTCCTTCATACATAGATCTGCCTCCTTGAGGACTTTAGCTATACCAATAGCCACCTGTAAAGTCTGATTCCTAGCTGCCCACAGCCTCTCCTGCAATCATTTGTTCCTATACTGAACATTCAGCTGATCTCTAATCATCTGGTCATTCATATACCCAAAATCACATTTCAACGCAAGTTCTCTGAAAAACGTGTTACAAACTGGTCAATTGATTCCTCTTCTTTCTGTGGTTGTGTATAGAACTTAGGTCTCTGCATGGCAATATTGACTTGTTTGCCAAAATATGTTTCCAATCTCTTCTTAGCTTCCAGATACGGATTTTCTATTCCCTTGCCATCTGCGCAGCTTGCTACTGGTAAATATTTAAAGATCTGTTGACCTTCCTTCCCTAACTCATTTATCAACAATGCCCTTTTTCTTGATGGCCTAAATTCTTGTCCATCTATGCTCTCCAAATAATTCTCAAAGTTCAAAATCCACTCCTCCCACTGAGTCTTTGGTGTTCCCGCCTGTTCTAAAAAAAAAAATTGAAGGTGAATTTATGCCTTGCACACTGCAACTCTCGCCTTCCATGTTGACCAACAGTGCCTGCACAACTTAGTTCAAATGGCACTACACCCAGCTGCTCCTAACTGCTTTCTCCTTGTTATAATAAGCTCCTTCTTTATCTTTTTACTAGTATTTTTTGTTATTTATAGGTGTGCGTGTCACCGTTGCAAACAGATAACACACATCTGGTGGTTTTTTTCCCTCTGTGACTGCTCCTTTATTTTTATACAGGTGTGCGTATCACCGTTGAAACGATGTAACATGCTACCAACGAAAACCATAAATCCATAAAATGGTGGCTGACACTCCAATGGGCCGTGTCACCTGACAAGGGAAGTCCACCTTAACTAAGATGGCGGCCGACGCTGAGGTGGGCCACATCACGTTATGGGTATCAACTCCTCACTGGCTCAGGACACACGGAAGACGTCTCCAACGGTCCCTGCTCTGAAAATCTCACCAACTTTCCGATGCTCCGATCACTTTCCCTCAGTACAGCCGGCAGATCTGCTTCAGTTTGCCGACACACATCAAAACCGCCAATCTTTTCTGCTCCGCCCCAACGACGTGATACGGCTTCACCTCTTTGCCACTGAATGCTCTGGGTCCAGATTCACTCTGCGCTTGGCTGGAGGACAGCTCGTCGCCACATTTGTTATGAAGAATCATTCATTCTCACAAGTAAAAAGTGTATTTTATTTGTTATATAGCCAGCATGAAGTAAGGACCACTTCCATCCACTGCCCTCCTTCTTATCCTTTAACCGTCTCCAGCCCCATGCCAACATTCCATGCATGCCACTGTGACCTCATGCATGTTGACACAAGGCTGGATAACAATATCCATTATAACAGTTTGTCAGTGTGTTTAACTGCAACACTGGGTTCCTGCTAGCCAGGACCCCAGTGCTTATGGCTTGTGGCCTACTTGTCAGTACGTTTCACTGTTTTTGTCATTATGCTTGACTGTGTCACTGGGATCCTGCTAACCAGGACCCCAGCGCTTATGCTCTCTCTGTTCCCAATTTGTCACTACATACTGGTAACCCAGTATTTCATCCCAAATTGGCATACGGGTGCCCTCTTGTAATTCCCTAGTATCTGGTACCTAGGTACTCGTACCCAGGGCATTGGGGTTCTAGGGGATCCCTATCGGCCGGATCCTTACTTTTGTCACCCATAGGGAGCCCATGCAAAGACTTCAGCTCCTGCAAGCAACTGCAACAGTTTCCAGGTCGTGCGTTCTCCAAGGACTGCCTGTCTTCAACCTGCACCCAAAGAACCGATGGAATCTCCAGTGGAGTGACTGAGTCACTTCCCTGCTTCAGCAGGCACCTCTCTGCAGCGACGACCGGGGGTGTGGGTCCCCTCTGCAGATGACGAGCGTGGATCCAGCAACACAGGTGGTGGATTAAAGTGACCCCGACAGTCCGAAGGTCCAGCTGTTCAACTTTGGTGGCGGTAAGAGCTCGCCTCCCCACGCAAGACAGTATCCCCGTGCACTGCGTGACTTGTAGTTGCTAAGGCTTGTGTGCGATCTTCCAAGAAGTTCTTCGTGCACCGCTTAGGCCTCCAGCACTCCATCCTGTGATGCACAGCTTCCTGAGTGGTTCTCCGGCGGCGTGGGATCCCTTTGTGTCATGTGGTGTGGGCCTTCATTTGCACCTTCTTTGTCCCCGTGCTGTGGGACTCCTGTGCACGCTTCCTGGTCTTGTGAGGGCTCTCTGAGTTGCTGAGAGCCCCCTCTGTCTTCCCCTCTTGGGTAGAGGCCACCAGGTCCCTCCTGGTCCCAGGCAGCGCCATCTAACCACGAGTTGTGCATTTGCCATGGCTTGTTGGCGGAATCCAGTAACGCAAACCAGACTGCAATCATCCATCTGGTGTGGGACATCTACACGAACCTGCATATGTCTTTTTGGGTGCATAACTGACTGTCTTCTCACCGGTGTGGTTCTTTTTTGCACCTTCTTCCGGGTTAGCCGGGGCTCCTGTTCTCTTTGGACTCTCCAGTGCTTCTTGGTATTGGTCCCCTTCTTTAACAGGTCTTCAGGTCCAGGAATCCATTGTTGGTGTCTTGCAGTCATTTCCGGTTCTTGCATAATCTTCTATCACCATGACTTGTGTGTTTCAGGAAATGTACTGTGATTTGCTTCTGTTTTCCTGGGCTCTGGGGTGGGTTCTGTAACTTACCTTTGGTGTTTTCGTGCACTCCCAGCGCCCCTATACCTACTACACTTGCCTAGTTGGGAAACCGACTTTCGCATTCCAATATTTTAGTATATGGTTTGCAAGCTATTGTGATTTTTCACTATTTGCACTGTTTTCTAACTGTTTACTTACCTGTTTTTGGATTCTGTTGTATATTACTTACCTCATAAGGGAGTATAGTATCTAAGGTATTTTGGCATTAGTGTCACCAAAATAAAGTACCTTTATTTTTGTAACACTGGATTTTTTCTTTCATGTGCGTGGCTTCTGCATGACTACATTAGTAGTGCAAGAGATTTGCCTGTCTCCTAGTTCACACTTTGTCTGCTCAGCTACCCCTAGACAGCCTGGCTTCTAGACACTGTCTACATTTCACTAATAAATGGTAACTGGGCCTGGTATACGGTGTAAGTACCTTTTGGTACCCTTTACATATCAGGCCAGCCTCCTTCACTTTCAGGCTGTTCGTAAGAGGGGTGAACCGTCCTTTAATTAAATAGTGTGGATGTTAAAGTAGATGCTTGCACCATTTATTTGTCCAAAAAGCTTCTCTCTCTTCACACCAGTTCTTTTTCAGGTAGTGATAGTGATATTAACAGCGTGTGTGGTAATGTTAAGGGAACTTAGTGTGGTATCACCATTGGTAAAATGTCCCTCAACATAATGGCTTACTCTGGTGCTCCCATCACAAAATTATCTGATGTATCTTTTATCAGCATTGAAATGAAGAAGTTACCCTTCAAGACCCTGATGTGCAGCCCAAGGCTTTTGGGGAGCAAGGTATTGATTTGTTGGGGTACTTCCTTGAGTTAGTCACACGTCTTCAGAGTTCATCGGTTACCAAGGTTTACGTTGCTTTGAAACTGTAGGAACTTGGTTTGGTGGCGAGATTTGGTGAAGTTGTATTTTATGTTATTTCCTCACTCCTAACACCTGTGTTGATACTTAACACATTATTGGCTATTTTATGAGACTTGGGTATCTACTATCTGATGTCTCTTTCTCTAGTTGTATTGACCAATGGGTCTACCGCAGATTCTGCTTAAGTGAAAGCTACCGCTGAAGTTCTTCAGAAATTTCCAGACATTTTTGGTAACAGCATTGGTTCCATCAAAAAAATGTAAGCATAAAATTAAGCTTATATCTAACGCAGTACCAGTGGTTCACAAAGTCAGACCGGTCTTGTTAATGGTTGAGGATGATCTTAACAAAAAAACCAAAAAAAAAATGCTAAAGAAATTGGTATTTGACGTGCCAAAGAAATCTGGAGGAATTTGCTTGTGTGCAGATCTTTGCACCATAAGCAAGTATATTTTGCTGGATTGTCATCCGCTCCCAAAGGTACATGAATTGTTAGCCAGGGTGGGACAGGCCGGATTCTTTATGCTCGTTGATTTATTGTCATCTTATCACCAAATTCCCTTAGCGGAGGAGTCTCAGAATGTGACCACCTTTGTAACACCTTTCGGTGCATTTAAATTCCGACATCTTCCTTTTGATCTAGCTTCTGCTGCCATTATTTTTTAGAGATTCATCAACATTATCCTGGAGGTTGATACCAGCATGCAGGCCTTCTAAGATAATATTTAGATTTTTGCTGAAAATGTTTAGAAATGCAATAGAACTTTAGAAAGGGTCTTGTAAATTTTCAAGTATGCATCAATCACTTTTGAGGAGTGATAAGTGTAGGTTTTTGATACAAGACTGGATTACATTGGCCATCACATCACAATTGAGGAGATCAAATCTATATTTTCCCACATGGAGGCTATTCAGGATGCTCTTCCTCCCAAAGTAAAATATACCCTTTGGTCTTTTTGTGGGCTAAGTGAGTACTGCTCTAGGTTTATAGAGGGCTGTGTGTTTATTGTTCAACCTTTGCGCAGTTTACTTTTAAAAAGGTGTGAAGTTTGTCTGGAATGAAGCCGCTGGTAATGCTTTTTCAAAAATCAAAACATTGATCACTTCTGCTCCTTGCTTATTTTGATTCAGAGTAAAAAAAAAAGATTAGCAACTATGGAAGCCAGTCAAATAGGTTTGGGGGGTCAGTTCTTTCACTGTGGATGAATTGTAAGGAAGAGGTTTTGGGTTTTGCATCCCGCTGCTTAAAACAGAGTGAGACTAACAACCGTATGATAGAGCGAGAGATAATTGTGTGTTGCTGGGCTGTCAGAAATGTAGATTTTCTTTTTTGTGGGTTATGCCTTTAATTTACTTATTGAATAGTACTGGCAATGTCGAGGCCTCTTTGAGGTTAGTTAGATTGTTGGCACGTCTCAAGGAATTTTCGTTTACCATCAAATATATCCCAGGAAGTAGAAACAGCAAGGCTGATTGTTTAGGATGCCTATGGAGTCTGATACCACGACTGATCAACAGGAGTATGCTGAGTGTGTGGTGGCTTTAGAGGAAGACGACTAAACAATTTCTAGAGCAGAGTGGTTGCAAGTGGTAGAATCAGATCAAGAGTTGAAGACCGTGATTTACTTTATCATGAATGTATGGCCTTGAGGATTTTGGACACCAGAGTTAAACTATTGCTGAAGTTTCTGAAGCATTATGTATTGGTAATGGTTGTCCAGTGCATCCGGATTTGTGCATTCTCCTGACTGCTATTCGTGTGATGCTGATTAGTTTAGCACAAAAGGTACATTTCGACATCAGTGGTACTTGTAATAATCTAAAATGGTACTACTGGTAGTCTTCGATGGATACCCAAATGGTTAAATGGATTAATTCTTGTAACGTGTGCCCTCATTCATTGGAGCACTTTCAAATCTCCTTTTCATTTTGTTTCTTTACCAGAAAATCCTTGGGATAAGGTTGCCCTAGATTTTGCGGGACCTTTTGACATGTTGCCTTCTTATTGGTTTTGGTGGATTATTTTTCAAAGTGGCTTTATTTGAGTTTGCTGCAGATCCGCTTAACCTCACTGAGATTACATTTTTGAAGAGGATTTTTCAGATAGAGGGTGGTCCCTCAGTCCTGGCCACGAATAAAAGGACACATTTTAACTCTGTCGATAAAACAGTTAATTGATTTGCACTTTTGTATTTATCTCCCTCTAATAGTCTGGTGGAAAGAATGAATAGGTTTTTGAAGGAGTTCAAACTACTTTGACTCGTTGATGTGGAGGATTTCCAGCAGGCCACCATCCCTGTGATAGTGGCCATTCCCAATGGGATCGCAAATAGCGACCTACCTTATGAATATTGATGAGGTAGGTCATTTACTACCCCTTTGGGAATTGCAAACCGTGTATTTTACACTGCTATACGTTTTGTTTTGCGGCTCGGAAATTACGGTTCCCAAACGGAACACAAATTACGAGTCCCAAAACAGTTGTACATCTGGCCCTCAGTGAAATACAATATTTGTCTAGGAAAACAGTCTGAGGCAAGTTCATGTGTAAAGCTCATGATAGTTAGGTCGCGTAGACTATTCAAAGCACTAATCTTACAAGTCTGGTAACAGTTTTCTGATATATATATATATATATATATATATATATATATATATATATATATATATATATATATATATATATATTTATTTTGTTAGGTCTGCACACACAATAGAGAGCTTAGGTGTCCCTGGATGGGCCATCACTGGCAGGTTGTCAGGGCAGTGTTGGGCACAGCCCCACTTAAACTTGATTAGGCTGTGTCCTATCTTCACACAAAGGACTACAAACATTAAATAGTCTGGGGCCAGGACAAGGAGGGCAGGGCACCTGTGCATTACAAAGGCAAGCCTCTAGAAACTTCTCCCACTTCCTGGCAGAACAGGGTATAAAATTTCGACCTTGAACACCACTCCTCAGTACACTTCTGGACCTCTGGATACTCTGCCAGGAAGGACTGCTGTGCTGCTGAAAGAACTGACATTCTGCTGGACTACTGCTCTGAATGACGACTGACCTGCTGTGCTGACTTGCTGCCCTCATGCCTGGGTGAGAAGGACCGGACCTGCATTTTGTTGAACCCAGAACCAGCAGAGTGACTCGAAGGGCTAGTTGGCTGGCCTCCGGACTTCAACCTCAGGGACAAAAGGATCCCACCACCTTAAACCCAGCACATAGACTCGGCCATCTGTGAGTCTACCCTGCCAAGCAGTGACCCTCCAGTCCTGGACCCTTGTAAGTGGGCCTATGGTATTTTTTAAGCCTCTGAGGATCCCACCGAACTGATGTATCCTCTCTGCCATGCGCCCCAATCCCGAGCAGAACCGATGCATTGCTGCCACTGCATGAATCTTCTCCGTTATAAAGACCCACATCGCAGGCTGCTGCAACAGACCTCTTTTGCGCAGGCTCTTGCATCCCTCTTTGACAGCAGCCTCAACAACGACACAGGACTCAACATCATAGCCTTTCAGCTCCTAGGAATCGACTCATTGCCCCAACTGCGCAAAACGTCATTGGCACTGGACTTCACATCGGCAGCACTCAATGATTGGTTGCTTGTTAATGAGGCCCTCACACCACAGTCTTGCCGCATCTTGGAACCGACGCATAGGTTTGGCTACATGATGAATTTACGTCGTGGAATCTCGCAACTCTCTGCAAACCACGATTTAACATACTCTGTTCAGCAGGCCTAACTTGGTCCCTGAAGCCGACTCGCACTCCATCACAGTGTGCCTGAACATGTGACTTTTTCCCAGTCTGGCGTGATCAGGTGTCCACAAGCTTGCGCTGTATGCCTTTTGGCACCATTTTCACTGAAATCTTTAAACTTTCATATCTCCGGTCCCACTGATTAGAATTTTATCATTTTTAGGTCGTTTTAGTTATAAAAAATTAATGTTTTTCTAATCTGGTGTGGTTTCGTTTTTGTGTGGTGCTTGCACTCTTACTGTTTGAAGTGTTGTACAAATACTTTACACATTGGCTCTAAACTAAGCCTGACTGCTCTCTCCCAAGCTACCAGAGAGTTGAGCACAATTTAATTTAGGGTTGACTTGTGCCTCACCCTGACAAGGGTTGTGGTTAGTGCTTGATAAGGTCTCATACTCCAGTTAACCAACATCTCAATTTCTTACACCTATACTCTGATCGAATCCCCGCTTCCAGTATTTCTGATTTTTAAGGTATTTATTTTAAACCTCTGGATAGACTGAAAGCATACCAGAATTTCTAGAACTCTAAGAATGGACCCTCCGAGTTGTCTTCGCATTCATTTTCTCACATTTTAATTTATTTAACTTGAGTTGGGTAGTTAGGGCCCGGTGGTCAAACTGCTGTGAGGAATTGCTCAACAGTGCATGATTCGAGGTCTGATGGATTATCAATCTTTAGTATGACTTGTGTGAAAAAGAAGGTAGAATGTGGTTGAATAGGCGTTGCAGTGGTTTTGCCTTAGGGAACTGTGGCGGTGGTGGGGATGGAGCTGAGGTGAAAATGTTTGGCAACATGAGGCCTCTATTAGAAAGGAATGGGGCAATTCACTACATTTCACTGCTAGATTCTCACATGTTTTCCTGTCTCTTCTGTAATCTGAATTTATTTAACTCTATCAAAGACAGCGGCGAGGCCTCGTAATAGATGTGCAGCAACACCATTTGAGACAACCGGAATCTCCTTGTGAATCAGTGTGGCTTCTGCTCAACAGTCAAGGCGGACTCTGGTTTGATAGTTGCAGAGAATGTGGATTGCTTCTTTAAAGGAGTGCAGATCTTACCATGCTGTTGCCTAATAAAGGTTCTTTAACTATAGACCTAGTAGGAGCTATCAGTTTGGTTGCTACCTGTTTTCTTTAAAATAGGTTTATACAAGGTGTTAAAGTTTTTCAGAATAGTCTCCATTCCAATGAGCTGTTGATGACTCTGGCTGGAATGTCGGTTGAACTATTACTGAGGTTGCCATTGAATATGTGCAGAGTATGCTGGCACGCCTGGTACTTAGTAAGTAAACTTACAAGGGGACGAGTATAGGCCGATGAACCTTTTGGATCGCATGGGTTATCCCACCTGTGTAGTAATAGATGAACATCCATTATCATGTAAGCAATCAATAACCACTAAGAGAATCATTAAGCATGAGACAATTATATAATCATTTTATGAATAACCACAACTCAATTATACGTTTTATCAATTTTATTTCCCTATTATTTGCAATACTAAGTCATCAGGTTAGATCAAACTTTATTCAATCAGTTCAGAATTAGCTCATTAGTGACCACCAATAACATAATCTAATTAGAATTTGACAAAACATATACTCTAATGCCTCAGCATAAGTTAACAAAGATTAATATATCGGCATTAATAGCAGAGTTCAGCAATCAGTTCGTCAATCATTTGTCACTGTCAGCGTCCCCTAAATGTACCTTACCTAACCCAAATTAGCATTAGCATGTGAGTCTTCATGCAAAAACAATTTAAAACATGAATTTAGAAAACAGCTAGCTAAAAAAAAAACTATTCAAACAGCGCAGTTGGTACCTAGAAGGAAAAGCACAAAAGGTTGTCACATTGTCCTAGCTACCTATCCACAGAATGGATCAGCACAAAGTCAG
This sequence comes from Pleurodeles waltl, assembly GCF_031143425.1. Classification (NCBI taxonomy): domain Eukaryota; kingdom Metazoa; phylum Chordata; class Amphibia; order Caudata; family Salamandridae; genus Pleurodeles; species Pleurodeles waltl. The sequence goes on from NC_090439.1 coordinate 527,875,076, forward strand.
TGTTAGTCTTCAGGTCATCAATCGATCAGCAACGCATCAGGCGCTCAAGAGAATGAGCTCAATGACACAATCTCGAATCGTGTCTTCTGACATCATCAATTCACCCCTTGCATCTGAAGTTTTTACCCCTTGTCATTACTTTTTATTAAGGTTTTCCAGTCCATCTCCCTAATTCCTAATTGGTTAGTCAATCACCAGTTATTACCCTAACCAATAACTTTAATTTTACAAATCAATGAATTCTAATATTACGCCGCTCTCAGTTCGTTGATTGGTTCACTGTATGAAGTCTTCATCATCCGGCTCATCAGGTATTGAAAATGTTGCATCTTCTTCTCCAGTCAGTGCTTCTGTTGTTCAAGTCCTGGGAAAGTACATCGAGTCTGTCTGACACCAAAATTGTTACATACTCTAGTCCCTCATCTCCTGTTCGTCGGTACATTGCAGAAAATTTAAGGTAAACAGATTTTATTAACATATGCAGTTCATGGACAGTTCAACGCACCAGCTTCTCAGTAGTGCGCTAGAAATTCAGCCTCTGTAAGAAGCCTGGCAACTAGGCCACAACTCTGGCTACGTTAACTCTACAATATATTGCCAAAAAAATAGGTTATACATCTTAATATGACATACTACTACATTATTTTTACTCTTTCCATTATTTCACACATTTTTAATAATTTTGGTACAAGTTCATATAAACTGGCTGTCACTCTCCATGGGCACATTTTCAAACGTGCACATTAATTTCTCTGTTTAATTTTCTTGTTAATCAAAACACATAAACATTCATTAATAATTTCTAATTAGCATATCTTCTTCAACAGTCCCTCCTCTGATGACTAAATAGGTCATCACACCATTCTTTATCCCATTTCACAATTCGGTTTCTGCTGTATTCTGTCTCCTCCTCAAGTCTTCTCTATAGATTCTTTCCCTGTTTCGTTCTTCCCTCCTCCAGTTATTTTTAGACCTTTTTCAATGTAATCTTTTGACACAATTTATATGAACCCAATAATCCTAATATGCAAGCAATCACAATTAATATTCTCTGTATGATTTTTTAATAATACTCCATTCCAAATTTGACTAAGCCAATTTCCCACTGAAGTAAATCCCTTTCCAACCTTTTCCCCACACCTGGTTCTTTCAATTCCTTTAAATCCTTACTTGAGTTAGTCAGGTTAGTGAGTAAGTCTCTTATCTCCTTACTATTGTTATGAATGTAAGAATAACAATGCCTAGAATTAATCATCTTATAGACTTAGCCGTCTTTCGCTAAAAGAATGTCTAAAGCAAGCCTATTTTGAAGCGTCATAGCTCCATCCGTGGCTAATTCAGTATCTATCAGGAGTATTGCTCCTGTAAAATTTGTCAGCATGTTATCCACAAAAGTAGACAACTTTCGTATCTTGATTGAATTGAGGATGACTGAAGGAATCACTGCACCAAAGGTATCTCCCACCACTGCAGAAGAGGTTTCCCTTCTTTGTCGCTTATGATATCATTCAGTCAATTTTGGAAACTTCTTGAAGTCGTCTATCTGGTAAAGCTTTGGGAATACTATCCCCAAATAACATGTCCCATACCATCCTCTTGGAAGATGGTTATAAGCATTTAATTCACAAATATAATAAATCCCAGGAATCACAGGGTCCTGACCATTCAGTATAAAAGTCCACTTACTCTGGATCAAAAACACATGCCTTCATTCACATCCTACAAATAGTGTCAGTGCGTGATTTTGGCCTGTATATGCAAAGCTTCCCTACATGTAATGCATCTAATGCTAATTTCCTGTGTGTTTTAATAGCAGTGTAAGCATAATCATTCTTGTAAGTTCTTTTCTTTAACCCTTTTTCTACTTTTTCTTTTAATGCCTTTCTTATATCATCAGTATGCCCTATCAAGCTCTTTTCTAACGGTGTAAGCAAGCACGTTAGGTTGTTCCCATGCGCGTAGGCTGTTCCAAATGTTAGTGTGGGCTCAAAGAATCCTCTAACTAGTACTATATCATGCTCTCTAGCAACTTTATTCAAATATCTAATAATAGGAACAAATGAAAACACAACATCATGATTTGATTAAAAAATACTGTATGTACTCTTGGTTATAGAACCTTGTAGTAGCAAACTACATACAGCTTATTCCATATGTTAATGGTAGGCTGTGGTACGTAACTCCTTCCTCTACTGACGAAGGAATTTGCGTACACACAAGACAATCCCTTGCATCCTTTGTTTCAACATACTCATTCAAAAGCGATAGAAGACATTAGAAGAAAGCTCTCCTTGAGCATTAGTATAGTCATGCAAGTACTTCTCATATAAGTTAAACTTCTCCAAAGCCGTTAGTGTAGAAGTTTCAGGAGCAGAAGTATGATCAGCTCTTTTCGTATCAAACACAGACATTCACACAATCACAATAAACAAGATTCCACAAATAATTGCCTATCCAGCACTCATGTATCTACAGCGTCTAGCATTTCTACCTTGATTATTTAGCTCAGCCATGATCTATAAAGAATCGGAAAGCAGAAATAGCTCTCTTATAAAGTGCAGTAAAAAATCAAAAATAAGGAAAAAATTCTTCTCTCACAGTTCAGTTTCACATCCAGGAACCCTTTTTCCTTGTCAAAATCTATTAGCAGCTTGTCACATCCGGTTTTATGTCAATTCAGGTTATCAATGCCTCTTCCAGTTTATTTTCAGCAGCCTCTTTTAAGCTTTTCAGATTAGCTCAGCAAATCAGCTCTCTGTTCCCCTTCAGGTTACATCAAAGTTCTGACTCAGAACTTCTGTATCAAAACAAAAGGACATAAACTTGTGTTGCCATTCATTAGTAGTTTCATACACCCATTCAGGACCTGCGTACTGTCGACTTGCTATTCTCTTTCTTTTCAACCTTCGATCGCCACTTATTTCTCCTTCACTTAATTCTTCTTTTCTTGTGGTATCTACTTCTTCCTCTGTTTCATATAAGACCAATTCTTTTCTTCTCTACTTTCGACTCAGGCCAGGTATCTCCTTTTCTCGATCCTTCTGTCAGTATTCTTCTCAGGATTGGACTCTTCTCCTTCTCTTTCTCGATGGTGTTTTCGCTTGATGGACCTGCAATGGGCTCAGGAGGTGTCGGATCACCTTGACTTTGATCTGTCTCAACTCTTTCCCCCTCTTGGTCTGGCACTTGCTCTGTCTGCTTTTCAGCACCGTCTGCTTCTGGAAGAACCTCTGCTGAGCTTGGCTCTCCTGCTGTATCCGTTGAGATGGATTCTTATTTATGCTTGTTTAATTCTTCACCTTTGTCTCTTACAGGGGTAATAGAACTATCTTCCACCAGCTCTGGTTCAACGTCAGGCTCTCTTGGCTCCTTTTCTGGTTCAGGCGCGGCAACCTGTTTCGCTGTTGTTGGTGCTCTTAACAACGCTTCTTCATGATCCTGTGGAGATACCACTCTCTTGGTATGGCTTGTGTGTATCCAGTTTGGAAGTCCTGCACACTTCACAGCTGTCGTGGTTGTTAGGACCACCTGGTAAGGTCCTCTCCAACGTGGCTCTTAACACGTCTTGCACACGTTTCCAGACAACGACCTAGTCACCGGCTTTCAGATTGTGCCCTGGATCGTGGATGGGTGGCAGAGTGGTGGCCTGCACCTGCTGAGAGAAAGAGTGAACCACATCAGCCAGACCCTTGCAGTAGTCCAACACTGTATCATCTGTAATATTCACAAGTGCATTTGTTGGAACTGCTGGTAATCTCATTGCTCTGCCCATGAGAATCTTGTGGGGCGAGAGCCCTGTCTTCCTGTCGGATGTATTTCTCATCGACATCAACACCAAAGGCAATGCATCTGGCCATTTCAGATTTGTAGCTGCACACATCTTGGCAATTCTTGATTTCAGGGTACCATTCATTTGTTCCACTAGTCCTGATGCTTCAGGGCGGTAACTACAATGCAACTTCTGCTCAATGTTTAGTGCTGCACATAAGAGTTTAATCACCTCGTTATTGAAGTGAGTTCCCCTATCCGATTCTAAAGAGATCGGAAACCCGAAAGGTGGTACTAAGTCCCTAAGTAACAACTTTGCTACTGTGAGACTGTCCTTCTTTCTTGTGGGGTATGCTTCAGTCCAGTAACTAAAAACACACACAATCACCAACACATACTTCATCCTCCACACTGGCTTTTCAATGAAATCCAATTGCATTCTGCTGCATGGACCTCCTGCTCTTCCAATGTGGCTCAAGTTCACCACTGTCCCTTTCCCCACAGTTAGATGCTGACAAATTATACAGCAATGACATACTGCCTCTGCTGCCTGCCTAAACTAAGGATTGAACCAGTCAATCTTGAACAAATGGACCATTGCATCCCTCCCAATATGTGCCTGACCATGATAATAACTGGCCATTTGTGACAAACTATTGGGCAGAACAATCTGACCCTCCTCAGAAACCCAAATCATCAGGACGTTGGACACATTTTAATTTGGACCAGAATCGTTTCTCTTCTTTGTCAACATTATCTTGCAATGTTTTTAACTCTTCCAAAGTATCAATCACTTTCAATGCAAAGTTTGTGCATGGGTTATTTTCTTCTGACATAAGTTCCCACTTGTCTTTGAACGATATACAGTTCAATGCGCAAAATCTTGCGACTTGATCTGCATATCCATTTCCTAGTGAGATGTAGCCTTGTGTCTTTTGATGTGCACAGCATTTTACCATGGCAATTTCTTCAGGTAACTGTATTGCATATAGCAATTCTTGCATTCTGTCGCCATTACCTACTGGAGAACCAGTAGTGGTCAGGAAACCTCTTTGTGACCAAAATTGTGAACAATTCCAAATCCATATTGGTTGTCAGTATAGATTGTGACTCTCAGTCTCGCAGATACATGGCACGCTCTAGTAAGAGCTACCAATTCTGCCACTTGTGCAGAATATACACCTCGAAGCCAGGAAGCTTCTAATGTACCTGTGATTGTGCATACAGGATATCCTGCTCTCAATGTCCCTTTACCATCTCTGAGACATGAGCCATCAACAAAGGCAATTTGGTCATTTTCTTCCAATCGTGTATCTCTGATATCTGGCCTTGGTTTTGTACTTAGCTCAGTTACCCTGAGACAATCCTGCTCGATGTCTTCCTCTTTTTCAATCTCAGCAGTATCACTCGGAAGTAATGTTGCTGGGTTCAGCACTGTACGTCTTTTCAATGTTACATTTGGAGCACCTAGAATGCTCATCTTGTACCTTGTCAATCTGGCACCAGTTAAATACTGTGTTTTCGTTCTTGTCGGTAAGATGTCAACAGAGTGAGGAACCATCACTGTTAGAGGTATCACATCACTACTCCCTCACATTGCGAAAGGCCTTGACCAACTGCGGCAACGGCACGCAAACAACCTGTTAAGGCTGCTGCGACTGGGTCCAAGGGAGCTGAAAAAGAGGCTGCTGGGCGATAAGCATCTCCATGGACCTGTTTCAAGACAGACCGAGAACAAGCATCACGTTCATGACAAAACAATGTGAATGGCTTTGTGTAATCAGGCATTCCCAACGCTGGAGCGCCGCACAAACTCTCTCTTAACACTTAATGCTTTCATCTGGTCCTGATCTAGTGTAATGGGATCTGTAACCTCCTTATGTGTCAGCCGCTGCAATGGTTTGGCAATCATAGCAAAATTTGGAATCCACTGACAACAATAACCTTCCATTCCCAGAAACATTCCGACATCTCTCTGTGAAGTCAGAGGACTTCTCTGCAGTATCCTTGTAATCCTTTCTCTGGAAATTCTCCTGGACTCTTTCTCAGTTTGGTGTCCTAGGTATTTCACTGACTTCTGACAATACTCCAATTTCTAAGGTGATACTTTGTGTCCAAATTTCCCCAAATGATTTAACAGGGCAGTCGAGTCGTACTTGCACTTGTTCCTTGTCTTCGACGCAATTAGCAAATCATCAATGTACTACACTAGAGTCGATTGGTTCAGTAGTTCCAATGACTCCAAGTTCTTTTTCACAATCTGATTGAACAGAGACGGTGACTCCGTGTACCCTTGAGGAAGCCTGTACCAGCTGTAGACTCTGTCTAGGAATTTGAAACAAAAAATAAACTGACTATCTTCATGGAGAGGCACAGAAAAGAAATCTGAAACATTACTCCTGGGTTCGGCACTACAGGACAACACTTGACCACCATATCATTTACTTTTCGCAAATCCTGCACAATGCGAACTCTCCCACACGGCTTCTTTAGGCCCATTATCGGTGAATTACATGGACTGCTTAACACTTCTTTCAAAACCCTTTGTTTCAGAAAATCTCCAATTATCTGCGCCACTTTCATCAGAACATCCTGTGTCATGTTATACTGTGGAAGCTGCGGAAACACTACATTTGGCTTCAAAGTGATCTTAATCGGTTGCACTCCCTTGATTAAACCCACTTCTTTACCTGTCAGGTCCCACACGTTTTCCTGTACTGTCCCATGCAAATCTGCATGCAAATCTTTCATAGTAAACATCGACAAAACTCAATCAATGGGACTCTTCATTAATGTTTTCAGTCTCCGTTTCAGGAGTTCGTTCTTCTTCATCATCACTATTCGTCTGAACCTCTATTCCATTAGTTGAACAACTAATTAAACATCTGGTTTTGCACAATAAAGTACCTTCCCAGTAGAGACACTGGACTTGAGTCACAGACTACAAACTTCTGTATGTAGTCCCTGGAAGTTGCCAATCTCAACCTGTACTGGATCTGTGATCGGATTTATTAGCTGTCTGTTTGCTACTCCCACAACCTGAACTGTCCTACCTGAAAGAGGTAAGTTCAGAACTTCTGCACTTCTCACTGTAGAGTGTGTAGCTCCTGTGTCTACTAGAAATGAGACCCTATGACCCATCACCTTTACTTTTAAAAAGGGTCCTCTCTGATCTACCTCTGGGGATGCTGCAAGCATACATGGCTCCTCATCCGAACTCCCACACATCCATTCGTCGTTTATTCCATTCTCACTATGTAATAGGAATTGGTGCACTGTGTCACTACTTCGGTCTTGTCTATGACCTGTGACCTGCTGAGTAAGCATCACCTGTTGATGTTCCATCGGGGCTTGAGGTATTTTCATTTGCTGTCTAGGTACCATAAGAACCTGCTGCTGCATTGGTTGCAACTGTGTCACTTTTGCACGCGGCAGTTGCACCTGCTGCATGGGTTGAAAATGTTGCACTTGATTCTGAAATTCGGGTTAAGTCCACTCATTCTAGGGACACAGTTTGAAATGTATTGACATCACCACTTTGCTTAACAACACCATCCTGCACCATCAACGGACACTCCCGCTTCCAGTGTCCCACGTTTCCACACAGATGACACGGTAACATCTTTTTCATCCCTTGCACATCATTCTGAACCACTACATTACTGAAATCCGGACCACGATTCATATTGGCCCCACGACACCTACCTCTCAATTGAGGATGTAACACGACATCTACTGCTGTCTTGCACTCAACCCTCAAATTAGCTGGGACCACTAACTCCAATAGAGTACTCAGGTCTTCCCACAGACATTTTGAAAGCTTCACAAATCTATCTGTCTGCTAGTACCACTCAACTGGTTTCTCCCTCAATTTTGAATAATCATTTGTGAATGACAGAATATCACTCCTGTGCCAGGGTACATGAACAAATTGCCCTCCTGGATTTTCCCTCATTGTTAAAAAATTTACTGAGCACTCTCAGACCCTTCTTGTGAATCTTGTTTCCGTTTATCCTTCTTCTGTGCCTATCTGCCTTTCCACTTCTCTAATGCTCCCATATTGGAGCACTCTGCAATAATTCTCTGAGGTGCGCTTTCATCCCTGCTGACCTCATGTGTTCAAAATCTTTCGCCTCGAAATCTAACCTGTAGCTCCTTTTCAAATGCTTAGTTTTCTCAATTTCTATGTCATGTTTATCTGCCAGATCTGCCAATTTCTGATGTGTCTTACACACTTCTTTCGTAATTCTCGGACAAAAGTATCTCCGCTCTTCTTCTGTATAGGACTCTAACCTATTCACTCCCATTGATCCCTCAACTAGTTCAGTAATCTCTGTAGCCAAGCTTACACGATTAATCTGCTCTTCAATCTTGGTTGTGTTTCGAGGAGTATTCAGACTTCCAACCACTCATTCAGTTGTGCTGTCAATCCCTGTAATGAGATGTTACTTGCATTTGGCAATGGCACCTGTTGCACCACTGTACCTGAAGTTTGCGGTGTCAAAAGCTTCAAGCTCTGACTTGTACTCGGGCCATTTACCGCATCCGGAAGCACAACAAGTGGACCAAAATCCATTAATGGTCTAGATCCATCAAAGGTCTGACCCATAGATGATATTACCTGTACGTGATCTCTCACCCCCCTCCTCATGAGGCTTTGTGACATTTCACCCTGTAGTTCTGCAATCGGCTTATCCTTCGCAAACAATGGTACCGCTGGACCAACAGTAATTGGCAATGATATTGCATCTGGTGCTGTTCTGACCCCTGCATTTTGTGGAAGGGCTACTCCCATACTCTGATTCATCACTGGTGTCATATCTGACTGTATCCCTGTCATTAGTGTGAACTTCGTCAAACCCTGTGGCTGTGCCTGAGGCAACAACATTGGAGTCGGCTCAGTCTGAACTAGCATTGGCCTCGGAACCACTTGCTCCGTCGGCACCACTAAGTTCGAAGTTGTTTCTAGAATTGGTATCGCTGGATAAATTCTCTATATCGGTGGTGGGTGCATCTGCGCTTGGACCACCGAAGTAGTCACTGCATTAGGAGTACTCTGCACTAACCCTTGTATCTGTCCGTTTTCTATCTGTACTGGTCCCGCTGTCCATGACACTTGGGCTGGGGCAGTTGGAGCAGAACTAGTACTTGACCTCCCCCTCCCCTCCTGCACCGCATATGGTAGAGGTCGGTCTCTCAACACCTGCGTAATAAGGTCCTCAATATCTGAATCTTCTTTCACATAAGTCTTTTTCTTCTTACCCCCTGATTAACTCTTTTCACCCTTGCTAGTATCCTCTTTATCTTCTGACTCATCTTCTCTGATAGCAGGAAACAACTTTACACCTTGCAATGTTTGAGTTCTCCACTTACTCTGTTCGCAATCCCATCTTGCCTCTGCTAGAGACTTCTCTAACTTCCTTATTCTCCTCTGGAATTTCATTTCTTGCTGTTGTCTGGCTATGAGCTTCCAAACTACTAAAGCCTCAAACTGTGCTGGTCTTGGAAGTGGCTTCGTAATGTAATCCGCAACTGATCCAAAGTTCTCAAATTAAACGTTCCATGCTCTGGAAAAGCTAAAGCTTCCTGTTTCTCTGTCGGTTTGCACCACTGCTTCAACCAAAGACATGGCGCGACACCTCGCTACTCCATCCCCATAAATGCTGGAGAATTTTCCGGTGGGTCATCTTCCCCACTGTCACCTTAGTGTAACAATTGCCCTTCATGGCACTCCTAAACACTTTGAAAAACGTCATCTTTATTCGATTCAATAAGGAAATTACTTTTACTCCCAATATTCCCTTCACCCACTTTCTCAAGCAATTGCCTGTAACGGACAGCTGCCAATCCGCTCTCAGCTCTTCTCACTAACAAACCTATCCCAGCGCGGCTCACTCTGACGTCACACTCACACACTACGGCTGACAAAGTCTTGCGGCTTGTCCTCCTGATCTTCGACTTACACAAAACTATTGCACAATATTGCGAGAACTAACCAAAAACAAACCTGCTGGTTTACTACAGGAAGGTACACAATCCCTTTAGAGACCTTACAGATTTTCACTGATGGCCCTTTAGCTCATGCAGCTATTCCTTTCTCAGTCTCCCACAATCGCAAGTAAATTTCGACCCGCAAATTTCACTCTCAACTGATCAATGGGTCTGTCCTGGTGCACATAGGACTCGCAAAATCTCAGTCGAAAATTTCCCTTAATCACTTAACTTACACACCGACTTGTTGACCACGCCCGATCAACCTACTAATCCAGACAGATTACAACATATAACCAAGTGTCTCCTACACTTGTCAATATACTCCGGAGTCTTAGACCACGCAGGGTCCGTGCATCACCAACAACCACGTGGACAATTTTTTAGCACACACACATATGAAGTTTGACGACTTCCCTATTCTCATACTGCGGAGTACGCACACTCCTACTAAACCTCAACTGGAGGATGCAGACTCCCTACTTCTCTCACACACATCACAATTCACCTGCGATTTGCATAAGCCTGTGCAGGCTCAACTTACTACTTTCATACCATCACCAAAACGCCAAAATGCCGAGAACATACCCAGCTTTACCCGCAGGATCTAGGATCTGGGAATGTCATTTCTGGGCTTAAGGGGACATCATCCTTGCTACAATTTCCATTTCAGAAAACAAAAATTCAAACCTCATAAAATGAACAACTAACCCTAACTTAAACTACCACCAATCACCACATAACTAGTTCTCCAAGGAAACGAACCATCAAGCTGCTACCAAAAACTGCTAGCGCACCTGGGCCTTAGTGAGTAAACTTGCAAGGGGACGCGTATAGGCCGATGAACCTTTTAGATCGCATGGAATATCCTAGTTATGTAGTAATCGATGAACATCAATTATCATGTAATCAATCAAGAACCACTAAGAGAATCATTAAGCATGAGACAATTATATCATAATTTCATGAATAACCACAACTCAATTATACACTTTATCCATTTTATTTCCCTATTAGTTACAATACTAAGTAATCCGGTTAGATCAAACTTTATTCAATCAGTTTAGAATTAGCTCATTAATGACCACCAATAACATAATCTAATTAGAACTTGAGAAAATATATCCTCTAATGCCTCAGCATAAATTAACAAAGATGAATATATCGCATTGACAACCCGATTGCTAAACTCTGCTATCAATCATTTGTCACTGTCAGCGTCACCTAAATGTACCATTACCTAACCCAAATTAACACTAGCATGTGGGTCTTCATGTGAAAACAATTTAAAACATGAATTTAGCAAACATCTAGCTAAAAGAAAAACTTATTCAAACAGAGCCGTTGGTACCTAGAAAGAAAAGCACAAAAAGTTAACACATTGTCATAGCTACCTATCCACAGAATGGATCAGCAACAAAGTCAGTCTTCATCTTCAGGTCATCAATCGATCAGCAACACATCAGGCTCTCAAGAGAATGAGCCCAATGACAAAATCTCGAATTGCGTCTTCTGACATCAATTCACCCCTCTCATCTAAAGTTTTAGCCCCTTGTCATGGCTTTTTATTAAGATTTTCCAGTCCATCCCCCTAATGCCTAATTGGTCAGTCAATCACCAGTTATTACCCTAACCAATAACTTTAATTTTACAAATCAATGAATTCTAATATTACGCCATTCTCAGTTCGTTGATTGGTTCACTGTACGATGTCCTTCTCATCCGGTTCATCAGGTTTCGAAAATGTTGCATCTTCGCCAGTCAGTGCTTCTATTGTTCAACTCCTAGGAAAGTACATCGAGTCTGTCTTACACCAAAATTGTTACATACCCTAGTCCCTCATCTCCTGTTCGTCGGTACACTGCAGAAAATTCTAGCTAAGCAGATTTTATTAACATGCAGTTCATGGACAGTTTAACTCACCAGTTTCTCTTTAGTGTGCTAGAAATTCAGCTTCTGCATGAAGCCTGGCAACTAGGCCACAACTTTGGCTAAGTTAACTTTACAATATAATGCAAAACATAGGTTATACATCTTACTATGACATACTACTACATTATTTTTACTCTTTCCATTATTTCACACATTTTTAATCATTTTAGTACAAGTTCGTATAACCTGGCTGTCACTCTCCGTGGGCACATCTTCAAACGTGCACATTAATTTCTCTATGTTTAATTTTCTTGTTAATCAAAACACATAAACGTTCATTAATAATTTCTAATACACATCTGTTTCAACAGTGGTACTGGTGATATTCGAACAAAAAGCTTTGAGTTGGATAATAGTTAAATGTCAGTGTCTGCTCAGATGTCAGTTCGTTACTCTGTCAAGGTAATGTTCCATATCTTTGGCACGTAGATGAAGTGGTCTACAATGCGATCACAGTTCTTGTGAGTGGATGAATTGGAGGTAGAACTCCCCAGGAACTCGTTAATATCTTGTAAAGTTCATTTGATGGACAGCCCTCTTCTCAGATGCTTTAGAACTAGTGACTTGTTTTTGCTTTTAAACAGTGGCTTTATAAATTCTATAATCACATTAGAGAACCATTATTGGTTGCACGTTTACGTTTTCAATTTTCATTTAGATGTCAGTCAGACAGAATTTTGTTAATTAAAACTAGTCTGAAAGTTCTTAAATGGGACTAGGCTGTTGAAGAGATACGTCAGTCTGAAGTAGAACTGCTGAACTGTTGTCAGATAAGGCAACAATTGAGAGGGGCGTGTCCAGTTTTTCAGGATCTAACAGTTCTTTGAAACTGTGCAAAGGTAGTGCTCTTCGGAGGCACAGGAATAAGTAGGTTTATTTTAATTGGGTTTAGACCTTTTTATTTGCCAATAGTAACATACATTAAAAATAAAACTGTCACCCAAGGCGAATCTTTAAGGAAACATTCTCCAACATTGTTAAACGAGAAAAAAATATTTGTTGCAACACATCAAATTCCAAAATATATTTCACATTGCAATTCTCTCCTATGAAAATTATACAATATACCAGACACTAAGCATAAAACGTGGCATTTGAAGATCTGGCAAGGTGCAACAATGATGGAATGAGGCCTGCTTCCCAGAGGCCCACAAGGTTGAACAGTTAAATTCACAGTTAATTCGTAAACCCCAGTGGGGCATGCTTCCTTTGCAGAGTTGCAAGAGGCTAGTCCAGAAGACACAATACCCTGCATGTGGTGTAGGACAGACAGACCCACCAATAGGACATCTTGCTCTCCCCAAAGCCCACAAGTGAGGTAATGACTTTCTGCATTGAATTATAGAAAAATGTGATGGAAGAAATGCTTGAATTAATCTCTGCTACTGGTAATTACTCGGGCTGCATACCAATCCATTGTTGTTTTGCACACTGTGCCACCTCAGTTTAGATTGGGATGTGGCCACAAGTAATTACCAGTGATAATTACTGTGTAGTGTTTATGTAATTGAAGACACTGAGCAAACGGAGTACTTACATGAAATATTTTTAGTATAGAAATATCTCACAGCTTAGTCTTTTAGCCATTGCATTTTTTGAAGGCACTACTACATGACTTTCACAACCAGAATCAAAATGTTTGGAGTGGCCAGTTTAACTTGGGTTTATTGTTGTTATTTTCTTTTCTTAACCAAGGTATCTATAATAATTTCAGTGCCTCATGTTCTGCCTCAGACTCATCAAGATAGTTGAATGGATTACAGTCATTTAGCCCTGAGCTGTCTAAATGGGACTGAGACCGGCAGAAACTAGAGACATTTTAATTTTACCTTAGCAGGAGTCATAGGCCTCGGAGCCCTTCACTTAGGGATGTGCTGTGGACTCACTCGGATTCTAAAGCACCAGACTGAATCCAGCACATCTGGGGAAAGGCCTTTGTCTGTATCTCTAGGGCACATTGCATCTGAAGTAGCCAGGAGAGTAGTGAGTGCTGAAGACCCTGGGGTAAAGTTGTAGAACCTTGGCCTGCATGTGGTGTAAATAAAGACACAGATTGCAGTGCTGCCTGATAAGGTCTTATGTGCTCATCTTCTTTTATTAGCAGGGTACTCTGACTGATGATGCCCATGAAGGGCTGGTTGTTGGCTAAAAGATGAGGGTAACCCTCTGGTAGAGTGCGATGATATGTCTTTAGGACAGTGCGTTACTCCAAAAACCGAAGAAAACTCACTGTCCAACAATGGAAGATAAAAGCTACACCAGCTTGAGTCTGTTACTCTCTGAATCTTTCCGCAGGACAAAACAATGATGCTGGCTGCTGCATGACTTGAAGCTTGAGTTCGTTATTTAACTTGATGTGATTTAGGGCTCCAACACTGATGCAAATATCAGTCTAGACTCTTCTGACAGCAACACAGCATGATCATATCCAGAGAGGATAGAATTGGTCCCAATTGCTGACTCGTTACAACAGCTTGGGTATAGAGTCCAAAGTTCAAATGGTGCATAAGGAGAGTTGCTTGAGTGCATAGCAAAACATGCTTTTCTTGTAGTTTGTGACTCTCCGTAGACCGACTTTGAAGAACTTGAAAACTTGTCTATAAGTTTCTGAAGTCTTCCTCTAAGTGACTTCTGACCGGTATTTTTCAGACAATATGGAGGCTCCTGAATCGTCATCTGGACTGCATGTGGGCTTCGTTCAAGTTCCCTGTAGGCTGCTGTAAGTGCAAATGAGCCACTGCCTAGTTTGTGTAAATCTTTGGATCATTTGCGGTGAGCAGATTGAAGCAAGCCGATTGTTGCTTCTGAGTGTCATGGGTACTTCTGACCTTTGATAATGATGCTGATGTTCTGAATACAGTGAGGTTGTAAGAAGCTCCGCCGGTAGTAGCGGTGAAGGACTTTGTTAAGAAACAGGCACAAAGGTATTAACTTTGTTTCACGCTTGAATGACATGGACGTCTGAATTGCCCTTATTTGATGTTAGCATACCCAGTTTGCTTTGAGACTTCCAGGATGGTTGTGATGTAATTATAGCGTATAACAGCCAAATTCTTCTAACCAATATAATCATTAACCTGTGATTTATTAAATGTCCATGGATTCATGTCATATATTTTTATTTTTTATTTTATGAGCGTTAGGTCTGCTATTGCGTCTTAAGGTGACCTTCCTAATGTTAGCAAGACAGACTTTGCTTACTGCTGGGTCTGTGACTTGATGGTGCTGAACGTCTTTGGACAGTGCAAGGGGATGATGATGATTGTTCTGATTTGGATGCCATGGTTGCAAGGTAGCATGACTGTCTAGATGGTTGCTCTGAGCTGCTAGTGCATGTGGCTTACTCTTGGTTCTTCAACAAGGCCTTTGTTAGGCAGTAGTTGCTATGTCATTGATTTGCCTGTCGTTGGCCGTTTAATGCATTCACAATTGTATGGGTTGGTTAGGACTGTAGTCTTCACTTGTGATCTAGCCTGATCAGAGGCTGTAGGAGGTTCATCTTTCTTGTGCTTAAGTTCTTAAATAAGCTAGAGGGCCCTCTCGGTCAGCTATCTTTTGATAAGGCCAACAGGGCTTATGTGTATTAGAATTGGTCTAGACCATGAGCAGGATCACCCTGTGACAGGCATTGATTCTGTTCCCCCTTTACAGGTGACGTACATTTTCTGTGGCATCATCCCACATGTTCTCCCCTCATTAAAATATGCAGGAGCAGGGGACTTTAGTCTAGTGTGGCATGTGAATTGTGCCTGAATGAAGTCGCAGATCTGGGTATAGACAGGAGAGTGACGTGGGTGAAAGACTTGTGTGCTGTATTCTCACCACACACTTCTACACCTTTCAAGTGCGGTGTGATGAGAGGCTTCATTCTAGTCTAGCTGGTCGTGGCAGGGGTCTTCCACTCCCACAGTGGAATCACTGCTGCAGATCCAGCATCACAACTGCAGGGGCGGATCAGTGTCAAAGTGTAGGATAGACCTGTAGTGTGAGGTATGGACACTCGCTATCAACACACAGGAGCAGCAGCATTGCCACCACCAGGAAAGAGGAGGACTTTTTCTCCCATCGGACCATAGGCCGTATATGGAATAAAGGAAGAAACAGACTGCAGTGCTGGCAGGTAAAGTTAGGACACGTATGCCCAGGTTCATTTTACTATCTGCAGCAGGGTGACCTGACAAAATGCCTGTCAATGGATTATTGTAGTTAACTTTAGGGCCAGCTTTGTGGAAGAGGGGACTGCAGTGATGTGCCTTGGGGACAGTAGACCTGGAACACTTGTGGGGAAGTGGCTGGCTGCATCACAGTGTAGTTTGATGGTTGCTGCACACAAGACCCAAAAGTCAAGTGAGTACCAGTGTCAGTAAATATTTTAGCTTAACCCTGCTCATGGCTCAGCCCCAGTTCAAGTGGACTTGTTCAGCTTTCCCGAGTTACACAGTACTCTCATGTACTAAGGAGACCAGCATTTTCTAATCATGCCCTCTCAGTGCTATACGCAAGGCAACTTTATCTCTACTCACCTTTCGCTGACTGCAGGCTGACAGCTCATAATAGCTGAATCCAATGTGCTGAGAGTTCCTTAAATAATTAGATACAGATTGAGGAGCTCCAGTTGGTGAAATTGCATTTCAATAGAATGATGCGCAGACTGGCACTGAAATGTTAGACTAACCTCTAACCCTTGGCAGGGCTTCTTAGAACAAATGATTCACTAAAATAGGAGTAAAAAATGCAGGCTGTAGACAGGCACTGCTTAGGAGTAGAAAATTTGCGGTAAGTGGTTCACCCAGGAGTGATGTAGAAATCACCTGCAAACCCTCAGACCTACAGGAGCATCACAGTTCCCCCTTTGGCCCTATGAGTCAGTAACAGTGACCATATCATCTTAGGGACACTAGGAGAATGTAAATCTTTGGACCCATAGTGCAAAGGTAAATTGGGCTAGCCATGTCTTTCCTCCAAAAGTCTAATAGAGTGGAGGAATTGGCATCACGCCCACTTTATTGCAGGTCATAAGGTTACTTTTAATTAAAAGTGCAAGTAAAAGTATTTCAGTATCTCTGTCCTTTTTTTCACCAGTAGATCTACACAACCCTTCGTCTTGTTAAGAATGGTTAATGAGGATTTCACCAATTAGGTATGTATAAAGCTTTGCCAAGTGGTGTATCTTCACTTAGTGTGATTAGATCCAGTACAGTACAGGTTAGATTCTTATTAATGTATCGGACAGAACTGGATTATTTAGTTTAAAGACCTAGCCAGGTAATGTAACTGCACTTTCTTAACCAGTACATCTGATTCAATTGTATATGCTTCATCTACATGATTTGTTATGCGATTACCCCATACAGTGCACAAGGGAAGCGACATGTATTTGAAACGTTTGTGGTAAGAAATGGCGAACCCGTTGAAAATCCCATCTGCTGGATCACGTTGGTATTGGGTTTGAAAATCCTGAAGGTTTGGTCCTGAGTAGAAACTTCACCTCTAGTCAGATTTAGTCCGTGAGAAGTTTGCAGGACCAGTCTCTTTTATCTGAAACTGTGAAAAAGCGATATAAAATATATGCATAATTTTTGTGCACCTCATGTTTTAAAAGTCACCTATTTGAAATGCTGGGATTGTCTTGATAACTATAAACTGAAGGTTGTCTGTGGAAATAAACTTGGATAACGCAGGAGATTTGGAATTGTCAGTAAACTTCATCAACCTTCTGAGGAGTAAATATACAGTAATGGTGATTTTCTTTTTTTTTGGATTGTTTAAGGAGTACAGTTAAAAGGATAACCTTTTCATACTCTTTGTTTTTAATAGGTTGGCATTCGTGGCAAAGACATAGTTATCCTCGGGGTAGAGAAGAAATCAGTTGCAAAACTTCAGGAGGAAAGAACTGTCAGAAAAATTTGTGTTCTTGATGATCACGTCTGTATGGCGTTCGCAGGTATTTTTAAGATTACAAATATTCCATCCTTGTTGATTGATGGTGTATTTTTGTGGTAAGACAAAACTGCTATGACTTTCTCTGCACTCAAACATTTTCTGTTGTTTAAAAAAAAAAAAAAAAGTCGGTTTCTATACCTCCCATTCGGGAGGTTCCTCCTAGTGAACATTAAAAGGTACTGACTAACTGCCATTATGCAAGTTACAGCTGCCTTTGTGTTTGAGGAATAAATTAACAAGCTTTGACTTTGGATAGAATGGAACAGTGGAGTCCACTCTTTTTGTTGGACAGTGGGAAGGAAGTTCTACTGCCTGCGGTCTTTATAGTATTTTTTTAAATACTGACTGTATTCTCATAGGGACCCTGCAAACTTTTCATAAAAAAACATGCATTGGCTGTGACAATAGGTCTGGATTAAATAAAAGTGCCTCATCAGAACTTAATTAGGTCAGGCCGTTGATAGTCATTCTGCCACTGTTCATGTACTCATGCATTGATTCCTATTCATGCTGCCATTTACTCCTTGCATTTGCCTACTTACACAGCCACAATAAAATGCATACTCAAACTTGGCAACATATGCAATATATATCAAAAGTAGTAAAAAAACATGGTGCCATCAAAACATAGTGTTATAAAGGAACTGTGGTCCATCATCAGACCACTTAATTCTAATTATGCCCATCTATTTCGTTTGATGGATACATTACAATTTTTATTGTTGTGCAATAGCAAATAAATAAGTGGGTGAAAATACAAACTGCAAAAAATTGCACACACAAAGAAACTTTGTTACTAGTATGTGACAAAAAAAAACCAGGAAATTAGGTTAGTCACAGTTGAAAGTAGCACTTACGCCCTTATTACAATTCTTAACATTACAAAATGGTCAAGGCGCAGAGTTGACGTTTCGATCCTTACAGAATCGTAGGATCTTCATCAGGCCTTAAGAAAATTTTCCGCAAGAATTTTATAGATCATGGTATACAAGAATGAGCTGAAAAGGAAGAAATGACAAGAAGAAAAAATCCAAAAGGAAACAAATTAGTTGCCGACCACTAGAGGGTTGGTAATAACCTCACCCATCCACATGAAAAAGGGGGGAATAAATGGCCTATTTGTATGGGGCCAGGCTTAGTTGTATTTAAACCATGTACCAGTCACAGTTGTAAGGGGATCCTGCCCAGGGGTAGTGATAGAGAGACATATCTACATATTACACCAGTGAGGTGTATAGGGGCATATACATGTGGCAACCTTACTCCCCAATCAGCTGTCTTAGTGGCTAGTTACACCCTTCTGTCATTGATACCCGGTGTCAGCAACCAAGCATGTAAGTGTTCCAAACGGGTGCTAATGAATAATGGGAGCCCAAAAATAGCTACCCTAACATCAAAATGTTAATATAAAAATTCTTGTCCATATGATAGAACGGCCCATGAATACGGAGACCTTGCGAAAGCAACGTGCTGTCAGAAGACTGGTTATCAAACAACCATAGCCGCTTTAAGGCGAATAAAAAGGAAGCACTCAAATAATTCTCTAAAACTGAAAACATATAAGTGAGATTAGAGTAACCCCTTTGGGAATAACATCAAGTAACCAATAACCAGCAATAAAACTAAAAAGCACAACATACCAATCAAAAAATAAATCCAGTATTTGCCACAAGACCCATGACTAATGTGGGCATTTAGAGAGCTGAATGGTGCCGGCGTACAATCATGCTCAGGTATGGTGCTATGCTTAACCAGGTGGGTTTATGTGGACATGTTTATGGATAATCTGCTGCAAAAACAAGATGCAATGTGATTTTAAAAAACACCTATTCTGGGAAGGGACCAATAATCAGGTCAATCAGTTATTCTTACCCACACAATACCAATCCAATATATCCCAAGACTTCTGTAGAACAAAACAGCCACAGAGTTAAAGTGCATCTCAGATGTGTTTCTGAAAGTACTTTTCTTCTTTTGATCACTAGTGAAGTCAGACTTAAAAATATTTTAATTGTGTTGTAATGTAATTTTAGTTGTATATCGCTTATTTTGAAGTGTTTTGCTGCAAGGTCCATACTGCTCAAGGTTATTGGTTAATCTACTGGTTAGTGGGATTAAGTTGTCTTTTCTCAAGGAAACATTACATGCATTTACTTCAGTTTTTGTGGTAGATTAAATTATTAGGAGTTAGATGTGGTCATTAGTGTCAATTAATTATCCAAATACTAGGTAATATAAGCCAAACCAGTGGATGCCTGTGAAACCCACTGGACCTCCCTCTATAACTGAATACTTCACGTGCAAAAAGACCATTTGATGACCGTCTGATGTCACCAGATTATGCTATGGCCTTTGGAGCTTGTTTTATCCTATCTCTTATATTAGCCATTTGAGCTGAATAACTTAAGCAACTTCAAATTGCTTTCTTGGCAGACAGCAACTCCTGGTAAGCACTACTTCTCTGCAGTACAATAAGCTTCAGGATCTAGGTGTGCTAGATCTGGGCACCTCACTTCATCAGGACAGATTTTTACTTAAAATATTCACAACTTGTGTTCTGAACGCATTGGTAGAATGCTTAGTGATTCCCCCCCACCCCCACCCTCTGCTTTCTCATCTGTAGAGGTGCTTTGGTGCATGTGATCAAGCTAGTGACTGTGATCAAGATCACATCTGTCATAATGGGTCATGGCTTCTAATAGTGACAATTCTATGAAATAAAACTGAATTGTTCACCACAATACGGACAATATATATAACTTACTGGAGGTCGCCAGTACATAGTTACAACCTGGTTTCCTGTGAAAAAAGTGTTTGTTGGACTTGCCTATACCTTTGTCACTGTTTGATGAATCTTCAAAAAATATTCACAAAAAAGGCAAGGGAGTAGGACTAGGAGTAATGCCATTAACGGTAAGTAATGCACGCATTACCTCCCGTCCCTCCCTCGTCTTCCTTAACAACCAATGAGATATAGCAAGAAAAACAGGAGACAGACAATTGAGTTGCAATGTACAAAAAACATATTTAATCACAACCAGGTCATACACAGAGAAACCCCTATTCCTTCATAGAGGACAAAACCCTGTGCCCTAAAACCGCCTCCAAACACCCCATTTCAGGAATACGGTAGTGTTTCACAAAAGTGGACGTTGACGCCCAAGTAGTGGCTCTACAAATCTCCTCCACCAAAGCGCCCTGCAACTCAGCCACAGTAGCAGCCATACCACGCGTAGAACGTCCCTGCCTCCCAGCAGGAGGTGCCACCCCTTTCAGATCATTGGCCAACTGTACCATCGACCGGATCCAGCGACTCAGTGAAGCCGTAGAAGGCTTCTCCCCTCTCCTAGCAGGACCAAAATTCACAAACAAAGAATCCCCTTTACGGAATGCAATAACCGCCTTCAAATAACACAACAAGGCCCGTCGCACATCCAAAGTATGTAATCTGATCTCCTCCTCCGAGGAAGGGTCATGACAAAAAGTAGGAAAAAAATCACCTCTTGTCTACCATGAAAAGCCAAATTAACCTTAGGCACAAAAGAGGGAACAGGAACCAGCACAACCTGATCAGGAAAAACTTTGCAAAAGGGAAAAGAACAGGATAATGCAACCAACTCCCCTAAATGCCTGACCGAAGTAATAGCCACCAAAAAACAAGTTTTCAACGTCAAATGTTTTAAATCAATGTCCCCCAAAGGTTCGAAAGGAGGGTCCATCAAGACATCTAACACAAACTGCAGATTCCAGCCAGGTAAGGAACGCACCAGTCTTGGAAATAAATTCATCAGACCCTGAAAGAATTTGGGCATCAAATGACCATCATCTTCCAGATTATGCCAGGACCCCGAAAAGCTTGGATCGCTGCCCATTGAACATGTAGCGTAGCCACCGACAACCCCATTCGCGCCCCATCCTGCAAAAACTGCATGGCCACAAACAGGGAAGCAACCCGTAGGGTCAATATGCTGTCTCAACACCACAAGGAAAAAACCTTCCACTTACGTCCATAGGAAATCAACGTGGATTTACACCTAGCAGCCTGCAAAGTCACAGCCAAAGGACTAGGAACCCCCAGCCCAGTCAAACCCCGCTGTTCAACCTCCAAGCCGTCAAGTGCAGTCTCTGCAAGGATCCCCGGGAGAGACCAGGAAACACCAGTGGAGGGGGATGGAGAGGAAGAACCTTCTCCTTCCCGAAGAACAACTGCTGAAGCAGAGGAAACCAATTTGCATGCGGCCACTGGGGAGTGATCAAAATCACCTTAGCCCCCACCTGCTGTACCCTGACAAAAAAATATTGGATCAACTGAAATGGAGGAAACGCATAAAGAAGACCCTGCCCAAACCTGAGGACACCGATACTGGGAGCAGAACTTCCCCACCTTCACATTTCCCAGAGATGCAAACAAGTCCACAACGGACGACCCCATGTACACACCAGACAATAGAATAGAAACACCGGAAGGGAGAACTCCCAGGAGGAAGGAATGACCCTGCTCAGCTGATGTGCCAGAACATTCTCCGACCCCTGAATGTACATGGCCCGAAGAGACAGAACCGAATGCTGGGCCCACAAAAAAATCGCCCGAGCAACTAGATTCAGAAAGGGGGATCTGGTCCCTCCCTGCCTGTTGATATAGGACTTGGCCACCAAGTTGTCCGTCTGTACCAACACAACCTCCCCTTGCAAGAACGCTTGAAAATGCACCAGAGCTAGCCGGACCGCAGTCAACTCCCTCCAAATCGAGGACCTCTCCGACTCTCTCAGGGACCAAAACCCCTGAACCTGCCCCTACCCCAGCCACGCCCCCCTCCCTGCCCGAGAGATTGGCATCGGTTGTTAACACCACAGGCATCGAAGGTGACAATGGAACCCCAATCTGTAGAGGAGCCGGCACCATCCACCAACCCAACTCCCGCTGAATGAAATCTGACACAGGAATGAGAGTCCGCAGAGTGCAAGGATCCGGAGACCATCGGTATAGCAACCAATTTACCAGACAAAGAAGATGAAACCTCGCCCAAGGAACCAAGAAGGTCACTGAAGCCAAGTGATCCTGTAGCCGTAACCACTGAAGCGCCCTGGGAGCCACTTGAGACAGCACAGCTGTCACCTGAGCCTGAAGACCCTTCCATCTCCTGTCTGACAGTCACCAACCCCCGCAGAGTCAGAAATCGAGCCCGATAAACACCAGTTCTTGGGAAGGCACCAGAATGCATCCTGACCTGCTTATTTATCCAAAAGAGGTCACACCCAACTGCAGTACCTTCTACTGGTTAATTAGTAAGTGCTACCTCGTTGGGTAAATGTATAGTGCATATTCAACACTACAGCTGAGTAAAGGACCCTGAGGTAATGTCTCCAGTGACACTGCCTGTAATTTTGGAAATGTTTTTTTTCCTCGAGTGTCTTCATACAAATATTTGCAATCCTCATGTAGAGAAGATGACGAGACTACAATCAGTTGTATCCCCACCAAACAAGGTACTTTCACTTCTTTGTTTGGTGGAGAAGAGCAATGCAACTCATGGGGACCGCCAGGGAGCCTCAATGCTCCTGTGGTGCCTGCCGGCTCCTGTAGGAGGCTGGCCTGGTTTGTAGTGGGTACTTCAGGTACTTACACCTTATACCAGTTCCAGTTATCCTTTATTAGTGAAATGTAGTTAGTGTCTAGAAGCTAGGTTCTCTAGGAGTAGTGTGGATGAGCAGCCAAATCAAATCAAATCAAATCATTAACATTTATAAAGCGCGCTACTCACCCGTGCGGGTCTCAAGGCGCTAGGGGGGAAAAGGGGGGTTATCGCTGCTCGAACAGCCAAGTCTTTAGGAGTCTCCGGAAAGCGGAGTGGTCCTGGGTGGTCCTGAGGCTGGTGGGGAGGGAGTTCCAGGTCTTGGCCGCCAGGAAGGAGAAAGATCTCCCACCCGCCGTGGAGCGGCGGGTGCGAGGGACGGCAGCAAGTGCGAGGCCAGCGGAGCGGAGGGGGCGGGTGGGGACGTAGAAGCTGAGGCGTCTGTTGAGGTATTCCGGTCCCTTGTTGTGGAGGGCTTTGTGTGCGTGGGTGAGAAGACGGAAGGTGATCCTTTTGCTGACTGGGAGCCAATGCAGGTGTCTCAGGTGTGCGGAGATGTGGCTGTTGCGGGGTACGTCGAGGATGAGGCGGGCCGAGGCGTTTTGGATGCGTTGCAGGCAGTTTTGGAGTTTGGCGGTGGTCCCGGCGTAGAGGGTGTTGCCGTAGTCCAGGCGACTCGTGACAAGGGCGTGGGTCACGGTTTTTCTGGTGTCGGCGGGGATCCAGCGGAAGATCTTGCGGAGCATGCGGAGAGTGAGGAAGCAGGCGGAGGACACGGCGTTGACTTGCTTGGTCATGGTGAGAAGAGGGTCCAAGTTGAAGCCGAGGTTGCGGGCGTGGTCTGCGGGGGTCGGTGCGGTGCCGAGGGCCGTGGGCCACCAGGAGTCGTCCCAGGCGGACGGGGTGTTGCCGAGGATGAGGACTTCCGTTTTTTCAGAGTTCAGCTTTAGGCGGCTGAGCCTCATCCAATCTGCGACGTCCTTCATACCCTCTTGTAGGTTGGTCTTGGCGCTGGCGGGGTCCTTGGTGAGGGAGAGTACAAGTTGGGTGTCGTCGGCGTAGGAGGTGATGATGATGTCGTGCTTGCGTACGATGTCGGCGAGGGGGCTCATGTAGACATTGAAGAGTGTCGGGCTGAGCGATGAGCCTTGAGGTACGCCGCAGATGATCTTGGTGGGCTCTGAGCGAAACGGAGGGAGGTAAACTCTTTGGGAGCGGTTAGCGAGGAAGGAGGCGATCCAGTCCAGGGCCTGGCCTTGGATCCCGGTGGAGCGTAGGCGGGTGATTAGGGTGCGGTGACAGACGGTGTCAAAGGCAGCCGAGAGGTCGAGGAGAATGAGGGCGACTGTTTCACCGTTGTCCATCAGGGTTCTGATGTCGTCTGTGACTGAGATGAGGGCGGTTTCCGTGCTGTGGTTGGTTCGGAATCCGGTTTGTGAAGGGTCGAGCAGGTTGTTGTCTTCCAGGAAGGTGGTCAGCTGTTTGTTGACGGTCTTTTCTATTACCTTGGCTGGGAAAGGTAGAAGAGAGATGGGGCGGAAGTTTTTCAGGTCGCTTGGGTCAGCCGTAGGTTTCTTTAGTAGGGCGTTGACTTCAGCGTGCTTCCAGCATTCGGGGAAGGTAGCAGAAGAAAAAGAAGAGTTGATGACGGTCTGGAGGTGCGGGGCGATGATGTCGTCGGCTTTGTTAAAGATGAAGTGCGGGCAGGGGTCCGAAGGGGCGCCGGAGTGGATAGAGTTCATGATGGATTTGGTTTCTTCCGTGTTGATGTGGGTCCAGTTGTTGAGGGTGATGTCCGGGGAAGCGGGTTCAGTGGTGTATGGTTGGGTCTGGTGTCCGAAGCTGTCGTGGAGGTCGCTGATCTTGCGATGGAAAAAAGTGGCGAGGGATTCGCACAAATCCTGTGAGGGCGTGACGGCGTTGGCGCTGGGGTTGGAGAACTCTTTGACGATGCTGAAGAGTTCTCTGCTGTTGTGGCTGTTTTTGTCTAGTCTGTCGGTGAAAAAGTTCCTTTTGGCAGTGCGGATCAGGTGGTGGTGTTCGCGTGTAGCGTTCTTGAGGGCGGTCATGTTGTCAGCGGTGTGGTCCTTGCGCCAGGCCTTCTCAAGGGCACGACAAGTTTTCTTTGATTCTTTGAGGGTGTCAGAGAACCAGAGAGGTTTTTTGGTGTTGGTCTGTCGATGCGTGCGTTTGAGGGGAGCAAGGTTGTCAGCGCAGTTGGAGATCCAGTTTGTGAGGTTGAGAGCTGCGTCGTTGGGGTCGGTGGTGAGGGTGGGTTGGTTGGCGGCGAGAGCGGAGAAGAGTTGCTCTTCAGGGATCTTGTTCCACTGTCGATGAGGGATGGGTTGAGTGCGGAGGTGGGAGGTCTCGCGTCGGAATGTGAAGTGGACGCAGCTGTGGTCGGTCCAGTGTAGGGCAGAGGTGTGGCTGAAGAAGACGTGTTTGCTGGCAGAGAAGATAGGGTCGAGCGTGTGTCCGGCGATGTGGGTGGCGGTGTTCACCAGTTGTTTGAGGCCGAGGTTGGCGAGGTTGTCGAGCAGGGTGGTGGTGTTGGGGTCGTTGTTTTGTTCCAGATGGAAGTTGAGGTCGCCTAGGAGGATGTAGTCCGGTGAGGCGAGGGCGTGCGGGGAGATGAAGTCGGCGATGGCGTCGCTGAAAGAGGCGCGAGGTCCGGGAGGACGGTAGACGAGGGATCCTCTGAGGGTGGTCCTTGGGTCGGTGCGAATCTGAAAATGCAGGTGTTCAGCGGCGAGGGGGGGGTTCTTCGGTGGAGGTGGTGACGCTGATGGAGTCTTTGAAGATGATGGCGACACCTCCTCCTACAAGGCCTAACTAGGAGACCTGCAAAGCTCATGCAATACCAATGTAGTCACACAGTACTCACACACACGAAAGAAAATATTCAGTGTTACAAAAATAAAGGTACTTTATTTTGGTGACACAAATGCAAAAAATACCATAGAGACTATACTCCCTTAGAAGGTAAGTAATAAAATATATACACTAGTATGCAGAAATAGCTGTAAAAACAGGTAGTTAGAAAACAGTGCAATTAATGAAAATCACAATAGTTAGAAATGGGCCTGGGGGAACAGAAAGCATATACTAAGAAAGTGGAATGAGAATGTCTGTTTCCCACCTAGTGTGTAGAGGGGCGCTGGGAGTATTAGTAAACACCAAAGGTAAGTAATAGAACCCACCCCAGAGCCCAGGAAAGCAGGAGTAAATCACAGTAGCTTTCCAAGAACACACCAGAACACAAGGAAGCTTATGCAAGAACCTGAAGAGACTGTAAGATACCAACGATGAATTCCTGGACCTGAAGACCTGTGGAAGAAGGAGAGAGTCCAAGAAGCACTGAAGAGTCCAGGAAGAACAGGAGCCCCTGCTAACCCGGATGAAGGTGCAAAAGAAGAACCACCAGTGAAGAACAGCCAGTACTGCACCCAAGAAGACAGATGTGGGTTCCTAGTTGGTGCAGCAGCTGTCCCATGCCGGTTGGATGATTGCAGTCGCTGGATTCCACCAACAAGCCTTGGCAGACACAAAGCTCGTGGTTACCAGAAAATGGCACTGCCCTGGACCAGGAAGGACCTGGTGGACTTTACCCAGATATGGAAGACAGAGGGGGCTTTCAGCAACTCGGAGAACCTTCAGAAGACCAGACAGCACGCACAGGAGTCCCACAGAACGGGGACAAAGAAGGTGCAAAAGGAGGCCCACGCAGCACTACACAAAGGGATCCCATTCCGCCGGACAACCACGCAGGAGGCTGTGCGCAGAAGGAAGGAGTGCTGGAAGCCGGAGCTGCACGGTGCATGAAGACGTTCGTGGAAAGATGCCAACAAATGTTGGCAGCTGCAAAACATGCAGTGCATCGGGGTACTGTCTTGGGTGGGGAAGCAAGCTCTTACCTCCACCAAAGTTGGACAGATGTCAAGACCATCAGGGCCACTTCAGTCCACCACCGTGATGCTGGATCCAAGCACTTCGTCAGGAGGGGGGACCCAAGCCACCGGTTGTCTCTGCAGAAGGGTGCCTGCTAAAGCAGGGAAGTGACATCTTCACTTCAAGGAGGATTCCTTCATTCTTCTGGTGCAGGCTGAAGACTGGCTGTCCTCTGAGGATGCATGACCGGAAAACAGTTGCAGTTCCTGGCAGGAGCTGAAGATACAATGTTGCAGAAGTCGTCTTTGCTTCTTTGTTGCAGTTCGTAGAGTTCCTGGAGGGTCCAGATGCATTTTCTTCAGTAGGAAGGTGAATTAAAGGATGCAGCAGATTCTTGTAGGAGTCTTGCAATCCGAATCTGAAGAACCACCCAAGAAAGAGACCCGAAATAGCCCTGAAAGGGGGATTGGTCAGCTACACAGGTAAGCACCTATCAGGGAGGGCTCTGACGTCACGTGCTGGCACTGGCCACCCAGAGTTCCCTGCCACCTTGGAATCCAGGATGGCAAAACCCAGGGACCACGCGGGGTGGTGATGGACATGGGGGTGGTCACTCCCCTTTCCTTTGTCTAGTTTCGCGCCCAGCAGGAACTGGGGGTCAATGAACCGGTGTAGGCTGGATTATGTGAGGTGGGCACCATCTGTGCCCTTCAGCGCATTTCCAGAGGCTCTGGGTGGCTACTCCTCCCATGCCTGTAACACCTATTTCCAAGGGGAGAGGGTGTAACATCCCTCTCCCAAAGGAAATCCTTTGTTCTGCCTTCCTGGGCTTGAGATGCTCAAGCAACAAGAGGGCAGAAACCTGTATGGGAGGTAGCAGCAGCTTGGGATGCCTGGAAAACCTCAGAGCTGTAATGGCAGTACTGGGGGTCCTCTAAGGAGCCCACAGAGTGCATGGAATCATACAACAAATGCTTGCAAAAGCCTTTGGGTATGATTCCAACGTGTTTGATACCAAACATGGCCATATTCAGAGTTGCCCCCCCCACTTTTTTTTTTTCTCCCAAAAATCCACAGATTCAGATCCACAGATTTTCCGTCTCTTAAAAAAAAAATGCTTTTAAGCCCTGGTGGGGTCTGTAGTGATATTTGTGTGTTGATCACTGACTTCATGTCACACCACTTTGCGCTTAGCTGCCCACTGTCACTTTAGTAGTCACTAGTTATAGACTCTATTTTGTATTCAGCGTAGCCTCACTGCCACACTAGAGGTGCAAGTACTTTTCCGTACAAACATGTTATGCAATGTGTTTTCTATTTCTGCGTGTTCTTTCTCACCTAAGAGCTAGTACACAATATGGAGGAGTTAGGCAGTCAGCACAATAAGAATATACCAGACTGATGTTTATAGTGCAAGCAGGGAACGGTTTGACTTTGGGAGGGGTGCCTTGGTATTCTGGCCCGGTCCCAACACATTTCTTTCAAAGCTTACCTCAGCTATCCAGCATTTTTGAATATTTCTTTTTTATGGGAGGAGTTTTTCTAGATACCCCTTTCTCTGGTTCTTTAAGATCTAAAAGATGGCCCTGCTCGGTAGTTGTGGATTCCGAGACATTGGTCAGGATTTAGACGTCAAATACCTGACACCTATCACATGAGGTTGAAGATCTTTCTCGCAGTCGAGCGGGGTCATCATCTTGTTGGCATGAGAAAGATGAAGCATCTGACAGGCTTATGGTGATGAATTTGTATTAATTATTTGCTTTGCATTGTGTATTAATATATATCAAAATAAGTGTATCCTTGCATGTATATATTTGCTGTTTATAGACTGAAGATTCTTTGTACATGGTCTCACATTATTGTAGCTCATTTTGAAAATACACTTTTCACTATTCAAGCTTTCTTCACGAATCTTGCAAAAAGCTATAATAAATGTCTTCTTCAGATTAAGAAGTGCATTCCAGAGAATCTTTTCAACTCCTTTCAGTGTGTATATTTTGGCTCAGTCAAAAGTAAAGCAAAACAGGGTCCTTCTGGGATATACAGCACCAGAGCTAAGGGATCAGGGTGTCCCTACACTGACCCTTTTTTTTTTTTTTTTTTCTTTTCTTTCTGGGACTCGGCTGAAGCAGTATGTATTTGATAAATGTGATCCTTTTTAAAGATAATTTAAGAAACATCCCTGCCCCTGCCCTGATGACAGTGTGGTTAATGAACTAAGAGGCAAGTCAGTGGTCATGTGTATGCTATATGTGGCTAGTTTTGTATTCTATATAGAGCAAAAATGTAGTCTTTTAAATCAAAAGTTTTTTTTTTTGTGCATCAGACATGCGGAACGCAGGTATTTGAAGGTACTCATTAATGTGATAAAGAAGAAAATGGCACATCAATGGATTAAAATATTTGCCCAGGATTACATACTTTGGAACCAGTTTATTGGACAGGAACGTTATAATTAGGGTAAATAGATTAACTAGACCTACAGGTCTAGTAACATTTTTATGATTGATTTTTTTAAGGCCTGCTCTGCATAGAGCCTATTAGGCATGGCATAGGATCTTGATAATAGTCTCTGGGTTGCAGCAAATTATGCTACTTGCCCAGGGCTTGCTGGCAACCAGCTTAGGCTAGCTAAGCCCTGTGAATTTTGTATATAGTGTGGCTTTGTGAATGATATGGCAAGATGTCGCACACACTGACCTGAGACCACTGATAATGATGAATGCCTTGCCCATCGTGGTCTGGCAGTTGGAGGTTAGGGCACAGCACTTGCCAGAGGGGTTAGGGAGTGGCATTTGCTGTTAAGCCAGGGGCCAGCGAATATCCCAATAAAGCAAAATCATCATAAACAATATTGCTAAAGGAACTTTTTGTCTATTCAGACAGAATATTATGGTATGAAATATAGCATTCTTCTGAAAATGGTTTTAAATTAAAATAAAAAGTCCCACTAAAATTTACCAGTTATGGTTAACTATGAAACTGTTACTCCTTCTTTGCTTATAACCTTAAACATTAGGTCACAAATGACATTACCAAGGTTCCCACACAAGATTGTTTATCTCCACACCTGATGGCTGGTTTTGTATATAAAGCCATACGTATATATGCCTGAAAAGCCTTTTAGATTTTGCAGAAACAAAGCCAGAGGCTGTGCCCAGTGAATTATAGCTCTGGCTCGGAGTGCAAGACCCTTGACTGTACCAATCTGGTTAATTGGGAAGTATAGTTAGTCCAGGCTTTTCATCCAGAGTCTGCTGGGGCATAGCCAGTAGTTTTCAGCTCAGTTGGTTCTAGGACGTGGGAGTTGTGTGTAACATCTGGCTGAAGGTCAAGCCTTGTGTGCACAGCACACTTTGCTTGGCAGAGGGTTTCTTCTGAGTTCCTGGCTGGTCAAGCCTTAAGCATAGAGTATGCTTGGCACACCAACAACCTATGATCCCTTCCTAACTGGGTGTGTGATACAGTGACACTGTGCTCCATCACTGATGATGTCAATGGTGATGTTAACTGACATAAATTATGTGGTCCGGAGCAGCACAATTAGTTATATTTGCATGGCTCACCACAACTGGCACATTTTGTATGTTTTTGGGTTTTGATTTAATAACCTTTAACAGCAATTCAATAGATGTTTTTAGGTAACTGTCATTGTTTTTCTTTTATGACACATAACATACATTCTAATAAGATTAAAAGCACATTTTTAGTACCATCCTATGAAAATAAAAACATGGAGGAAATTCAAGTATATTGTTACAGAGCTCATTAGAGTTGGGATTAAAGACTCTCTCTTTAAGGCTTAAAGCTGGAACATAGATTTGTGACATTGTCTGGTCTTCAGATGCGTTATATCTGGTTCGGTTGCCATTTTCTAACACTCAACATTTAAATAACTAAGTCAGCTGTACAAACATTAAAAAATATATTTCAATAGTTGTGAAAGCCCATTTTTTTGTACTTCAGTGTGATGAGGATAATTTACTAAGATGAAAACAAATCCGAACACTTGGTGATATGCTAAGGATGAATATTTTTTTTGAGACCTAATTTTCACAGATTGTTAATACACTATATAGTTTTATCAGTAACTCATCAAGTTAGTGGGAAGGTTTATTACTGTCTGTAGATGACTGTGAAACCACATCATGCTTCAGTAAAATATTTATTAAAAGTGGGTGTTTAAACATACTGAGAAACCCTCCTGCCCTGATGGCTATGCTATTTGTAAACTAAGAGGCAAGTCATACATCGTGTTCTCTATATATGGGCTAGATTCTTGTTACTATACATGGGGCAAACGTTTACTCTGTTTAATCAAACGGAAGTCTTTTTTGTACATTTATACACCAGAAATTCTGAGCTCACATTATTGACGATATATTCGTATGTGAGAACTCAGAAAACGGTGACTGCAAACTGAAATATTTAGAGAGGATCACACAATTTGAGACCCGTTTACGGGTCGTATACATTACAGTTAGGTCAAGTAGATTATTCAAGATACTCAGCCTGTAGATCTAGTAACATTTTTATGATTTTTCGTGGCTACGGGTGTGCTGAAAACCACCCCATGTGGTGACCTTATCTGCAGTATAAGCAGGGGTGCCGGCCTTGATGGTTTTAAAAATGATGCAGATGGATTTATTTTTGTGGACCAACCAGGAAAGCAAATTACTTTCCGTTCCTTCAGGATGGGTAGGATTTGATTATATTTCGTTAGGCCCTGGCTGAGATGTCCTGCCGCATTTAGAATTCCTTTAGGGAGAGCCAGTATGCAGTCTTGGAGGCAATGGAGCAAGGTTTTACCACCATCCCTATGCAGGAATAGGAGGTCTTAAACAGCAGTTGTTAAGTCTCTTTCTGGAAGAACTGGTTTTACTTTCACTTTTTTTGGAAGAGAAAGCTGGTACCAGGCATCTTTGTGGTTTTGCTTTGGCAGTGTGCTCCTTGTGGCTGAGGTTGGTGCCAAGGGTGAATCCAATTGACTTGGCATTTGGTGAAGGTTTGGGTTCAAAGCCGTCAAGCCAGGATTGTACTGTTAGTCATTTGTTTTTCTTGTCACAACAGGCATTCTAGCTTTGATGGGTTGAGCTTCAGTTAGGTGAGGTGCCTTTATTGTCAAAGTGGTGTTGGTTGGAAATGTTAGAGGCTAACTAGAGAAGAGCATTGCCGGTGAAAGCCATTTGACATTTCAGGGTGTGTTTGAAGGTGGGATGGTCAATGGACAAAGACAGCTGAGAGGTCCACTATCAGCAGGCAGGAAGCCTGAAATCCAGAGGACCTTATTAACAGTGCAATACTGTTGTCTGAGAATTCAGACCATACATCGTTAATAACTTTTCACTGTGTGTGCATGTATATGTATGTATGTGTATATATCTATATATGTAATCACCACTTCACCATATCTGTTTCCTTAAATTTACATGTTCGTTGATTTTAAATGTGTGAACATAATTCGTTGCTTTGCTTTTTCATCACTATCACATTCAGTTCATTTGAACAGTTTGTCGTATGTTCAATACATTTAGCAACATTCTCAGACTTTTCCAAGGTTGGTTCCTTGACAGTCAAAAGTCCCTTTGAATTTTGAAATTGCTAGCATTCATTAACTTAACTCTAATGATCCACTCTTGCAGATCCTACCTAACTAGATCCCGCTTGACATTTTCCCCAGGCAAATGTCCCATGAAAATGATGTCTCTCTAGAATGCTAGTTTGTTTGCACCATTATTCTTCTCTAACAGATTCATTGCAAAGGGTAGTTCATCCTTTATTCCTCGTTAAAAGCCATATCATCTCCATCCCAGTTAACTTCTTTGGGGACATGGCAAGATTTAGTACTCTGTGAAATTAAACAACCAGTCTGTTTCTATGGTGCTAATTTGCGTTTTGTTACAAACTGTTCACTTTCAATTGATTCTAAACAAATCTCAAATGCCTCCTTTCAATCTTCTCACATCATAATTGGCTCTCCTGGGCACTACAAAACAAAATTGGAGTTGGGATGTGTGATTGTTTCATACCTTATTTTAACAATGTATCCCTCTAAAACTCACTGAGTTCCAGCACTATAATAAAAAAGTGCAATCATTCACAACTACCCTGTACAAAATACTCTTTTACATAGTGCAAGGAAATAATAAGTCAAAATAAAAAAGATACTGATAGTATTGATGCGGTAGTACACAACAGACTACAAAGTAAACCTTTACACGTAGAACACCTGTTTATGCCTCCTATGCCCAAAGAATGTCTGACAATTTAGTTTTGTTAGTCCTTTTTTTCATATGCTGAAAGCATGGCAGGCACTTGAGTTTGCTTTGAGTCGTTTGCATTTAGGGTTATATGCTCAATTTTCTTCCAACGCTGCATAGAGATAAGCAGTTTTTCTACAGTAATGTTCCCTTTTTGTGTGCCATTTCCAACATATTTTTACATGCACCCAGATACATTTGTGGTGCACAGTTTCTTTGATGGGACTCTGCTTTTTCACACGTGGACTTGTACCTATATTCTATATGCCCTCACTCTACTTCTGCATGGGCAAGTGCTTAACTACATTTCAAGCATCAACAACAGAGTTCATCTGCTTACCGACCACAGTAGGGCTAACTGGCCTTACAGAATATGCTATAGCACGATGTTCAACTGCAAATCCACAGCTTCAAAAATAAACTTAACTGTGGCCCAGTGGGGTCTCTCAGTAACAATATTCTCAAAGCCCCCAGTCATATCTGTCCTTCATGCTTAGGGCCAAAAAAACGTTGTTTTGTGTTTGCAGGGTTTCACAAGGGAGAGGACTATGGGCATGAAGAGTTGCCAGGCTAGCAGCTGCCACCTTGCATAGCGTTGGCTCCTTGGCAGTACCTCTGGGATGAGCCAGTGTTGGGAGCACTGACTGTGACACAGAAGCTTCCACACTGGTGGATTTAAGCTCCAAGTGCTCTGGTGCCCCAAACCATGCAGTCCTTTAAAACCTCCATGCTTTGTCTCATCCTCCAGCAACCCTTGCCTCAATGTGAACAACCTCATCAAAATCATGGCCACTGACATGCGCTGCAACCCCTGGGCGCAGCCTACCCAATGCAAGAGGACTCCTAGTTTAAGTCAATGAGCACTTTACCAGTCCATTACAGCAGACCTAGTTCAGAATGAAGGGAACAAAGTTAATTCAGTTATGCTGACCTGAGGCACTATTGAAGCACCTCTACTGACTTCAGTGCCTTTTCTACAGTTTATCCTGCTTATTGAGAATTCATGGTTCTTGAGCTGTTTGGTTGTGATTTTTCTGATTGGCTCTTGGTCTGTATGTTTTGGCCCGTGGCTGATCTGTATTTATGGATATTTATTACTGCAAAGTCTAACATAGCCTTGGAATAGGAGAGCTTGTGACTGTCTTTGGAATCTGTGTATTTACTTGTATTATTTTCCACCTGTATTTTTACAGAAGGTGACTCCTGGTTCTTCCCTTTTTCATTCCTTCTTCCACTACCACGCCTGAAGTCTCCAGTCATGCGCCAGCCTTCCTGTCCATTACCAAGATGTACGTCAATGCCAGTCACATATTACCTTTCTTAGGTTATGCCAGCTCTGGAGTAGGGATGTGTGCCAGGAGTCTACGACTTTTGAAAACTGGTCCTTGTTAGTTGTGGTGCCTACCGGACGTATTTCCGAACCTACTGATCACACAGAAACAGCACATTGCAATCTCTTTAAACGCTGTTCCTTTTACCATCATCAATAGCCTAGTCCCAAATCCAGCTGGAATATAATTTGGTAAAACCGTAAGTATGCCAAGCCAAACATATACTGTGCTTCTGCCAAAACCAATAGAGAGCTTGGCGGGGCTCACTAAGATAGATCATGTGGGATAAAATTCTTGGTCTTCAAGCAACAACAAAAAATACACTTTGAGGTCATGACTAAATCAATTGAAAACCTTCAGATGAGTGAAGCTTGAGACTCAATTCTGTCTTAGTTTCTGCTCAAAACTATTGCAAGAATAGAGCGCCTATACTCCTTTACCTTTTGATTGCACATTGTGTCCCACAATTAAACACATTGGGGGTCATTATGACCCTGGCGGCCGGAGGTACACTGGCAGTAACACTGCCAAAAGGCTGGCGGTGTTCCGCCAGTGAATTATGACCGTGGCGCATTCACCACGGCCATACCGCCGGCCCCTCCACTTGACCGCTAGGCGATCATAATCCCCAACCGCCAGCCTGTCCATGGCGGTGAACACCGTCCTGGAAAGGCTGGCGGTAAGGGGGACTCGGGGTGCTCCTGGGGGGCCCCTGCACTGCCCATGCGCTTGGCATGGGGAGTGCAGGGGCCCCCAGGCACAGCCCCATCGCGCATTTCACTTCCCGATTTTCGGGCAGTGAAATACGCAACGGGTGCTTCTGCACATCAACATTGCCGCCGGCTCTATTATGAGCCGGCGGCAATGTTGATGTGACTTTTCCGCTGGGCCAGTGGACGGAAACACTGTTTCCGTGTGCTTGCCCAGCGGAAATGTCAAAATAGGGAGCCAACAAAACCGCCAGCACTGGCGGTATTGTGGGGCCCGCGGCTTTGGCGGTCTTCTTGCAAGATCGCCGAAGTCGTAATAAGTGCCATTGTCTCTTTACTGAACCCTTATTTTCAATACTTAGCACAATCTTACTTGATGGAAGCTACATCAATCAAATTAAAACAAGATCTTGCAAACTAGAATTTGGACTATTCAGTGTGGGCAAGATAAGAAAAAAAATTGTACACGCTCGATCAACTATGAGCTGTCATTTTTGTCCTTATTGGAAGGAATCCTTGGCCCATGCAATTTGATGCTGCCAATGTCTTTTGAAAGAATGATCCAAATTTCTACTTCTGTTATACAGATGATTAAACAGCAGATACTACTGTTTGGCAACAAAGGAATATTTTACCTGTTGGGCACGCAGTTGACTACTTGCTTCACAACATTTTTGTAAAGTAATTTTAGCCAAGCTATCAACAATAAATACAAAATTGAGCTCCTGTAACATTCCAAATTATCTCATCTTTTATTCGATTATGCTCAGAATGTTTTTTGAAACCATGATTAATAATCCACAAGTTTGTAATGGTTTTTATTAACCACACAATAAAGCTGTATTATTAATCAAGTAAAATGTGGTCTTTCAGGGAGAGCAGTTCCATTGCCACCATTTATGTTACCAGCTCAGCAAATAACCTGCTACGTTCCACATAGAGGATACCTATATTTTGTACTGTAAAAATTCTCTCAAATCACATCTTAATTATGTTATTTTATCAGTTGAAAGTTTATAATTGCTGGAAATACTCAGCTGATCCTCATATTGAATCAGAATGAATTGCAGTGTGTCAAAGCTTTTACTACTCACTCGAGCTTTTGAATGCTGGATGTTTAGCAGCTTATTAAAATTGAATTCCATTAAAAAGGAACTCCGGGCTTTGGGACCGCCTCTGAAGCATGGACCATGAAGATGTAGTTTGCGGTCTCATTTAAATCCCTGTTCTGGTCTTGATATCTATTAACTCAAAAAACTTAAAAACCTTCACCTGTCTCTCAAATAACAGCTATTTTGACCAAGTAGTTGGATTAAGGTAGTTGTTTATACTTGATTCACTCTAACTTTTCGAAAGCTGCACTGAATTAAGAATGAAGCAGTGCTCCCACTGGTCAATTTATCACAGTATTAATGTGTAAGGCCATTTTCTTGGAAAAGACCGCACTGGTTGCCAGTGGCAAAGCGTGTAGAGCTTAATTACAGCACTATAAGTATTGCTTCATGTTGATAAAACCTTTCTTTACTTGCAAACCTTTCTAATGCACCTTGCATGTTATTCAGCCAGGTGAGCAAGGTGCGTGTTTATCTCTTGGACCACAGAGGCTCCAGCAAAGATAGATATTTTTCTGCATCTCATGTTTACGGAACAACCACGATGTATAAACATGTTCTCTGCTTCTACCTTTGGACCCCGCTCATTCCAGAATCAAATGGTAGACAAGCAGACTATTGACAAACCTATACTGACAGAACATGTGGAATTGTTCATTAAGAAGAGAACTCAGAAGGTTAATACAGGAAACCTTTCCCCTCCAGTATGACAGCCGTGACCAATGGCCTTTTTCATCAGGTAGTAGCCCCAGTGAGCTGGTTCTCTAGTTGACTCTGCCTGTCCCTCTTTTTTTAAGGTTTGAATTGAACTACGGCACTAGTGATGTTTCTTATAATTGAGATGTGTTCCTTAAGCTTTGAGTGCCAAACTGAAGATCAAGGAGACTCTTGGCTGCTCCAGTTTTCTCAAGCTATCCACGTTACAGCTTCTGACACCATTGATCCAGCAACCCCGGTGCTTACTGGCAACCTGTCAGTCACCTGCAGCTGGAACCTCTCTCTTTACGATACAAGCCCAGCTGCTTCTTTGAGGGCCCGCCTAGACCTTCCATCAGATGTCTTCTGTAAGCACAAGGATTTATGAGCAATGAATAGCATGTTTGCTGTGTGTCAAAGCCCTTGAGGCTCTCTCTGTTCAGACACTGATGTCCTTGCCAGCATATTAGTGTATCCGTGCACTCCGGGTAGCCTCGTTTTTTTTTTTTGTTTTTTTTTACTCCCTGAAATCAGTGTTTGCTAATGAGTTGAAGTTCTTTGGACAGCCAATAAAGGTACCAAAAAAGTCCCTCCTATTTCTGTGCGAGTATTTTTGATCAGTTTATATCAGGGCTTGTAGTGACAGCCCGCAGTATGAAATTGCAAAAGGTTCAATGGAAGCCCAGTATTCTACATCATTCACCAGTGTCTTACATCCCACTTTCAAAGGATCTCTGCGGCCATCATTTGATGGCATTATATTATGCCTGGACATAGGTCGCTTGCTGAATAGATAAGTAATGTTTGGCAGTGATTTTCAGTTGCTGAAATCCTAAGTCTACCTTGCCCCTTTTAGTGATGTTTATCTTGTTAAAGTGTATGCTCATTTGAGGACGTTGTTGTGGCTTCATTTTAGATCCTTGCTTGGGTGCACATTTTAGCTTAGTACTGTGCCCTTTTACCCATATACATGCTCTATTTTTGTGTATTCATTTTAGCACAGACTTCTTTTAGCAGGGATGTTTTATTTTCCCTAACCAGCTGCTATTTTTCGAATGCGTTTTTACTGCTTTCAGTGCACAACGTTTTCACAGTGTACCTGTGCTCAAGGTTTCAATCCCGGTACATGATAGTCTGTCTAGTATTGACGTCACAAGAGTGCGCAGACAGCCTAACACTTAGGCACATGATCACTTCAGGCCTGTTTCCCAGAACACAAAAGTTTTATTATGAAAACATCACACAGGCCAGAGAAGGTTAGAGATGTCGTCGTTCCAGCCAGGAGACCCGTCCATGCTGTATGCCATTTCAGTTTGTTGACCTCAGCCCTGTCTCTGACAAACCGAGACGGCAAGTAGACCCCTGATTTCAGGTAATGGGGCTAGTGTTCCTTCAATGGACTAAGTGCTGACAGATTTGGGTTATCACTGTTATGCTCTTGCTTAGAAACTAGGTATTTGGGTAGGATTCCTATGCACATGTTTATTCAAATATGATTGGGTTGTTTATCCTCTTTTTACTGACTGTAACAATCCTAATTGTGCTGTCTTATCTTCCTCATACTTGCTGCTCAAATATTTGATTGTAGCTTGCAGTCCTTTCAATAAATGTATTGAAAACTATCCTGCATCTCTTCCTTTTGTCTGTATGTGTATGAAACCTTTGCTAACGAGAGAAAGGGGTAACATCTGCAGACCACGACTTCCCTAAGGAGTCTGAGTGTCATGCATCAGGCTGCCACAAATCACCTTTGCTTTCTATGTTTGGTTTCCACAAGCGGTGGTACAGTCGCCTGAATCCAGTCTTGTACCCATTACAGGAGTCCTACGACAACATGAACAGGGAACCCTAATGTAGTCTCTACTCCTTTAGATAAAACCTTCTCCTTATATGACTAAAACATTGTTTTATATCAGTGTCAGGTGACATGTCTGAAGTTAGTGGCTATTCATCTCACCTATTGTCTGCTTTAGAACTTCTCCCAAAATCTTACCTCTTCTGTCTGGTGACTCTAAAACCACCATTACTGTAACTGAAAATTAATCTCCTCTTGCTGGCATTCTGAACACCTTGTGTGCAACACATTCTCAGTTCCCTTTTAGTTTGTTATCTCAATTGCTCCTCCACTTTTTTTTTTTTTTTTTTCTCTTTTCTTCAGTGAGTCTGTTACTGATGCTGGTAATTCCAGTACTATGAACGTTGCTTTCTTTCTCACATTATCCAGCACCTCAGATTTTACTCCATCCTCTCAATAGTTTTAAAGGTACAGTCTGTAAACTCTGCAAGTTCACCCAACTGGTAGCCTTAGAGAGAGAAATAAGCGTGGTGTGGTCCTCCCCACTACTTTCGTTACCTCTGCCTTTGTTAGGTGCTGCATGGACATACAATATCATATTTATCTTTCTGGTCATTCATCCACATAGGCACATAGTAGCAAGTTAAAATTGAAAAACACAAATAAGGGCCAGGAACCACACGGGGAAAGTGTACAGCAAAAGAAAAGGGGGTTGCCACTGCTGCATACCTGGTATCAGGGCATCAACATCCACTTCTGCACTGGATCTGAGAGTCCATAAACCACAAAGTTTGAAACAGTTCAAAGCTGCCTCTCTGTAGCTTATTCCTTTACGGGCCTGCTCCAGCTTGGGCCTTAGTGATACTGGGGCTCTGGCTAACCTTGGCACTCTACTAGTACATGTCCTCACTTTAGTCCCCCATTTCTCCTGCATGTTTCATATGTTGTCTATGGCTTCCTGGAGTATTCTGCCGAAATGTGGTTTCCAAAAGCATTCAAAATACCATGAAACAGAACACAGAAGGTGACAAGATATATATATGTGTGTGTGTGTGTATATATATATATATATATATATATATATATATAATGTATCTAGTGGTGCATCATATTGTATAATTCGTTTATTTTGTTTTAATTTTTGTGTAACATTAATATAATGTGTGATTACTAATGTTGTGTTACTTTTTTTTTTTTTTTTAAATTGCTTGTAGATATTACTTTTTTATAATATGTCTCTGTGTGGTGGGTTTGTAGGGAAATAGGGTGGTTTCTAGGGGCATAGGGTGGGAAGTTTTTAAATATTTGTAATTGATTATATTTTTTTTATCAGTTTTAATTTCTTAATTGAATAATTATTTTAAAAGTATTACATCATTTGTAACTATCCGCTAATGCATTTAGTTTTGTTAATTGGGTAATTGTGTTAATTATTCATTTTTTTTTCATTTGGGTATTACTTTTATGTTCAAGGGCTTTCTCTGATTTTATAGTTTTATCAGTTTTTAAAATGTTTTATTGTTTTCTGTTTTGCAGTTGCTGTAATTTTAGGGCAATATGATAAGTATTTTAAATTTGTTTTTACATTGTTAATTGATTATTTATTTTGTTTTATGAATAATTTTGTGCTTAGTGTTCAATCTATTCAGGTTATTTAAGTTAAAAATATAAGTATATATTCATGGACTAGTTTGTGTGTGTATAAATTTATATATATATTGCTATTAATTTCTGATGGGGAAAAATCAAATAAGACCATCTTCAAAGTCCAACACTTTTCCTACTCTTGCTCATGTTAAAGCGGTAGTAGTGAATTTTATCTATCCAAGTCTAGTATATGTTATTTATCTGCTGTTTTTATTATATAAATGTATATTTTTTGCTTTAGTTATTGACATTTTATGTTTGTAGTATTTATAAATTTGTTCTATTTTTTTGTATATGTTTTAAAATCTGTTTGTAATTCTAATTGATCTCATTAGTTTATTTTTAAATTATAATTTTATTAAATTTTTATTTTTAAGTTTGTTTTTATATATTTTACATGTAATAATTTTTAAGGTACTACAGTTCAATGTTAGTGTGTAGTGGTAAAAAATTATTATACTTAGCTTTATGATTTTTGCTCTTTTTAAAATGTGTATTGTTGGTATTTCTGACATTCATGTAAAAAATGTAAAGTCGAAATTTGTGTCCTCTATATTTTGTTAGTGGTAGTCCATCATAAATCATTCCTTGTCAGCCCTCCAGAAATGCAGCCTGAGAGAAGCCGTACCATCTGAATCTTTGTGGCCTGCACACTGAATCGAACTGCCCATGGGGAGTGACAATTTCCCCCTCCATGTGTAGTCCAGCACTCCTTGCTAAACCTTTCATGTCTTGAAAGCCAACCCAGCGGTTCCTCATATTGGTCTGTGGGAGATGGGTCTCCAGGCTCTTGCAAAAGGCTTGGGTGAATGGAATTATAGCCCTGCCAGGAATTTGTAGAATTTGTGGCTATCTACCACCAATGATGAGCTAGTTAGTGGATCATGACTTGGATTTTGCTGGACCACAATTTTGGGCTCCTTTGTAGTAGTTGTTAAATCGTTCCTGTCCCTAGCTGCTAAATAAAGATCATGAAGCTTCTGGTACTCCTTTCCTTTAACCCCTTCCCCGCCGTGGATGTAATGGTTATGTCCGTGGCTGCGCCGCTCAGGCGCAATGGACGTAACCATTACGTCCAGGTACTGTCCCTCGGGGGGGGGGGGAGCGCTAGCCCTCCCCCTGAGCCCCACCCCCTCACCCCCCTAGGGCAGGACTTGAAGGGGAATCTCTTCCCCCTTCTACCCCTGAAACCCTCCTTCACACACACCCCTGACCCTAGACACCAGGCATTTTTTTTTTTTTTTTTTTTAGGTAATTGTCAAGAGGGGGCGGCCCTTGCCCAAGGGGGGCAAATCATTTTTAGGCTGATCTGCCCCCTATATATTTTTATTTACTTAGTTTTTATGTATGGGGAGCGACCCATTTAGGCAAGGGTCGCTCCCCTGGGTGGGGGGGGGTCAAATTGTATTTAGGCCATTTCTGGCCCCCTTGGGGGCAGATCGGCCTATTTGTTAGGCCAATCTCCCCCAAGGGGGCAGAAACCACTAGACACCAGGGATTGGTGTGTGTGTATGTGGGTGTTTTGTTTTGGGGGGCAGCCCCTTGGGCAAGGGTCGCTCCCCATGGGGGCACATTACTGTTGGCCCCCATCAGCCGGCCTATTTTTGGAAGGCCCATCTGCAGAAAGGCCACCAGAGACCAGGAAAGATTTTTTTTTTTTTCAAAATAAAAGGTTGGGGGTATGGCCATGCCCCCACCCCAAATAAATGGGCCAGTTACCCCCGATCCACACCCCGCGGACGGGGAGGGTGGGTTTAAAAGTCTACTAGATGCTAGGGAATTAAAAGAAAAAAAAAATGTGAGGTGGCTACCAACCAGTATGGTCCTGGTTATGCCCCCACCACAGCTGAAGGGGGTAGGAGTCTTTCAGCGTTTCCCCTGCACACTAAAACATCTTATCCCACGGCAAGCAAGAGGACATTTGATTATTTTGGGTTTTGGTTTTATATTTGGGCCATGAGAGCTTGGCTAACTCTCAAAATGGTCCCACTTGGAGTGGTGAGGGTTTCACTTTTTGGACTTTAGGACGCTCCCATGTAGAAAATTCCACAAGACCTAGACACATCTGAAAACTAAACATCTGGTTGATTCCAGGGTGGTGTGCTTTACATGCACCCCTTGTAGGAGACTGGCCTGGCTTGTAATGGGTACCAAGGGGTACTTACACTCTGTACCAGGTCCAGTTATCCCTTATAAGTGTAGAAGAGGTGTTTCTAGCAGCTTAGGCTGATACAAGGTAGCTATAGCAGAGCAGCTTAGGCTGAACTAGGAGACATGCAAAGCTCCTACTATACCACTGGTGTCATATGCACAATATCATAAGAAAACACAATACACAGATATACTAAAAATAAAGGTACTTTATTTTTATGACCATATGCCAAAAGTATCTCAGTGAGTACCCTCAGTATGAGGATGCCAAATATACACAAGATATATGTACACAATACCAAAAATATGCAGTGATAGCAAAAGGAAGTAATGCAAGCTGTGTAAAGTTACAATAGATTGCAATAGGAGCACATAGGTATAGGGGCAACACAAACCATATACTCCAAAAGTGGAATGCGAACCACGAATGGATCCCAAACCTATGTGAGCTTGTAGAGGGTCGCTGGGGCTGTAAGAAAACAGTGAGGGTTAGAAAAATAGCCCACCCCAAAACCCTGAAAAGTAGGTGTAAAGTGCACCTATAACCCCCAGAGAGCACAGAAGTCGTGATAGGGGGTTTCTGCAAGGAAGACCAACACCAGCAAAGCAACAACAGTGGATTTCCAGACCTGAGTACCTGTGAAACAAGGGGACCAAGTCCAAGAGTCGCGACAATGTCGAGAGTGGGCAGATGCCTAGGAAATGCCAGCTGAGGGTGCAAAGGAACTGCCACCGGATGGAAGAAGCTTTGGTTTCTGCAAGAACGAAGAGGACTAGGAACTTCCCCTTTGGAGGATGGATGTCCCACGTCGTGAAGAAGCTTGCAGAGGTGTTCCCACGCAGAAAGACCGCAAACAAGCCTTGCTAGCTGCAAGGGTCATGGTTAGGGTTTTTGGATGCTGCTGTGGCCCAGGAGGGACCAGGATGTCGTCACTTGGATGAGGAGACAGAGGGGGCACCCAGCAAGTCAGTGAGCCCTCACAGAAGCAGGCAGCACCCGCAGAAGTACCGGAACAGGCACTTGGAAGAGGAGTGAACCGGAGTCCACCCGAAGACACAAGGGAGTCCCACGATGCCGGAGGACAACTCAGAAGGTTGTGCACTGCAGGTTAGAGTGTCAGGGACCCAGGCTTGGCTGTGCACGAAGGAAATCCTGGAAGTGTGCACAGGAGCTGGAGCAGCTGCAAATCACGCAGTACCCAGCAATGCAGTCTAGCGTGGGGAGGCAAGGACTTACCTCCACCAAACTTGGACTGAAGAGTCACTGGACTGTGGGAGTCACTTGGACAGAGTTCCTGAGTTCCAGGGACCACACTCGTGATGAGAGGGGACCCAGAGGACCGGTGATGAAGTCTTTTGTTGCCTGCGGTTGCAGGGGGAAGATTCCGTCGACC
The DNA here is from genome assembly GCF_031143425.1 of Pleurodeles waltl. Lineage (NCBI taxonomy): Eukaryota > Metazoa > Chordata > Amphibia > Caudata > Salamandridae > Pleurodeles > Pleurodeles waltl. The sequence continues at coordinate 527,919,270 of NC_090439.1, forward strand.
CACAGGAGATCTCTTCAGAGATCCTGGTGCAAGAAGGAGGCAGGCTACCCCCAGAGCATGCACCACCTGGAAACAGGCAAGAAAGCCAGCAGGATGAAGTGATACAAGGTTGCAGTAGTCGTCTTTGCTACTTTGTTGCAGTTTTGCAGGCGTCCTGAGCAGTCAGCGGTCGATCCTTTGGCAGAAGGTGAAGAGAGAGATGCAGAGGAACTCTGGTGAGCTCTTGCATTCGGTATCTGAAGTATTCCCCAAAGCAGGGACCCTAAATAGCCAGAAAAGGAGGTTTGGCTACCTAGGAAGGAGGATAGGCTAGTAAGAAAGGTAAGAGCCTATCAGCAGGAGTCTGACGTCACCTGCTGGCCCTGGCCACTCAGAGCAGTCCAGTGTACCAGCACACCTCTGACTCCAAGATGGCAGAGGTCTGGGGCACGCTGGAGGAGCTCTGGGCACCTCCCTTCGGAGGTGCAGGTCAGGGGAGTGGTCACTCCCCTTACCTTTGTCCAGTTTCGCGCCAGAGCAGGGCTGGGGGATCCCTGAACCGGTGTAGACTGGCTTATGCAGAGATGGGCACCATCTGTGCCCATCAAAGCATTTCCAGAGGCTGGGGGAGGCTACTCCTCCCCAGCCCTGCCACCTTTTTCCAAAGGGAGAGGGTGTAACACCCTCTCTCTGGGGAAGTCCTTTGTTCTACCTTCCTGGGCCAGGCCTGGCAGGACCCCAGGAGGGCAGAACCCTGTCTGAGGGTTTGGCAGCAGCAGCAGTGAAACCCCGGGAAAGGTAGTTTGGCAGTACCCGGGTCTGTGCTAGAGACTCGGGGGATCATTGAATTGTCTCCCCAATGCCAGAATGGCATTGGGGAGACAATTCCATGATCTTAGACATGTTACATGGCCATGTTTGGAGTTACCATTGTGACGCTATACATAGGTGGTGACCTATGTATAGTGCACGTTTGAAATGGTGTCCCCGCACTCACAGAGTCCGGGGAATTTGCCCTGAACGATGTGGGGGCACCTTGGCTAGTGCCAGGGTGCCCACACACTAAGTAACTTAGCACCCAACCTTCACCAGGTGAAGGTTAGACATATAGGTGACATATAAGTTACTTAAGTGCAGTGGTAAATGGCTGTGAAATAACGTGGACGTTATTTCACTCCGGCTGCAGTGGCAGGCCTGTGTAAGAATTGTCAGAGCTCCCTATGGGTGGCAAAATAAATGCTGCAGCCCATAGGGATCTCCTGGAACCCCAATACCCTGGGTACCTCAGTACCATATACTAGGGAATTATAAGGGTGTTCCAGTATGCCAATGTAAATTGGTGAAATTGGTCACTAGCCTGTTAGTGACAATTTAGAAAGCAGAGAGAGCATAACCACTGAGGTTCTGGTTAGCAGAGCCTCAGTGAGACAGTTAGTCATCACACAGGGAACACATACAGGGCACACTTATGAGCACTGGGGCCTTGGCTGGCAGGGTCCCAGTGACACATACACTAAAGCAACATATATACAGTGAAATATGGGGGTAACATGCTAGGCAAGATGGTACTTTCCTACACCCGTTACCATTTTCTTACCCACAATGCCCTGCAAACCTCCAATTTTGCTGTAAATCACCCATTTTCCCCATATTTTTGTGATGGAACCTGCAGGAATCCACAAAAGTCCTACCACCCAACATTGTCTTATCTACACTGATAAAATTTCTGCTGCACTTGTCAGCCTAATTTTTTTTGTCTTCAAACTGCCCTTTTGGACCCGCTTTGGTTCCCCCTCACTTTCAACATGTTTTTGGCTCTTTCCTGTCATAGGCAGTTGGCCCACCTACACAAGTGAGGTATCATTTTTACAGAGAGACTGAGGGGGACGTTGGGTGGTAGGAAATGTGTCCCGGTGCGGTGATCCCACACACAAATGTGGGAAAAATATGTTTTTTGTTGTTTTTTTTTTTTTAGCTAAATTTGAGGTTTGCTGAGGCTTCTGTGTAAGAAAACATTGGAGGATCCACGCAAGTCACACATCCCAGGACTCCCTTGGGAAATGTCTGGGTTTGGTAGGTTTCCATGGATGGCTCCTGAGCCCAGGACCAAAAAACGCAGGTGTCTCCCCGCAAAAACAGGTAGTTTTGTATTTGATAATTTTGATGTGTAAAGATAGTGTTTTGGGGCATTTCCTGTCGCGAGCACTAGGCCTACCCACACAAGTGAAGTACCATTTTTATCGGGAGACTTTGGGGAACACTGGGTGGAAGGAAATTTGTGGCTCCTCTCAGATTCCAGAACTTTGTGTCATCGAAATGAGAGGAAAAAGTGTTTTTTTTGGCCACATTTTGAGGTTTGCAAAGGATTCTGGGTAACAGAACCCGGTGAGAGCCCCACAAGTCATCCCATCTTGGATTCCTCTATTTGTCTGTTTTTCAAAAATGTGCAGGTTTGGTAGGTTTCCCTTAGGTGCCGGCTGAGCTAGAGGCCAAAATCCACAGCTAGGCACTTTGCAAAAAACAGCTCTGTTTTCTTTGGGTAAATGTGATGTGTCCACGTTGTGTTTTGGGGCATTTTCTGTCACGGAGGCTAGGCCTACCTACACAAGTGAGGTACCATTTTTATCGGGGCACTTGGTGAAATGTTGGGTGGAAGGAAATTTGTGGCTCCTCTCAGATTCCAGACTTTCTGTCACTGACATGTGAGGAAAAAGTGTTTTTGAGGCCAAATTGTGAGGTTTGCAAAGGATTCTGGGTAACAGAACCTGGTGAGAGCTCCACAAGTCACTACATCTTGGATTCCCTTAGGTGTCTAGTTTTCAAAAATGCGCAGGTTTGGTAATTTTCCCTAGGTGCGGGCTGAGCTAGAGGCCAAAATCTTCAGCTAGGCACTTTGCAAAAAACCTGTCAGATAATTTCAATGTAAAAATGTGATGCGTCCATGTTGCGTTTCCTGTCGCGAACCTCAGGCCTACCCACGCAAGTGAGGTACCATTTTTATCGGGAGACTTGGCAGAATAGTAAAACAAGTGTTATTGCCCCTTGTCTTTCACTACATTTCTTCCTTCCAAATGTAAGACAGTGTGTAAAAAAAACATCTATTTGAGAAATGCCCTGTAATTCACATGCTAGAATGGGCACCCCGGAATTCAGAGATGTGCAAATAACCACTGCTTCTCAACACCTTATCTTGTGCCCAGTTTGGAAATACAAAGGTTTTCTTGATACCTATTTTTCACTCTTTATATTTCAGCAAATGAATTGCTGTATACCCGGCATAGAATGAAAACCCATTGCAAGGTGCAGCTCTTTTATTGGCTCTGGGTACCTAGGGTTCTTGATGAACCTACAAGCCCTATGTATCCCCGCAACCAGAATAGTTCAGTAGATGTAATGTCAGATTTTTGAAAGCAATATACCATTGCAGGAAAAAGAGAGTAAAACGTGGAGAAAAATGGCAGTTTTTTCCCCCTCAATTTCAATATTTGTTTATTTCAGCTGTTATTTTCTGTAGGAAACCGTTGTAGGATCTACACAAATTACCCCTTGCTGAATTCAGAATTTTGTCTACTTTTTAGAAATGTTTAGCTTTCTGGGATCCATTTGTTTCACACCCATTTCTGTCACTAACTGGAAGGAGCCTGAAAGCACAAAAAATAGTAAAAATGGGGTATGTCCCAGCAAAATGCCAAAATTGTGTTGAAAAATTGGGTTATCTGATTTAGGTCTGCCTGTTCCTGAAAGCTGGGAAGATGTTGATTTTAGCACCGCAAACCCTTTGATGCCATTATCAGGGGAAAAAACACAAGCCTTCTTCTGCAGCCCTTTTTTCCCCATTTTTTTTTTTTTTTTTTTTAAACGACATTTTCGCTGTATTTTGGCTAATTTCTTGGTCTCCTTCAGGGGAATCCACAAAGTCTGGGTACCTCTCGAATCCCTAGGATGTTGGGGGGGAAAAAAAGGATGCAAATTTGTCGTGGGAAGCTTATGTGGACAAAATGTTATGAGGGCCTAAGCGCAAACTGCCCCAAACAGCCCAAAAAAAGGCTTCGCATCTGAGGGGGGAAAAGGCCTGTTGGCGAAGGGGTTAAAAATGACCTCAAACTCGGTTGGTAGACCGTCACTTTTCTGAGTCTTCTCTGAAACCACTTGCATCACTGCTAATTGAATTTCAGCAGGTATTAGACAGTCCCCTGTGTTTTTGGTGTAATATATAGTTATATAGGCCAATATTCTGTACATAGTGAGCACTTTCAAACCTCATTTTCTAGGGTTAAATAGAGCACTAAGTATCAATCTGCAAAGATCTTATAAATGTATGCCTAGGTGTGTGTTCGGGTCCTGGTTGTTTGCTGTAGTGTGATTGTGTAGGTAGAATCTCTTAAATCCCTCGGATTACTGTCTGGCAATGTATACCCTATAATCCAGGGAGTTCTCTGTGTTAATTATGTTCTCCAGTATTGGATCTTTCATAGATTCACATGCTTGAATCATCCCCGTCGTCGAGGTGGGAGCCTCACGGTAAACTTAAATATATAAAAAGCAGTAAGTCAGTAAAAGTAAAACCAGTAGGCCCTAGTAGGCCTCATAGGGTATTTTACAGTCTATCCACTTTGTTTTGTGAAAAGACCCAAACTTGAGTATCCACCAATCAGGATTCAGCCCTTCCCAAACACTCCCAACAGAGGCTGAATTCCCTCAGATTTTCTACCGCACGTCGTGTGAAGGGAGTCTCCCTGAGCTCTGCTCAGTTTTTTTCCTATTTTCCGACTGAAGATTGTTTTTTCTCTCAGGAAACTAGTTACAACTTTACTATGTCTGAAAAGGCAAAGAAGGGTCTGTTCAGAGACTGTGACAACTGTGGGAAGAAGAGACTACATATTGATGACCCCCACAAGAAGTGTATTTTCTGCCTTCATCCAGACCATAAGGTGAGAGACTGCAAAATCTGTCGCACCTTTAGTCAAAAAACCCTCAAAGACCGAGAGGGTAGACTTCTCTTATGGCTGCAAAAACAGAAAGCCTTAGAGCATCCTTCATCAGACAGCGAAGAGTCACCACAAACTTCTCGCCCTCAGAAAAGAACAGGTGAGAGAGATAGAGGGGCGGATGAACCACCAAGAAAAATGCACAAAAAGACAAAACAAGTCTTAACTGAAGAGGCAGTTAAACATGGACCAAAAAAGGTTCATTCAGAACCTACTACGCCGTTACACCGGAAAAGCACCTCAAAGAAACCATCCCTGTCTCTGTCACCACAAAAAGAGCCAGAAAAACTCTTTTCGGTGAAAAAACAACCGTCGACGACCGCCCCGTCGACGACAGTGTCGACGGTAACAGCGACCACGGTATCGTCGACGTTCACAACACCATCCTCACCGATGATTATGACGTTGTCGCCGTTGTCATCGACGATTATTACTGCAAAAATCTTCAAAAGAGCTTCGTCGGCAACCACAGCGTCGACAGCGGAGGCCTCCTGGGTTCACAAATCATCCAGGGCACTCCCATCTACGCAACATACGTCGGCGAAGCGACCGTCGTCGGTAAAATACCCGTCGACGAAGGGACCGTCGACTAAGGACCCATTGACAAAGACGCAGTCATGGACGGAAGCGTCGACGAGAGACCCGTCGACGACAGTACCGTCGACGAGGGAACAGTCGACGATGGAACCGACGATCACCACAGCATTAACAGTTTACAAACCTTTGGACATTTCACCAGATCATTCCTCATACCATCATGAGGACTCCACCAGATTCTTACCCCTTTCCCTTATTAATATAGGGGACAAGCCATCTGACATTTTGCCGATGCATACATCACCAAGTAAAGTGCTGCCATACCCACCGCAACATCTTTTAGACGATGATGATGATGAGGATCAAGGAATGTTTGGGGCAGCTAGTAGCCCGTCCCAACTAAATGTCAAATGTCAAGAGTTTGATGAAGAAGAGGATCAACATTACCAGCATAGTTATGCTTCAACATCTTATCCACAGGCAAACCAACCATCGCCACTAGCTATGCCTAGCACATTAGTGACAGATTTACAACATATGTTGAAGGACTACTATAAAAGGTTCCCACCGTCAACTCAGTCCACGCCACCTAGACCTCAAAGTTACCAGCAAGCTCAAACTACTAATGTTTCCGAAAAGCCACAGGCTAGTAGACCTGGAACTAGCCAAGCTCCGGAAGCTTACCTCTCGTCGGACGACGAAAGGGAAGAGGGCGAGCTAGCAGATTCAGCGGCTAGTGAATGGGACGATTATCTCGTTCCCACACCATCTCCACCTCCAGCAGCTCCAGTGGATTCTCCTCCAGAAGACATAGGAGGTTTCCATAATATCAAAGAGAGAGCGGCGAAACGTTTTGGCCGGCAATTGTTTCCCATGAAACTGAGTGTTTTTTTGTATGACTTTAAAGAGCCATCAAAGAGATCTGTAAGAGCCATACCGATTGTGGATTTCTTATGGCAGGAGGGTTTGAAGGCAATGAAAAACCCGGCAACAGTGCCTTCACAAATGCCAAGGGTAGAGAAAAAATACAAGGCCCCAGATGATTCTCCGGCCTGTTTAGTCTCACAGCCGAAACCTGACTCGGTTATATCACAGGCGGCTCAACGACGATCCAAAAACCCCTCTACGCCTATTGCGTCTCCCCCAGACAAAGAGGGAAGGAGACTAGACAATATCGGTAAGAAATTCTCCTCGGTTGCTGCAGTAACGGTCAAGGCGGCCAATTCCCTCGCCATCCTGGGAAGGTACGATCGCCAGATGTGGGCAGACATGTCCGCTTTTGTAGATTCACTGCCAGAAGATCTCAAGGTGGAAGCTAAAAAGGTCTTGCAGGAGGGAGAAAGGGTCTCCGCAGAGATAATAGACAGTGCAATAGATATTTCCCTCACTGGCTTTCGACAATTAGCTGGAGCAGCAGTCCTGCGCAGACAAGGGTGGCTTAAAGCTACTTCATTCAGACCAGAAGTCCAGACTCGTGTTCTCGACATGCCCTTCGATGGAGAGAGTTTGTTTGGCAAACATGTCGACGACATGCTGCAGGCTATCAAGACGGATACCGATACAGCAAAATCCCTAGGTACCCTGCAGTATAAAAAACTACCTTTTCGTGGAGCAAGGGGTAGAGGTAATTACTCCTTTCGAGGTGGATACCAACAATACAGGTCACAATATCCATCTTCCTCCACAGGACCAGGACATCAGCACCATCAACAACAGCAGCATTATCGATTACCACCAGCCGCAGCTTACAAACATCCGGCTAGAGGAAGAGGAGCTGCCCGAGGAAGAGATACAGGCAGAAAGCAATGACCAGCGGATAATCTCAACACCTCCCCAATCAATATTGAAGGTCGGAGGTCGCATCAATTCTTATTTCCCCAAGTGGAAGGCTATAACATCGGACAGATGGGTACTAGATGTAGTGACCAGAGGTCATACTCTGGAATTCATGCAAACACCACCGAGTGTCCCTCCATCGGGTACACCGCCTCCGAGGTTGAACCAACTTCTCAGGGAAGTAAGAATAATGCTAACAAAAGGGGCAATAGAACCAGTCCCTTTATCTCAAAAGAACAAAGGATTCTACTCCCGGTTTTTCCTTCTAAAGAAACCCTCAGGAGACTGGCGCCCCATCCTGGACTTGAGAGCACTAAACAAGTTTCTAAAGAAACAATCGTTCAGGATGGTAACGTTGCAGGATGTCCTGCGTCTCTTAAACACGGGAGATTGGATGGCATCCCTAGACCTCCAGGATGCTTATTTTCATATCCCCATATATCGCAAACATCGCAAAATTTTAAGGTTCAGGGTAGGAAGTATTCACCTCTAATTCCGGGTTCTACCATTCGGTCTCAAATCAGCCCCCAGAATCTTCACAAAAATGTTAGCTCCAGTAGCAGCACATCTTCGCCAGTCAGGTATCCAGGTCTTCCCTTACCTGGACGACTGGCTTATAAAGGCACCCTCAATTCCAAGTAACAAATCCTATTTCCTATTGCCTTCAATTGTTACACAGCCTGGGGTTTGTAGTCAACTACCAGAAATCTCAGATATACCCCAAACAAGAATTGAGTTTCTTGGGAGCAATTTTGGACACAGTACGCAGCAAAGCGTACCCATCACATGAGAGGAAACAAAAGTTAACCTCTTTGGCAGACAACCTATCCAGAAAAAAGTTTGTTTCAGTCCGCATCTACAAATCATTGCTCGGAATGATATCATCGTGCATTCCGCTAGTCCCAGATTGCAGGCTCCATATGCGACCCCTGCAAGAGCAATTGGACATACAATGGACACAGGTCCACGGCTCCTTCGAAGACAAGATTCGCATAACGCCTCTAATGAAGAACACTATGAGGTGGTGGGCGACTCCAACCAATTTCTCAAAAGGGCTGTCTTTTCTTCTTCAAACACCAAGTTACATAGTAACAACGGATGCCTCTCTCGAAGGATGGGGTGCACACTGCCAGGACCTGCAAATCAGCAGAATCTGGAATCAGCAAGAGAGCCAGCTTCACATCAATTATCTAGAACTCAAAGCAATACACTTAGCTCTAAAAGCTTTCTTGCCAAAGATACAATGTTCAAGCGTCTTAATCCGGACGGACAACATGACCAGCATGTTTTATCTAAACAAGCAAGGAGGCACAAGATCCCTACAACTCTCGCAGCTAGCCCAACAAATTTGGACATGGGCCATCAAACACAATATTTCACTAAAAGCGGAGCATGTGCCAGGACAGATCAATGTTCTAGCAGACACCCTGAGCAGGACAGTGATTCCTTATCACGAGTGGGAGCTAGACCAGAAAACTCTCAATGGCCTGTTTCTATTATGGGGCAAACCAAACTTAGACCTATTTGCCACTCTCGAGAACAAGAAATGACAGTTCTACGCAAGTTGGCTTCCCCAAAAAGATTCGTGGGGGAATGCGTTTTCGATGAGATGGTCAGGAGTTTATGCCTACGCTTTTCCTCCGATCCCGCTCATTCCGAGAGTCATCAGAAAAATGAAGACTGAGGGGTGTCGACTTCTACTCATAGCTCCCAGATGGCCCAGACAAATATGGTATACGGAGCTCCTCATGCTCTCCGAACGACCACATCTACCACTCAGACAGAGTCCGACTCTTTTAACGATGCACCAGGGACAAGTCACACACCCACATCCGTTGTCTCTTCATTTGTCGGCTTGGCTCCTGAACACAATGAATACTTAAATCTCAAAATTTCCCCAGAGTGTAGAGACATCTTAGCAAAAGCTAGAGCTGACACTACCAACAAAACCTATAGACTTAAATGGAAACGGTTTTGTGTTTGGTGTGCAGCGGAAAATATACATCCTTTATCTTCTACTCCGGAACAGATACTTCCATATCTCCTGCTCCTGGCAAAATCAGGACTTGCATATTCTTCCATACGGGTACATCTGGCAGCAATTTCCAGATACCGCAGATCACCAGACAGACTCTCTTTGTGTTCCACAAGAATTGTCAAACAATTTATGAAGGGCCTTTTTCGGGTCTTCCCGCCAATTAGGAAAACTCCGCCTCTATGGTCATTGAATGTTGTGTTGATGCAGCTCATGAAAGCTCCTTTTGAGCCGATCCACAAAGCGGACCTAAAATTCCTCGCATGGAAAACAGCGTTACTGTTAGCTCTTACTTCGGCAAAAAGAGTCAGTGACATTCAGGCGTTCACTATCAAACAGCCGTTCCTCCAGTTTACAAACTCAGGTGTCATCCTGCGGACAAATCCTAAATTCATTCCGAAAGTTCCCTCAACATTTCATTTAAATGAACCAGTCATCTTAAAAACCTTTTTTCCAAATCCGCAAACAGTGGCGGAAAAAACATTACATTCTCTCGATATTAAAAGATGTTTAAAGTTTTATCTACAGAAAACTCAGGCCAGTCGGATCAATTATTTGTAGCATTCGGCGGAACAAAAAAGGGACACGCGGTGTCCAAACAGACTTTAGCAAGATGGATTGGCCTGGCGATTCAATTCTGCCATTCAAAAGCAGGAAAGCCGCTCCACACCAGGGTGAGAGCCCACTCTACAAGATCGGTAGCCACTTCAGCTGCACTCTTTTCAGGTGTACCACTACATAGCATCTGTAGAGCAGCGACATGGTCCAGCCAACACACATTTACAAGACATTACTGTCTAGAGGAGACTAACCAGGTCGATACAGCAGTGGGACAAGCAGTGCTGAGGCATCTATTTCGTTAAGGTGAGCCTCTTACACATCCCACCACCACACTCGAGGTATGGTCATTAATGGTTCATTTTCTTATACTGTGTTAACGTGTCGTATTCTCCATAATAATAGCATAAATTGTGTCAGGATTTCTTGCCACACACCTTTTATTGCTCTTATATTCGGATGTTTATGAATATAAATATAATTATATGTAAGTGCATATTTAAAACTGAACTAATGTGAATCACATCACGTATAGAATTACGATGGAATTACAGTCAATGTAATTCAGTAAGTAAGAAAACATTACTGCTCGTTACTCTGATTCAAGCATGTGAATCTATGAAAGATCCAATACTGGAGAAGAAAATTAGTTACTTACCTGTAACTGCAGTTCTCCAGTATTGGTATCTTTCATAGATTCACATGCGACCCACCCTCCTCCCCTCAGAGGCTCCCCTATTATACAGATATTAAACTTCACACTCCTACTAGAAAATCTGAGGGAATTCAGCCTCTGTTGGGAGTGTTTGGGAGGGGCTGAATCCTGATTGGTTGATACTCAAGTTTGGGTCTTTTCACAAAACAAAGTGGATAGACTGTAAAATACCCTATGAGGCCTACTAGGGCCTACTGGTTTTACTTTTACTGACTTACTGCTTTTTATATATTTAAGTTTACCGTGAGGCTCCCACCTCGACGACGGGGATGATTCAAGCATGTGAATCTATGAAAGATACCAATACTGGAGAACTGCAGTTACAGGTAAGTAACTAATTTTCTTAAGTGTATTTTGTTTCCTAGTTGTAACACTTAGTCTTGAAAGATGCATTGAACATTTACCAGCTTCTTTAGGTTAGATGGTTGTTTCTCGAGCCATTCCAGATCGGTATGTAGTACAATACGAAATTGCGATTAATTTTAATGCAGATGAATGCCTCCCAATCCACAAGTGCAGTCGCAACTGTTACATTATCTTTCAAGTACATTTGCTGATCGCACCAATGAATCCTGAAGTTTTTTTCGGCGGCAGTCCACAATTGTGCACACAAATGTGAGTTATACTGAAATGGGAATAAAATACGGGGGCATTATAATCTGAAATACTACTGTCTTAGTGTTCTGTATGTGGCACTGAGATGGAGAGAGTAAAGAAATACATTGAATACTGTGGAGATTGTAGGAGAGAGAGAGAAATTTGTATTTTTGAGCTAAGGGATGTGCAACTCTGCAAACGTTTGTCAGATCGCAACCCCTGTCCCAGTCCTTCAGATGTTCGGAGAGCATACTTGCTGGTACACCAATTAAGAGCTGGTATGAGTAGATTGACATGCATCACACAGTTAAAATTCGTATCCAGTGGCGCACATGCTGAGATAAAAGGTGTAGTAAATGTTTGTTAAATATCGTTTATTGTACATTGGGGTCATCTAGCCCAAAACATGAGTACGGGGTATCCATCTGGCAAATCTTGCACCAATATGTGTATTCCTTGTGTGTCGATGTGTTTAATCTTTAACATAAAACTCCCTGTCCTACCCAAATTCAAATCCTCTTTACAAATCAAACTATATCATTATTTGAGTACCTTGCAGCTTCACCTCTTCTGCTTTGTGGAGTCAGTCAGCAGAGGCTATTTGCTCTTTTGGCAAACTGAATCTACACACCACTAGCACATCTTCCAGTTGCTCCTTGATCATGGGTTCCGCTGATAGGTTTCTTGATCTTTCACAGCAGTTAGGCTCTCTTGTCTGACTTTGCCACTAGTTGGCCACCCATTCCCGGTTAAAGGGTTTGCACAGTGGCTATTAATGTCTTCCGAGGTCATCCATTTTATTTCTTTAGTTGGGCTGAAACAATGATGTCAACAATGCAGCAAAGAATTTCCAGCCTTAATTATATGTCATGTGGTCATAGGATTTGCCAGTTGATGCCTGCCCGTGCCAAAGCTTAGTTATCCTGTCTGTACAAACCGTCAGCCCATGTTGTGACTTGTTTGATATTCTTGATTTAATCTCTGTTGTTTAATGTTCCATTGATCTTGCACTACCTAGTTGCAGCAGGAGGTACCACATAACCTTCCTCCACAGATGTCTTCAGTCCTGTGTCTAGATCACCCGTCTCCCTCAGCTGGCAACAGAGGGTGGGGAGAAGTCCTCTTAACTGGCCCACCTTTCTTGAATATGTAGCTTCTGCTACGCTTTTGGGGGGTGGCAAGCTTGGAGTGAGGAGGAGGGCTAGGCTCATCCTGTGCTCATCCCCCTGCTTATTACAGTGGTGGGGGTTTAGCCAAATGACTGCAGTTAGAGGGTGGCTCTACTCACCTTCCTTTCTCATCAGACCTCAAGCTACAGGCTCAGAGGAGCTGACCTGCATCCTCTGTTTTGCCCATACACAACTCAAGCCCATCTGTTCACGGCTTCTCAGCCACAGCCCCAAAGCACTAAGTGAGCAGATTCTCCTTTTTTCCAACTGCCATCAAGCCCAGCGACCTAGCTAATGGTTCATTGTTTTGCACCGGCCGACAGCCTGGTGGTGCCGGGAGTCTGATTCTGCTAGGGCAGCGCTGCTAGCAGCACTGCCCTGGGGATTATGGCCCCCGTGTCTGCCAGCTTTTGCATGGCAGTTCTACTGCCATGCAAAGGCTGGTGGAGACTGGGTGCCGGGGGTCCCCTGGAGGCCCCTACACTGCCCTTGGCATAGGCAGTACAGGGGCCCCCATGGGCAGCCCGTTGCACTTTTCACTGCCTGATTTACAGCTAGCATCACTGTTGTGGATAAATTCCCGCTGGTCCAGCGGGAAACTCATAATAGGGACAGCAGGCGGAATACCAATCTGGCGGTTATCCAGATGCGCAAGTTAGATGGGCGGCCTCTGCTGCCCGCCAAACTCCTAATGAAGCTCTTACTGTTCTAATGAGCACAAAGCAGGGAAAGGGTGCAGTACCACAATCGTGTTCCTTGGGACCTCTTTTGGCCACACCATGCAATCATGAATTTAACGCATTCCCAGTGACTTTCGGGTGCCTTGCTGAAAAATGAAGCACAGCACTCGCTTTGTAAAAGGTTTTACGCTGTGCCTTCAGGTTATGACTGAGGGAAGACGATAGTAAAATGCTGGCTGAAAAAAGCAAACACTCGTAGAGAAAGCTAAATTAAGCAAAGCATGTCCAATGTAAGCAGTAACAAGATAGTTAAGATAGCTGAGAGCAATAATGCTGCGGAAATGACAAGGGAAGCTTTGCCGAACACCAGGAGGAAACTATGAATAAAAAGTCCCCCAAAGAACAGGTAGGTACAACAAAGCGTAATTATACAGTAGTTAGTCCCTGTCCCCAAAGAGAAAACAGAGGGACAGAGGCATGACTGACAATAGCAAGCACAGATTTTTAAATTACACAGAAACTAACAAATGAAATCCCTTTAAGCCCACAGAAGTATACTAAAAGTATACAAGAAGCCGTACCCTGACTCTCGACCTAAAAGGGGCTATGGCGCAGCCAGCACTGGCTGTCATAACTTTTTTTTTTGTTTGTTTGCTTATTTTACTAGCAGCCTTGTTTCATAGCAGCCGTGTTGTTACTCAGCATGGCTTAAAACAATTGACAAAGCCCACTGTCTCCCAATATCGAAACCTATTGGCTTTACTGTGCATATTTTAAATGCAGGTGAGCAGTGAGATCACGTCTAGTCTATAGTAATGAAATCAGTTGCAGGTTTTTATATCATTATATTTTTCAGGTGTTATTTTGCTCTCTTGTGACTTTGTTAAATTACTACGCAAATTAACACCAATTATATGGGAATCTGAATGATGGAAAAATATTCTGGGACTTTCCATAACGGCTTTACTCTTCTACCGACCTCCTTAGCCAATCTGCATAAACCTTTTCTAGCTTGCTGTAAACGCGATGCTTACTTACTATTTGGTAAAAGTTTCTGGAGATTCACTAAAGATCGTACAGGGAACAAGTTAGGGGTACAAGTGGGTACACAGTGTCCACCCACTATTTTCACAGGGTGGATGGAGTCCACCCTGCCAAGTAGTTGTGCTGCACTGTAATATGCTGAACTTGTCCCGGTGTGATGTTTAAACACTGGGACGCAATGTGCATGCAGTGGTGATGTGGCTTTTTTACTTTGTTTGAGCTGGGGCAAAAACAAAAGCAGAAGTTAAGTGGCCATCAGGCCTTCTTTTGTTCTCGCTGGAGCTATCTGGAGCCTCACACCTAGCTGCAATGGATGGGAAACAAAGGCATACGGTTTGTGGTCACTCCACAGGTACTTAAGAAGGGCACAATTTTAACTTTGGTCAGTCCTGGTAATTAAGAGATGCATGCACAGTAACAATGTCAGATATGCTGGTCTGTTCCTGTATTTACACAAATAGCAATTTAAATAAACTCTGTTTTGTTTTATTTCTTTTATAACGCTACTTGTCCCAATGCAGGGTGCCAGAGTGCTTTTCCTCATATGTACCCAGTGTTTACTGACAATAAAACATAAAAGGATAATTCTATGTACAGGATATGTTACATAGGATAGTGAGGGTTACAAGGTGAAGGAGCATGTCATTCATAGCTCACTGTGCTAATTTAGAAGGATTACAATTTATGAACTGCAAGTAACAAAAGGATCTCCGTGTTAAAACAGTATAGCCCACTTACCTATCTGTATGAAATAAAAAAGTGTCACAATGTGCTTTGCAGGAAATACGTTAACCCTTTATGCTACTTTGATCAAAAAAATGACTAGGCCAGTGGTCTGCAAAACGCGGCTCGCGAGCCACATGCTGCTCTTTGGCACCTTGAGTGTGGCTCTTCCCCAAAATACCACGTGCGGGTGGGCGCGCACGTGCAATGCGATTGAAACTTCATGATGACTGGCTTTCTTATTTCTATTTTTACATACTTAGTTGGTGTTTGTCTTTATCTTTAGGCGAGTGCTCTGCAGCGACTTATTGAGAAAACATTTCCAGAAAGATAAAATGTCAACGCGTATTGTCAAGTCGTATCTTTGCATCGTGTTCTACAATGTATTACTTTCGAGCACGTGTCCCCACGGGAAAGACTAGAATTGTAGTTAAAATCCGCACCCCTGCAGTTGGTAATTCCACCTACCTCTTTCCGAAGCGCTTTGCCTCCCCTCCAAGGTTCCCCCACCAGCGGCACTTCCCTCCACTCGCTGCTGTTCTGTGCATTTAGGGGCCACGAAGTTTCAATTGGCCTGTACGTGCGGGAGAGGCGTGCGTGATTCATGCACAAGTTGAGTGAGCCAGTCAGTCAGCAGTCTCATTGTGCAGTGGTTAGTGCTAGTCGCGTCCGCAAATTGCACGCGGGTGACAAAAGTTTCTACTTGAAGCATAAAGTTGGTGGCTTTATTATTATAAAATGAAACATTTTTTTAGGTGCCCTGTTTGACGTGGCTACAAAGAAGAAGCAAAGAAAAACGAAAACCGTAAATTTAAAGTTGAATGGACAGAGACATTCGCGTTTATTCAAAACTTAAATGGCCTTCTGACCCGTCTTATTTGTCAGGAAACATTGGCCCATAACAAGAAATCAAATTTGGAGAGACACTTTACAACTAAACACGTCATTTAGTACTAAATATCCTGTCGGTGATGCAAGGAAGAAAGCAGTTGAAGAACTTCAGAAGAGTCAAGTAAAAACAAGTTCTGTATTTAATTACTGGATGCAATCTTCCAACAATGTTAATATTGCAAGTTTTGTGGTTAGTCAAGAGATTGCTAAAAGAGGAAAACCATATACAGATGGTAAATATATAAAAAGTTGTTTTATAAATGCATCCGAGGAGCTATTTTGAGATTTTAAGAACAAAGCAGATATTCTAAAAAAAAAAAATTAGACATACCATTGTCTGCTAAAACAGTGAAAGATAGAACTGTCAAAATGTCTTAGAATATAACCAACCAGCAAGTCGAAGATCTTACGTTGGTTTCGGCTTTATCAAGAGCAGTTAGTAGTCTTGTGACATAAATGATCCAGCGCAATTTTCACTTTTTGTACAATTTATTTCATCTACAGGTCCTAAAGAAGAACTTTTAGGATGATTGTCACTCAAAGGTCAAACATGTAGGAGAGGATATAGTAAATGCTGTAATTGAGTGCATTGATAAACATCATATTCCACTCGATAAAACTGTCTCAATTTCAACAGACGGGGCCAAAAGTATGACCGGTGTAAGAAATGTGTTTGTTGCTATTTTGAAAGAAAAAATTGATCATGAGATACTTACATACCATTGCATCATTCATCAATAAGCGTTTTGTGTGCAGACATTTCCGGAAGAAATTTGCAAAGTTATGGAATTGGTGATTAAGATTATCAACTCCCATTATAGCTAAAGCTCTTAATCATCTCCAGTTTAAAGAATTTTTAGTTGAAATGGAGAGGGAGTACGCAGATATTCTGCTGCATAACAAGGTACATTGGTGATGAAGAGGAAATGTTTTGAAACGTTTCATTTCCTTATTACCAGAAATTAAAGCATTTCTCGTTGAGAAGGGTGTTCACTGTCCAAAACTAACGAACGATCAGTGGATCCAAAAAATGTATTCATGGTAGACGTTATGTCTCATCTAAATCAACTTGATCGTAAACTACAGGGGAAAGGAAACACAATTTTTTCGATGCTAGAAGAAGTTATTGCATTCAAAAACAAATTATCTCTTTTTGCTCAAGATTTTGAAAGAGAAACTTTGATTCACTTTCCAAGCCGGTTGACACATCGCCAAGAAAATTATTCTGATATTGACATTTGCTATTTCAAAACAACACTTTTCAATATGAAGGAAGCTTTTCTCAACAGATTTCAGGAATTCAGAAACAGCAAAGCGACGTTAGCCTTTGTTAAAAACCCTCTTAATGCTACTGTAACATAATTACATTTTTCTCCCTTTAATATTGGCAACTTTAAAATGCAATTGCTGGATTTAAAAAACAAAGAATTGTGGTGCTCGAAATATGAACGTCTTTGTTCTGATATAGAAATATTGGAGAAAAAGAAATGTGAACTTAGTTCACAGCATATGTGGTCTGCTTTGAAAGGCCTGGAGAAGGAAGATATGTTGATTTTTAACACCTGGAATAGTATTTCTGACTCATATAATCAGCTGAAAGAACTAGCATTTGCTGTTCTTTCCTTATTCGGGTCTACATATTCATGCAAACAATCGTTTTCAAGCATGAACCTTATCAAGAGTGAATTGAGAAGTCTTCTTATTGATGAGAACCTGGAATCGTGCTTAAAATTAAAAATCACAACATACAAACCTGACTTAGCAAAACTTTCCAAGGAGATACAAGGCCATTGTTCACAGTGTTTGTCAGTCATTGTCATGAGTTAATTTTATGGATACCTTACAATTTAATTTTATCAATAAATAATATTGTTAAGTATGATATCAAGTTTTATTCAACGCACCTATAGTTTAACTAAGACTTAAAACTTTACTTAAAGTTTATTAAGTTAATTTTATGGAGCGTTGTAGAGTGAAAGAAGATGTGTTGAGGATTGAGAAAGGTATGTTGAGATGGTTTGGACATATAGAGAGGATGATCGAAAGGAGATATATGAAACAAGTATATAAGACGAGTGTGAATGGGAGAGTTGGAAGGGGTCGACCTCAGCGAACGTACCTCAATCAGATTGAGGAAGTTTTTAGCAAAGGCCAGCTTAGAAGTACCCTAAATAAGTTAATAACAATGTACCTACTTATATAGTTTAAGTTTAAAAAGTTTGGCTCTCAAAAGAAATTTCAGTCATTGTACTGTTGATATTTGGCTCTTTTGACTGAGTTTGCTGACCACTGGACTAGGCACTACACACATCTCTACAGCAAATGTGTTAACCACCAGAGTTATCTTACCATTATTATTATTCCCTCCCATTTATGGAGTGTAGGAAGCTCTCTGCAGAAGGTTCCTTAAGCCCATAATATTTTTTTAAAATGCTGTCCATGCCACCAAATAAGCGGAACAAATTTATTGCCAAGTGTCTCCTTGTGTCAGTTTCTTTATGGCAGATTTTTTTTTTTTTTTAAACCGTTGAAATTGAGGCCCATATATGGCATCAGGATTTTCACGTTTTTAGCACAACCGCAAAGCAAGATCTCATTTAAGTCTATTATTTCCCTCAAATGTGCTCCTTGTAGGCCTGCTAAATATGTGTAAAGTCTTAAGGTCAGATGTCACTTATTGTGAGGTTATACTTTCTGTGAAGCCACTTGCGATGTTACACGCAGTGAAATCATGCGCCATGTCGCTTGTACACTGTATTACTTGGTTAGCCCCCACTTCTATTTTTTAGGACTTGTGCCCTGGGAGTGTAGCTATAAGGAATTTAAGAGTTTCGTGTAATTTACATTTTATAATACGTTAAAATTATGATCCTTCAACTAACAATGGAATTTTTTTTTTTTTATTCAAAATGTGCATGTTGGTGAAGCTTGTGAAAAATGTTAATTTAAGAGAGAATTGTGTAGTGTAGCACTAGTTTGTCCCTTTAGGCACCTTTACACCCTGTTTGAGTTGCATCATCAGTAGTGTGGGTGCGGTTGGTATTTGTGTATGTAAAAAAAACTAGACTGTACTGTCTGAAATTGTAATACTTTACTCAGTCCCTACTGTTCTCAGTGATAAGGCTAATAGTAATGGCGGACATTGTCGAGCCTACAGCCTAAACTGCGTGCAAACTGATGCAAAGAAAAGCATGACTTGTTGTTTTGGTTTTATCGATGGTTCTCGAGATTTCCTTTTGAAGTAAACTCTGGTTCATTGCACTTCATGCTAAAGATGTTATCAAAGTTAGATTAAAAAGTATTTTTCCTCAATTGACAGATTTTTCATTTTATACGAACTTGATGAAAAGGGATATTGCCGCCCTGTGCTGTGTTTAATGATTTTGCAGGACTGACTGCTGATGCTAGAATAGTTATTAACAGAGCCCGTGTGGAGTGTCAAAGTCATAAGCTTACTGTTGAGGATCCGGTCACAGTGGAGTACATAACACGCTTCATAGCAACTTTAAAGCAGGTGAGCAGCTATATGTTTTTAATACTTTTCCATTAAGATCTTTTGGGTCTCATTTAATAACCGCTGGCTCAGCAGGTGCAAGCTGAACAGTCTGCAGTGCTTTTTGACTACCACGTCCTCACTTTGAGGCTGAAAATAAGAAAGGGTCTGGTGTTCATTCAAGGGTGGATTGGATTAAACATTTTGCTCTCACCTACCTTCCGATATCGTTTCCCTTTCTCACGGACATAAATGCTGTAACGATTCCTCTAAATCCAAGGTCAGGGAACGTATAGACCGTAATGTAAAGAAATACACTTGTATTGAGATGCATTTTGTTTGTGTGGGCGGGAATGCTTGGAAATGGACCAGGAACGCTAGATATCCTTCCTTTAGGGGAAGCCTTCTTATCACTTTAACAGCATAATTTTGATTAGTCTTTTTTCTGCCGTAGTAGTTCCTGCATAAGCACGTTATTGTTTCAGACGACAACCCCCGCACACCAAACCAACCATGAGCTGGATGGTCGTTTTTTTCTTTCTTCATTCTAATATGCAATCTCAAAGTCCCCTTTACGTACGTTTATGGCTAGTTTTATGTACCTTCATCCTTAGGACTCAAAGCACTTTAAAAGTTGCGGGGTGTGTGTGTGTGTGGGGGGGGGGGCAGGCAAAGAGCAACTTAATTTGGAAAAAGGCACATAGAACACTTCCTGTTCTAAAGCTGAAATTCTGTTCACATAACCTTAACCCCGCTGCACAACTTCTCTGCCAATCTGTGAACATTTGTTGATTTAAATATTTAATCCATCTCCGAGTCTGTCATACTCCAGTTTAACCTCTACTCAGGAGACGGAGACTTCAAAGTCTATTTTACCCAGCGTCTCTCGGCGGATTGATTATTTCGTACAGTAACGTGCTTAAATCTCTCCCTGTTATTAAGCTTAGGATCCTCAGTAACATTTCATAACAAAAGTTATTTATTTATTTTTTCTTGTTGGAAAAACTGCACACACAAGCATTGCACATGGCACTTTTACCTTAGCCCATTTCCCAGTACCGGAATCCAGTAGTCTCAGGTTAGATATTGCCATGCACATCATGAAAGATGCATCATTGATCAAAAATAGAATTCTAGTAAGCTCCCACCCGTCCTGAATGGTATAATAGGAAAATAAATGCATTGTCTTTAAAACAACGTCTCAAGTCCATGTCCTAGATAAGGTGTACCACCTGACCTTAAGTTAGACATTCTCTGGACTCTGAATCTAAAGGGGGGGCATTACAAATTTCCTATGGACAACGATCATATACTGCTAGACCGGGAACCACGAGGACAGAAAAGAAGTCCAATCCTTCGTTTAGTGATCAGAAAATCCTATGGTTTCCTGTGCCTTGTTTACAGGTCAGTTAGTGCATGGCTTCCACTGTCTAGCTATAGTCGCTCTACCAAGTAATTGCTGGCAAATCGGTTTCCATGACCATGGGTCCCATCTTTTCCTGTTCTTTAGGTGCAAGCCTCGAATCGAAGTGGCTGGATGTTGCTGAGGGGAATCCTACTATTGGTTTGCGATCATGCAAGACCTCTTTCCAAGAGGCCGCCATAACTGGGCACAGACACCAGAAATGTAATGGCATAATTGGCTTCTCAAAAGCTCTCCCAACACCTGTCTGATGCCCCAAGGAACATCTTGTGGGTTTGAGGGTTAAGTACTACTTGGTGGTAGACTTGGCATCCTTGGCGTGGTCTCCTGTAACTATTTTGCCTGTTTTCCAGGTTGTTGATGTGTGCTGGACTCTGTTTTTGCTGTTTTTGTTACTCTGGGCGCTTTACCACTGATATCTGGTACTAAAGTGCAACTGCTCCTATATCAAATGTGTGTGTAATTGGCGTTCCATGATTGGCATACTTGATTTACTGGTAAGTCCCTAGTAAAGTGCACTGTGTGCCCGGGGCCTGTAAATCCAATGCTACTAGTGGGCCTGCAGCACTGGTTGTGCCACCAACACTAGTAGCTCTGCAAACATGGCTCAGACCTGCCACTGTACTGTCTGTGTGTGCAGTTATTCGACTTGGTGAGTGTACCCACTTGCCAGGCCTAACCCTTCCCTTTTTATACATGTAAAGCACCCCTAAGGTAGGTCCTCGGTAGCCCCAGGGGCAGGGTGCAGTGTATGTAAAACGTGGGACATGAACTTATGTGTTTTACCTGTCATAACAATGAAATATTGCCAAATTCGGTTTTCACTGTTGCAAGGCCTATCCCTCTCATAGGTTAACATGGGGGCTTCCTTTAATTATGATTAAAGTGTAGATTCCCTTTGGGAGCAGATAGACATGTGGATCCTCTGAACTCGCAATATAAAAATACATCTTTTAGTAAAGTTGATTTTTAGATTGTGTGTTTGAAAATGCCACTATTAGAAAGTAGGCATTTTCTTGATTAAACCATTCTATGACTGTGCGTTATGTGGATTACCTGTCTGGGTCAGTTTAGCAGTTGGGCTGCTTGCACCTCTCCTGTAGACAGTGACACAAAGTAGGCTGGGGTGTTGCTTGCATATTTTGATACTAGAGGGAAGGGGAGGAGTGGGTATTCACACCTCGCTGGTCTGTGTCTGCCCTCTCACAAAGCAGTCTCCAACCTCCTGGTGTGTGGCTAGGGCCTGGCCTGGACAAGAAAGGATTTAACAGACACCCCAAACTTTAGATTACTTCAAGGATTCAAGAGGAACCTCTGCCTGGAGAAGAACTGAGGAGAAGTACTGCCCTGCCTGTGCTTTGAGGAGCTATCCTGGACTTTGTTGCATTCCTGCTTGAGAAGTGACTCCAAGGGCTTTGAGGAGAGATTGCCTCCTGTTTTGAAGCCTCAGGGACAGCAAAGGCTTCACCATCTAGACCCGAGTCTACTGGCTGTGGACTGCAGCTTGTCAGAGGGTGCCATTCCAGTTCCTGGACACCTGGAAGTGAATTCCTGTAGAAAACCCAGTCTACTGACGCCGGACGACTCCGTGGAGGACTCTGCTGCCCGGAACAGCGACGCTGCGTGCCCCGAGGCCATGGACCTCGCTGAGTGAAAATCTGACGACCCTGTGAGCTGATGTTTTGACCCCGGAACTGTGATTCCACCTGCCCCGAGGCTGTGGACCTCGTAGAAGTCAGATGACCCTGTAGGCTTTGCGTCGCTGCAACCGCTGATCCTGCCCTACTTTGCTGACACCGGAGTGTTGTAAGTCCGACGTCCATGATGATCCGATGCCATTGCAGCGCCTGCGGCCCTGTGATGTCATCGCGACCCCGTGAGGTCACCCTGAAGCATCGTAACTCTGCCGGACTTAGCATCTGCTGGAACCAAGGGACCGACTTTGCATCCGACACTGCCTCACCTCCACCACCCTGTAAAGAAGACCCGACGCCGCAATCTTCCTGCCCTGTGGCACTGGAACTGACGCTGCATCAGATCCAGGGATGCCGCTTCCTCAAATCCATGCACTGGCTTGTTTTCTACTTGTTCAAAAGGTACCATACCTGGGGGTTAACTGACTCTGTGAACAACGCTGTTACGATGCTGTGTTTTACCAACTTGCAGTGTTTTCACCTCAGATCACTGTGTTTTTTGTTGTTGTTGCTTTTAAGTGCTATATTTGTATTTTTAACTGTATATTGGGGATTGTTTTATCGTATTTGGTCTTGGTTATTTAGATATAATATTTAATATTTTTATAAACCTTTGTTGTCATTTTGGAGTGGTTCGCTGTATTACTGTGTGTTTGCACAAGTACTTAACACATTGTCTCTGAAGATAAGCCTGCCTGCTCGTGCCAAGCTACCAAGTGAGTGAGCGGGGGTTAACTGAGTGTGATTCTCCTTTACCCTGACTAGAGTGAGGGTCCTTGCTTGGACAGGGGGGTAACCTGACTGCCAACCAAAGACTCAATTTCTAACACTTGGTCATTATCTTCAAGGCTGTTTCCCTATAGTGCACAGACATGTTCTGTTTATAAATGTCCCTCTGTAGTAGCTCTCTGTCTGGTACAATTTTGCCCCCCCTCCACACCAAAATCCAGATTTCTTCCCCATCTAGCTATGTACTTCCATGTTTTATTGCCTTTTGGGGTGTTTAGTAATTTGTATGGGCTAAAAACCCGGTCCTTTAACCCCTGATAGGCGGTGAGGAGTTTTTAGCCTTGGATCAAGAAATGTGTACTTGACATTTTACTCCTGGTTGCGAAATCCTGTGATTGATTTGTTGGTAAGTGAATCACTCAGACTTTGGTATCCCATATGGGGGTTTGCAATCTTCAATGATCTAATATGTCTGTTAATAAATGCCCGATTTATCATCTGACAGTCACCCAATTTTCAGTTCTGAAACGTGACCCCAAAACCTGGCATAAACGCCGGGTTGTGTGTTGGGGTCACAATGGATTAAAATGAGAGGAGCGGTCTTTCCTTATACTAATGCACACACTCAGCAGTCAGTGTGCAAGTGATTTAACTATCATAAACGTTTTGAGGTCTGTGCTGTCTTAGTAACCATATTAAGATCTAAAGAGATCTGCAGACGAATGCTTTCCTCATGTGGACCCAGTGTTTGTCAGATTCTGTCCTTGACCATCCTCCCACCTTGTGGACCTGAGCTGTTCTATAATAGTTAAACATATTTGGGTAACCTGATAACACCCCACCCGCTTTTCCTTAAATCCCTTAGAACATTTCCCTGAGAGTATTCAAGCCTTTTCCTGCCATACATAGCTAATCAGGGCCAGGTGAATTTGTTTTAGCACCTTTTTTATTCTGATTGGCAAGGCCTGCAACTCAGTGCGGTCTTGGTAGTATGTTAATTTTAAGTACTCCATTGACCCCCTGCCATGATATGTGGAGTTTGCTCCAATTTATCAGATCCTTTGTTATATTTTGGAAAAGCGGGGATATTTTCACGGAGTACTATCCAGTTAGTGTAGCAGTCAGGTTCACCCCAAAGTATCATATTGACCCTTTAGTAAACTTAAAGCCACTAAACTTACTAATTCTAGAACTAATCCTTCTGAAACAGGGAGAAGCTTTAACTTAGTTCATTTACTTTGCACTGATATTTCTCCTGTAATCAATCTTCCAGCATCTTATTGATTGCTGTGATGTTTGTGCACGATATGCATCTCTTTTTCACACTTAAAGAAATATTTAAGACTGGTCTGATATTTATCAAAGAAAAACTTAACAGAAATTTGGCAAAATTTGGATTTTTTTTTTTTTTTTTTAGCTCTTAAGATAGGCTTCACAGATATGTAAACACATATATATGCATTAAAATTCTAAGTACAGCTTTATATCTACATTTACATTTAACACACATATGTAATGTATGTGCTCTGGGGTCCCCGTTCATGGGCGGGAATATTCTGTGCTTATGACTTTGAGGATTCCCCTGGATGAGAACTAGGACTACAGGTAAGTAACCTTGGGCCAGATGTAGCAACCGGTTTGCATGTCGCAAACTGCGAAAAACGCAGTTTGCGACCTGCAAAACGGCCATCGCGATGCTGATTCACATTTTGCGAGTCGGTAGCGACTCGCAAAATGTGAATCCGACTCGCAAATAGGAAGGGGTGTTCCCTTCCTATTTGTGACTCTCACCGCGATGCAGAATTGCTGTGTGACCGCGAAAGCGGTCGCAAAGCTATTCGTAGTTAACACCCACTTGAAGTGGGTGGTAACTCATTCGCAAACAGGAAGGGGTCCCCATGGGACCCCTTCCCCTTTGTGAATGTCGCTGAAAAACTGCCTACTCTGGAAAAAAATGAAACCAAATGGTTTCATTATTTTTTTTTAATTGCAACTTGTTTTCCTTTAAGGAAAACGGGCTGCAATTTAAAAAAAAAAAAAAAAAACTGCTTTATTAAAAAAGCAGTCACAGACATGGAGGTCTGCTGTCTTAAGCAGGCCACCATCCCTGTGAATGCATGGACTCGCTATGGGGTCGCAAAATGCGACCCACCTCATTAATATTCATGAGGTGGGTCTTTGCGACCCCATAGCGAGTCGCAGAAGGTGTCTGAGACACCTTTCTGCATACAATTTAGTGAGTTGCAAATTGCGAGTCGGTATGACTCGCAATTTGCAACTCGCAAAATTGTCTGTTGCTACATCTGGCCCCTTTTCCTTATCACAATCCTATCTGTTGTACCTGTGTAACAAGCCCATATGTAGGACTGCTGCCTGTCCCCAGCTTCCCCTTCCTTCCTTTGTAGGACTTCTCAGGAAGGCACAGTTGACCTGGTTAATGGTTTTTTCTTGCTTCAGGACTAGTAGCACCTCAGGAGTGGGAGTTTCAAGTTTATTTTTTTTATTTGACTTCTCTATCTGCTGGTTTCAAAGATTTCCCAATTTTTGGGAAAGTGTGCTTGGTCTGGGTCAATCATTGATTGCACCAATAACTCCAATTGGGTTGCTAATATTTTGGTGAATATTTTCAAATTGATATTCAGTAGCGAGATAGGCATTGGGTTTCCCCAGGTACTCAGTTGAATATTTTCTTTGTGAAGTCTAATACTTTGTGATTTCCTAGAATGAGCTATACAGCTTTGCTAGATGGGATGTCAGTTTGGAACAGAACTTCCTGTAAAATGTGTTAGTTGGGCTATTGGAGTCTGGGGCATGGAAGGTCTTCTATGGCCTTTTTCACCTTCTCCACCATACCCACCTTCTCTAGGTTATCTCTGGACATGTATTGGCAGTCATAAATGAAGGCAAAGTGTAGGGAATTCTGCTTCTCTCCATCATACAGCTTAGTATAATCCTCTACAAACACCATTTGTTTTCCTTTTTCCAAAATAGTGTCCTCACTCCTTGAGTCTACCTCATTTGGTATCCTAATTCTTTTTTTACTGCATTTTTTGTCATCTCTCCAATACCTTGACAATTTTATATGCTGTCTCACAGAAGTGCTGTTTTAAACTAAGTAGTGCTGTTTCAGGGCGTTCTGACATTAATAAATTATTCTGGCTTTCCTCAGTAAGAAGTTGTCACGGTGTGAACATCATTGGGCCACATCATTTCAAGGAAACCATTGTAATCATAACATACTGGTTCTTCCTCACGTTTCCCATTTGAACACACACCCTGTCAAGCAAAACTCACTTGGATTCCCAAATGAGTTTCTTGTATGGATGCCCTCTGGTAAGGCAAAACATTCTAATTCTCAAACCCTTCTTTGTAACCCACAAGGATGCTGTACCTTGTTTAGTGCAGCCACATTCACTGTGGCCCCATTCAGGATGAGGTTAACTGGATAAACCAGGCTCTCAACACTGTTGTATTTAACAGTGTGAGGAACCACAGTTATTGACCTTTAAGATGTCAAAGGATGCTTCAGCTATCTTTGTGGCTTTTAAGTTGCATGCAAGCTGATGCCCTTGCTTGGCTTTCAGATTCCATTACTGGTTGCAGCTTGTCTGTGGCTTTCTTGCCTGCCTGGTGAGCCGTCCTATCTGGCCAGTCTTCTGGATCCCAGATTTTCTTGAAGCACACCTTTGCATATCTGACCTTAAAAAAAAAAAAAAAAAAACTATAGAACAAAATGCTATTGTAGGAGCCTTCAGTAGAAAATAGATAACTAACAAGGCGTGTCTGCCTGGCTTTCCTGACAATCCCATGGACACTTCCCTCCTGACGTTGATTATGTGCTCCACCAAATTGGTATCCTGCCTTTACAAAAGCTGTTGCACTGCACTCATCGACACCCCGGATGGCTCCATAGTGGCCTGGAGCAGACTCGGGAATAGACATTACCAATTCCTAGACATACTGCTGCATTCATATCAAACTAATCTAATTGCACCACAAACATAAACTCATACACTTCAAATATTTGCACTGCTTATATTCCACCCCTGCCCAGAGAGCCAAAATAGAACTTTTTGGGTTGTTGTTATGGCTGAGTTCCGTCTGGTAATCTCACCCCTGGCCGCCCTGCTGGGTTTTGTTAAACAGACCCCGAAGGGAGTGTGTAGATTCATTGCAGTATCTTTCCTAATGGCAAAGAGACGCATAGAGATGTGCTAGGAAGTCTGAGGGTGCTACGTACAGAGGACTGAATTGGAGATCTGGTGCTTTGCAATATCCAGTGTGAAATTTGTATGCAGCTCCCGATCTCTCGGCCTAGGGTCATCTGGGAACCCTTGACAACTTAGCTGGCTTCATCCAGGGATTTGGATACTCGTTCAACGATGCCAGATGACATTGAAGAGCCAGCCCGTCCCTCATCCTCATGATTATGATGAGACAATGCTAGCATGACACCACTGCAGAAAGCCTACACCATTGCTCTTAGCAAGTTCCCCCAGCGTTGACTATCCTGGAGAGATGGCTGCTTCAAAGCTGTTAGAATTGTGTTATTTATATGTGTGTTCATGGCTACTAGTCACCGTGCAACATGTTAAGCTGTGGGCCGAAAATATTTTATACCTGTTAATACCCGTTTGTATACATGATAAAATTTTGTAAAAAAAAAAAAAAAGATGATGAAAACATAGTAGCCCAAGTTCAAATGGAAACATTGCAAGGAAGAGACTGCGTTAAAGGAAATAAAGTTCCCTCTCAGTGGGGTGCAGTTCTCTCCAAGTATCCTGCAATCCCACATCCAGCAGAGCAGGAGTTGTGGATAAGGACATTCAGCACTGGAGTACCTGTCTCAGATTTGTCTAGCTGGAGTCGTAATGGGCACCAAATTGAAGTCTACTATCTCCGCCTGTTTATTCTAAACAATTTTCATCAATTCTAATAGGAACCTCACCGCAATTAGAATTTGAGGCTTTAGGGACCACAAATGTAACATCCCTCTCTTCTAATTCACCTACAAATAATACATATTCCCTCTTTTTTTTCTTCTTTGTTTTATCAGTTATAACTTCCTTTCTCTTGAAGGAGAGATGTTTCACACACTTACTGTTTGGCTGTAGCATAGAACTGAGGGCTATGTAATTTCTCTTCCAGGGGATCCTCATCAAGTCATTAGCACTGAATAATCCACCTACGTGTGTGGTTCCTGTAGTACTTATTAAAATGTGTGTGTGTGTGTATATGTATGTGTGTGTGTATATATATATATATATATATATATATATATATATATATATATATATATATAAATTTACTTAAGAACCAAAGGTTACATGGTCATTATAGTTAGGCTTCCATTTTAAATGTATGTACAAAACCATAGAAATTCACCTGTTATAGATAGTTATCTGAAGTAACTATAACTCGTGCCCCAAGGTACCTATAACTCGTGTCCCCGCCATGATTTTTTTTGTCTAATTTTACTGCAAATATTACATTATTATCAATTATGTTATTAGAGATGTCATGAGTGCCTTAATTTGTGGGCAATTAACAGTGCATGGCGAGGGCACAAGTTATAATTACTTGAGATCTCTTGCTATAATAGTTGATTTTCTATGGTTTTGTATGTTTAAAATGTGAGCCTAACTAGAACGTCCCTGTAACCTTTCTTTTTTTTATTTTTTTAATTCTATTTCCTAACTAGAACATCCCTGTAACCATTGGGTTTTCTTTCAGTGAATTTCTACTTTTTTTAAAAAAATAAATAAATTTTCTAGCGTAAAATAATTTTAATTACTGCGGCTGGGGTTGGCCGCAGGGCCTGACCTGCGGCCAACCCTATAATAACCCAACCATTCATGAAACCCCCACTCCCCACCCCCCCACCCCTAAAAAAAAATCTTAGCGCAGAGACCCCATCCCCCGGGACCCAGCATAAATATTTATAGATTATTTATTTATTTTTATTTTTTTGCTAGGGGGGGGGGGGGCTTTGTGCCCGTGCCTCCCCCTTCCCCATGCCGATCACGCTCCGGGACACCCCCATCACCTGGCCTAAACCTGTGCTAAGGGGTCAGGGTGTCCCCTTGTCTTTTTTTTCTTACTTTTTTTGTGGGTCTCGGCTGAAGCAGAGTCCCTAGATGGCTGCCAACACTTGCTGGTTTGAAGTGTTGGAAGCCAATCTGAGCTGTGTATTTCCCTGCATGAGCTCATTATTATTCACAAATACATTGTGAAGGATCCACGTCCCTGGATATACAAATATATTTTCACTTTAATATCTTGAACTACTGGTCGTATTTACACCAAATAAGTGAAAGTGTAATCTGCGTACCGAAAGAATCACCGGGCACTTTTTAAAAAACATTCATGAAGATAAGTCAAACAGTGAGGAAGATCTAGGCAAGCCAAAATCAGATTTTTATATATATATATATATATATATATATATATATATATATATATATATATATATATATATATATATATATATATATATATATAATACTTCTCGCACACTCAGTCCCAGGAAAAGCAGAATTCCTTTAATCACAAACACAACGCGTTTCGACTGACACAGCAGCCTTGGTCACGTGATAATTACCACCAATAGACATCAACTAAATACTAACATACCCTGAACATAAAAATAAGACAAAAATCACCAAATTCAAAGCAGACAATCATTGTCATAGTACATCTAAAGAGTAAAGGGTTATCCGACCTAAAGTATTTTTATGTACCACCTGCAATTATAATATGGCTATTTATATACACACATTAGATATTAAATACTATCAAAACAAAAGAGAGGAGAATCATATTGCAAAATATTTGTTACATTGGACCATAATATATCTGATAAAATATCATAATTTTCGGCCCCAATGAGAAATAATCAATCAATATAAATTACTCACTCACAACCACGATTTTCAACTAAGAGCAGTCCGGTATCAATGATAATCCTATCATTAATTTGTGTATACAAATTAATTATGAAAGTTAACACTACTAGGACAGACAAACCATAAACTATAAATAGAGGATCTCTTTAAATCTGTACAAGGAATGTCATCACCCAATATTAACGTGCAAAATAGAGAGACCGATGTCAAACAGGGCTCAGTAGTTCTTCATCCAGCCCACCACATCTGAAAAAATATATACAAATAAGACAAATAAATATATACAAAATACATAAACAACCCACAATGTCTTTCAAATATATAGACACAAATATTTTAAATTCATGATTAGCAACATCCCAAAATCTATTTCATGGTCAATTCCTAAAAACAAGTGGACCACGTATTACCACTAAATCTCATTCTCTCATTAATCATCATATAAATGGGTGTTCAATTCTTCCCCCGTATTCAACCCTTTCGGTATCTTTCTTCCTTAGTGTCAATTCTCTGTTACCTCCTCTGTGAGATGCAGGGACATGTTCAATGCCAAAGAAAGATAGCAGAGCACAGTCAGAATTATGCTTATCCTCAAAGAGCCATGCCACTGGATAATGTTCATCCTTAGAATTAATGGATCGCATGTGTTCCAAAACTTGCTTCTTAACACTGTTTGGTGCTACCCACATACCATCTTAGACATGGACATTCAAGTATATATATATCACGAATGGAGTACTACATGTTATAAATTGATTGATTTGTCTCACTCTCCCAGGTTTACTTAAAGAATATTGCTTCCGCATGACACTATTACGGCATGCCTTGCAATGTCCACAAGGAAAAAAGCCTTGTAGATTATGTTGTCTAAGTTGAGGGATAGTAGTAATATCATTAGATCTTAAAATATCATGTAGACTCCGTCCCCTTCTATAAGTGATCTGTGGTCTTTTCTGTATCGAGCTCCCAATAACCGGATCGCTCTTCAGAATCTTCCAGTTTTTGGAGATGATGTTATTAATCTGTCTAGTATCTTCATTGTATGTCATAATGAGTCTGGTTTCCTCATTGGCATCTGCCTCCTGTTTGATAGCATTATCAAACAGGGTATCAGTTATTTTTATCTCCTTAACTCTATCAGTTGCTTTTTTGATCACCCAATTAGGGTAACCACGCTGTTTTGAATCTTTTAATCATCTCTCTTTGTTCAATTTCAAATACTGCATCAGTACTGCTTACTCTCTTGGCTCTTAACAATTCTCCGTAGGGAATACTCCATTTTAAGCTTTCTGGGTGTCCACTCGAAGCGTGCAATAGACTATTGCCTGCCGTAATCTTACGAAAAAGTTCTGTACTGATTTTACGGTCACTGGTCTTGATCAAAGTATCCAGAAATTCAAAAGAAGACCTACTCATATTATAGGATAAACCTATATTCAAATCATTGCTATTTAACTTGCAGATAAATTGTAAAGCCTCTTCTTCAGTGCTCTTCCATATAATGAAGAGGTCATCAATATACCTCAACCATAAATTCACTTGACATATTTCTGGGTACTTTTCCTTATCTTTAAAGATGGTCTCTTCCCACCAACCTAGAAACAGGCAGGCAAAACTTAGAGCAAAGCAAGTACCCATCGCCGTCCCAAGGATTTGTTGATATAGAGTCCCATTGAACAAGAAGATATTATTGGTTAGACAATATCTTATCATATCTAAAATCATATCAGTGTGTGCCAAATATTTCAAAGATCTAGTCCGTAAAAAGTATCTACATGCTTCGATACCCTTATTATGGTCTATGATGGTATACAGAGAATTGACATCCAGAGTCAATAATAAGAAATCATTTTCCCACACAATTCCTTCTATTTTCCCTAGGAAATCGTTGGTGTCACGGACAGATGAGGGTAAATTAACTACAAACTCTCTTAAAAAGAAATCAACATATTTAGAAACATTTTCCAACACACTGCCACACGATTATACTATAGGTCTGCCAGGAGGATTATTTCTGCTCCTGTGAATCTTTGGAAGGATATATAGGACCGGTAACTTTGGAAAATCTTTCTTAAGAAAACAATATTCTTCCCATATCAGTAAACCTTTATCCTTCCATTCCATAAGCAGTTGCCAAATCCCTAAAATGCTATTGTTGTAAACCTCTTTAGTAATACTCCTATAAAATTGTGCATTGCTAAGTTGGCGCATAGCTTCCTCAATATAGTTTTGTCTGTCCATAAGTACTATATTCCCACCTTTATCTGCGGGCATACAATAGTTTCCTTGTCCTCTGCCAAAGTCATAATCATAGTTCTCCGAGTCTGAGTCAGATTTTGATTGCATCTAGGCTTGAACCATGTTTTATGTCGAAAATGAACTAAATCTTTAACCACCATATCGTAAAAAGTATTGATATTATCATGGTTCATAATAGGAAAGAAAGTAGATTTAGGTTTAAAACCAGTTGAAACAGACAAATCATAAGTGATATTCAACTCATCAAGAATTTGATAAACATTACTAGTTGCATTAGAGTCTGACTAATTTTTCTCCAATTCATATAGCGCCACTAATGAGTCAACATCACCAATACTAAGTACATCATGATGATCGTTTTTTGAAGAACCTCCACCATCAATATCATGAGAATTTTTCAATTTAAACCATTTCCTCAACTTTACTTTCCTAATTTTGTGAAGCCAACCCCGCACATGCAGCCAATCCTACGGTGTGCAGGCCAGGCCCTGTGAGAGGGGGTGCATGGTCCCGCTCCCCGGGCCATATTTTTGTCCCAGGGACCCCATTTTTGGGTGGGGTCTGGCCTTATTTATAAGGGGGGAAGGGGACAAGTGCCCCGGCTGTATTTTGGCCCAGGGACCCTCATCCCCCAAGGCCCTGCCTTACTGTAATTGGGTGGAGAGGTATGCAAACCCCCCTTCCTGAGCCAGTATTGTCCTCTGGAACCACAACCCCCCAAGGCCTAATCTTCTAATTATAGGGGAAGGGGCTCTGCGGGCCCATCATTTGGATGATTTTGTTCCTGGGGACCCCATCGCCCGAGGCCTGCCGAATTGTATGAAAAAGGAGGGGGCATGCAGCCCCTTTCACCTGGCCGGTATTGCTCCTGGGAACCCAGTCTTATGCAGCCCACATATTGTCTGAAG
Source organism: Pleurodeles waltl (assembly GCF_031143425.1). Taxonomy (NCBI): domain Eukaryota; kingdom Metazoa; phylum Chordata; class Amphibia; order Caudata; family Salamandridae; genus Pleurodeles; species Pleurodeles waltl. The sequence goes on from NC_090439.1 coordinate 527,952,433, forward strand.
GAGGAGGGTGCATGCAGTCCCACTCCCCTGGCCAGTTTAGACTCCCAGAGCCCCATTACCCGGGGTCCAGCCATCAAATGATTGGGGCCATCGAGCCTACCCAGGGCACCCACTGTGTCTTTGTTGGGGGGGTCTGGGGGGAGTCCCAATTCTCCTGCAGCCCCAGCTAGCTCTCTGTCTCCAATGAGAGTTGTCATTGCTTCCGTCTGCAGGGAGCAGCTAAGAATGCTACTCCCTGTGGTCGGGAGCAATCTTTTATCTGGTTCCTTGCCCTCTTCAGTGCAGGTGAGGAAAAAGATTAAAAGTCTGATCCATTTTTCATGCATTTGCCCAATTGGAGTGGACTTAGTATTTGCTCTCTTATGGCAAAAGCTTTGAAATCGCTCCTTCCATGGGAGCGCAAGCACAGTGCGGGCAGGGAAACTGCTGTGTCCCAGGACTGGGCACCCTGGGATCAAAACAGCCTGGGTAGGGACAGGCAGCCTGCCCCCCCACACCCATATGATATGACCAGGTTCTGGAGGGTGGTGGTCTCTGGGGCCACAATCAGCCCCAGCGTGGAGGAGGGGGCGGGGTAGGAGTGGAGTGCCCCCTCCCGGCATTTTATGAGGCTGGGCCCCGGGGGACACAATACCGAAGAGGGGCTTTAGAAAAATAAGCACAGGAGACTGCATTTTTTTTTTTTCTTCAATGTTTTTGTTTTTGTTTTGCTCTGGGCATGGGGAGTGAGGCTGTGCAATTCCTTCCCCTATAATTAAAAGATTAGGATGGGAACTAGAGTCCCAAGATAGCTACCAACACTTCCTAGTTGAATTGTTGGGAGCCAGTCAAATCTCACTATGACATCTGTCAGAGCCGCAGTGGATTCGCGTCCCTAGATGAACATAATGTTTCTTTAATGATCTCCAAAACTATGAAATGGATTTACTCCAGATCACAAAGATCTTTCTGGACCAAGATCTAGCTTTCTGCCAAATTTGGAGTAATTCCATTATGTGGTTTGGGCTGTAGTAGAGTTCTAAATCCCTAACGAAAATTTCACTGGGAAAACATGTTTTGGGACACCTCCTTCCCCCTCCTTCTTTTCTCGGCCCTCGCTCTATGAATCACCATAAACTTTTCACCCATCAGCTAAAGTGAGTAGCAAACTAGTTTTGAAAATGTTGTGATTTGCCAAAGGGCACCAAAGTTATTAGTGAAACTAAAAAAGCTCTGCCTGTGTAAACTAGGGGCCTGATTATTATCTTGGCGGATGGAATACTGTCACAAACGTGACAGATTCTGTCCACCATATTACGATCTTCATAGAATATAATGGTATCTTAATATGGTGGACGGGACATTCTTCACGTTTTTCATGGAGTACCCTGTCAATCAAGATCACAGTCGCTGTTGACGGCAAGAAAACACCATTCGTCAACTATAAGATGTGGATCGTTGTCTCACTCATTGTCAACAGCTAAGAGACATTAGTCAATGTCGAGGCTGGCAGAGGAAAAATGGCCAACCTCAAAGGAGGTAGCAGTCAAGGTCACAAATCCCATCAACTTCGAGGGACAAAAATGCACCACCTTATGCTGCAGAAGGACCACGGTCGGCATTGACAAAGGTTTACATTTTGCCTACAGATTCAGCTGAATCAAGGCCTCATGGCCTCGTTCTCCATCCAGACAATCTCCATTGAACATATCACCACGTTGATTGGGGAGTTTACAGAAAAGACCTATGCCTCCATAACTCGGACTCAGAGTATTCACAAACATACTCCCCTTCAAGAGTCAAGCCACACGCCATCGCCTAAAGGGTCACCTCCTAGGTTCTCACCAGGTACACCATCTGTGCTACCTATTATTCCATCAGGGTCTTTAAGGAGCCTGCACTTTCTGTGACACAAGTCTCCTCACATGTCAAGAGGTCCACTGAGTCATCACTCTAGGTCCAAGGCAAGATCTAGAACAAGATCCACTTCTCAATCCAGGACATCTCATGATTTTACATCCAGACATAGCAGAAGATCACCCTTGGGGTCCACCACTTCATGTTCCTTAGTGCGGGAATACTCTCCTACCTTAATTGACACACGTCCTGCCAGAGAGTCCGCAGTTGATGATCTTTTAACTTTTAATGATGTCCTGATCAAGGGTGCAAGCAAGCAAACTGACCATTGACATCCCAAATATTACTACTATTTCTTCATCTGTCATTTTAAAAACCCTGCGTTCTAGAGCAGTAGCAAGGCCTTTCTTTCCACTGGTTCTGGGACTGTTGCAGCCCGCTATGGAGTTGTTTTTAACTCCTGCATCTTTGAAGTCCGCACCATCTTTGGTCCTTAAATATAAAGCTCCTAAAAAGGACCCTTTGTGTCTCAGAGCTGATCCACATCCGGATTCAGTAATAATGGCTGGGGCCTATAAATCACATTCTTCATTTTTGGTTGTTCCAGACAAAGAGTAAGCAGATAGACTCCATTCGTAAAAAGATGTATGGAACATCTGCATCTCAAATGAAGGTAGCAAGTGCTTCTGCATCCCAATTTTCAGAAAGCATTGGACATTTTTCAATTTCAAAGTAAGATCTCAACACTATCCGTACAAAATCCAAACGTTAGGCCTTAAGTCAGCTCCATGATCATTCACCAAGTGTATGGCTGTGGTCCAGAATACTTTAAAAAAAAAAAAAAAAAAAAAAAAGTTTTGAAAATAAACACATTTTCCTATTGACTATATATTCTCAATTTTGTTTTATGTATATTAATTAAACCAAGCAAAAGTGTCACATTTAATAGGTTGGTCTGCAGATAGGAGAGCTATTTAGAGGTAGCTGGAGAGCTACCAGCAGCTCACAAGCTACTCGTTGGAGAAACCTGTTGTACGGACTCTCCATCAATTAGTGAGACCGATTGTTTCCCTACTAAAGTTGTTGCCCTTTTGCATCTTCATAGTCCCTCATACAAGACTACACTTGAGGCCTCTGGATCAATGCCTAGAAGGCCAATAGAATCAGCTCTCCAGCTGTTGGGAAGACAAGGTGACAGTATAGCAGGCTGCAGGTCAGTCTCTCTCGTTAATCTCAATTGAAGAACCTTCTGGTAAGGGTACCATTTCATCAGGGTGTACCAAGTCAGACACCAATCACAGATGCTTCTCTCTAGGGATGGGGTGCTCAAATGAGCTCTCTTCCTACCAATGGAATTTGCTCGGACAAGGAAAGGACTTCTTACATCAGTATGCTGGAACTGAGAGCAGTTCACCTGGCTCTTACAACCTTCTTCCCATTGAAAATAATAAACTCTCTCCTTGTCCAAACCAACAACACAACACAACTATGCATTACTTGAACAAGCAGGGAGGGACTCACTCCCTTCCTTTGTCTCTCGAGGCTCGAGCCATTTGGAAATGGTTAATAGCCATTTATCTCCCAGGTATTCAAAATACCCAAGCAGACTCTCTTTCGAAATTCCCACAAAAATCACGACTGAACCTGAAGCAACAAGGTCTTGGAAGAAATTTTTCAGGAATTGCAATGCCCTCAAATAGTCTTGTTCACAGACGCAAACAACAAGAAATGCAAAGATTACGCATCCAAGTTCATCCAACCAGAGTTGCAGGGGAATACCCTTCTTCTCCATTTAGCTAAATCTGGCCCACAGTTTTCTTCCATTAAAGATGTAATCTTGTGGCTATTACACCCTATAAAAAAATCTCCTTCGCAGACATCTTTTAAAATTCCAATGGTCCAAGATTTTTTAGAAGGACTTAAAAAGGTGTTCCCTCCAATTAGGTCACCGTCTCCTCCTTTGGATCTTAATATTGTCCTTTCCAAACTCCTTGGTCCACAATTTGAACTGATACATAAAGCTTCTTCGCAACATCTCACATGGATAGCGCCTTAGTGCACACGGACCAAAATGGTTTTGTGTCCGCTCGCACCACCTCGTTGATTCTGCGGAGATTCTTTAGAATCCTTGAGTATGCCCTGGAGTGCTGGCCTAGGTTGGGATGCTTGGTCCTAGATCTAGAGAAGGCCTTCGACTCTCTGGAGTGGCCTTTTACTGTTTGCGGACCTGCCGGGATCGGGCTTTGGGACTTAATTCCTTTGCCTCATACGTCTCCTATACACACTGCCGACCACCGGAGTAAAAACGAGGACCCTCATATCTGACGCAATCGAATTACACAGGGGCACGTGTCAGGGGTGCCCCCTCTCTCCATTACTGTTCTCCCTGGCAATAGAACTGTTGGTAGTGGACGTACACATGCAGGGCAAACTATGGGGAATAACCCTCAGTGATGGCACACATGCCATCTCACTTGATGTGGACAGTATACTCCTATACCTCAAGGATATGGGGGTGAGTGTCGGCACTCTGACGCACATCCTCAGTACATATGCTGAACTCTCTGGCCTACGAGTCAATTGGGCCAAGTCCTGCCTTGTTCCGCTGATCCTTGCAGCACTTGACCCACAGCTTATGTTGCTTGAGGTCCCAGTTACCTGCCACATTCAGGTGTCTGGGAATCAGGATGGATCACATGCACACAGACCTGCTGGATGGCAAATTTACGCATGTGGTCACATTGCTGAGAGCAGAAATGTCATTCTTGGCAACGCTTCCACAGTTGATGGCGGTGCGAGTAGCCCCCTGAAGATGGTTTTACTCCCTAGACTGTTAATTTTTTTTGCGAACCTGCCACTGTACATTCCACCTTTATTTGTTCAAATCCTTGAAAGTGCAGTCAGAACTTCATACGGACCACCTCTCGCTGCTAGATAGCACTCGATAAGCTATCTGCCGACTAGCTGTGGCGGCCTGGCAGTCTTAAACTCCGAGCACTACTATCTCACATCCCAGCTGTAGTGGGTGGTACGCTGGTTAGCTGGGTGGCAGCTGTCAGATACCACAGCTCTACTGCCTGCTTGGGGGACAACTAAAATGTTAGATTTGTTTCATACTTGCACTAAATTAACTCTACCCAAGCCCACACTCCTACAAGTAGCATGCTGATGTTAGTTTTGCAGCCTGTCCCTCACAGTAGGAACATTGACATACACTCCCTCATTGGCTCTGCTGGGAACACCGAGGGGGAAACGCATTATCTCCAGAACTGAGTTGACTTCCTGGCACGAAGCGGAGATACATAGTGTTGAGGACCTCTACGAAAACAGGAAACTACTCACTTGTGAAGCACTGATTGAAGGGGGAGGGCTTCAGCCTGACCTATTCCTCTTGTATAACTCGCTCATCAGAAAAATGCGTGGGGAGACATGGCAGTAGAGCCACCGATGCACAACAACGTGCTTGGCAGTGGCAGGCATCTGACTTGCTGGGTAGCTGAATACTTGCGCATGCACACATCACCGCCACTCACGTCACTCCGCGCTCATTGGGAGCACGATCTTGGTAGGCCATGCCCAGACAAGGAGTGGTCCATAATACTGGGGGGCCTGCTAGCGTTCCCAGGAACGCCCATTTCGGATTAATGCAGTTGTACATTGTTCACAGAGCCTATCTCACACCAGCCAGAATTAATGCATATTTTCACTGAGCGGGCTCTAAGTGCCCTTGATGTCACCTGGCCGACGCAGACCTTAAAAATATACTATGGTCTTGCCCTCGACTGCAATACATGACCTTGAGACAGCACAAGCGTGACACCCACCTCTGAGCCTGTGCCCTTGGCAGGGCTGGTCTCTTCCCCCTCCCCCCTTTGAACTTGCTGGGCCCCGAAACGCACTGAACCCAGCCTGAATGTGCCCTATGCACCACGAAGTTTTGAATACGAAGAAAGCTTGCTGTTATATGTTCCCGTTATATTTTATGGAGTCAAAACGCTGTTGGATGGGACCTCTGATCTATTGAGTATTCTGTCGGATATCCTTAAAGTTTGTTGGAAATGTCACGTTACCATGTACAAAATATGTTGTTTATCTCTGTTTATAGTTACATTAAGTATGTGAGAACTATGCACTTACTGCAATATTATGTACTATACAGGCTGATCTACCCTTAAGGATACCATTTACTTATGAAGGCTTATATCTGTCAGAGCTAGATCACCAAGCTCGCTGTTTAACAGATCGTATTCCACTGTAATGCGTTTATTGGAGCCCAGCTGACCATTGCATGAACTGTCAAATGTTGTACCTTTAAATTGTATTGTATTTTGATTGTCAAACTCAATAAACAGGTTTAAAAAAAAAAATGATGTTTAGGGATTCTTGCAGGATCTTCCATTTTGTGCACCTTGGAAGTGGATACGCATTAGCTGCTTGGAAAGTAAAAATATTTTTTGGGGTTGTTTAGTTTTGGAGAATATTCTCTTTGCAGCAGGATTGCCAGGCATATTAAAAAGAATGCAAAATAATGATGAAAATTACCGAATAGGAAAACAGTCCTTTAACTGGCACACTTCTCTAGTAATAGCAGATGATCTATTTTTTTTTTTTTTTTTTTTTTTTAACATATCTTTATTAGGTATGTAAACCAGAACAGATAAAAACATATGGGAGCTGATACAGTATACAAGCCTAGTGACCATCAATACAGTAACATTCATACAAGAACAATGCAGTGCAATCATTCTCAGAAGCGATCATTATATGGGAGAGATCTTTGTATCCGAGTTTTCACATTGCAAGGAAAACAGAGCAGTGGTATACATTCTAGGACATAATCAAGACCACCTCTTAGAGCCTATGGTGATCCGCCCACCCAACCAACACTCGCCGTAAATGAAGAGTAATTCATCAGCAATGTCTGAAAATCGTGAATATGTAAGATCTGTCCACAGTATTGTGGTCTGGTCCTTTTGTTCGTCTCTAGTATTTTCACCTCCAGTTTCTGCATCTATAAGTCCCAAATGGAGACTGCCTCCCCTCCCCAGTCTGTCACACTTCTGTGTTGAGCTTCTGCGAGCACTGCCGACTCTGCCTTGGCCCATCTCAGCATGATATGAAGCCAAGTCGTTGTCAGGTGCCTGTATGGATTTTCATGCCATAGTGATCTGAAGCTTGAACAGGATGAGTGCTAGATCGATGAGTCTATGGAGGTATTTGCCCTCCTTGGCTTGAGGCCAAATACCCAGTAAGCAACACTCTGGGGTGTAGGAAAATACCCTCTTTTTCACATGTTACTCCCATTTTCTTCCTGATGTCAGTGTGTTTGACTGTGTTCACTGGGATCCTGCTAACCAGGACCCCAGTGATTATACTCTCTCTCCTCTAAATGTTGTCACTGCATACTGGTAACCCAGTATTTCACCCAAAACTGGCATACTGGTCCCCCCTTATAAGTCCTCAGTATATGGTACCTAGGTACCCAGGGCATCCAGGAGATCCCTATGGTCTGCAGCATTTCTTTTGCCACCCATAGAGAACCCATGCAAAGGCTTCTACAGGACTGCTATTGCAGCCTGTGTGAAAAGGTGCATGCACCCTTTCACTGCCATTTACACTGCACCAGGTCACTTATAAGTCACCCCTATTGCAGGCCTTCCAGCCCTGAAGGTAGGGTGCAGAGTACCTGTGTGTGAGGGCACCCCTGCACTAGCAGAGGTGCCCCCACGACCTCCAGGACCATTTTCCCTGACTTTGTGAGTTTGGGGACACCATTTTACGCTTGCACTGGACATAGGTCACCACCTATGTCCAGCTTCAAAATGGTAACTCCGAATATGGCCATGTTTGGTGTCCAACATGTTGGAAACACACGCCAAGGCTTTTGCAAGCATTGGTTGCATGATTCCAAGGACTCTGGGGGCTCCTTTGACAACCCCCAGTACTGCCATTACAGCCTTCTGAGGTTTTCCAAGCAGCACCAGCTGCTACCACCTCTGACAGGTTTCTGCCCTCCTGTTGCTTGAACAGCACAATCCCAGGAAGGCAGAACTAAGGATTTCCTTTTGGAGAGGGGTCTTACATCCTCTCCTTTTGAAAATAGGTGTTACATGCTTTGGAGAAGTAGCCTCCCCAAGCCTCTGGAAATGCTTTGATGGGTACAGATTGTGCCCTCCTTGCATAATCCAGTCTACACAAGTTCAGGGACCCCCAGTCCCTGCTCTGGGGTTAAACTGGACAGAGAAAAGGGGAGTGACCACCCCTCTGTCCAGCACCACCCACGGGTGGTGCTCAGAGTTCCTGCAGAGGGTCTCTGGGTTTTGCCATCTTGGAATCCAAGTTGCCATGGAACTCTGGGAGCATCTGAGTGGCCAGAGCCAGCAGGTGACGTCAGAGCCCTCCCCCGAAAGGTGCTTACCTGTTTAGCTGACCAGTCACCATTTCAGGGCTATTTAGGGTCTCTCTTGGGTAGTTCTTCAGATTTGGATTGCAAGACTCCAGCAGGAATCCTCTGCATCCTTTACTTTACCTTCTTACTGAAGAAACTGCATCTGGACCCTCCAGGAACTGTACGAACTGCAACAAAGAAGCAAAGACTGCTTCTGCAACATTGTATCTTCAGGTCCTGCCAGCAACTGCAACTGTTTCCAGGCCGTGCATCCTCCGAGGACAGCGAGTCTTCAGCATGCACCAGAAAAATAAAGGGCTCGCTGAAGGAAAGTACCATCTTGCCTGGCATGTTACCCCCATATTTCACTGTATATATGTTGTTTTAGTCTGTGTCACTGGGACCCTGCCAGGCAGGACCCCAGTGCTCATAAGTATGTGCCCTGTATGTGTTCCCTGTGTGATGATTAACTGTCTCACTGAGGCTCTGCTAACCAGAACCTCAGTGGTTATGCTCTCTCTGCTTTCCAAATTGTCACTAACAGGCTAGTGACCAATTTCACCAATTCACATTGGCATACTGGAACACCCTTATAATTCCCTAGTATATGGTACTGAGGTACCCAGGGTATTGGGGTTCCAGGAGATCCCTATGGGCTGCAGCATTTCTTTTGCCACCCATAGGGAGATCTGACAATTCTTACACAGGCCTGCCAGTGCAGCCTGAGTGAAATAACGTCCACGTTATTTCACAGCCATTTACCACTGCACTTAAGTAACTTATAAGTCACCTATATGTCTAACCTTCACCTGGTGAAGGTTGGGTGCAAAGTTACTTAGTGTGAGGGCACCCTGGCACTAGCCAAGGTGCCCCCACATCGTTCAGGGCAAATTCCCCAGACTTTGTGAGTGCGGGGGACACCATTACACGCGTGCACTATACATAGTATAGCGTCACAATGGTAACTCCGAACATGGCCATTTAACATGTCTAAGATCATGGAATTGTCACCCCAATGCCATTCTGGCATTGGGGAGACAATTCCATGATCCCCCGGGTCTCTAGCACAGAACCCGGGTACTGCCAAACTGCCTTTCCGGGGTCTCCACTGCAGCTGCTGCTGCCAACCCCTCAGACAGGTTTCTGCCCTCCTGGTGTCCAGGCAGCCCTGGCCCAGGAAGGCAGAACAAAGGATTTCCTCTGAGAGAGGGTGTGACACCCTCTCCCTTTGGAAATAGGTGTGATGGCTGGGGAGGAGTACCCTCCCCCAGCCTCTGGAAATGCTTTGATGGGCACAGATGCTGCCCATCTCTGCATAAGCCAGTCTACACCGGTTTAGGGATCCCCCAGCCCTGCTCTGGCGCGAAACTGGACAAAGGAAACGGGAGTGACCACTCCCCTGACCTGCACCTCCCAGGGGAGGTGCCCAGAGCTCCTCCAGTGTGTCCCAGACCTCTGCCATCTTGGAAACAGAGGTGTTGCTGGCACACTGGACTGCTCTGAGTGGCCAGTGCCAGCAGGTGACATCAGACTCCTTCTGATAGGCTCTTACCTCTCTTAGTAGCCAATCCTCCTTCCTAGGTAGCCAAACCTCCTTTTCTGGCTATTTAGGGTCTCTGCTTTGGGGAATTCTTGAGATCCCGAATGCAAGAGCTCACCAGAGTTCCTCTACATCTCCCTCTTCACCTTCTGCCAAAGGATCGACTGCTGACTGCTCAGGACGCCTGCAAAACCGCAACAAAGTAGCAAAGACGACTACTGCAACCTTGTATCGCTTCATCCTGCTGGCTTTCTCGCCTGTTTCCTGGTGGTGCATGCTCTGGGGGTAGCCTGCCTCCTTCTTGCACCAGGAGCACTGAAGAAATCTCCTGTGGGTCGACGGAATCTTCCCCCTGCAACCGCAGGCAACAAAAGACTGCATCACCGGTCCTCTGGGTCCCCTCTCAGCACGACGAGCGTGGTCCCTGGAACTCGGCAACTCTGTCCAAGCGACTCTCACAGTCAAGTGACTCTTCAGTCCAAGTTTGGTGGAGGTAAGTCCTTGCCTCCCCATGCTAGACTGCATTGCTGGGTACCGCGTGATTTGCAGCGGCTCCGGCTCCTGTGCACTCTTCCAGGATTTCCTTCGTGCACAGCCAAGCCTGGGTCCCCGACACTCTAACCTGCAGTGCACAACCTTCTGAGTTGTCCTCCGGCGTCGTGGGACTCCATTTTCTGACTTTGGGTGGACTCCGGTTCACTCCTCTTCTAAGTGCCTGTTCCGGTACTTCTGCGGGTGCTGCCTGCTTCTGTGAGGGCTCCCTGACTTGCTGGGCGCCCCCTCTGTCTCCTCATCCAAGTGGCGACATCCTGGTCCCTCCTGGGCCACAGCAGCATCCAAAAACCCTAACCGCGACCCTTGCAGCTAGCAAGGCTTGTTTGCGGTCTTTCTGCGTGGGAACACCTCTGCAAGCTTCTTCACGACGTGGGACATCCATCCTCCAAAGGGGAAGTTCCTAGTCCTCTTCGTTCTTGCAAAACACCAAGCTTCTTCCATCCGGTGGCAGCTTCCTTGCACCCTCAGCTGGCATTTCCTGGGCATCTGCCCACTCTCGACACTGTCGCGACTCTTGGACTTGGTCCCCTTGTCTTACAGGTACTCAGGTCCAGAAATCCGCTGTTGTTGCATTGCTGGTGTTGGTTTTCCTTGCAGAATCCCCCTATCACGACTTCGGTGCTCTCTGGGGGTTGTAGGTGCACTTTACACCTACCTTACAGGGTCTTGGGGTGGGCTATTTTTCTATCCCTCACTGTTTTCTTACAGTCCCAGCGACCCTCTACAAGCTCACATAGGTTTGGGGTCCATTCGTGGTTCGCATTCCACTTTTGGAGTATATGGTTTGTGTTGGCCCTATACCTATGTGCTCCTATTGCAATCTATTGTAACGTTACACTGCTTGCATTACTTCCTTTTGCTATTACTGCATAATTTTGGTATTGTGTACATATATCTTGTGTATATTTGGCATCCTCATACTGAGGGTACTCACTGAGATACTTTTGGCATATTGTCATAAAAATAAAGTACCTTTATTTTTAGTACTTCTGTGTATTGTGTTTTCTTATGATATTGTGCATATGACACCTGTGGTATAGTAGGAGCTTTGCATGTCTCCTAGTTCAGCCTAAGCTGCTCTGCTATAGCTACCTTCTATCAGCCTAAGCTGCTAGAAACACCTCTTCTACACTAATAAGGGATAACTGGACCTGGCACAAGGTGTAAGTACCTCTGGTACCCACTACAAGCCAGGCCAGCCTCCTACACTCACCCTTGAAGTGAAGGAGTTACTTCCCTGCTTCAGCAGGCACCCCTCTGCAGCGACAACTTGTGGCATGGGTCCCCACTCCTGATGAAGTGCGTGAATCCAGCAATACGGGTGGCAGACTGAAGTGCTCCTGACGTCCAACTGTCCAACTTTGGTGGAGGTAAGAGCTTGCCTCCCCATGCAAGACAGTACCCTGTGCACCACGTTTTTTGCAGTTGCCAAGACTTGTTGGCATCCTTCCACAAAGTTCTTCGTACACCATGCAGCTCCGGCCCCCAGCACTCCATACTGCGACGCACAGCTTCCTGAGTGGCTCTCCGGCGGCGTGGGATCCCTTTGTGTAGTGCTGCGTGGGCCTTTATTTGCACCTTCTTTCCCATGCTGTGGGACTCCTGTGCGCGCTGCCTGGTCTTCTGAGGGCTCTCTGAGTTGCTGAGAGCCCCCTCTGATTCCCCATTCTGGCTAGAGTCTACCAGTCCCTCCTGGTCCCGGGCAATGACATTTTCCGCTAACCACGAGCTTTGCATGTGCCAAGGCTTTTTGCCGGAATTCAGCGACGCAAACCAGACTGCAATCATCCATCCGGCGTGGGACATCATCTGCACCAACCAGGAACCCGCATCAGTCTTCTTGGGTGCAGTACTGACTGTTGTTCTTCACCAGTGGTTCTTCTTTTGCTCCTTCATCCGGGTTAGCAGGGGCTCCTGTTCTTCCTGGACTCTTCAGTGCTTCTTCGACTTGGTCCCCTTCTTCCACGGGTCTTCAGGTCCAGGAATCCATCGTTGGTGTCTTGCAGTCTCTTCTGGTTCTTGCATAATCTTCTTTCTTGTGTTCTTGTGTGTTCTAGGAAAGTTACTGTGATCTACACCTGCTTTCCTGGGCTCTAGGGTGGATTCTATTACTTATCTTTGGTGTTTTCTAATACACCCAGTGCCCATCTACACACTACACTTGTCTAGTTGGGAAACCGTCATTCACATTCCACTTTCTTAGCATATTGTTTGTGTTCCCCCCAGGCCCATTTCTAACTATTGTGATTTTCATTATTTGCACTAACTGTTTTTACAGCTATTTGTGTATACTAGGGTATATAATTTGTGTATTACTTACCTTCTAAGGGAGTATGGTCTTTTTGACATTTGTGTCACCAAAATGAAGTCCCTTTATTTTTGTAACCGTGAGTATTTTCTCTCATGTGTGTGAGTACTGTGTGACTACAGTGGTATTGCATGAGCTTTGCATGTCTCCTAGTTAGGCCTTGCTGCTCATCCTCCCGTAGAGAGCCTGGCTTCTAGACACTGCCTACAATTTACTAATAAGTGATAACTGGACCTGGTATAAGTTATAAGTACCTTAGGTACCCACTACAAACCAGACCAGCCTCCTACATGGGGTAGGTGGGCCCGCAGTGTTGGCTAAGGATGATGTGATCAGCGCCACCTCTGTCCAGGCTAGCTGTACACCTGGGCAGTCCCATACCATGTGTAGAAAGCCCACATCCGTGGCCCCATATGGTGGGCAACTGAGGTTGGCCACCGGGAACATGTGGGAAATGTGATGGGATGTGGGGTGTAAGGTATGTCTGAAGTTAGTAGTTGATTTGAGTAAAACATAAACTTGTATTTCTAGAGACGCCTTTAATATGGTGCATGGTTTATCCATCAAGGGGCGACTGAGATCTGCCACCCAACTCTCCTTACCTCTAATGGCTTGTCCATGTTCCCAGAGGGTTGCATAAAGGGCAGTGATGATCGTGCCTGTACCCTCGTATGCCAACACTGTCTTAGGTTCCGCTAGTTCACGACCCCACATGGAAGCTAACATGGCAAACAATCCCGTAGGTTAGGAACTGTCCAGCTGGGAAATGTAAAACTTGTCTGTGAGGTCAGAGAAGGGGCTTAACGCTGTGTCAATGTAGAAGTCCCCTATTCAAGTCACTCCTGCTTCCTTCCAACTAGTCATATCTTGGGTGCGCAGGAAACCTTGTAAGGCCAGCATCTGCCATAGTCTTATCAACTGTCAGTGCGAAGGGGAAGTGCTGCAGCTTTGGACGCATGCCTGCCAGCATCGTCTGGATACTGTCATCTGTGGTGAGTGTCCTGGGAGGCAGAGGATGAGGGCTCTGTATAAATGTGGATCCCCACAAGAATACCCTTGAACTCTGCTCTTTCAACACACGGGGTCGTCCCCAACCACCGCAGGGGCCACTGCAACTGGGCAGCTGCGAAGTAAAATGCAAAATCCCCCTTATAGTGGGTGGTATAATTTCTCAAGAGCGACCCAGCATCACTTCCTGCTCCATATGAGATCTACCGATATCCATTGTAACTCAGAGAAGAAATGTCTAGGGAGGCACTAGTGGAAGTGCCGAAAAACAGTAGAAGAGAGTGGTTAACACCAGCATCTTCAGTATGGCCACTCAGCCCATAAGGGACAATGGGAGAGACATCCAAAATGGCAACAAACCGAGCCAATGGCCCTGTGGAGGTTCTCTGCAAAGAGGTCTGCATCAGAGTGATATACCTTAATACCTAAGTATTTAAAGATGTTGCATTGTCATTGGATGCACACCAGCAGGAGAGCACATTGCTTGGGGGGTGGGGTGTGCAATTACAGGTTTTGCCCAGTTCATCCGCAATCCATCCAGACATTGCCCCAATGTCCTCTAGCAACGCCATCACCTCAGGCAGCAAGGTTGCCAGGTCTTTCAGATAAATTAGCGAGTCCTCTGCATATAGGGAGACAATATTGTGGACTCCCCAAATCTGTCTACCAGTCGTCGGCACACATATGCAGGCAAAGGGCTCCATGGCCAGTGCACCAAGAAAAGTAGAGGGGGCATCCTTATTGGTTGCCTCTACAGATGTCAAATTTATAATGTACCGACTGGTCTTAACTCTCACGCAGTGGTGTCCGTAGAGGACCCTGAGCGACTTGATATAGCCTGGTCCCACCTGCATCACTTCAAATTTCACAAATAGGTAATATCATCCCAGAGTGTCAAATGCATTCTCTCTATCAAGTGACATTGCCTTGTGAACACCAGTGGTATGGAACCCTGCACGCAGTAGTCGTAGTAAGTGATGGATATAAAGGGAAGGTGCTTTGTTCCGATATGAAACCCGTTTGGCCCTCATGCACCAGAGTCCTAATAAGAGGAAGCAGAATGTTCGCTAAAGCTTTCCCTAATATTTTGCAGTCAAGGTTCAGCATCGAGAATGGTCTTTTGATTTCACATATAGTAGGTGTTGGCCTGGTTTGGGGAGGACTACTGTAAAGAGCTTCATGGAGCGTGTCTGGGAGTTGTCCATAGTCTCAGGCCTTGTTAAAGACTTCAAGGAGTTTAGGCATTAGGATGGCACTGTAGGTGAAGTTATGCTGTATCGGTAGGCCATCTATGCCCAGAGTTTTATGGCTAGCAATTTGCAAGACGGCTAGACGTAGCTTGTCGGGTTGAAGAGGGGAATCCAAGTCAGCTATCTGTGCCACATTGAGTCTGTGGAGAGGTAGCTCTGGAAGGTAATCGTGTAGGGTGAAGCCAGATAAGCCAGCCACCACCACGTAGAGGGAACTGCAGTACTCGACAAAGGTCGCTTTCATGTCGTGCAGTGTATTGAGTATCGTGCCATATGCCACCTGTATCGCACCAGGCAGTGGGAGCGAGTGGTCATCGTGCCTGTGTCACGACTCACGTGCTGCTTACGCCTGGAATCCGCAGATAGAGTGGCGTGGGTCTTGAAGGTTCGGCTTTGGCCCAGAAAGGGGCGACTCTTTCTAGTAGCCACGGTGCTGTAGGCAATGGAAACGCCAAGAACAGACCGTGCCCTTTAGAAATAGCGCCAGAGGGAAAAAAAACCTAAAAAGGGGAAAAACCTCCAAACAGTAGATTCCTGAAACAAGAACAAAAACCAGGAATCAAAAAGAAACAAAAATGCAGGTAAACACGAAATTGGACAAGATTCAGAACCGAAGGCAAAGAATCAGGAGCGAAGACCCAATCAGAGCAGATAGTGTTGCAGCGCAAGGAAAGGAAGAAAACAGAGCCCTTAAATACCAAGAAACAGGAAATGACCAACAGGAAGTAAAAGGACACCATCTTAGATAGGGAAAAGTGCATAGGACAGAATAGAGTAGGAACCATAGAGAATAGGGAACAAGGAATGCTGGGAAGAAAAAGGTAACATGGAAGGGGGAAAAGACATAAAGAAAGTACAATAAAATGCCTCAAAGAAGAAAAGAAGAAAAAAGAACAGGTAAGGAGGGGTCAGGGGGTACCAGGGACGCAAGAAAAAGCAGAGCGAGGCCCCAAGCAAAATCTGGGGCCTCGCGAGGTGCACAGAAGGCTCGGGCGCGCCGCGTCCTGAGGACGTGCTGTGCGGCGCGAGCTGAATGCTCGGCTCGCGGTGCGGCGCAACAGTAGGTCCCCCCCCCGAAGGCCCAGGTTTGAAGGGAAACAAACGATGAAAACGAGAAATCAGAAGAGGTGCGTGAACAGAAGATGCATCTTCCCAAGAGCATTCACTAAGAGGATATCCCTTCCAGTGAATCAAATACTGAAGACGCCTGTGAAAAAGGCGAGAGTCACAAATTTCCTGAACCTCATATTCAGGTACATCATTCACCAACACAGGAGGAGGACAAGGAAACTGACGAGAGAAAGAGTCAGGTACATAAGGTTTGAGCTGGGACACATGAAAGACCGGATGAATCTTCCAAGTATGATGCAAGCGAAGACGGACAGTGACAGGATTGATCAACTGAAGAATACGGAAAGGCCCGTAATAGCGAGGTGTGAACTTATTAAGAGAAAGACGTGAGGGCAAGAATTTGGAGGAAAGCCAGACTTTATCTTGAGGGTGATAATCTGGAGTGGGTCCACGTTTCTTATCTGCGATCTTTTTCATATATCTCTTGGTGTTCAATAAATTAGATCTAATTAGCCTATGGATTTGCAGGAGACGTTTGGAAAAAGATGTAATTGCAGGCAGAGGAGAGGTAGATTGAGGAGAAGTAGGAAAAGAGGTAGGATGATAGCCATAGGAACAGAAAAAAGGAGTGACCTTGGAGGCACTATGGACAGTATTGTTGTAGGAAAATTCAGCAATAGGGAGATAAGTGTTCCAGTTGCTTTGGGTAGAATTACAAAAACAGCAAAGGTATTGCTCTAATCCTTGGTTCAGACGCTCGGTTTGTCCATTGGTCTGAGGATGGAAACCGGATGAGAGTGCTATATTGATAGTTAGTGTCTTGCAAAAATATTTCCAAAACCCGGGAAATATACTGAGGTCCTCTGTCAGATACAATGGTATGTGGAAGTCCATGGAGACGGAAAATATGGTCGATAAATATCTGGCTCAATTCTTGGGATGTAGGTAACTTTTTTAGAGCAGTGAAGTGAGCCATCTTTGTAAAGGAATCAACAGTGACCATGATAACCTGGTGTTCGATGGCATCTGTCGCTGTAGATACGCATGTTTTGCATAGCTCGCCATCTGGTGTTGGGTCGGAGTGTTACAAGTTGTTTTTCTTCGAAGAAGTCTTTCGAGTCACGGGACCGAGTGACTCCTCCTTTTGTCTCCATTGCGCATGGGCGTCGACTCCATCTTCGATTGTTTTTTTTCCGCCATCGGGTTCGGACGTGTTCCTGTCGCTCCGAGTTTCGGAACGGAAAAACAGCTAAATTTCGGAAGATTTACGTCGGTATTGTTGCGTTCGGGATCGGCGTAGTTAGAATCAACACCGCATCGAAGAGCTCCGGAGCCCTTCGGGGTAGTTTTCGATCCCCCGTCAGGGCCTGCTCGGCCCGACCGCGTGTAGAAGAACGCCAATGGAACGGACCCCGTTCCGTTTCTGTCCCAAATGCCACAACAAATACCCCTATACAGACCAACACTTGGTCTGTAACCTGTGCCTGTCACCTGAGCACAGTGAAGACACTTGTGAGGCCTGTCATGCGTTCCGGTCCCGAAAAACACTCCGAGACCGTCGAGCCAGAAGACTTCAAATGGCGTCCACGCCGACAGCCCACCGAGAGTTCGAGATACAAGAAGAGGAAGAAACCTTTTCGATACACGAATCGGACTCCGAGGAATTCGACGATCCACGAACCGTGAGTAAGACGTCGAAAAGCACTCATAAGAAGATTGTCAAGGCCCAGGGGACGCCACTGCCACCAGGCCATGGCTCCACCCATAAATTCGGTGACCGACTGTCGGCACCGAAAAAGGCCCAAACAGTGCTGAGACCGTCCGACTCCGGTCGAGACACCGGCACGCAGCCTTCTCGGGACCGAGAAAGTGCTGGAGACATACATCGACACCGAGATAGCGGTGTAGACACGGCTCGACGCCGAGACAGCGGCACCAACGAAGATCGACGCCGAGATGTTTCGACTCCGAAAAAGAAAAAAGTCACCTCGGAGCCGAAAAAAGATGCAGACAGGGTTTCGGTGCCAAAACAACCTGCAGCCGACCCAGTTTCAGGCTCTTATACAGAAGAGCAATCAATGACCTCCCAAATGCGAAAGCATAGGTTTGAGGAAGACCTGCAATCCACCGATGTAGACCATACGCAGAAACGTATTTTTATACAGCAGGGGACAGGAAAGATAAGCACCCTTCCCCCTATTAGGAGAAAGAGAAGACTGGAATTTCAAACTGACCAAACACCACAAACAAAAATGGTGAAAAGGGTTACTCCGCCACCCTCTCCTCCACCTATAATTCACGTCTCACCAGCACAAACTCCATCACATTCCCCGGCTCACACCACCATGAGCCAAGGTGACCAGGATCAGGACGCATGGGACTTATACGACGCCCCTGTGTCAGATAACAGTCCGGAGGCATACCCTACAAAGCCATCACCACCAGAAGACAGTACTGCATATTCTCAGGTGGTGGCTAGAGCAGCACAATTCCACAATGTAAGCCTCCACTCAGAACAAGTCGAGGATGACTTTCTATTCAACACCCTCTCCGCCACCCACAGCTCCTACCAAAGCCTGCCTATGCTCCCTGGTATGCTTCGGCACGCAAAAGACATCTTTAAGGAGCCGGTCAAAAGTAGGGCAATCACACCAAGGGTGGAAAAAAAGTATAAAGCGCCTCCTACAGACCCTATTTTCATAACTTCACAGCTGCCACCAGATTCTGTTGTTGTAGGAGCAGCTAGGAAAAGGGCCAACTCCCACACATCTGGGGATGCACCACCCCCAGATAAGGAAAGCCGCAAGTTCGATGCAGCTGGAAAGAGAGTCGCAGCACAAGCTGCAAACCAGTGGCGCATCGCTAACTCACAGGCACTACTTGCGCGCTATGACAGAGCCCATTGGGATGAGATGCAACATCTCATTGAACATCTACCCAAAGACCTACAAAAGAGGGCAAAGCAAGTGGTTGAAGGACAGAACATTTCAAACAACCAGATACGCTCCTCCATGGACGCAGCAGACACAGCTGCAAGAACAATAAATACATCTGTGACCATCAGAAGGCATGCATGGCTACGAACGTCTGGGTTTAAACCAGAGATTCAGCAGGCAGTTCTCAATATGCCATTCAACGAAAAAGAACTGTTCGGTCCAGAAGTGGACACGGCGATTGAGAAACTTAAAAAGGACACGGACACTGCTAAAGCCATGGGCGCACTCTACTCCCCGCAGAGCGGAGGAAATTACAGCACCTTCCGCAAAACACCCTTTAGAGGGGGGTTTCGGGGTCAGGCCACACAAGCCAGCACCTCACAGGCAGCACCATCCAGTTACCAGGGACAGTACAGGGGAGGCTTTCGGGGCCAATATAGAGGAGGGCAATTCCCTAGGAATAGGGGAAAATTTCAAAGCCCCAAAACCCCTACAACTAAGCAGTGACTCACATGTCACTCACCCCCTCCACACAACACCAGTGGGGGGAAGAATAGGTCATTATTACAAAGCATGGGAGGAAATCACTACAGACACTTGGGTTCTAGCAATTATCCAAAATGGTTATTGCATAGAATTTCTACAATTCCCTCCAAACATACCACCAAGAGCACAAAATTTATCAAAACATCATTCCGAGCTCCTGGAGATAGAAGTTCAAGCACTATTGCAAAAGAACGCAATCGAGTTAGTACCAAACACACAAATAAACACAGGAGTTTATTCACTGTACTTCTTAATACCAAAGAAGGACAAAACGCTAAGACCAATCCTAGACCTAAGAATACTAAACACATACATCAAATCAGACCACTTTCACATGGTCACACTACAAGAAGTGTTACCATTGCTGAAACTACACGACTACATGACAACATTAGACCTCAAAGTCGCGTATTTCCATATACCAATACATCCATCGCACAGGAAATACCTAAGGTTTGTATTCAACGGAATACACTACCAATTCAAGGTACTGCCTTTCGGCAACCGCACCAAGAGTCTTTACCAAAGTCTTTACCAAATGTCTAGCAGTAGTCGCTGCACACATCAGAAGGCAGCAAATACATGTATTCCCGTATCTAGACGACTGGCTAATCAAGACCCATTCGTTAATAACGTGCTCACACCACACAAATCAAATTATACAAACCCTCTACAAACTAGGGTTCACAGTCAACTTCGCAAAATCCAACATTCTGCCGCGCAAGGTACAACAATACCTAGGAGCCATAATAAACACAACAATAGGAGTAGCCACTCCAAGTCCACAAAGAATTCAAAATTTCAACAACATCATACAACGCATGTATCCAACACAAAAAATACAAGCAAAGATGATATTACAACTCCTAGGCATGATGTCTTCATGCATAGCCATTGTCCCAAACGCAAGACTGCACATGAGGCCCTTACAACAGTGCCTAGCATCACAGTGGTCACAAGCACAGGGTCACCTTACAGATCTGGTGTTAATAGACCGCCAAACTTACCTCTCGCTTCTATGGTGGAACAATATAAATTTAAACAAAGGGCGGCCTTTCCAAGACCCAGTGCCACAATACGTAATAACAACAGATGCTTCCATGACAGGGTGGGGAGCACACCTCGATCAACAAAGCATACAAGGACAATGGAACGTACATCAAACAAAACTGCATATAAATCACCTAGAACTGCTAGCAGTTTTTCAAGCACTAAAGGCTTTTCAACCAATAATAGTTCACAAATACATTCTCGTCAAAACAGACAACATGACAACAATGTATTATCTAAACAAACAAGGGGGGACGCACTCAACGCAATTGAGCCTGCTGGCACAAAAGATATGGCGTTGGGCAATTCACAACCAAATTCGCCTAATAGCACAATTTATCCCAGGAATTCAGACACAACTCGCAGACAATCTCTCTCGAGATCACCAACAGGTCCACGAATGGGAAATTCACCCCCAAGTTCTGAACACTTACTTCACGCTCTGGGGAACACCTCAAATAGACTTGTTTGCGACAAAAGAGAACGCAAAATGCCAAAACTTCGCATCCAGATACCCACACAGGCAGTCCCACGGCAATGCCCTATGGATCAACTGGTCAGGGATATTTGCCTACGCTTTTCCTCCTCTCCTTCCTTATCTGGTAAACAAACTCAGTCAAAACAAACTCAAACTCATATTAATAGCACCAACTTGGGCAAGGCAACCCTGGTACACAACGCTGCTAGACCTATCAGTAGTACCCCACATCAAACTGCCCAACAGGCCGGATCTGTTAACACAACACAACCAAACGATCAGACACCCAGATCCAGCATCGCTGAATCTAGCAATCTGGCTCCTGAAATCCTAGAATTTGGACACTTACAACTTACCCAAGAATGTATGGAAGTCATAAAGCAAGCCAGAAGGCCATCCACCAGGCACTGCTATGCCAGTAAATGGAAGAGGTTTGTTTGCTACTGCCATATTAATCAAATCCAACCATTACACGCAACCCCAAAACATGTAGTGGGTTACTTGCTTCACTTACAAAAATCTAACCTAGCTTTCTCTTCCATTAAAATACACCTTGCAGCAATATCTGCATACCTGCAGCCTACCTATTCAACTTCCCTATATAGGATACCAGTCATTAAAGCATTCATGGAGGGCCTTAAAAGAATTATTCCACCAAGAACACCACCTGTTCCTTCATGGAACCTAAATGTTGTCCTAACTAGACTTATGGGTCCACCTTTTGAACCCATGCACTCTTGCGAAATACAGTTCCTAACATGGAAGGTTGCATTTCTCATCGCCATTACCTCTCTAAGAAGAGTAAGCGAGATTCAGGCGTTTACAATACAAGAACCTTTTATACAACTACACAAAAATAAGGTCGTCCTAAGGACTAATCCTAAATTTCTACCAAAAGTTATTTCACCGTTCCATCTAAATCAAACAGTGGAACTTCCAGTGTTCTTCCCACAGCCAGATTCCGTAGCTGAGAGGGCACTACATACTTTAGATGTCAAAAGAGCATTAATGTATTACATTGACAGAACAAAGAGCTTCAGGAAAACTAAACAGCTATTTATTTTATTCCAAAAACCTCATGCAGGAAACCCAATATCAAAACAAGGTATAGCCAGATGGATAGTTAAATGCATCCAAATCTGCTACCTTAAAGCTAAACGACAACTGCCCATTACACCAAGGGCACACTCAACCAGAAAGAAAGGTGCTACCATGGCCTTTCTAGGAAACATCCCAATGCAAGAAATATGTAAGGCAGCCACATGGTCTACGCCTCACACATTCACCAAGCACTACTGTGTAGACGTGTTATCCGCACAACAAGCCACAGTAGGTCAAGCCGTATTAAGAACATTGTTTCAGACTACTCCCACTCCTACAGGCTGAGCCACCGCTTTGGGGAGATAACTGCTTACTAGTCTATGCAAAACATGCGTATCTACAGCGACAGATGCCATCGAACTGAAAATGTCACTTACCCAGTGTACATCTGTTCGTGGCATCAGTCGCTGTAGATTCGCATGTGCCCACCCGCCTCCCCGGGAGCCTGTAGCAGTTTGGAAGGTACCTTCAACTATTTGTATATATATTATTTTAACCTTAAATAGGTACATACTTAGTCACTCCATTGCATGGCCACTATTACTACAATACAACTCCTACCTCACCCTCTGCGGGGAAAAACAATCGAAGATGGAGTCGACGCCCATGCGCAATGGAGACAAAAGGAGGAGTCACTCGGTCCCGTGACTCGAAAGACTTCTTCGAAGAAAAACAACTTGTAACACTCCGACCCAACACCAGATGGCGAGCTATGCAAAACATGCAAATCTACAGCGACTGATGCCACGAACAGATGTACACTGGGTAAGTGACATTTTCATTCCAGCTGATGGTGGAAGTGAACACATCAAGTCAGTAGAAATAGTATGCCATGGAGCTGGTGGAACAGGCAAAGGCTGTAGTAATCCTGCAGGTCTGGTACGGGGAATCTTGACTTGAGCACATATGGGACAAGCCTGAACGTATCTTTCAACATCTGACTTCCAGGTAGGCCACCAGAAAGATCGCGAGAGAAGTTCTTGTGTGGCCTTGATGCCTCTATGACCAGCAACCGTTGAATCATGGCACATCTGTAATGCCTTGTCTCGAACTCTGTTAGTAGGGAGGAATAACAGATTCTGATGATAATAGTATCCTTCCTTCTTGCATAAAAAGGTTCTTAGTTTCTCTACTTCGCTGTTAGACAGGCTGGAGTACTCCAGTTGTACCTCCTCCAGAAAAGATTGAGCAACTCCAATGATCTTACTAGGTTCCAGTAGATACTGAGATGGGGAAGGAGTACAATCTGGATAACGGCGAGACAGAGCATCAGCCAGAATGTTTTGGGATCCAGGAATATAGGTGATGTAAAAATCATACTGACTGAAGAAAAAGGCCCAACTGGCCTGGCGACTATTCTGGCATACAAAATTACGTAGACATTGTAGATTACGGTGGTCTGTTCTCACCTCAAAAGGCTCCTTGGAACCCATTAGAAACGGTCTCCATTCTAGGCAGGCTGTTTTCAGAGCTAATAACTCCCTTTCTAGTACTGAGTAATGTTGTTCTGCTGTGGAGAGTATATGGGATAAATAGAAAACAGGATGTTCAAGACCATCATCTTCTTGTTGTTGGAGTAAGACAGCTCCAATAGCTCTTTCGGAAGCATCGGTAACTACAATAAACTGTTTGTTGGTATCTGGATGTCTTAAGATGGGGGCTTGAGTGAAAGCCTTCTTTAAATCTTGAAAAGCTGTTTCAGCCGCCTTAGTCCAGACAAACCCCTTCTTTAAATTTTCCTTCTTTAAAGTATGAGTTATATGGCTGGTCTGTTTAGCAAAGTCTAGAATGAACTGCCGATAAAAATGTGCTAATCCTATGAAACATTGTGTTTCTTTAATAGAAGAGGGAGAAGGCCAATCGAGAATTGCTTGTACTTTTTCTTGGTCCATAGCTATGCCGGTGGGACTTAAATGATAACCCAGATATTTGACTTCCGTCTTATCGAACTCACATTTTTCGGGTTTACAGAATAGTTGATGTGCCCGGAGTCTTTGAAGGACTTGTTTCACATGGGAAGAATGGAGTTCGGGATGTTTGGAATAAATAAGGATATCGTCTAAGTAGATTACAACTGTCTGGTTCAAGAGATCAGAAAATATTGAGTCCATAAATCTTTGAAATATTGCGGGGGCATTCGTAAGACCAAATGGCATGACCTTGTACTCAAAATGACCAAACACTCGTCTCCTTCCTTAATACGTAAGAGGTGGTAGGCTCCCCGAAGATCCAATTTGGTAAAACGTTGAGCCCCTCTGACTGCCTCTAGAATATCCTTGATGAGGGGCAAAGGATAACGATCCTTTATAGTTATCTTATTCAGGCCTCGAAAATCCAGGCAAGGATGAAGATCTTTAGTCTTCTTGGGTACAAAAAAGAGAGGAGCCCCTGCCGGAGAAGACGATGGAACAATAAGACCACTCTGTACATTTTCCTCCAGATACTCCTTTTGAACTTCCTTTTCAGGGTCCGTGAGAGAATACATCCTTCCAAAGGGAACGACAGTTCCAGGTTCCAAGGGAATAGCACAATCGTACTCTCGATGTGGAGGTAATACAGGTCTGGATGGTTTTTGGAACACATCTTGAAACTCTAAATAGTGTTCAGGGACTCCTTGGACTGTATTGATGGAATATTCCGTAGTACTTTTAATAGGTGTTAATCTGTTCGGTGACCAATATTTGTTGGAAGCAAAACAGTTCTCATGGCAAAACTGTGAGGACAAGGAAATAGTCCGGGTTACCCAGTTCACATACGGATTATGTCTTGTAAACCACGGAATTCCGAGAATGATGGTATGGTTGGGAGATGAAATGAGATCAAAGGAGATGTGTTCTTGATGATTACCAAACTGTAAATTTAACATCAAGGTCGTAGTATCGACTGGACCAGAGGATATCAAGGATCCATCCACTGTGTGCACTTGTTCAGGGATGTCTTTGGGTTGTGTTGGAATCTGTTGATTAGTGGCCCAAGTCTTATCCATGTAAATACCACTAGCACCACAATCTAGTAATGCCATAGTCCTTTCTTGACGGCCATCAGGTAGTTGTAATATGACAGGTAACATGAACAAGTATGTCGTATTGTCATTAAATGAACTGATGGAAGGTATAGCCGATGATCCCGTCCCCTCCCTTCTTACAGAGGACGGGAAGTGGCGTTTCCCGAGGGTCTTGGTGGACGTACAGGGCAGGTACGAAGCATGTGACCAGCAGAACCACAGTATAGGCACAATCCTTTCTTACGTCTGTCTTCCCGCTCACTAGCGGAGAGCGGCCCTCGAGTAGTATCCACTTGCATGGGTTCCCCCTCTGTCTCTAGCAGGAGGACGAGATTCCTCAGAACGAGGCAGATACACCTGTGAAGTGCTTGGCTGGGAAGACCCTCTACTCCTTCTCTTCTCCATTCGTCGCTCTTGAAGACGATACTCGATGGAAAGTGCTTGATCCATCAGGCCACGAAGATCTTCAACTCTGGTGGAATGTACTAATTCATCTTTTATTTCTTCTTTAAGTCCTCTGCGAAACAAAGTCACCAGGGTACGCTCCACCCAGGTGGTCTCTGCCGCTAGCTGACAAATGTGTAATATATTGAAGGACATCTTGGGAGCCTTGCTGGATGTCACATAAGGCTTCTTCCGCAGAGGCCTCCAATCCTGGACGACTAAACATTTGTTTGAAGCGAGTCACGAAAGCAGAATAGTCCGACAATACCGGATCGTTGGATGACACCATCGGGGTTGCCCAGGCCAAGGCAGGACCGGATAATGCACTGATAAGATATCCCACCTTTGTCCTGTCATGGGAGAATTGGGTAGGTCGGAAGGCGAAGTACACCGTTAATGCATCAAGGAATTCACGCAGTTTAGTTGGTTCACCAGAGAAACGAGGAGTAGAAGCGGAGATAGTCGGAACATCGCCACTGCGGAAGGCCAAAGCCTGTCGTAACACAGCATTCTCATTGCGTAGTTGTTGCAATTCCTGAGCTTGTTGCTGAATAGTATTCAGAAGAGATTGATCAGGATCTGCAGCAGCCGCCACTGTATCGTCCATGGTGTCAGAAGACGTCGGTATGGTTTGGCGCTGCAATCTGTCACGACTCACGTGCTGCTTACGCCTGGAATCCGCAGATCGAGTGGCGTGGGTCTTGAAGGTTCAGCTTTGGCCCAGAAAGGGGCGACTCTTTCTAGTAGCCACGGTGCTGTAGGCAATGGAAACGCCAAGAACAGACCGTGCCCTTTAGAAATAGCGCCAGAGGGAAAAAAGCCCTAAAAAGGGGAAAAACCTCCAAACAGTAGGTTCCTGGAACAAAAACCAGGAATCAAAAATGCAGGTAAACACGAAATTGGACAAGATTCAGAACCGAAGGCAAAGAATCAGGAGCGAAGACACAATCAGAGCAGATAGTGTTGCAGTGCAAGGAAAGGAAGAAAACAGAGCCCTTAAATACCAAGAAACAGGAAATGACCAACAGGAAGTAAAAGGACACCATCTTAGATATGGAAAAGCGCATAGGACAGAATAGAGTAGGAACCATAGAGAATAGGGAACAAGGAATGCTGGGAAGAAAAAGGTAACATGGAAGGGGGAAAAGACATAAAGAAAGTACAATAAAATGCCTCAAAGAAGAAAAGAAGAAAAAAGAACAGGTAAGGAGGGGTCAGGGGGTACCAGGGACGCAAGAAAAAGCAGAGTGAGGCCCCAAGCAAAATCTGGGGCCTCGCGAGGTGCACAGAAGGACGCGCTGTGCGCCGCGAGCTGAATGCTCGGCTCGCGCCGCGTGGTGCGGCGCGACAGCCTGAGCCACACCGGTATCCTACCTGAGCGGCCCCCCTCCCTGTGGAGTCTGGTGATATAATGATGGTATTCTAACCGCCCCGTCTATACTCTAGTTCCCTGTGTTTTTGTTGAAACTGTAAGAGGGGGTTAAACTGGGCTGGTGTTTTCCAGGTTACGCATGGCATGTTCCTTGGAGAGTAGGGCCTGATTTAGAGTTTGTTGGCCGGGCTACTCGGTCAGAAAATGAGAGATCCCATCTTCCGTATTACGATTCCCATAGGATATAATGCGATGCGGTGGCTGGGCTATCCGTCATGTTTGTGACAGAGTAACCATCTCTGCCAAACTCTAAATCAGGCCTGATGTCACCACACAGTGTCTGCCGGACCCTCAGGTGGTGGCAGTACAGTATTCTCTCATTGCAGCTATGTATGCGTCCCACCGAGGTGCACGGGTGGAGGCGATGACATTCAACTGAAAATACTCCGCTATCTCTCCGAGCAGTCCATCCCAAAAAGGCAGATCTCGGAGTGAGTGGAAGCCTCCATGAGTGGTCCCACCGCAGTGTGAGTAGGAGCAGGCAGTGCTCAGAAGGGAGAAAACAGCTGCTCACGAGGAAACAGGTCTTTGCAGGTGTGAATACTGTGTGCAGTGGCGAAAAAATGAGTACTTACATCACAGATCCCCTGCCAGGCCAGCCAGGCCTTGAAATGTGCAATGACTGCCACTACCAAGGGAGGGAGCAAGCACACTCAATCCATATCAGGGATGCAGTGAAAATCTCTGTCCCACATAGCGGGGCGCTGAGTTAAATCTGTCCAGCAAGGCCCGAGGCCTGCATTGGGGGAATAGTTAGCCCTTCCAGCGCCATGGGACTGCCATCAGGTCACCCTTCAACCACTGCATATCTGCCATCTGCTTCAATAATGCCCCCAAATAGGCCAAAGCCATGGTGCAGTAGACTTGGTCCTTCTACCTACTTTGAACGTAGTTTAAGGAGCGGTGTTTGTGTGAGGTGCATCTCTTGGATATATGTGCCCGTCACCGTTTGAAATAGGTGTGAACATGGTGGCCTTCAACTGGTGTGTCCATAGCATGCACATTCCACGTCATATAAATGTATTCTGTAGTCATGTGCACATCAAGGGTAGATGATTAGGTAGTGGGGCAGGAGGAAGGGGGTACTGAGCATGTGCATAGTGATCCCAGGTGTGTGCAGTGAAACCTTCCTTATGTCACCTTCATAGTCCAGTTGTCTGTGTGGCATAGGATAAGCGGCCAAACTGTGCAGTGACTGGTGCTCTAAATCTTTTTAAAACAAAATAAATCATGACTACAGTAACAATTGCCTATTTCTCCCCTCCCCCCCTTCACACAGGCAGGGAAATGTCCCCATCCACTGCCATACTTCAGGTAAAAAAAGCAAACGGAACAGAAAACTATATTAAAAAGTCACCCAGTCAGTTACGAGGAGTTGGGTTGTGGAGAGCAACAGAGCAAATATTCCTGAACATAATACACACAGTAAACAGTCCTCCACATTATGGCTGGTCATTCAGACCCCTCTCCATCCCCCACCACCTCAAACCACATCCCGGCTGTAGGAAGCTGACCTGTGTGGTGGGTACCTGAGGTAATTACACCTTATACCAGGACCGGGTATCACCTATTAGTGTAGTGTATGCAGTGTGTAGAAGCCAGGCTCTCTAAAGGTAGCGGTGGATGAGCAGCCAAGGCTTATCTAGGAGTCATGCAAAGCTCATGCAATACCACAATAATCACACAGCACTCAAGCACATTAAGGAAGACAGTCAGTGTTGCAAAAATAACAGTACTTTATTTTTGTGACACAATACCAAAAAGTACTAGAGCCACTCCTCCAATAGGAGGTAAGTTACACACTAAATATATACACTAGTTATCAGGAATAGGCATAGAAAGTGATAGAACACAGTGCAAATGCAATTAGACAATAGTGACCCTAGGTGGAGCCCAAACCATTAACTAAAAAATGGAATGCGAACACAGTACCCCCACCTCATTAAGTGGAATGTGTAGAAGGGGAGCTGGGGGTACAAGGCAACCCCAAAGTTAAGTACCACTGTGCCTCCTAGCGACCAGGAGAAAAGGAGTAAGTTAGTGGATATTCCCCAAACCACACAAAAGGAATGAAAAGAAGAAAATACAACACCCAAACAAGACTGCTAGAAACTAGCAGTGGATTCTTGAAGGAGACGTGTGGAAGAAGGTGACCAAGTCCAGAAGTCACAGAAGAGTCCAGGAGGAGTAGGAGCTACTACCCACCCAGCTGTGGATGCACAAGTTGGTCGATGGTGATGTGAAGAGTCGGTGACGAGATCCTAAAGGATGCAGACGACCTCCCACGCTGGAAGAAGAATTGCAGTCAGGTTCTGGTGCAAGAATTTCACCAACAAGCCTTGGCAAAGGCAAATGTCACAGTTGGTGGAAAGTGGAGCTGCCTGGGACCAGCAAGGCCCAGGAGGGTGAGTCAGAGGGGACTTTCAGCGACAGAGAGCCCGCAGAGCCAGCACCTACAGGAGTCCCACAGGATGGGAACACAGAAGTCGCAAAAGAGCCCACTCCGCACAACTGGAGAACGATCCCACGCTGCAGGAGAATCGCGCAGAGGGCTTTGCGTAGCAGGAAGGAAGAAAGTTGGACAGCTGGCAGAGAGGGCTAAGAAGACTACTCCAGACCACCACCCGTGATGCAGAATCTACACAGCTCAGAATGAGAGGAGATCCACGCAGCCGGTTGTCATTGCAGTAGGTGCCTGCGGATTCGGGGGAGTGAATCCTTCACTCCAAGGGAGATACCTACTTCCTTCTCATGTAGACTTTAGACTTGCTGCCCTCGGAGGATGCACAGCCGGGGAAATGTTGCAGAAGCTGGAAGGAGCCATGAAAACAATGTTGCAAGAAGAGTCGTCTTCATGGATGCAGATTGTCAGTTCCTGGAAGTTCCAGTAGCTAGTAGTCTAGGTAAGGTTGCAGAGTAGTCCAGCTGGTATCTTGCAGGCTGAATCTGAAGATCCACCCAAGAAAGAGCGCCTATCAGGAGGGGGCTCTGACGTCACCTGCCTGGCCTGGCCACTCAAATGCTCCCACAGGTCCCTGCCAACCTTCGATTCAAGATGGCAGGACCCAGGAACTCTCTGGAGAAGCTCTGAGCACCACCCTTGGGGTGGTGAGGGACAGGGGAGTGGTCCAGTTTCGCGCCAGAGCAGGGACTGGTTGTAGACTGGTTTGTGCACAGAGAGCACCAAATGTGCCTTTCAAAGCATACCAGTGGCTTGTGGAGGCTACCCGTCCCAAGCCATGTAACATCTATTTCCAAATGAAGAGGATGTTACCCCCCCTCTCCCAAAGGAAATCCTTTGTTCTGCCTTCCTAGGCTTGAGCTGTTCAAGCAGCAGGAGGGCAGAAACCTGTCTGTAGGATGGCAGCAGCTTGGGCTGCCTGGAAGACTGGTAGGAGCAATTCTGGGGGTCCTCTAAGGAGCCCCCAGAGTTCATGGGTATGATTCTGATGTTTTTGATACCAAACATGCCTAGGTTTGGAGTTAACATAATGTAGCTGGACATAGGTAACTACCTGACATAAGTAACTACCTATGTCCAGTGGACACATAAAATGGCGTCCCTGCACTTGCGAAGTCCATGAAAATGGCACTGGAGTTCATGGGGGCACCTCTGCTACTACAGGAGTGCCTTCACACACAGGTACTTGCACCCTGCCCTCTGGGCTAGGAGGTTCTGCCATAGCTGCAATAGGGGTGACTTATAGTGACCTGGTGCAGTGACCTATGGTGAAAAAGAGTGCATACACCCTTTCACGCAGGCTGCAATGACAGGCCTGCAGAACACTTTGCATGGGCTCCCCATGGGTGGCATAATACATGCTGCAGCCCCTGGGGATCCCCTGGGTACCTGTATACCATATACTAGGGGCTTATATGGGGGCACCAGTATGCCAAATGTGGGGTGAAAATTGTACAAGCTACCAAGTTAGGAGGGAGAGAGCATATCACTGGGATCTTGATAGGCAGGACCCCAGTGAACACAGTCAAACACACTGACAAAAGGCAGAAAATGGGGGTAACCATGCCAAGAGAGAGGGTACTTTCCTACACCGGGCCCCGATGTGGTGCAGCCAGCTTGCCACCCATAAATAGCTGCAGGCCAGTGTCAAGTCGGCGACAGTGCAGGTGTCAGCAGTGGGTTTGACTAGTGGTCCGAATCAGTCTCTGATTATAAGGCCTCAAATGGATTTTGGATGTGCTGGCGTACTTCCTGCGATGCTTGAGCTTGTCCATTAGCTGCTTGTTCCAGTGTAGGTGCTGATTGGGGCTTCCGGTAATGCTGTTGCGGTGTAAGCCATTCCTCAGAGTCAGTTGTGCTGTCAAAACTTTGACATGGAACCATGTCCAGGCGTCCTCCGGAGTAGGGAGGAAATGGGTGCCTCTGTGACAGGTTTTTTTAGGGAACAGGAGAGCATACTTAAACTCAGAGCATGTTGTTGAGACTTCACTGCCTTTGTTTCACTTTTGCAGTATAGTTCAGATACACCATAATCTCACATTTTTCATAGCAACATGGGCCCTTTGCCCAGAAAAACTGGAGGATTGAGTCTTTGTACAAGTTTTCAACTACAGAGACAATCATTGAGCGTGGGTTTGAGCCCAGCTGTGGGGCCGACCCGGTAGATGGTGGGCCCGTTCATTGATAAAGAATTTTGGCACCCTGCCAGCCAGTTCTCTCTGAAAGCCACAGTTCGACAAAGAGTTTGGTGTTGGGGGGCCACAGTGCGTTCCGGAAAACCGATAAAACACACACATTACAGCCGAAAGAGCCTTCAGCGTCTTCTGTCGGCCTTCTTAAGGAATGAGTTTCAGTTCTCATCTTCCTCACCCGGGCCTGTAAGTTCTGCAGTGTGGGTGACATAGTAGTTAGTGTACATTCTGCTTCTTTGACTCGATCCACCAGTTTGTGGTGGTCCGTACAAAGTAATCTAACATCCAGGGGCACTGAGTCGATTTTGTACTCTAGGGTTCTTTTAGTGTTGAGGATGGCTTGAAGGATGTGCTCGAATTAGGCAGAATGGTGTTCAAGAGATATAAAGGGGGCGCAGTGAACCACCATCCTCCTCTGCATTGTCCAGGACGATGATCTAGCAGGAGTAGACGTCTTGCTGGCCTTGGGCCTCACCGTGGTCTGTTGGAGTGCCACTTATTCAGTCCCCAGGTCCTCAGAATATTCTCCGTCGCCAAGGTCAAGCCCATGCAGACCACCAAGATGAGTGCGTGGTGTCTGGAGGAGCCACCTGGGCGCAAGTCCAGCGGGTGCCCAGCTGATGAAAGCTCATAGGTCCCAAATCGGGGTCGCACAGCATCTGCCTTAACCCCAGGTTTCGCAGTGTTGTGAAAGCCGGGGCTCCCTCTAAGTGTGCTCAATTCACAAATCTTGGGTTGTTGGGGGGCGCGAAGGTCAGTATCACTGACCAATTCTCTGGTGGGGTCAGTCCTGTACACATTCAGCTGCGTCTACCTCTTCAAATATACAGGGCCCCCGGATGGGACGGGCAAACATCCAGGCTTCACAAAGAGCGCTGAATATGTATTAGGAGGCCCGGCTACATCGTGCCGGAGAGGGCAAACTGACACAAGGGCCTCTCAGGAAGCTTGTCTCTTTGGTACCCCTACACAACCGCAGGAGGCCACCAATCGCCACAGGCGTCCCAGGCTCTATGCCGCTGGGTCTCCTTCGCAGCCCTCGTGACTGCGGGCAGGGGGAGTCTGTGGCCGGGGCCTGCCCAGTGTGTAGCACCGATGATCAAAAATGCAGCAAGACATGTTCGGGGGATGACCTTGCATCCCGTGCTGCAGTCGGCGTGGCTTGGGGACATAGTATGATGCAGGATAATGCTGGACTCGGACGGAGCTTAAACTAGAGTGTCTACTTTGGTCACCAGCTTGGCCTCGCCCCCTGTAGCACATGATCATAACTTAATATTATGAGAAGAGGGTGTAATTTAAGCTAAAACTAATTCATGCTTGTTGCTGATATTGGCTCACTCTCCAGGGAGTGGTACTGTTGAAGAGTCTCCATCCTTAACTGATTGAATCCCATACCCTTGCACCCTGGTATGTGCTTAGCTCTGTTACACTTTCAGGATAAAGGAGATGGTTGAAGGCAAACTACACCATCTGCAAGTCACCAACCAAAGAAAGAATATACTGCTCTCCTGTGGAAAAGAATTGCACTTGGTATTGTAGTAGATTGCACTACCAAAGAATATCTTTAACCTTAGCAATACTTATGACCAGTCCTGAACTTACAAAATCCTCGGATGGGATAAGCAAAAAGATGGAAGAAGGCACAATGTGCAATGTTTTGACTTATAGTTTTTGATAGAGAGTCTTGGGACTCTTTTGACTCTAGCTGAACATTACCTACCATGAGGTTCTTTCCCACGGAACCCTTGTCCTATTTTTCCACAGCTTGTGCTTCAAATGTTGTTGTCCTATTGCCTGATTCACTCTTTACCTGCCACCACTTGTTATATTCTGTGGAAACCTACTGAGGTGACCTACAAAAGTTTCTAGTTTTCATGACCACCGTATCAGCAATACTTCATCTTTTGCTGGGACCTTTTCCATCATGCTATCCAAGTTTGTGGCTGTGTTACCTTACCTTGTTGGGAATGTAGCAGCAATTCTGTTTCTCCTTTTATCATTGATGACCCTTTGTAATATTTAAACGTTTAGCTGCTCTTTGTGTCACAGACCTTCATTTTATCCGTGATGATCAAAGTCTAAAACAGGGCAGCAGGGAATTATTATTGTACTGTGCATACCATTATCAAACTTTGTTTATTAATGTGTGTTTTATCAGCCAAATTTCTTTGAAATTGTTGAAATTACAGTACACTCAAATGGCCAGTGATTGTGCTTTTTATGCCTTGATCTCGTATCCATCCACTTGGACCGCTGTTTTGTATTGTAATAATTTCTCCTGTCACACTGTTAGGAAGGGATCTATTGTGCAAGTTAACTTGCACCGTCAGTTCCCAAGGAGCTAATTGAAAAAGTGAAGGCGGATGCCTAGGACATTATAGGTTCAGACATTGGATTAATTAAGTTGAGCTAGTACAAGTAAAAGTAAAGCTAGATGCAATTTATTTATTTTTTCTTTTACCCAGAACACCTTCTTACCCAATGACACCAAAAACAATAGCAGGAATTACACTCCTGATAAATGAAATGTAGATGGGAATATTAAAAGAAGTGATTGGGAGTCCATGCTACTCAGCAATCATGGGATTATGTAAACCGAATGGCAAATACAGAATGGTGCAGGATTTGAGAAAAATAAATGAAATTGTAATCCAATGTTCTTCTTCATACCTTTATACAAAGACAGTTTTTATTTTCCTTCATATTCCAAGAGAAGGTAATCGTGTGGTGTAGTGTCCCACAAGGGTATACTGAGTCAAACTTTTTAATCAGATTTTAAAGAAAAATTTGGAACCTTTGAATGTAATTCAGTCTTAATTCAGTAAACCGATGATCTACTGATTGCCTCTAGTACGGACGAAAAATGTCCGGAAGATTCCATAGTGTTGCTAAACTATCTAGCTGGGAATGGACATGAGGTGTCACCACAAACTGCATTATCGTCAAAAATAAGTACAAGACAGGATTGAAATGATTTTTAAAATGAATACACAGAGAACACAAAAAAGAGGTCAGAATGTTTCTTGGAATGGTTGACTACTGTATACAGTGGGTACCCAACTTCTCCCTGGTGGCAAACAGTTGTTGAAAATGACTCACAAGGATATTAGTGATCTGATTCTATGGGACAACAAATGCACGAAAGCATTCCTAGAATTGTCACGCACATGCAATCTGAATGCCGGATTATGCTAAAATGTTCATTCTTTTTTGCAGTGAAAGGGAAGGGTGTGCTTTCTCAGTACTAACTCAAATTCATGGAAATTACAAATGACCAATTGCATATTTCTCCATGAATCTGGATCCTGTAGCAGCTGCTTTTCCTGGATGTTTGAAAGCAGTGGCCGCAGTAAGTGTGAGTCTTGAAAAATGTGAAAAACATTGTGATGGGATTTCCCTTAGCTGTTATGGTCCGGCATTTGGTTGAGGTCTTACTAAACTAAAACACAACACCTCACAAATTCGCAGCTTGCTAAATATGAGCAACAGATACTGTTTGGAAACAATGTGGTCCTAAAAAGATGTCATGTTTTAAAACCTAGTACTATGTTGTTAATACCTGAGGAAAGTAAATCTGATCATTGTGAACATGATTGTTTTGAGGTTAAAGATTTGTGCACCAAACCCAGACCTGATATAGAAGATGAGCCTTTGATTAGTCCAGATCATGTGCTTTTTGTGCATTGATCATGCTTATCAACAAATGGGGGATTCTTAGGAGCAGCATATACAGTCTGCACTATACAAGAAGTAGTTGAAACATCTTGGTTACAGGGAATTACATTCTCCTCAAGTTGCAGAATTGATTGCTCTTACTAGAGCCAGCAAACAAACCAATGGACTAAGAATGATGATTTTCACAGATTGTCAATACGTGTTTGGTGTTGTCCATGACTATTAGCAATTGTGTTTGCAGCAGAGTTTCATGATCTCTGCTGGAGCGCCTATTAGAAATGGGCAACATGTGAAAGATCTATTGGAGGCTTTACAAAACCCACTGAAATAGCTGTTATAAAATGTGCAGCGCATAGGAGTGACTGTAGCTATCTCACCTGTTGCCGAGTGTATGCTGTTGAAGTGGCACGTCACTGTGCGACCACGGATCATACATGACTGGAAATAAAAAGGGAACCTTCTTGCAATGGTTCTGAGAACTGCAGACAATTGGGATGAATTGAGACGAATGCACCGATAGACGAAAAGCAAAGTTGAGTCACCATGTGGAATTTTTGATAATACTATGTGGGTTTCCTTAGAAGGGCAACCAATATTACTAGACCGCTTACTGATTCCAGTGACACAACATCTACATCGTCAAGCACATTTGGGTAGAAATGCCATGATTAGAACGTTCAAACAATACTGGCACAACCCTAGATTTAAAGCACAAACAGAAGAGGTTTGCAACAGGTTTGTTGAATGTCAGCAAATTAATGTGTGAAAAAGGACACACATTACACTGAGTGATGTAGGTAAATCAGGAGAGTCCTTCAACAGGATGCAGATGGATATGATTGATATGCCACCTTGCAATAGGCTGAGGTACATTTTGGTGATTGTATGCATCTTATCCCAGTGGGTGGATGTAGGAAGCTGGCCTGGTGTGTGGTGAGCACCTTTGGTGCTATCACCTTATACCAGGTCCAGTTATTCCCTATTAGTGAAGTGTAGGCAGCGTCTAGGAATCCAGGACTCACTAGAGGTAGCTGTGGATGAGCAGCCAAGACTTATCTAGGAGACATGCAAAGCTTATGCAATACCACTATAGTCACACAGCATCTTCTCACACATGAAAGAACCACAGTGTGTTACAAAAATAAAGGTACTTTATTATAGTATCACAACACCAGAATACTTATAGGCAGTTCCCCCCTTAACTGGAGGTAAGTACACACTAATTATATACATATTAGTAATCAGTAGATGGCATAGAAACAACAAGCAGTGGCAATACTTAGTAAAAATATCAAGGGCCCCAGGGGAGTGTCGAAACACATAATAAGAAAGTGGAATTTGAGATGCAGTCCTCCACCCAAGGATGTGGAGTTGTTCGAGGGGAGCTAGAGGAACTAGGAACCCGAAAAGTTGGAGAGTACCAAAGTGATCCCCAGCAACCAGGAGGGCAGAGGTATGTACCTGGTCTTCCTAAGGACTAAGGAGGACTTGGAAAAAGTTGTACAAGAGCAGGACATGACAAGAAGAAACCTGAGATGGGTTCCGGTAGAAGAGGACCTGCAAAAGAAGGGTAGAGTCCAGTTCACGATGGAGTGTCTAGTGGGGGCAGGAGAGACTACCCACCCTTCTGTTGAAGCAGATTCAGGTCGATGAGGGAAGAAGACCAGCTGTGGAGTCAAGACGCTGAAGAGGAGCCCTTGGAGCAGTGCATATTGTGGATCACGTTCATTGTTGGGTTGCAGATGGTGAGTGGTGCAGGAGAACCACCAAAAAGCCTTGGTAAATGCAAGAGGAGCAAAAGAAGAGTTGCAAGGCTGAATAGGAGAAGCAGGGCCCAGGAGACTCGAGCCAAGGAGGGGAGTCTGAGGTGACCCTCCGCAGTCAGGGGAGCCAACGAGGCATTCACGGCCACCACAGGCAACCCACTGGCAGCAGGCCCAATAAGTCGCAGTGAGGCTCAGTCAGCACACCTGAAGAGGAGCAGCGGAGAGGAGACTGCTTGGCTGGATGGAGTGCTGGGGCCGGGGCTACATGGAGCCTTAAGACACCTTGGAGCTGGAGCAAACAGGCCTTGGTAGCTGCAAGAGTCGCGTGCACAGGGGTACTGTCCTACAAGGAGAGGCAAGGGCTTACCGCCAGCTGCCTTAGAGGACCAGGGGGACCACTCCAAACCACCACCTTTGATGCAGGATCTGCACATTTCCAGAGGAGAGCAGATCCACGCAGCCGGTCGTCGTATCAGTGGGTGCCTGCATGCAGGGGAGTCACTCCTTCACTCCAAGGGAGATTCCTTCTTGCTTCTTGGTGTAGGCTGAAGTCTCGCCAACCTCGGAGGATGCACAGCCGGGGAAATGTTGCAGTTGCTGGAAGGTGACGGTGAAACAATGTTGCAAAGCAGAGTCGTTGCTGAAGTTGCAGATTGTCGGCCCCCCTCAAGGGTCCAGTTGCAGTCCCAGTAGCCAGAAGATGAAGTAAACGATGCAGAGGAGTCCTGCTGGAATCTTGCACGTTGAATCTGAGGATCCACCCAAGAGGAAGACCCTAATTAGCCCAGGAAGGGGGACTGGTCACCTAGCAGGGTGACCACCTATCACGAGGGAGCTGTGACATCACCTACCTGACCTGGCCACTCATATGCACCCAGGGGCTTCTGCACATATTGATTTCAAGATGACCGAATTAACTGGGCACCTGGAGGACTCTGGGCACCACCCCTGGCGTGGTGATGGACAGGGGAGTGGTCACTCCCCTTTCTTTTGTCCAGTTTCACGCTAGAGCAGGGATTGGGGGTGGGTGGGGGTATCCATGGACTGGTGCAAACCTGTTTATCAAGGAGGGCACCAAATGTGCCCTTCAATCAAACCAATGGCTTGGGGAAGTTATCCCTCACAAGCCTTGTAACACCTATTTCCAAGGAAGAAGGTGTTACCTCCCTCTACCACAGGAAATCCTTTGTTCTGCCTTGCCCCTGCCTGAGATGGTCAAGCAACAGGAGGGCAGAAACCTGTTTGAAGGGTGGCAGCAGCACAGGCTGCTTGGAAAACCTCTGAAGACTGGTAGGTGCATTACTGGGGGGTCCTTCAAGAAACCCCCAGAGTGTATGGAATCATAAAATCAATACTGGCAACAGTATTGGGGCATGATACACACGTTTGATACCAAACATGCCCAGGTTCGGCGTTAGCGTTATGTGGCGGGACACAGGTAGTGAGTGACCTGTGTCCAGTACACTGGTAAAATGGCTTCCCCGTGCTTACGAAGTTCAGTTGAATGGAACTGGAGTTCGTAGTGGCACCTCTGCTCATGCAGCGGTGCCCTCACATGCAGAGACCTGCACCCTGTCCTCTGGGCTAGGAGGGCCTACCATAGGGGTGACTTACAGTGACCTGGTGCCGTGACGTGAAAGGGTGCATGCGCCTTTTTTACGCAGGCTGCAATGGCAGGCCTGCAGACACATTTTGCATGGGTGGCACAAAACATGCTGCAGGCCATGGGGAACCCCTGGTGCCCCAATACCCTGGGTACCTATGTACAATATACGAAGGACTGAGGGCACCAGTATGCCAATTGTGCGGTGTGCAAAGTCCTAGGCAACCAAATTCAGAGGGAGAGAACACCATCACTGGGGTCCTGGTTAGCAGGATCCCACTGAAACCGGTCTAAGCATACTGATAGCAGGCAGAAAGTGGGGGGTAACCATGCCAAAATGAGGATATTTTCCTACAGTGGGGGCATATCCAACAAGAAGAATTGGCAGTCTACCCGTGGCTAAAGTACTATTGAGCGAGCTTTATACCATGGCACTGTATGCCTGTTTCTGTGGAATCAGATCGAGGTACTCACTTTAATAGTGAGATTATAAAAATGTGTGCAGCATTGAGGATTAATCAGTAACTTTATTGCAGTTATTATCTAGAAGCTTCCGGAACCGTTGAGCAAATCAGTGGGACTGTTGAATGAAGATTGGCTAAAGTCTGTGCATCAACATCTTTAAAGTGGCCTGATGATTTAACCCTAGTCCTGATAAATTTACAGAATACACCAGATCAAAAAATTGGGTTGTCTCGCAACAAGGTGTTGATGGAGAGAGTCATGAGATTGCCTGCAGTCCCAGCTAATGTGCTTACGAACATAAAAGATAACATGGTACTCGATTACTGCAAAGGCCTGGCTGATGTGCTACGTTCTGTGTCTCGATGGGTTGAAGCTGCAACCGAGAACCCAAGTCAAGGACACTGCCACAATCTAAATCCTGGAGACTGGGTTTACGTTGCGAATCATTTGATAAAGTCTTGTATGGAGCCTCATTGTAAAGGCCCCTTCCAGGAAATTCTGATCACCAACACTGAATAAAAATGTGCTGGAATTCTGAATTGGATTCATGCCTCACACACTCAAAAGACAAGAAATCCAGAAATGGAGCTTGGTGCTTTGGTGTACGTTGCACCGGAAGCACCAAGGGAATTCGAGAACCCAGGAGAAGGTACCAGTTCCAATAATAACAAAAGCATAGTAACTAAGATCTGGCAGAGGGGTGCCAAATGGAAGGAAGCATTTACAATGCCATAAGTCTTGCGTTTTCTTGAATTAGAGCTATTGGCATTGTCAATTCATAACTGGACTTTTCTTGCCACATAAATTGGTCAACCCTGCCTCATAATTTTGTCTTTTCCTGCCATATAATTCCAGTGGCCCAACATTTAACTAAATCACTTCCATTTATCTTCTTTCTCTCTCTTAAAACATATACAATTATCATGTAAACCTTTATCAGAAGTAAACTTTTGGCATTCAAGTGTAATGCTCAAAACACTATTACAAAAATATAACTTGGGAGGGATTGGAGGCTGAAAGGAAAAAGGGAGTCTGGAGTAAAGATGGAGAGTGTAGTAGTAACTGTGTCATGGGCCCTGGAGTAAGAAAGGAAAATACAGCAGTAATTAGTTGAGTGAGGTCCATAGGTCTCTGGGCCCGATGCCACTGCACCTGTTGTTCCATTGATAACTTGTCCTTAGGAGAGAAAGCGGATTAGGCAGAAAAAGAGAAGTGAAAGGAACACAACAGACAAAAGGAAGAAAGGGAAGGGGTTGCAAAGAAATAAAAGAAAGAAGGGAAAGAAAGAACCAGAAAGTGAAAACTTATCTAAGAGAAGAAATAGAGCAAACGTGTGAGACAAAAGAAAAAAGGGAAGGAGGCTAGCAAACGAAAGTTAACGTGGGAAAATTAATGAAAGAAGTGTGAAAAGAAAATAATATTTGAGAAAAAAAAGAAATGGTGAGCGAAACAAGCAGTGAAAGAACCAGAGCATGTATGTACTGGCCTATTTCCCAAAGACAGAATGGGAAACCACTTTGACACTTCGAGTTCCCACAAGTAACTTGAGTCTTCCACATACAGATGGGAAAAAGTGGGATTTATAAAACGTGAATGTACAGATAAAGATAGGAAAAAACACCTGAGAAAGGAAGAAAGATCTAAAAAAAAAAAGTGAAAGGACACATACTGAGTCAAAGGAAAGAGCAAATAAAAAAGACAAAGAATGAAGGGAAGAGAAAAAGTAGTGAAAGCATGATCGCCTGATGAAGGAAAAAAGAGGAATGAAACAAGGAAAGAAATAACCAAGTTTTTGCAAGTTTGAAAGAGAAGGTAGCAAGATGAAGGGAGAGTTGTAGAAATAGTTGCAAGAAAGAGCGAATCTGTTGACATGTGGAGTTTAAGAGCTGGAAAGAGAAAAGTGGTGGGGAGAAAGTAACATTGATAGTAAACAGAGTAAAGGAAAGAATGGAGTGAGAGAGCTGAAACAGACCCTCACAAATAAAGATGGCAGCTAAGAATAGATTTAATTGGCTCCACCACATCCTCAAACAGAAGTCAGAGTGTGGAACTTCAGGAGGTGCATTAGCAGAGTTGTAAGTAAACCCAAGTACAGCAATATTGGGGCGCTTCATATCAGGATTGGGGGTATAGACAGATGTCCCGGCCCACTGCTGGGATAACAAAAGCACCGGGTGGGGAATAAAAAACAGAGTGCTGTATAACTCCTAGTATTGGAATAATAGGCCGCTGCAGGTTAGAGTTGAGGTTCACTGACGGTTGTATATGGGCTGCAGAACTGGAATAGCAACAGGCACACAAGGTCAGAAGTAAGGTATATTAATGGGGCCATGTGTGAAACCTAGTATTTCCGTGCCAGTGTTGCAGAGTCTTAGCCTGGAGGTGACCTGGTGAAGCTGCGAGTGGGGCCCAGTTTGAGAGTGGCATTGCCTCTGAACCACAGAAGCGAGGAGCCCTGAAAGGGTGTGTGTGAGAGCCTTAGTACTGAGAAGAAATGTGCACTGAATGTTAGAATTTATGGATTCTGGCAGAGCTGTGGTGGTTCCCATCAACAGTGGGGTTGGATGTTAGAGTTGAGGTGCATATGCTGAGCTGTGTTTTGCCCTTTTGGGTCCTGTACTGGCTTGGCAGTGGGACTGAATATTAGAATTGAGCTGCTGTAACGGAACTGGTCCCAGTATACGAGAGGAAGGGAACTCGATGGGGAAGAAGTGAGGTTCACTGATGGAGCTGCACCCGAGGTCCCAGAACTGGAGCAGCAGTGTACTGACTTCAAGAACTGAGGTTCTC
The DNA here is from genome assembly GCF_031143425.1 of Pleurodeles waltl. Classification (NCBI taxonomy): domain Eukaryota; kingdom Metazoa; phylum Chordata; class Amphibia; order Caudata; family Salamandridae; genus Pleurodeles; species Pleurodeles waltl. The sequence continues at coordinate 527,994,335 of NC_090439.1, forward strand.
TGGCAGACAGTGCATGTGGGGTTTCTGGCACTGGCACGGCTGAAGACTTGGAGTGTGTGAACTGCATTTCACTGATGGAGCTGTGCCTGCGGTCCCAGTACTGGAGCAGCAGATTGTACTCACTGCAAGAACTGAGGTGCTCTGGCAGACAGTGTATGTGGTGTTCCTGGCACAGCTCAGGGCTTGGAGTGTGTGAACTGCAATGCACTGATAGAGCTGCACCTGAGGTCCTAGTACTGGAGCAGCAGAGTGTACTGACTGCAATAACTGAGGTGCTGTGGCAGACAGTGTGTGCAGTGTTCCTGACACTGACGTGGCTGAGGACTTGGAGTATGTGAACTGCAATGCACTGATGGAACTGCACTCAAGGTCCCAGTACTGGAGCAGCAGTGTACTGACTGCAAGAACTGAGGTGCTCTGGCAGACAGTGCGTGTGGTGTTTCTGGCACGGCTCAGGGCTTGGAGTGTGTGAACTGATGTGCACTGATGGAGCTGCAAGTGGGGTCCTAGTATGGAGCAGAAGTGGGCACTGTCTCTAAGGATTGCGGAGCCCTGATAGAGCTGGGTGCCTAGGCTATAAGCAGTTACAAGCGATCCTCCGCCCTTGCTCTCAGCATACGGGCAGGCACACTGGGTAAAGAAAATCCAAGCCAAGGATAGGCAGGAGCCAGACAGCTGAGAGATTGCAGAGAGCCCGCAAGTACCAAATGTGACCAAGATAACAGCCTGATTAATAGCCTTGTTTACAGCTAAGCTCAGGGGAAGAATGCTCTGCAAATGAAAAGGAAAGCTTCCCTGGACAGGAGCAGGAAACAAAGTAAAAATAAATGTAAAAAAAGACCGATTAACAGGACAAAGGGTAATTATACAGTAGTTGGTCTCTGCTCCCGCACAGAAGGAGGGACAAAGAGGCATGACTGATCACTAGCAAGCATGGTATTTTAAATGACACTGAAACTAACAAATGAAATAGCTGGAAGCCCACAGAAGAAGTATACTTTAAAGTATACAAGAGGTCGTATACATACGTTCAACCTAACAAAGATTGAGTATGGACAATAATCTACCACCACTGGAAACAATCAAAGGAAGAAGAATCAAGTGGTGTTAGCAAAACAGAAGAATCTTCAGAAACACTAAGCAGGTCAAAAAGAGCACAAGTGCCTTGTTGAAGATATTCATCATCCAAATGGACATACTATCTGGGATAAATACTGAACATACCAATCTCTGACAAACTTGAATGGCACACAGATGAGCCAGATCCTCCCTGAAAGAAAAGAATGATACTCTGAAAGAAAAAGAAGAAACTTCAAATTGCAAAAGACATTCAATCAAAACAAAAAAAAAGAAATAACAAGAAAAAAAATTACTTCAAGCCGAGATTAAGAAGAATAAATTCAGGGATAACAATTGAGAAGAACATGGAGGACACTTAGGGATTGTCTAACGAAGATTGTGCTACAAAAGAAATGAAGAAAGCTTTACATATGACTAAAGCAAGTAAAAAAAATATGTGTATATATGAACTTTTCTCCTCATTGCTACTAACCGATTATTTTGGTAGTAGATCTGATTGTAGAGAAAATGTGTACTGTAACTAGAACCAGAGTTAAGAAATTTCTAGGGACTCGTATATTAACAGTATTAATAGCTATTTTTCTAGTGATTTATTTTACACATGAAACCGAGAAGACAATATCTTTATTACAGAATGCAATGCACCATTCCACAATATACTTGGAGAGACTGAAGACATCCTTTGTAGTGTAAGTGAAAGATGATTATGCAATTAATGTTGATTTCAAGATTAGTGCAAGAATACACTAGAGCTTTAGATGTTACGGACTGCTACGTTAGTCCACGCCTGCTTTCTTCAGCAGATGAGCAAGTTTCATATCCTGTACCACTCACGCAATTGTTTTTTTTTTTTTTTTTAAGTATATTGCTTAGCCTAGTATATAGATTGAAAAATATTATTACAAATTTTGCAAATTATGAAATGGTGCTTTCAAAGGTACCATTAATGAAAGATGGGAATCTACACCCAGAAGTAAAGAAATAGAGACAGCTTGGCAGTATTTTAGATCTTATTTTCCAGTAAATTTGGGGTGGATGCTGAATTCTGCTCCGTCTGCCGAGTTCTGCCCACTCTGGGCTTTGCGAAAGTTCCCAAAATCTCAGCGGAGTGGGGGTGAGCAGAGTTTTCCTCTTGCTCGCCCTCACCCAACTATAGGTTAGCAAGTGAGAAAAATCAAATAGACCACCCCCGGGAAGAGTTCCCAACGTGAGCAGTCGCGGCAGACCTCTACCGCTGGCGGTGCGGAAGCTGCAGCTCGAGTAGGACATCTTCTTGAGTGGCAAAAGGAAGCAGCGCCGTGTTGTACAGCGAATTATGCCACTCGCTCTGATTTCACAGCGCAGGACAAACTCCTGGCATTAAAAATCAGCACGAGCAGTGCGACTTAACGCACTCTGCTGCTCACGGAACTCCATGTAGCGTGGCGTATTTTTTTCTGCACTTCACAGAATTCCACATTGCAGAACTATTCGAAGTCTACCCAGGCGTACTATAAATACTGTTAAGGCACAGGAAAAAACATGTTAAATTAATAAACAAGAGAAAGTTTTTATACAAATGTTAAAAGAAACAACATCTTTAGGCTGACTCTGCTTTGGGGACCCACACATGAGGTGTCATTTTACTTGGGAGACTGAGGGGGAACGCTGGGAGTAGGAATTTTGTGCTGGAGCGGTGATCGTACAAACAAAAGTCAGGAAAATATGCTTTTTTTAAAGCAAATTGTGAGGTTTGCAGAGGAGTCTGGGTGAAAAAATGTTGGGGGATCCATGCAAGCAACACCTCCCTGGACTCCTTGTGGTGTCTAGTTTTAAAAAATGTCTGGGTTTGGTAGGTTTCCCTAGATGAAGGCCGCACCCAGGACCAAAAACATAGGTGCCCCCCCCCCCCGGTAGTTTTGTAATATATCCTTTTGATGTGTCCACATACGTCTGTGATGTGTCAAACACTAAAATTGTGAAAAGAAACGCACTTAGGTTATGTGAAAAAGACCCCTCACCCACCAACCAAGTTGGTGGCATGCTTCATCATCGGGGTCCCACCTGAGACACCTAGCGTGTCACAAGTGTGCTGCGACACCTGATTACAGCGGAGCAGGTTTTTTAATTTTTACCACACATACTGGTTTGATTTGGCACGAGGGTGAGTGATGTTCAGTAGATCAAATTTTATTAACAAGAGATTTCACAAAAATGAAATGCACTGTTAATAACTGAAAGGCCAAAAAACTGAAATAATGACTCACAGCTCGTGAGCTGTAAAGCCACGGCAAGGCACCAACTGCTTTACAGTCCATTCACACACCTTTCATACATGACATGCACAAGACCGTTCACGCCGCCAGCCACGGGCCCAGCACATTACAACACTCGCATCGACAGACAGCGCCAGTCAAGGGCCCATCACTTTCATACGCCCACATGCCTGATACAGCAATCACACCAGCTGATGTGTGTGGACTGGTGTTTGGCTGGCACCGCTAGCCAAGCGCCACCCCACGCACACCGCCAGCCAAGCGCCACCCCACGCACACCGCCAGCCAAGCGCCACCCCAAGCACACCGCCAGCCAAGCGCCACCCCAAGCACACCGCCAGCCAAGCGCCACCCCACGCACACCGCCAGCCAAGCGCCACCCCACCCATACCGCCAGCCAAGCGCCACCCCACCCATACCGCCAGCCAAGCGCCACCCCACCCATACCGCCAGCCAAGCGCCACCCCACGCACACCGCCATCACTTTTTTTTTTGTTTATAAACAACAAAGAAACCACTAACTAATTATAAAATAAGTACAAAACTACAAACACAGAAGCTCTAACTAAATACATGACAGTAATGCCAACCGTGAAACTGAAAATATAAAATAGGCAGTTTACTCTCACGGTATTTCCCAAAAGTTTTTCCTGGTGAGGTAACTTCTAAAACAGCTGGGCACACACAGCCCAGGCTTTGAAGGGCAATCGGGGCAGTACATCCGGCTCTCCCTCCGGATTGCTTTCCGGGCACATACTCTACATTTCTTTGTGGGCAAGTCTTTTTTGGGAGTGGGAGGAATGTGATCTGGAAAGTGGCGATCTTTCAATCTAGCCACTTCCTCCACCACTTCTACTCTAGAAACTCTTGCCCGTTCCATCACAATAAAGCTCTCTATCACTGACTCCTGAAATTTAACAAATGTCATCCTTGACTCAGGTGAACAATCCTTGAACACAATAAAAACATTAAAAGTTGCCAAATGAAATAAATGTAGGGCCAACTTTTTATACCACACGTAAGACTTACGAAGAGCAGTGTAATGTTCCAACCTCTGATCTACTCTATCAACACCACCCATGTGCCTATTGTAGTCCAAAATGCACGCAGGTTTTTGCACTTCCGCAACCTTACCCCAAACAGTCACAGGGGGAAGTACTCTCATCATGGATGGTAGATAGCATGTACACATCCCTCCTATCTGAAAATTTCAGAGCTGGCAGCTCATTATTCCGCAAGGCACTGCACTGTCCCCTCTCAAGCTTTTTTTTTTTTTACAGACAAGCTCCCTTGGATAGCCTTTCCGATTAGAACGGATTTTGCCACAAGCAACAGTGTCCACTCTCGGATAACTCCTTGAACAACTGCACTCCAGTGTAGAAATTATCTACGTACAAATGGTGACTTTTGTTAAACAGTCGTCTACCAAGTACCCACACAATTTTTTCGCTAACTCCAAAAGTGGCTGGACAACCAGGAGGGTCAATACTGGAATCCCTACCAATGTAGACCCGGAAATTATACACATATCCTGTACTGCTTTCTGACAGCATATACAATTTAATCCCATACCGTGCTCTCTTACTAGGAATGTACTGCTTAAAAACTAAACGCCCCTTGAAAAGGACCAAAGACTCGTCCACACTTATCTCTTTGCCTGGAACATAGACCTCTGAAAAACGATCTACAAAATGATCAAGGACAGGCCTAATCTTAAAAAGATGGTCACAATCAGGGTGATCTCGTGGCAAGGCTAAAGCATTGTCTACAAAATGCAGCATACGAAGAAGAAGCAAATAGCGATTACGTGTCATAGTTGCAGGAAATATAGCCGTTGCCATCAAGGGACTAGTAGACCAATAAGAAGCCAGTGACGGCTTCCTGATCAACCCCATCAAAAAGTCAAACCTAAAAACTTTTTCATCTCTTTCAGATATGTGGGAACCCACTGAGTAGCTCTAGACTGAGGCCTAAGTCTGGCAGCGTTGTCCCTCATATATTACTCTGCATACAAATTAGTCTGCTCCACAATCTCTTCCACAAATTCATCTTCCATAAACAAGTGAAAGAAATGGACAGGCAAAAAGTTTTCCGTATTGACTCTACACCCTGCTAGACCAGTAAATGCAGGTAACTGGCTGCTCCATGTTTGGGGCAATCAAGGTGTCAGGTCTTCTAATGGGAAACCCTTCAGCCCCAGGCTGCTGCACTCTTGGCACATCAATGTCCTCCTCTAAAACAGGCCCTTCATCTGCACTGAGAGTAGCTTCCTCATCAGAAGAATACTCTCGGACAGAAAACTCACTGCCAGAATCTCTCGCTTCCTCCTCTGCCTCAGATGCAGAGTCAGTCTAGTAATCATGGTCTCAAAGAGCATGCCAACAACCTGCTGAGCGGTCACTCTGCGGCTAGCCATGATCCTCACTAACAACAAATGGATTGCCAACAACAACTATCACTAAAATAAGTAATAAACAAAGGGTAGCTTTATCAGAAAGAGTTATGTACTAAAAAAACTATACCACTCACTTGCCTGAAAAAGCTACTCACCAGCAACTACTCTGCACAGACACAGCAATCACCAATGATATCCCACTAAAAAGAAAAAAGCAAATTAGACATATGACAACAAAAATATAATTGTGCTAAAATCTAAGGACAATTTCACACACAATACTGCATTTAGTACACCACCTACAAACATGCCATTCATGCATGTCAACAATACTCCTTTGGAGTAAATAGCTTTCACTTACCTAAAACATGCAACCATGCAAATCGCAGGACAACTACTGCCAAAACCGCAAGGATCCACAGCAAAGGAAGCAAAAGCTTTGAACTAGAACAAAAAGAAGAAATAAACTGTTATGATTACAAATACATCGCCAGTTGACAAACACCCCGCCACCAAGAACTTAAAAATTGTCCCTGGTGCCTAATTGGCTTCTGCCCCACTAGGAGGCAGATGGGCTTAAAAGAAAATAGGCTGATCTGCCCCCAAGTGGGGCAGAAATGGCCAACAGCTCTGTACCCTGTTTGGGTGGGGGGGGGGGGTGCAAAACCATAGGGAACCAAAAAACAAAATCTCTGACATCTTGGTGCCTTCTGACCCCCCCCCCCCCCCCCCCCTTGGGGGCAGATGGGCCAAAAAAGAAAATAGGCTGATCTGCCTCCAAGGTGGGCAGAAATGGCCATCACTAACGTGCCCCCTTTGGAGGATGACCCTTGCCAAAGGTGCCGCCCCCCCCCCCCCCCCACACAAAACACACACACACGCGATCCCTGGTTCCTAAGTGGATTCTGCCCCCCCCCCCTTGGGGGCAGATGGGCGTAAAAAAAAATTGCCCGATCTGCCCCCAAGTGGGGCAGAAATGGCCAACAGCTCTGTGTCTTTAGGGGGCGACCCTTGCAAAAGGGGGCACCCCCAGCACTAAACAAAAAAAGGGAAAAAAATCCCTGCCGTATTGGTGGTTTCTGCCCTCTTTGGGGGCAGATAGGCCTACAAAAATAGGGGGGCAGAGATGGCCAATCTGAATTTTCCCCCCTTTGGGGGGGGTGCCCCCAAACACACAGAACACATACACACACACACCACACAATCCCTGGCGCCTACTGGGTTTCCCCCCCCCCCACCCCCCCCGGGCATCCATATCGGCCAAAAACCTGGCCGAAACATATAAAAAATTATTGCCCCCAGGGCAGCGCCCCTTGCCTAAGGGGTCGCTGCCAAAAAACAAAGAAAATAAATTCAACAAAAAATCAGCCGATCTGCCCCCCCCCCCCCCGGGGGGGTGGGGGGAGGTGTCGAAATAGGAAAAAAAAAATCGCCCCCAATGGGAGCGACCCTTGCCCAAGGGGTCGCTCCCAAAAAACATGACCAAAATATTTCCCTGGTGTCTAGTCGTTTTAGACCCCACCCCCCTGGGGGGGTCGAAATAGGAAGAAAATAGCCCCCAATGGGAGCGACCCTTGCCCAAGGGGTCGCTCCCAAAACTAACCATAAAAACAAATCCCTGGTGCCTAGTGGGGATTCCTGCTCCACTGAAAACAGGCACAGGGGGAAAGGAAAAACCCTTTCCTTTCCCCCGTGTCTGTTTTTCCCCCCCAAACCCCCAAAAAGGGAAGGACTCACCTCTTCCGAGTCCTCTTCCCTCGACACGCTGGAAGCAAATAGCTTCCAGCGCGTCCTCGGCAATACTTGATGACGTCGGTGCGCTGTGAGCGCACTGACGTCATCAGATTGCCGAGGGGGGAGTCGGGGGTGGTCCCTTCCATCCACGACCGGGGGTGTGGGTCGGGGGCCCACGGGGAGCGCTAGTGCTCCCCCGTGGGCCGGGTGCCGGACGAGGTCCAGGGCACCGTACCGGTTAAAACAATTCAACCAGTATTACTTAAACCTTTACCCACCTATTAAACTGCTTTGGAATGCACAGACATGTATTTAGAAAATGACGTGCTTGAGTTGAAACATTAGCATTACATGAGTGATGTGAAACGAGTGGGTGTTCTACTTACATATGTAAAATTGTTCTTACAGAAGTGAAAAGCATATGGGGACAGGAAGCCCATGGATCCAGTCCTTGCCATTTAACAAGACAATGTATTGTCTACTGTTGCAACAGCTCAATTTCATAGCATTGTCAACAATTGTATCAATCAAATTAATTATAAAAGGTGTCTGGAGAGTTGATCAGATACCCCTGATTGACCAATCAAGAGACAACCACTGTGCCTTGACCACTAATTCTTGCCGTCACTTCTGTTGGATCTGAGAGTTGTGGGTAACTAGTGAGCACCGTATAGAGGGAGTGAGGTGAGATTTTAGATAGACCAAATTACATTTATTATTTTAAGGAATTAGGATTAAGTTTGGAAAGAATCGTGGTAACTATCAAAGGAAAGTCATTCAAAGTGACGGGCCTCCGTGAAGGCCATCCTTCTATTTTCTCAAGAAGTGGGCCTCACATCCAACAGGGACGAACAATGGTTAGTACCCAGCAAGAAAATATAATTCATGATAGCATTCTCGATACAAACATAGGCACAGCCATCTCATTGAAAGAAAGAATAGCATGTTAACCAATTAAACTCTACAGTTTCAAAAGGAGAACAAAATCACTGAGTATTCTCATCTTTTTCAGGAATAATGTTATTTAGCATTGTTTTTATCCCAAACTGCTTCCTGCATATGTGTCCGGTTCAGGAGGAGCTGAACAAACAGAGGTTACAAAATCCAGGGCCGCTCGACCTTGCTTTCAGAGTCCGAGGATCAGGCCATGTTTACCATCTTGGTCCCAGCATGAAAATACCACAGTTGGATTGACTTTCCTTCGTAAAGGACCTGCTTTTTAATGACAAGAGATGCTTCACTGAACAGGTGGGGAGCGCATCTTCAGGAATTTGCAGTAAGCAGCTTATTGTGGAAAGACATAGCTTATCTCTGTTTCAGTATTTTGCAGATGGCAGTCGTTGCTCTTGGTTTGCAATTTTTCCTTCCCAAAAAAGTAAATTCTCTATTGATTAACATGGACAATACAACTTTAATGTACTACATACACAAGCATGGAGGACTTATTTTATTCCCATATCCTAAGAAGCCCAACAAATATGGTATTAGGCTGTCAAGCAACACATACAATGGACAGCTAAGTATGTTCCTCGAGTGGACAATGCATGGACAAAATCCCTGAACAGATAATTCAAGGGATGCCACATGTGGGAACACCTTCAAACCCAGTTAAACCACCTCTTCAGTTACTGGGCCTAGCTGAACTTAGACCACTTTGCAACTGATCAGAACTGGAAATTCTTTTGTTATGCTAGCAGGCATTCCCAACTGGGGTAGTGGGAGTAATGTGTTTTCGATGGTCTGGTCAGGGACCTTTGCCCACACTTTCCCCCTCTTCCTGTAATCCAAATATTTGTGCACAAGTTGAAGAAGGAACCTTGTCAGTTATTCCTAATGGCTCTGTGTTGTCCAAGTTAGTCTAAAGCCATGGATAACATTGTCACCACTTTTTAATCTTTTTTTTTTTTTAAGTAATATTAATTGTTTTTTAAAGATCACTGGAAACTACTTGAATATCACCCATGCAGTACAGTAACTAAATAGGTTGTCATATGTGATGATCTTGTACAGCATGACCAACCTTCATAACTGCATTGTAGGTAGTGTCAGACCCTCAGTATGGAAATTAAAGCTTACAACTTCAATGAGTGAGAGTTCTCAGTCCAAATGTTGCAGGTATTGTCATATTTTTGAGGACATCATGCTCTGTATGCTTCTTTCTCCATAAGAGCACATTTGTTCATTCCTATGACGTATTGTGCCTGTGCGGAATAGCATCTGTGGGCAATGTCCTTTTTTGCCTAAATACAGCCAATCTCCAACAAAAGTCTGGAACTGCGTGGTCCTCCTCCTTCGGCTAGGCTGAGGAGTGCCATTTTGGTGGTTGAGTCTGAGTGGTCTACCAAGTGTTGTAGTTAGTGCTCACTTTGTCTGGGCCATGTATCTCTTTACTACAATGTGTATTCGGCTTCAGGGGGTCTGATAGGCTCTTGAGCTGCAGAAACCCGAAAAAAACTGTGACTTCTGTTGGTTAAAGTCACTGCTGATATTTGTATATGACTATATGTTCCAGTCCATATATATCCCCTGTAGGAAGCTGGCCTGGTGTGTAATGGGTACCTAAGTTACTTACACCTTATACCAGGTATCCCCTGTTAGTGAAGTGGAGGCAGTGTCTAGAAGCCAGGCTTTCGAGGGGTAGCAGTGGATGAGCAGCCAAGGCTTATCTAGGAGACACGCAAAGCTCATGCAGTACCACTGTTGTCACACAGCACTTAAACACATGAAAGAATACACTGTGTTACAAAGATTAAGGTATTTTATTATGGTAACACAACACCAAAATTACTATAGAGACAATACTCCCTTAGGAAGTGAGGTAATACACAAAATATATGCACTATTTGTCAGCAATAGGCATACAAATAGTTAGAAAACAGTGCAAATAGTGTAAAACACATACGAGAATACTGGACCTAGGGGGAGCACAGCTATATACTAAAAAAAATAAAATGGAATACTGGAGTGTCACCCCCACCCAGCTAAGTGGAGTGTGTAGAGGGTCGCTGTGTGACACCGCGAAGACTGGCGACGCCTCACTTATGGGCCACAGTCTAATCAGCGGTCTGAGTCTCGGATGGCCGTTTCTGCCGCGGTCCGCTTTTTGGCTAAACTTTCCCTTTGGGCACTGTTTACGCTGCCCTTACTCATTACCCTCTTAATTTGCTTACCTGATCTTGCTGTTTTCCTCCTTTTTCTTCTTTCTTTCTTTCTTTCTTTTTCCTTTCCTTGCCTTAGCCATGTTTCTTCTTCCCAATAATCTGTGTTCCTTTCCCTACATGCTTTGCTCACTACCTTTCTATAATATGGCTATTTTTCCATTCACCTGAATGTGGTCTTTCCCAATCCAAGATGTTGTCTTCAATATTTTCTGCATGTCACTTCCTGTTTGTCAGTATATAAACACAGTTGGTCTTCTGTTCCTTGCATTGCAAACACTTCCTTCGTGGTTTTGCTCCTCGCTCCTGTATCCTGTGATTTTGGATTTCTCCTGTTCTTTTTCCACCTGCAGCTTGTTCCAGTGCTTTTTTGTGCTTTTGTTCTTCTTTTTACAGGAGTCCTTGATTCTGAAGTTTTTCCCAAGTTGGGTTTTTTCCTCTGGGACTCCTTCTGGAAGTTACGGCCTGCTTGGTGTTTTAATATCGGCAGAGCCGTGGCTACTGGAAAGGGTCGCCCCTACCTTGGTCAACCCAGAACAAGCAAGAAACCATGTGGTGTACAGAGACTGGCTGATTATAGTGGTAAGAAGCTCTCAAGTCATGACACACTGGGGGTACCAGGAAAGCACCAAGGTAAGTATCACAACACCCCTCAGCAGCCAGGAAACTGGAGTAAATCACTAGAATTTCCCCAGAACACCCACTTAGAAGAAAATAAGAGAATTGCAAACCCCAGAGGTAACTGAAAGAAACTAACAGTGGATTCCTGAAGAGGAAGACCTGTGGAAAGATGGGACCAAGTGCAGGAGACACAGCAGAGTCCAGTGGGGGCAGGAGCCCCTATCCACCAAGCTGAGGATTGCTGGAGTTGGTCGACAGTGCAGAAGGAAAGTCAGCACTGCAGCCCTGGAGTCGGAGTTGAGTTTGTGGAGGATGCAGGTGATGTCCCACGCTGGAAGGAAGATTGCATTTGGGTTTGCGTGTCTGGATTCCACCAACAAGCCTTAGCACAGGCAAAAATCTTGGTTGGTGGAAACTGGTACTGCCAGAGACCAGCAAGGCCCAGGAGGATTCAACCCAGGAGGGGCAGTCAGAGGGGACTCTGTGTCGCAGAGAGTCCACAGAAGCACAGGCAGCACACACAGGATTCCCACCAGACGGGGACACAAGGTGCCAAAGGAGCCAATGCAGCACTACAAAAAGGAGTCCCACGCTGCAGAAGAACTACTCTGGAGCTGTGCGTTGCAGGAAGGAGTGCTGGAGCTAGACGAAGACCCCTTGGAAGAAGTGCCAACAAGCCTTGCAGCCGCAAAGGACATGTTCATGGGGGTGCTGTCCTGCATGGGAAGGCAAGGGCTTACCTCCACCAAAGTCGGATAGTTGGCAGAGGAGACTGTCTGGACCACTTTTGACCAGGATCCACGCAGCTCAGCAGGAGAGGGGATCCACGCAGCCGGTCTTTTTTGCCGTTGGTGCCTGCAGGTGCAGGGGAGTGACTCCACTCAGGAGATTCCTTCTTTCCTGCGCAGACTGAAGACGGCCTGTCCTCTGAGGATGCACGACCAGGGAAGTGTTGCAGAAGCTGGAAGGAGCTGGAGAAACCATGTTGCAGGCAAAGTCTCCATCTGTGTTGCAGATTGTTGGGTCCTGGAGAGTCCAAATGCAGTTTCTGTGGGCAGAAGTCAAAGTAAGGGATGCAGAGGAATCCTGCTGGACTCTTACAAGCTGAATCTGAGGAACCACCCAAAGGAGAGACCCTAAATTGCCCTGAAAGGGGGATTGGTCACCTAGCTGGGTGACCACCTAGGCAGAGGGGGCTCCGATGTCACATGCCTGGCCCGGCCACTCATATGCTCTCAGTTTCCTGCCAACCCTGGATTCAAAATGGCAGAATCCAGGGACCCTCTGAAGGAGCTCTGCGCACCACCCCTGGGCTGGTAATGGAGAGGGGAGTGACCACTCCCCTTTCCATTGTCCAGTTTTGCGCCAGAGCAGGGACTGGAGGTCCCTGAACCTGTGAAGACTGGTTTATACACGGAAGGCATACCAGTGGCTTGGGAAGGCTACCCCTCCCAAGCCATAGAATACCTATTCTAAAGGTAGAGGGTGTAACACCCCTCTCCCAAAGGAAATCCTTTGTTCTGCCTTCCTGGGCTTGAGCTGCTCGAGCAACAGGTGGGCAGAAACCTCTGTGAGGTGGCAGCACCTGGGGCTACCTGGTAAACCTCAGAAGGCTGTGGAAGCACTGCTGGGGGTCCCCCAATGAGCCCCCGGAGTGCATGGAATCATACAACCAATACTTTCAAAAGTATTGGGTTATGATTCCAACATGTTTGTACCAAACATGCCTTGGTTCGGAGTTACCATTATGTAGCTGGACATAGGTAACGACTAATGTACAGTACATACGTAAAATGGCGTCTCCGTACTCACAAAGTCCAGTAAAGTGGATCTATAGTTTGTGGGGGGGCACCTCTGCTAGTGCAGGGGTGCTCTCACACATGGGCACATGCACCCTGCCCTCTGGGCTGAGAGCCTACCATAGGGGTGACTTATAGTGAACTGTTGCAGTGACGTATAGTGAAAACGGGTGCATGCACCCGGTTCACGCAGACTGCAATGGCAGGCCTGCAGAGCCCTTTGCTTGGGCTCCCTATGGGTGGCAGAATAACTGCTGCAGCCCATAGGGATCCCCTGGAACCCCAAAGTCCTGGGTACCATATACTAGGGGCTTACCTGGGGCACCAGTATGCTAATTATGGGATAAATGCATAGTTTTGGGAGAGAGAGCATAATCACTTGGGTCCTGGTTATCAGGATACCAGTGAACACAGTCAAATACACCGACAGGCAGAAAAGGGGGTAACCATGCCAAAAAAGAGGGTACTTTCCTACATCCCCTAAATGTTCAGTACCCATTTGATCCCAGACCATGAAACTGAGTGACATTTGGATACTAGGCAACCAGTTCCCTTCCCATTCTGGTGTTGCCTGCGTAGGATTCCGGAACCAGCCAGTGTAACTTAACTTCTGCCATGCCTGTATCTTGGCCTTGGTGGCCCCCAGGAATGACGGAGGGACTCTGGAGTCATATAGTAAGTGTGTAGTTCATTGATCCTTGAATTAAAGATCTCTACCTTGTAAGTAGTGCCATTTTCATTGCCACACAGCCAGTCATTGCTAACTATAAAATGTTCTGCAGAGTAATACAATTGGACATCCGTTGCTTCTCAAACACCATCATACATGCACATGGTGCACTTTACCAATAAGATCCTTTGGTGTTTCCCTGACCAAATTAAGGACCTATATGAAGTCTTGAGTTTTTGAAAGACACTCAGGGACTTCCAATGGGAGATTTTGCTAAATGTATAGCAATCCGGAAAGGAACATAATTTTTTTTAAAGAGCTGTCTTGCCTGGAACGGACAAAGGGAGCAATGTTGATCGCCTGAGCTCTTTTCCTGCATAGAAGCCATATTGTATACCTAGTAGCCTTGTGTTTGTATGGGAAGTGGATTCCTAAGTATTCAATGGAGTTTGTCTGCATGCTCACCTGTGATACTCCATTCCCTTAAGTGGCACCAACATGCATTTAGCCCAGTTGACCACAAGTAAAGACACCAAACCAAAGGTGTCCAATATTTGCATAAGTCTATCATCTGTCTCCAGTTTGCAGGAGATTGTCCAAAAAGAGGAGGATATTGTTGGCATGTAGTTTAAAATGGTCCTTCGCCCCACCTCTACATCTGAAGCCCTGAATCAAGCATCCATCCATCCGTTCTCCCACTTTTCCAGTGGTTCAGATACTAATGCAAATAACCAGGGAAGAGGGGACAGCCCTGCTGAATTCATTGTTTAATGGGAAAGGGAGAAGAGGAGGATCTTGATCCATGAAGAGATTTTATGGCCAAAGTTCAAGTCCGAGTTAATTGAATCAAATGCTTTTCTAAAGTCAAGCAGGAGTAAAGCTAGGAGACCCTATAAGTCTAAGGAATTATCTAGCGCTATTTGTAAGCTTCTAATGCAATATCTTGTGCCATGTCCTAGCATGAAGACATTTTGTCTCTGGACAAGTGATATAAAGTGAAGGAGACGTCTATCCGTCAGCACTTTGGCTAAGATTTTGGTCTCAATGTTAAGTAGTGATACAGGCCTGTAGGAACTACAGCAGTCCTGGGGTGTCACAGATTTCAGGATTAGAATTATAGTGACTTCCATGAAGCCATGCAGCAAGAGTCATAAGTGTACCACGTCATTAAAAATGGACAACGTGCCTGGGGCCACAACTGAGGTAAGTTCAGAGGGCCCAGTTGATGCCAATCTCTCACAATTTAGAGGCTTGCATCAGACCAATAAGACATCTGTCCTGGCGTGAAATAAGTTAGTGGGTCCCGTGTGATATGCACGCCAGGGGCAAGGCGGGCTCATATTGAGGGGGTTTCCTATAATTTTTGGTACATATTGTCTCCAACAGCAGCGTGCCGTCCTTGACAATACTCCAGGTCGGGATGTCATCACTGCTGCGTTGAGAAGCTTCGCCAATAACTGGCTTTTATCCCAAGTCCTATCAAATGTTCTGAGCTCCTCTATCCTGGATCCCACTAACCAGTGTAAGGCCCATTGCAATTGAGCTGGCAGGTAGTACATCTCAAAATCAGGTGCTCCTAGACCCCCTAATCTGGAGGACAATAAAGCACCTCCAGTTAAACCCAGTGGCGACCCAAACCCAGTATAGCTGGCGGAACCAGGAAGTGGGTGCCCGTATCGGAAGATTGGTAAAGTAGTGGAGCAATCTGGGAAGCATGAACATTTTTTGGATACCGATAATTGGGCCATAAATGGTTGTTTGAGGGAGCACCAAAAGCAGACGCAAGCCATAAGTGCTCTCATTGCCTTTCCCAAGTTACCATATTTGAGGTCGTCCAGTGAATGGAAGATTTAGATTCCTAAATATTTAAAGGAAGAAGGGGGGGGCGCAAGTGAGTTCCTGTGGCAGACTGTATGGGTGCTGTGTGTCTGACTGTAGGGGAAATACTCATGTTTTAGCCTTGCTGACTCAGAGGCCTGAAAACTCAGTGAACCTGTCAATCTGGTGAACAGCCGCCGTCACTCTTGTTGGGACATCAGGCAGGTAAAGCAGGAGATCATCAGCGTAAAGGGAGATATGATGTTCCCTCCCTTCCCCTCGACCACGATTCCTGTGCCAGTCCTCTCCTGGCGGAAAAGCTCCACCAGTGGCTCGATGGCCAGAGCGAAGAGGAGAGGCGACAAGGGGCAGCCCTGCTACGTACCACGGAAAATGAGTTTCTGGTACTGTTACCAGGCCTCCCGGAGTCTTGCAAGGTTCTCAGGGGAATTCCCTCAATGGAAACCCCTGTAAAAATGAGATTAGCGTGCCCGGTCCGGAGCTCCTTGCTGGCCATATAGTATTTCGTAGTATTCTCAAAAGGTGTCATTGATAGCCTTGGCAGAGTAACGTGTCTTCCCGTTTGGTGCTCTGATCTATGTAATAAATGCTCCACGTGAATCAGGCATGATGAGCCAGGCCAGCAGTCGGCCCAGCTGACCCTCTTCTTCATGTACCGTAGCTGCATAACGCTTGTAATCGTGGCAGGGCAGGCGTTCTAACACTATATAATATTGTTCCTGGGCCTCTTGGAATCTTACCTCTGCATCTACATCTCACCCACGGTAGTTGCCCAACCTGTGCATTTTGTTCTCTCGGTATCTCAATTCTCATTCTAGTGTTCTTCTGATGCCTACAGTCTGGCAAAGCAATAGCCCCGGCTCACCAACTTAAAAGCCTCCCATTCCGCTAAACTTCGAAGAGGTGGATCCTTCATTAAGTTCGAAGTAATTAGTTATTGTGACTCGTAGTGTGTCCCTGAAGCATGTATCTTCTAATGACTGAGGCTTCAGACGCCATGTGGGAAATCTTCTATCCCATCCTCGATGGGCCAGAAGCCCAATAGTAGGGGATTATGATCCAGTAGGGTGCTTCCTAGGTATTTGGTACTCTTGACAATATTGATGGAGCCTGTTAGAGCACACAAATTGATCTATGAGAGTATGAAGCTGGTAAAGGGGGGGAGGGAGTAATAAGAGTAGTTGTGTGTCGATTCATGTTTGGTTCTCCATGGGTCTGACGGACCTTTGTGTCAACCAGTCTCTAAAGCCCTCTGCTGCTTTGTGCCAATGCCTCCGGGAGGGGATACGTACAGCGATCAAGGTCAACATCGGCTATGCAGTTGAAGTCCCCTCCCATCAAAGGTCGTTCACATTCAAAGGGGCCAGCAGTGCAAAAAGTTAGAGAAGAAAGACCCCCTGATCCTGATTTGGGGCATATATACTTCCCAATATAATATCTCTGTCCAGGAGTCTGCCTTTTATTTTTTTAAACATATCGGCCTTTCCTGTCTATAATAGATGTGGAGAGTTCAGAAGGTGTCCCTGCATTTATCCAAATTAGTTCTTCCCGGGCATATGTGGTGCCATATAACAGGCCTAGCCATCTGAGCTTCAGTTGCTCCACCTCCTTTACAGTCAGGTGTGTTTCTTGCAGCATTGCAACCTGTACCGCCAGTCTTTTCAGGTATCTGTAAACATTATGTTCGATGGCATATGTTGCTGCAGATACACATGTTTGGCACAGTCCGCTGCCTGGTGTTGGGCTCGGAGTATTACAAGTTGTTTTTCTTCGAAGAAGTCTTTTTGGTCACGGGACCGAAGGACTCCTCCCTCCTCGGCTCCATTGCGCATGGGCGTCGACTCCATCTTAGATTGTTTTTTTCCGCTGTCGGGTTCGGACGTATTCCTTTTCGCTCCGTGTTTCGGTTCGGAAAGTTAGTCAGAATCTCGGAAGAAAGCGTCGGTATTGTTCCGTTCGGTATCGGGATAGTTAGGTACATCGACACCGATCATCGGAAGACTTTGGGGTAGCTTCGATTCCCCCATCGGGGCCTGGTCGGCCCGACCGCGTGCGACATCGAAGCCGATGGAACGGACCCCGTTCCGTTTCTGCCCAAAATGTCACAGTAAGTATCCTTATACAGATCAGCACTTGGTCTGTAACTTGTGCTTGTCCCCCGAGCACAAGGAGGATACCTGTGAGGCCTGTCGAGCCTTCCGGTCCAGAAAAACACTCCGGGACCGAAGAGCCAGGCGTCTACAAATGGCGTCCACGCCGACAAAACAACGTTTCGACGACGAAGAGGAAACATTCTCGGTTCCGGAATCAGAATCCGGAGACTCCGACGTCGAACAACAGCAACAAACTGTGAGTAAGACGTCGAAAAGTAAAACCATCGACAAAACGAAAGCCCAGGGGACGCCACTGCCAACAGGCCATGGCTCGACCCATAAAACAGGCGACCCGTCGAAGGCGCCGAAAAAGGGCACGCCCATAGCGAAGACACCCGACTCCGGTCGAGGGACCGCCATGGAGCAACCTCGGAGCCGAGAAAGCGGCTCCGAGAGACAAAGACAAGATACCGGCACCGAAAAACATCGGCACCGAGAATCCATGCCGAAAGGAACAAAAATTCTGTCGGTGCCGAAACCGAAAAAAGATTCTCTCTCGGCGCCGAAAAATACCACACCTTCATCCTACTCAGAGGAACAAGGAATAAGTGGCCAGATGCACAGATTTGGACAAGAGCTCCAAAGTGTAGAATCAGACTACACACAAAAGAGACTGTACATCCAGCAAGACACAGGGAAGATATCAACCCTTCCCCCAATAATGAGGAAAAGAAGGATCAGTCTCCTCAAGGATGACGCACAACCACAAGCCAAAGTGGTCAAAAAAGTCACGCCTCCGCCCTCTCCACTACAACAGGCATCGCCGGCACAAACACCGCCACAAATGCACTCACCAGCGCAAACTACCATAAGTCAAGATGATCAGGATCAAGACGCTTGGGACCTATACGACACCCCAGTGCCGGACAATGATCCAGATTCATACCCCACAAAGCTGTCACCGCCAGAGGACAGTACCTCATACTCACAACTGGTGGCTAGGGCTGCAGAATTCCACAATGTCCAACTGCATTCAGACCCTATAGAGGATGATTTTTTATTTAACACCCTCTCGGCTACACATAGCCAATATCAATGTCTCCCAATGCTACCGGGGATGTTACGGCACGCAAAACAAATTTTTGAAGAGCCCGTAAAATCAAGAGCCATCACCCCAAGGGTGGATAAAAAATACAAACCACCACCCACAGATCCAGTGTTTATTACTTCGCAGTTACCACCTGACTCCGTAGTAGTAGGGGCAGCTCGCAAAAGAGCAAATTCCCATACATCTGGTGACGCCCCACCTCCGGACAAAGAAAGCAGAAAATTTGATGCGGCAGGGAAAAGAGTAGCATCACAGGCAGCCAACCAGTGGCGCATCGCAAATTCTCAAGCGCTGCTGGCCAGATATGACCGCGCTCACTGGGATGAGATGCAACTTCTCGTAGACCATCTTCCCCAAGAATACCAAAAAAGGGCGCAGCAAATAGTTGAAGAGGGACAAACGATCTCAAACAATCAAATCCGCTCTTCACTGGACGCAGCCGATACTGCAGCGAGAACAGTCAACACTGCTGTCACCATAAGGAGACACGCTTGGCTCCGCACTTCAGGCTTCAAACCTGAAATCCAGCAGGCTGTCCTTAATATGCCCTTCAACGAAAAACAACTTTTTGGCCCTGAAGTGGATACAGCCATTGAAAAACTTAAAAAGGACACAGACACGGCCAAGGCCATGGGCGCACTCTACTCCCCGCAGAGCAGAGGCTCTTTCAGAAAAACTCCATTTAGAGGGGGGTTTCGTGGCCAACCCACAGACACCACCAGCCAACAAACAAGAACCACACCATATCAGGGTTCCTTCCAAAGGGGAGGTTTCAGGGGATATAGGGGGGGTCAATTCCCAAGGAGTAGGGGAAGATTCCAGACTCCAAAAACACCTCCACCTAAACAGTGACTTTCAAGTCACGCAACCCCTTCACTCAACACCAGTGGGGGGAAGACTAAGCCAATGCTACCAATCTTGGCAACAGATTACAACAGACAATTGGGTATTAGCAATAATCCAACATGGCTATTGCATAGAATTCCACAACTTCCCACCAAACATCCCCCCCAAAACACGCAAAATGTCACCACAACATTTAGAACTTTTAGGACTAGAAGTTCAAGCACTACTGCAAAAGGATGCAATAGAGTTAGTACCAGTACAACAAAAAAACACAGGAGTTTACTCCCTGTACTTTCTAATTCCAAAAAAAGACAAAACATTAAGACCAATATTAGATCTCAGGACACTAAATACCTACATCATATCGGACCATTTTCACATGGTCACACTACAAGACATCATTCCACTGCTCAAACAGCAAGATTACATGACCACATTAGACCTAAAGGATGCGTACTTTCATATACCAATACACCCTTCTCACAGAAAGTACCTACGGTTCGTATTCAAAGGAATACATTACCAATTCAAGGTGTTGCCATTCGGAATAACAACTGCACCAAGAGTGTTCACAAAATGTCTAGCAGTAGTAGCAGCACACATCAGGAGACAACCGATACATGTGTTCCCTTACCTAGACGATTGGCTAATCAAGACCAACACAGTAAAAAAATGCGCAAACGACACCACATTTGTCATACAAACCCTTCACAAACTGGGGTTTTCCATCAACTATACAAAATCACACCTAGAACCGTGTCAAACACAACAATATCTAGGAGCAACCATCAACACATCAAAAGGAATTGCCACTCCAAGTCCACAAAGAGTGCAGGCATTCCACAAGGTAAGAAGTGCTATGTTTCCAAACCAAAAGATACAAGCAAAATTTGCGCTAAAACTTCTAGGCATGATGTCATCATGCATAGCCATTGTCCCAAACGCAAGACTACACATGCGTCCCTTACAACAGTGTCTAGCATCACAATGGTCACAGGCACAGGGTCAACTTCAAGATCTGGTGTTGGTAGACCGCCAAACATACCTCTCGCTTCTATGGTGGAACAGCAAATATTTAAACAAAGGGCGGACATTTCAGGACCCAGTGCCTCAATACGTTATAACAACAGATGCTTCCATGACAGGGTGGGGAGCACACCTCAATCACCACAGCATTCAAGGACAATGGGATATACACGAAACAAAATTTCATATCAATTACCTAGAACTGTTAGCAGTATTTCTAGCGTTAAAAGCCTTCCAACCCATAATAACACACAAATACATTCTTGTCAAAACAGACAACATGACAACAATGTATTATTTAAACAAACAAGGAGGAACACACTCAACACAATTGTGCCTCCTAACACAAAAAATTTGGCAGTGGGCGATTCACAACAACATTCGCCTAATAGCACAATTTATTCCAGGAATACAAAACCAACTAGCAGACAACCTTTCGCGAGACCACCAACAAGTCCACGAATGGGAAATTCACCCCCAAGTTCTGAACAAGTACTTTCAAATTTGGGGAACACCCCAGATAGATTTGTTCGCAACAAAACAAAACTCAAAATGCCAAAACTTCGCATCCAGGTACCCACACCGCGAATCACAAGGCAATGCTCTATGGATGAGTTGGTCAGGGATATTTGCGTATGCTTTTCCCCCTCTCCCTCTCCTTCCATATCTAGTAAACAAGTTGAGTCAAAACCAACTCAAACTCATACTGATAGCACCCACATGGGCAAGACAACCTTGGTATACAACTCTACTAGACCTTTCACTAGTACCGCATGTCAAACTACCCAACAGGCCAGATCTGTTAACACAACACAAACAACAGATCAGGCATCCAAACCCAGCATCATTGAATCTGGCAATTTGGCTCCTGAAATCCTAGAATTCAGACACTTAGACCTCACACAAGAATGCATGGAGGTCATAAAACAAGCTAGAAAACCTTCCACTAGACACTGCTATGCATCTAAGTGGAAAAGATTTGTTTACTACTGCCATGCCAATCAAATACAACCATTACATGCCTCTACTAAAGACATAGTAGGATACTTACTACATTTGCAAAAAGCAAATCTCGCTTTTTCATCTATAAAAATACACCTCGCAGCAATATCTGCTTACCTACAAACTACTCATTCATCGTCTCTATTTAGAATACCAGTTATTAAAGCATTCATGGAAGGGCTAAAAAGAATTATACCACCAAGAACACCACCAGTTCCTTCATGGAATCTTAACATCGTCTTAACAAGACTCATGGGTCCACCTTTCGAACCCATGCATTCCTGTGAAATGCAATATCTAACC
The DNA here is from genome assembly GCF_031143425.1 of Pleurodeles waltl. Taxonomy (NCBI): domain Eukaryota; kingdom Metazoa; phylum Chordata; class Amphibia; order Caudata; family Salamandridae; genus Pleurodeles; species Pleurodeles waltl. The sequence continues at coordinate 528,016,264 of NC_090439.1, forward strand.
TGGAAGGTCGCATTTCTCATTGCAATCACATCCCTCAGAAGAGTAAGTGAAATACTGGCATTTACCATACAAGAACCATTTATTCAAATACACAACAATAAAATAGTTCTAAGAACAAATCCAAAATTTCTGCCAAAGGTAATCTCACCATTCCATTTAAATCAAACAGTAGAATTGCCAGTGTTCTTCCCACAACCAAATTCTGTGGCTGAAAGGGCACTACATACATTAGACATCAAAAGAGCACTAATGTATTACATTGACAGAACAAAGCTAATCAGGAAAACAAAACAACTGTTCATAGCTTTTCAAAAACCACACATAGGAAATCCAATCTCTAAACAAGGCATTGCTAGATGGATAGTCAGATGTATTCAAACATGCTATCTTAAAGCCAAAAGAGAATTGCCTATTACACCAAAGGCACACTCAACCAGAAAGAAAGGTGCTACAATGGCCTTTCTAGGAAACATTCCTATGAGCGAAATATGTAAGGCTGCAACCTGGTCTACGCCTCATACGTTTACTAAACACTACTGTGTAGACGTACTAAATGCACAACAAGCTACAGTGGGCCAAGCTGTACTAAGAACATTATTCCAAACTACTTCAACTCCTACAGGCTAAACCACCGCTTTTAGGGGAGGTAACTGCTTTATAGTCTATGCCAAACATGTGTATCTGCAGCAACATATGCCATCGAACTGAAAATGTCACTTACCCAGTGTACATCTGTTCGTGGCATTAGTCGCTGCAGATTCACATGTACCCTCCCACCTCCCCGGGAAGCCTGTAGCCGTTTAGAAGTAGATCATAAATCTTAAACATCTGAACATTTGTAAATAATTATTATAAACTCTTAACGTACATACATATTCACTCCATTGCATGGGCACTATTTATACCAAACAACTCCATCCTCACCCTCTGCGGGGAAAACAATCTAAGATGGAGTCGACGCCCATGCGTAATGGAGCCGAGGAGGGAGGAGTCCTTCGGTCCCGTGACCAAAAAGACTTCTTCGAAGAAAAACAACTTGTAATACTCCGAGCCCAACACCAGGCAGCGAACTGTGCCAAACATGTGAATCTGCAGCGACTAATGCCACGAACAGATGTACACTGGGTAAGTGACATTTTCATTCTCTTGTGAGCGGATCCCATACCTCTGATATTCCAAGTCATCAACGTCCGGGAATGTCTAGCATCCTGCATCTTTAGGGTCAGGTGTGAGCACCCCCACCACTCTACATGCCCTGCCCCCCCTTCCCTGCCAATCCCAATGCAAGAAAAACCCTAAGCTTCCTGAGGCAGGCCAAGAAAAGCTAAAGGAGTAACACAGCCCCTCAACTGTAAACTCCCCTATCCAAGAGCAGCTCAGCAACGGCCTATTGCTCAAACTAAGAAATACGGTCATGGATTTGGTGTCACCTCCTCCATCGGTTAGAGGGAGATGGTCTGATCTAGGGGGAGTAAGCCTTCTCCAGAAATGAGTTTCTGCTTCTAGGGCCCACTAGGGCCCCATCATGAGTGAATAGTTCCCCCTAGCTAGTGTTACCCCAGCCCTCCCATCCCAACCACAACAAGGTACAAGAGAGTGCTTAGTTGTCAAAAGCTCCCAAACCAACCCCACATCCCACACTCCAACAGCAGTCTACCAACATGGCTGTGTAAAAATGTTCCCAGAGGTGAGAAGCTTCCACCTCCAGTTCTTGGAGTCCATCAGCCCAGTCCATTCACCGACTGCGGGGTCATGACAGGAACAGTCAGGCTGACTACCAGAGAAGACCTAGAGTCTGATATCTCAGATTTCTCATCTGAGGGTTGGTCTGAGCCCGCATCAGGATCTGTCTGCCTGGCAAGTGCGGCAATGGCCTGGAGTGTTGTAGCTCGCTCCTGTTCGGTGTGTGACAAAGCCGGTCTGATCGAAGGTCAATGTCTCAGAGATTATCTTGGGTGTTTCCTTGTTCTGTTTCTCTGGGTTGCCGGGCGTCACCTAGCTGATGGCAATGGCTTTGTATGCCTCGATCCATTCCCATGCTGGGGTCATTGCATAAGTGTGTTGCCCCAACTAGTATGATTTTCAGTCTGGCAGGGGACTTTAGGGAGAACTGCAAGTGTTCCTCCTTAAGTGCTTTTTTTCACTTCCAGAAAGGAAGCACTCTTTGTCTGCAAGCCTGCCGTGAAGTAAGGGAAGATGGAGACTTTACTATTGTCTACTGTGACGGGGCCAGCAATTCTTACCCTATGGAGTATTGTGTCTCTGTCTCGGAAATATAACCGTTTGGTCACCACCAGGTGGGGCAGTCAACCAGTGGCAAGAGGTTGGCCCCACACTCTCTGTGCCCGTTCCAGGGCAAAGAACTGCGTCAGATGGTTAGGGGCCACTTCGTCCTGTAGCCGTCTCTCCAGGAAGGTGAGCATGTTGTCTCTCTTTCTTTGGGGAACCCCACCACCCGGATGTTATTGTGCGGGTTCCCGCATTCTGCATCCTCTGCTCTATCCTCCATTATGCACATCTTTTCTGCAAGAACAGACATTCTGCCCGCCAAACTTTTGTGTTCAGGTTGCATTTCCTCCATTGATGACTACCAGTTTCACTCAATCATTGAGTTTGCAGTGTTCTGCCTGCAGCAGTCCGAGACCCTCCGATACAGTACTAATACTAATATCTTCCTGGAGAGTGTCTTTCGTGCCTGCGATAGTGGCCAGAATTTGATCTAAGTGAAGGATGGAAATCGGTGGGGCCTCAATGTCCCCCAGGGACTGAGGTTGAGGGTGGGGATGCTCCTCCGTGGTACGTTAGCCGGCTTGATTTTGGGTTTCCCTATGTCGATCTGTCAGAACTGGCCACGTGTTGGGCAATCGGGTGTTGTAGATTATTGTTTTGGTTTTTCAAGTTGTAGTTGCGAGCCCGACAAGCACCTCCACGGGATCATCTGGATTAGGGATGGTCATACGGCCAGCGTTTGTCCCAACTCAGGTACCCAAACAGGGTGATAAAGTTTGTGCCCCCCTCACGCTGTGATGAGGGCTTACCTGTTTCTTCTGCGCTGTAAAGACGTAGAATGCTCCAAATCATAGGGATCTAGCACCTGTCTATGTGGCAAGCAACTTCTCCAATGGACAAAGAACCCCGAACACTCAGGGGCCACCCCCATCAGTCTCGAAAGTCACAAGCAAATCCGTCAGAGACCCCGCCGTCCCCCACTCAGGTCCAGCAGAGTGTCATCTGCACTTGCACCTGGGGCTGTCGCCTCCTTGGCCTGCATGCACTTGAACAGGGGCTCAGATTACTTCTAGTTCAAGACTTAGCCTTAGTCCAGGGGGTGTACAAGCCTCTGATAACCAGCAAAGTTCAGGACCAGTCCATACAGGGCCTTGCCTTAATTTTTTATGATTATTCGTATGCCCAGGGCTGCAGACTGATCAGGGTTCCTGGACCCGCCACCTCACTATGGCAGGTGGCCTTTGTGCTTGTGCCTGTGGGCTGTCTGAGCCACCACTGGGCCTTTACATCTCCTTTACAGCAGGCACACCCTCCTCACACGTGTCCGCCGCAACAGTCTCAGAAATCTGTTATTGCGACTTACCAGAGGTTCCTGGATCCATTGTAGGCGTTTGCTAAGAGGTTGAGCCCTGCGCTCATCACCGACCCCGGGCGGGACCTCCCTTAACTGAAATCCTTGGCCTGTCTATGGGTGCGGTGTCTGTGTGTGAGAGGTGTCTCCAGTAAATGTCTGCAGTTTGTTTGTCTGAGAGCTTGGTAGGATTTTTGGCAGGTCAGCAGCAAAGGTCACTAGGGCGCATCTGTCACGGCCGCCATTTTGCATCCCCCAGCAAATCCATGCTTTATATCTAGAGTACCATCAGATTCCTGTTTAAAAGAGCCTGTAAACCTTAAGACGTTCTTCAAAGATACCAGCACTGCAGCAGAAAGAACGCTTCATATACTGAATGTTAGGTGATGTATGAAATTTCTTCTGTCAGCACAAGCAAATTCCAAAAATCTGATCAGCTACTCAGTTTATTGTCCTACAAGAGGACCGCCTCCCTCAAAACAGAGTATCGCTTTCTGGGTGTCTGTTGCCATAAATGCTGCCACAATAAAGCGAGCTACCCTTTTATAAACAAGTTTATGCGTATTCATCAAGAGTTGTCAACATCAAGAGCTTTGTTTGCTGGAGTATCATTAGCAGCAATTTGCCATGTAGCAACTTGGGAGAGGGAACAGGCAGACGTTTACTCTGTATTATTGTTTGTAGCCCGTAGTTCAGAGAGCTGCTATTGCATGAGTGGTTCTATGCCTTTTTTTTTTTTGTTTTGTTTTGTTTTTTAATAAAAATGGGTCGTCTTTTGAATTACTTACCTGCCAACTGCATGTTTTGTACTGTATAATATGGTTGCTTGCTATTCTGAATCAAGCATGTGAATCTATGAAAGATCCAATGCATGATAAATGTACTTACCCTCTAGTTTTCCGGAAATTGTATCTTTTGTAGATTCTGTCAGGGAGACCAGATCCTCGGGGTCTGTGCACGTTCCCAACATGTCCACCACAAGACAGCTCCAAAACTATGATTGAAATATCAGTGGAGAAAAGGGGATTAGGTAGGGAACAGTTGGGAAGGAGACCTGTAGGAAGCAAAAGGTTAAACAACACAATATCCGAATATAATCACATTGACTTTCACTAATCTATGGTTCTAAGCATTGTCTTACTGTAAGCATGGATAATCTTAGAAGTGACTTTAACCAGACCTCAAGAACTCTGGGTACCTGGAACAAATCAAGAATGATTAATGCAATGTTTCATATGAGCTTTTCATAAAATGTCACATAATGTCTAGAAATACAAGAACCTTCTAGAATATTGTTTCAGAACAAACACTGCATTTTTAACATGAGGACAAAACAATGTGAAACATTCCCTGGAAAAACTATTGGAATTGTACTAGGGACTTAATATGCACAAAAAAAGTCCAATTTTGGATTTATCATCTTTACAGGAAATCCATAGGCTCAGGATAAATGCGTGTACTTCAACAAACATTACACATCAAAGTTTTTACTTGCCATGAAATGATCGCGCACACTGTTGCCGATCTGAACACCAAGTTTTACATGCAGGAAATGAATCACGCATACTGCCGATTCTAACAAGAATATGTAAAGGCCATGAAATGATCGCGCAAGCCTTCGCCAAGCTGATCACCAAGGTTTTCATGTAGTAAATGAATCGCGTACACTGCCAATTCAAGCAAGAATATGCAAATGCCATGAAATGATCGCGCGTGCCGCCGCCGGTCTGAACATCAAGGTTTACATGAGAGCAATGACTCACGTACTCTGAAAGTTCCACGAGTAGGCCCAAAACTCTAGAATCTCTGAGAACGGGGTTGTGGGCCCAGCCCGACCTCCGCATTACCACCCTGCTCAAGAATCACCATAATAATGTGGGGCAGGCCTGGAACATCAAGGTAGGCCTCCGGAACAGGAGCTCAGGAAATTGCTGCTTCTCTGCACCGGGACCTCTGAATAGTGAGCACATGGAGTTGGGATGGCTCCCTTATGTAGAGTCTGGCCCAGCCCACAAACCACACCCAGTCATGCTGCAGAGAAAGCTTCTAGAAGGTCCTAGAAAGGGACCACACCCTAACACTCAGTCAGTCTGCAGCAATGCCTTACAAATAAACAGTTACAGCAAACATCATTAATAGTATTTTTCAAGGTTAAAGTCTGCAATGCAAACGGTTAGCATACTGCATATAAACACAATGCATGAATTATGCTCCTGCATAAAGGCTGGCTTTTTGCATTTTTGTTGCCCGTAGAGCGCGCACTGTCCTGATGTTGACAGATTCACATGTAATCTACCCTCCTCTGCATTAAAGGCTCTGCCACTTGTCATATTCCTTTATAGTGGTAAATTGAACTTGAAAGATGGTAGCCTCTTAAGGTGTGTTCTTCAAACTGTTTAACTCATTGGTTGAAGTTCGGTTCTTTTTAAATGGTGTGACTAGGCTACTAAATAGTCTTCGTTTGTTTTAGAGCTAGTTTAACATTAAACTACTACTGTGATGTTACTGTGGGACATCCAGCTATGACACGATTCATGCGTGTGAGTCTGTGAAAGATACCTATTATGGAGGACTACATTTTTTTCTTCCAAGTTTGGTTATCCTCACAATGTGCTCTTTTGTCTTCCTTTTGCAGCGGTACACACAAAGCAATGGACGCAGACCCTTTGGTATATCTGCATTAATCATGGGCTTTGATTATGACGGAGTGCCAAGGCTGTATCAGACGGATCCATCTGGTACATACAATGCTTGGAAGGTAAGTTTTAGGTCACATTTTTTTCACATTCAAATTCAGAGAGTTTACTAGATATATACCCTCTATCTTGAAATGTTGAAATACCAGCCTCTCAAAGTCTGGAATTCTTACTGGTCTCTGTACGTTGTTGTTGTCTTACTTCATCACTAAGAATAGATTTATTTATTTGTTTTTAAGAATTTATATAGCGTAAACAAGACTCAAAAAAATATCTGATTGCTTTAGATGAGAACATTTGCTACTGTATGGAGAGGGGTGGGAGGGGGGGGAGAATCCAGCTTGTGTCAAGGTAATGTAGACAAGAGGGTGACCAATTTCTCTACCCACATCAATGATTCATAAGACGTAGTGAACAGCCTTGTCAATTCTGCTTGCCATGAGATTGCTTCATGGCCAATCTGCAAAGTTTCATAAGCAAACAATTGTTTCTTCTTTTTCTATTGCTACACATTATTGATCTATCAGAAGAGTCTCCACTTCTGAAAAAGATTATTGGTCTCCATCGCCACCATTAGCTTGAGGAATCTTAGAACTCAGTGGAAAACTTCACTTTTACGTGGGAAGCTGGGTTAGGACTTACCTGGGTTTCCACTTGACAAGTTTTGCCCTTTATGAAGGAGCTTCTGACTTCTGTAATTCCTCTCCCTTCTCTGAAGGGGAAAAGAATCTGGTGAAGGAACCTCGGTCTTGCCACTGTCCTCTTCTGGACCCTTGTTATATCTGAGGACCTTGATTTGTTAAGTAGCTGGCTGAACAGTCCTGCATCATATGACCCCTTAAAAATGTTTTGTCTGAATATTTTCTTGATAGAGATCTGTGTCTTGTCCAGAGGAGCAAACATTGTGGTAAACTTGCTGAACTCTTTGAGAACCTGCTCTCTAAATAGGCCTCTTTGGGTCTCTGGACCAACCTCCGAAGTACTGAGTTCTCCCAGTTTTCCGTCCACTACTTTGATAAGGAGGGATCTTTGGCTCTTCATTCATATAATGCATTAGGCCTTTCTTTGAATGATGATTGCTAACTGGGGCTAGCCTGACAGAATGTCACGTGTTCAGGAATTGGGTAAGTTACTTGAGACAATCAACAGCCTATCTTGGCATGATCACCAGGACTGATCAGTTCCTTTCTTTAGGTTCTGAACAAATTTCACAAGGAAGCTAGCCATCCTGCATAGAGTACCAGGGTCATTAACATCTTCCATTCAGAAGGGGTTGTGGACAAACTGTTCTAAGTTGGCCCACACCTCCTTTTCTAGAGAGTTCCTCAGACACCATGCTACTTATTGAGTGAGGTTCTCCACCAGGTTCCATTTCGATGAACAAGGGTAATAAAATGGCTTCTGGAAACAGCATATTCAATAGGTCCTTGCTGCTTCTTGGTCCCTCCAAATCGTCTAATCTAAGTCTCATGTGCTTTAGATTTGGCTGCCATGGCCTTTCTCTACCCTGATCAGGATATCCTTGGGAATCTTAATCAGTCATCTTTTCCATTGTATGTGGTTTTCTGGAGAAAAGTTTTTGAGGTCAACTAGTTGCGAAGGCAGCCTGGTGATAGCCCATCACAGTTTTCTTATCATCTGGGTTTTGTCCCATGCGAGAAAGGCCCCTCCAAGCTTGTCAAAGTTATCCCAAGTATTATGCTGCTCCTAGTTCCTTTGGCTTTAGTGGCAGTAGGTCCCTGTGGACGCGGATGAGGGCCCCAATATCTTCCCTCCAATTGAGGGATTCAGGGTAGCTAGCACCCAACCTGAATAGTTTCGTCCCTAGAGGTACCCACAGTTATTTTTTTGTTTGTTTTTTTTGTTGTTTTTTTTTACTGCCCTTCATCCTTTGTCCAGACCAATCCCTCAGTGCTTCACTTCCTCATCCTTGTCTTCATGAAGGAGTTTGTATGGCTTTGTACGCTTTATTCCGAAGCAATAATATATGAAATATTAACTCTCAGGAATTGCCTCATCTGATCAGTTTTTTAAATGGTTTTATTCCTCTGTGCTGTGTTCCAGTCAAACGGTTTGTTTTGGTGAGGGAGCGGTGCTCCGGCTCCAGCGAGACGTGTGTCGCTTTAGTGTATCCTATACTTGCCAGAGGATCGCACCGTGCTCTCCCAACTCCACAGTTCAATAAAAATAAAACTCAATTGAGAGATCTTGTGTCGCCCCTAATACCAAAACCACGTGTTTCACTTAACCAGCTTGCATAAACCAGAATCCATGCTAAGAAATAGTTATAAAGGGCACTTTTTCTGCTGTAAGTTACATGGGCGTTCCATCAACTTAAAGGATTCTGATTGATAAACTCTTGTACTACCTTTTTCACACGTTTTCATGGAAAATGTAGTTATTGTGATAGCAAGTTTTCAAACTGGTGCTGTGGGATTAAAGTGGAAAGAGAAGCATAATCCTCCCCTTCAGTCTTGACATAGAATTTAGATAGTTTTCCCCTCCAGTTAAGTGCAGTAATCCCATTTTACTCAAATACAGAATATATCCGTGGTTAACCTTCATGATGTGCCACCCACTCTTATCTGGTCCATCAGGCTACTCAGAGTTGTACTTTTTACAGTACACCTTTAGTTTCTAAGTGGGGACGGAAAGCAACTAACTTGATAAATGCTAGATGAGACCGTAACAACTTTTAGGTTACAATTTATTTCAGGAACCCTTGTGCTGCCCTTAGCAAAACAAGATGTGTGCACTGGATTCAAATGGGCAGTGTTACTTTCCTCAAATCATTCGAATACCATTCAAACAGTGGACACACGTTTCTATTGTACTGAATACATTCCATTAAGGGAATTATTTATATAAGCAATACAATCGGAATTAAAGGCGTTGCCACAGATGTCCCATTGCACGTAATGTGGTGTGAGGCATGGTTTTATTTGAATAGACAATGTCATCCCTTGTGAATTTAAATCCTTGGATTGAGGAAATGCTGTGGATGCTGAAGGGCCAAGCTACAAGATAGGTTCTTGCTTCGAGGGCCATGCACTTACACAGACATCTTTAAAAATCAAGCAAACCTGCTGGAACGTTTGCCTTGAAACATTGGTCTATACCAGGACCTCAATTGAGCAACATTGGAGTTGAACTATTGCAGTTCTCTTGGACAATGAGACTGTCATTGCTGTGCCTTTCTACCCACCCTCCTGTTTGTATTGGAACTCCAGAGGTCTGCAGTTGCAGGAACTGGTGGTGGTCCTTCAGGAAAATACAAGGGTTGCCTGCTATGTAACCGAAAGTTGGAGGTAGGTGAATTTGCTGTATTTAACCATTAAACCTTATGTGCACCCCGTTGCATCCTAGGGCACGCTACTGGGTGGGTGCTGACACTTCCTGGAGTCATCAAAGAGTGTTGTAGCCCATCCCTTGACTATTTCAAGGGTCCCCACTTGTGTCTTTAGTCTGATTTGTTACTGTGGTACTATCTGGACTTGGCCCTCTAATGTCTTTCAGTTATACTTGGTTGTTGGTTTGGACTGCTGCTTTTGTGCATGTGACCAGATCTGTTCTCCTAAGACACCTCCATTTTCTATGCTTCTGTTCTGCAATGCCATCCTCTTATTAGCCTTGAATTCTGCTGAGCCATGAAAATGTGGACTTTACACTCTTCCTGCTGCACTTGTAGCCATCCTTTCTTGACCTGGGATTTAAGTGACTGCTGTAGAAGTTGATGGTTTCATTAGGCGGGGTGGTCTTTGAGAAGAGACTTGCTCACTGGAGTTACAATAAAACTAAGGTCTACCAGTTCACATGGCAGGCCTTTATCATAACTTAACAGGTACAGTATATCTATGATGATTTCTCATTTGCTGCATTATCCTTTCCCACCGGCAGGTACATTATGTTGTTTAGTCTTCTAAAAAGTACACTTAGGTCAAAACCCTCTGGTACTAACAGCCAAACGCCATATAAAAAAGGACCCTTGGTCTCACAAATTATAAAATATAAAAGTAGGGGACAAAAATTAGCCTGTCAAGTTTTAAGGGGTTTCCGAAATGTGCATATAGACTTGAGCATGTAGTTCAAGTTCTTTAGACTACCCACTGAACGGGCTCTGTTGTTAATGCTCTCCAACTGAGATTTGGGGAACACCTTAACTATGCCTGGCTGGCCGAGCAAAGATCTACACCTGAAACATAACAGTTGAATTTGCACAATGGAAAATTCAGTTTTTTTTTCTAATCAACTGGTCTATCCTTGAGTACTAGCCCTTTGTAAGTACTCAGCTATTGAAGATGTAGAGGAGTGTCTGTGATCAAATGGTTAGTAGCATTCTGTATCAGATGAAGCCAGTTGAGCTGCTTCTCAGGTGTTTCTAAATAGATTACGCTGCCATAATGTAGCTGAGACTGGACTAGTGCATATATAATACCTAGTAAGCCTAATCATGACACACACAGCAGTTTTTTCTAGATTTCTAAACAGAAGAAGCAAGATCGGGGCACTTTGCTACTCGCAATATTAACTGTGTTCATCAGTGTTTTATCATCAGTATAAATGCATAGGTTCCCAACTGCTTTTGTACGAGTAGGTGGTGAAACCATCACTTGCGGCAACAGGGTGGTGCTCTGCAGGCTGAAGTCAAGTGGTGTCGAAAGCACCTCTGACTTGGCAGTGTTTAATTTAAATAAATAAATACTTCAAATCCACCATCGAATCCTAACCAGGCCGGGGCCATAGAGACGTGGTTTGGATCTCAGATGTTGGTACTCACTTTACAGGCTGACTTAGGAGGACTCTTATTTATCTGTTTATTGGAGTGTATTGTGTGCTGCGAGTTCTTGAATCCAACAGTGCGCATGCAAGGAAATGTGAAAACCTAGCACAGCAAATTGGCATTCGTCAGCAAGAGCCTAAACACAAAGACATGACTTCCAGGGATAAGCCCAAGATTGATGCGTTAGACACTCCTCAGGAAACATGCTTTTTCCTGCAGGATATGAAATCTGATTGACTCCAAGTATTATTCACATGATAGAGACACTACCTACCAAGTTTGAGCACGTACAGGACAGACTTGATAAACACATTTGAGTGCACTTCACAGGATGTCATAATGCAAAAATGGGAATACGTTTAAATTGTTGCAAATCAGAACCAAAGCTTCTGATGGATACAACTACCTGTGGATTCCTCACCTATTGAATACTCCCATTGCGCCAGCATTCGACGGAAATCTTCTTCCTAGCTTCTGCACGTCGACGAGGACGTCACAATTGCCCACGCGACGCCGTCTGACAGGCAATAAGAGGTCCTCGCCGACGTCAGTACCAACATTTTTTACGTGCCTGAGAATAATAGGCCATTGAGATAAAAGAACAAATAGCAATATTTAATGATATTCCAAATAAATACATCATTCTAAGAACTTAAATTTTTTTTTTTTTTAAACAATAAATAAATATAAGAGCAATATATATACACATGAACATATATACAGAATATATACAAGTCCTCATAACCAAGAGGAGCACACTCAAGAATTACTTGGTTAGACCAGACAGGCAACGGGGAGGCGGGTGGGACCGTGAGGAATCCACAGGTAGCTAATGTATCCACCAGAAAAGTCGTTACCGAAGGTAAGTAACTCGTTCTTCTGATGGATACAACTACCTGCGGATTCCTCACCTATTGAATAGAGTCCCAAAGCAGTACCGCACTCGGTGGTGGGTGCCTGAATGGTCAAACCAAGAAATCCTGCAGCACCGACCGTGCAAAATGGCCATCCCTTCTGACCTCAGAGTCCAAGCAGTAATGCTTCGCAAAAGTATGAAGGGACGACCAGGTTGCGGCCTTGCAGATGTCAACCACAGGAACACCCCTAGCCAAGGCCGAAGAAGCCGACTTAGCTCTGGTGGAATGAGCTCTTATGCCATCAGGGGGTTCTTTCTTTGCTAAAGAGTAACACATTTTAATGCAAAGAACAACCCACCTGGAGAGTGTTCTCTTGTGGACTGCCTTTCCTCTCCTCTTTCCCACGTACCCGATGAAGAGCTGATCCTCCAGCCTGAAATCCTTCGTTCTGTTCACATAAAAGCTTAGCGCTCTCCTTGGATCTAAGCGGTGAAGTCTCTCTTCTTCCTTTGAAGGATGAGGCGGAGGATAAAACGTGGAAAGAGTTATCGTCTGGGCCATATGAAAGGGTGAAACAACCTTCGGTAGGAAAGCAGCCTTGGTCCTCAACACCACCTTATCCCCATAAAAAGATGTATAAGGGGGTTTTACAGACCCCCATGTACAGATTTTACACGCGTCGCGTGGGCAATTGTGATGTCCTCGTCGACGTGCAGAAGCTAGGAAGAAGATTTCCGTTGAATGCTAGCGCAATGGGAGCGCAATGGGAGTATTCAATAGGTGAGGAATCCACAGGTAGCTAATGTATCCACCAGAAAAGTTGTTACCGAAGGTAAGTAACTCGTTCTTTAGGGCTGTAGTTTTTAACATTTGGCTTCTGTGGACCTGTCACTCAGCATTACTGGAACTTTGAGACCTCCACTGAATTATTATTGGAATTACTTAAACTGGTGACCACGGCGCAAAAAAAAGAACAAAAAAAATCTAATGTAAAGTTTGGAGCTTTTCTGGGCAGAAGAAAACAGGGAAGGGGGTAGTACTGCTAAGTGTTGTCCAACACGTGTTTTTTTTAAATAGAAAAGGTTTAAGTTGCTGCCTGAAGGTAGAGAATGTCTGGCATCAGTATTAGTTGGGTAAGGAGTTCCATAACATGGGAGCAGCACTGGAGAAAGATTGTCCTTGAGCTACAGATATCTTTAATTTCAGAGTTTCTAGTAGGAGGAGGGTTTTGCTCCGGGACTTTCTGATACCACCCGAAATTTTCAACAGATCTGTGAGGTAGCTGGTCTTGGTGCTTAGTGTGTGCCATGGTTGCACCGGCACTCAATTTTGGGGACTGGCACTTAGTTTTCCGCACCAAGCATTGATTGAGAGCAAGAGAGGGAAAAACAGACAAAGGTGATAGGAGGAGGAGTAAGTCGGGAAAAACGTCCCAAAGGGAGAAAGTGGCAGGCAGTGTCTCATAGCAGATTAAAGAGGCTTCATGTGGATTCAAGCCTACACGGCTGGCTGACATTTAATAGGTCTGGCCACAGGCTTCCGGGCAGAGGCTAGGGCACTGACACTTATTCTTTCATAAGTTAAGCACTGCTTGGTCCGCCTGTAGGTGCTTTAATGATAATGCAGACAGTTTTTAATTTGATCTGGGCTTCTAACTGAAGCCAGTATAGCTCAATAAGGCGAGAAGTGATCTGACTTTTTTTCTTGTCCGAGACTGGGCTTGCTGTGGAGTAGAGAATCACTTATAATTTGCTGGAAGTCCAGAGAGTAGGACGTACCCAGCCAATTCTCTTCCAGGGGATCCTCATCAATAGTCATAAACATTGAATATTCCCGCCCTTGTGCGGGGACCCCGGAGCATATATAAAATACACACATATAAAGTATGAAATATGCACAAAAAATATATATAGCATTTTTAGTAGACAAATTTTCATACTAAACTCATATATACATGTGTAAAACAGCAATGCAGGCTATAATCATAAACAGGCTAAAATGCTTTATTTCTATGGAGTTTTTTTTAATTTTTTTTTATTCTTTTCAAAATTACAATAAGAGAAAAAATATCTACCAAAGCCCCACAACTGGGCCTAGGGAAATAAGCAGTTGTAATCATCAGAGAAAAAAGAGAAAAAACTACATTGAAAAACAATGGAGCATTCTTAGCCAGTAGGCTGCATGCAGGTTAACACAGGAGAACCATAAAAACGTTGGCACCGTGCCTTTAAGACCCTGAGTACCTCCAGTATCCCACCATGCCTCAGGGGTGAGGGAGAGGTGACAGTTGGTTCACAGTTAGGTCAGTTCTTTTTTCCGGCTTCTTCTGAGAGGATCCTGGAGCATTGAGCTCTCAGAAAAATACTTTAGAACAGCGTTTTTTCCTACTTTTCTCGACATCTAACATCATTGTCTGAGTCTGGAAGTTTTTTCCTGACTGAAAAATGCCTTCACTTTTTGTGAAATGCCCTTCCTGTGGGAAGAAGAAGGACCAGTCAGATCCACACACTCTCTGCGTTGTGTGTTTGCCTCCGAGTCACTGCCCTGGCACTTGCAAACACTGCAAGAACATGTCAAAGAGGACTCTGAAGGTCAGGGAAAAGATCAGGCTTCATGGGCTTCACGAGAGGCAGAAAACATCATCCTCTTCGCTTCCCAGGCAGCCAACATGCCACTCTCAGGAGAGACAGGCTAGATCGACGTCAGCCGGTAGGAAGATACCTGTTTGTTCCCCGTCGACGTGGTCGCTGCCACCATCTCACCGCCATAGATCGCCGTCGACGGCGACCCGACCGGCGTCGAAGGATACGGCGTCGAGAGAACATGGCCACCGCAGGGGCATATCTCCGTCGACGGCAACCCGCCGATCGACGTCGAGCCATCACCGGCGTGCCCATTCGCTGCCGAATGCCTCGCACTCCTCGACATCAAGAAAGGCGACGTCGAAATCGCCCCAGCGGCGAGAGCGAGGACATCTGCCGTCGGCTGCCCACCCCTCGACGTCGAGACACACGACGGTGAGCAGGTCACGGTCCAGAGATCGCTGTTCAACGTCAAGACACTCAACGTCGAGACACTCAACGTCGAGACAGGAACAATCGGCGGCGCTCCCTTCGACGTCATTACGGCTGTCGACGCAGGTTTTACCTGTCTTGCAGGGAGCAGAGCATCGGCTTCCGCCAGCAGATAAGACCACTCCATTTCCAGTGGTCTCCATAAGAAGTGGTTCATCTCGGTCGAGAGCGGCATCGTCGGGGCATGTCTCACCCATCAATTTGTCACCAAGATGGTTGGAGAGCCTTAATAGACCAACGGCCTCCCCGGACTCGCAGTATTCAAGGATGTACTCTCCTACTGCCTCTCTCCCGAGAACACCAGCGCGGGCAGGACGGGCTCGTTCTGCTTCTCGCCAGCCGACCACGAGGCCTGGGCGCTCTGCTACAGCATCTCACAGCAGGTCACGTTCCCAGCGACGATCTAGGTCACGATCAACACACAGAAGGTCGCCCTCTTGGTCATCGCCAGGGTCATCCGTCAGACGATACTCCCCCCCTTAACAGATTCTCCACCAGCTAGGGTTTCACCGGTGGACGACATCACTACTTTTAATGAGGTGCTTGTCAGGGGAGCACAGAAGCTAAACATAGAGGTTCCAGAACCATCAACCTCCTCATCCGTCATTTTTGAGACTCTACAGCATAGAGTGGTTTCGAAAAAGCTACTGCTGCTAGTGTCTGGTCTGTTGCAGCCAACCATGGACACCTTTTTAGCGCCAGCCACCCTCAAATCGGCTCCTGCTAGGATTTTGAAAAAATATAAAGCGCCTGAACAAGATCCTTTATTTCTCAGAACCGATCCGCCGCCGGACTCAGTCATATTGGCCGCAGCCCGAAAAACTCACTCAGTAGCATCATCCTCCACGGTTCCACCGGACAAGGAGAGCAGACATCTAGACTCTCTGTGGAGAAAAATGTGCGGCACGGCGGCATCTATGATGAAGGTGTCCAGCGCGTCTGCACTCCTAGGCAGATATGACCGTTCACTGTGGGACTCTCAGAACAGGTTCACAGAAAAATTACCTAGAGAGGACAGGCAGGACTTCCAAGAGATCCTTCAAGAGGGATGTCTGGTCTCCAACCAGGTCATCAGCGCAGCGGCAGATGGGGCAGACTTAGCTGCACATGGATACGCACATGGGATTTGTGCAAGAAGGTCTTCATGGTTGAGACTGACTGGATTAAAACGGGAAGCACAACAGCTTTTCCTAAATCTTCCGTTCAACGGGAACTCGCTGTTTGGTACCCATACGGACGAAGAAATGGCGCGTATGAAGACGGAAGTGGACACCATGAGGGCAGTAGGCCTGGAGAGGAAGAAGGACTTCAGGCGAAGGTATAGGCCTTATGACAGGCGCCCTTCCCAGCAGAGGGTTCAAACCCCTCACTGGTCCCAGAGGCCACAGCAGAGGCAAGGACGCCCGCTTTTTCAGTCTGGTAAGGCCACGAGGGTCAAGTACACCACAACAGTCCACACCCAAAGCGCCGGCCAAACAATGAGGACTCGCTTCCCTTAACACTGTGCACCACTTCGGTGGGGGGGAAGTATCACAGACTTTATTCACGAGTGGCGTGCGATCACAAAAGACAAATGGGTGCTCAACATTGTCGAGAATGGCTACTCTCTTCTTTTCCGCCAACCTCCACCGCACTTGCCACCAGCCAAATGCAATCCGTCTCACGTCAGCCTATTGCGCAAAGAGGCTCTCACCCTTTTACGAAAGAAGTCAATAGAAAAAGTTCCACTCGCGCACAGAGGGAAGGGGGGTTTACTCCCGTTATTTTCTGGTAGCGAAAAAAGGCCTAGGGGGCGTTTTCAGACCAATTCTGGACTTACGGCTACTGAACAAGTACATAAAAAAGCAAAAGTTCAGGATGCTGGCTCTTCACCAGATTTTCCCTCAGCTACATCGGGGAGACTGGATGTGCTCCATCGACCTGCAGGATGCATACTTTCACATCCCGATAGTTCCCAAGCATCAGAAATTCCTGCGCTTCCAGATAGCCTCACAGCACTATCAGTTCAAGGTGCTACCATTCGGCCTGAAATCTGCCCCCGCGTTTTCTTGAAATGCGTGGCAGTGGTACCGGCACATCTACGAAAACAAAAAATCTTCATTTACCCATACCTAGACGACTGGCTACTGAAAGCCTCCTCTCCGGAGCAGGCGAGAACCCATTGTGCTCAAGGTTTTCGAGTCTCTAGGTCTTCAAGTCAACTACCAAAAGTCCACCTTGATTCCAACACAGAACCTCCACTACCTGGGAGCAATACTAGACACAGAGCTCCATAGAGTGTATCCTTCGGAGGAACGACTATTATCAATAAAGAAAAAGTGTCAAGACCTGTTAAAATCCGACGCATCTACGGCCCGTCTGGTGACATCTCTACTGGGCTCCATGGCATCCTGCATTTTCATTGTCCTAAATGCCAGGCTACATATGAGGCCCCTCCAAGAGGCGTTGGAAAACAACTGGAACCAAAGGACAGGTCGCTGGGAGGATAGAGTGCGGCTGCCGATAGCAACACGTCAGTCATTACAATGGTGGATGCACAGACCTCACCTGTCAGTAGGAGCTCCGTTTCACCAGGTAATTCCATCCGACACTGGTAACAGATGCGTCTCTTCAGGGATGGGGGGCTCATCTAGGTCTTTTTCAAGCTCAGGGCCTGTGGTCCGACAACGAAAGGAAGTACCACATCAATCTGCTGGAGCTCAGAGCGGTCCATCTGGCTCTCAAGTCTTTTGCTCCATCGATTCAGGGGAAATCTCTCCTAATACAAACGGACAATACAACCACAATGTATTATTTGAACAGACAAGGGGGAACGAGATCCCTACCCCTATCTCGGGAGTCCCAAACAATCTGGCATTGGCTCCTGGCGAGAGGAATGTCGCTTACAGCGGTTCACCTACCAGGTCAACAAAACGTGGAAGCAGATTTCCTGAGCAGACACCTAGAGGACGCCCACGATTGGGTCCTGAACGACGAAGTCGTCGAAGACCTCTTCGCTCAGTGGGGTTGGCCTCAATTGGATCTCTTCGCAGACGAGGTAAACAGGAAATGCCCAGACTTCGCGTCCAGGTTCTACCGTCCGGGATCTCGAGGGAGTGCCCTGTTGATTGACTGGTCAGGGATATTTCTCTACGCTTTTCCACCGATTCCCCCTCATACCGGCAGTGATCAACAAACTTTACAGATCCAGCACAAGAATGATTCTCATAGCGCCGCAGTGGCCCCGTCAGTTCTGGTACACAGATCTCCTCAACCTATCGGAACAACCTCACAGGAGGCTGCCGTGCAGACCGGATCTTCTGAGCAGGATGGAGGGCAGGGTACTGCACCCCAACCTACCCTCTCTGAGCTTGACAGCATGGCTCCTGAATTCTTGCAGTATGGGCACTTAGGGCTCTCGCAGGAGTGCATGAACATCTTGAAGGAGTCCAGACGACCTTCCACACGGTGTTCTTACGCGTTCAAGTGGAAGAGGTTCTACATATGGTGCAGTCAGCAAGGTCAGAATCCCATACGGGCTCAGGAGGAGGTCATACTGTCTGTCTTACTCCATTTGGCAAGATCCGGTCTGCAGGTATCATCTGTTAAGGTACATTTATCCGCCATTACAGCCTATCGTAAGTCACCTTCTCAGGAATCCTTCTTTATGAAACCAGTAGTCAAGGATTTCTTAGAAGGTTTGAAAAAAGTTTTTCCGCCCATTCGGAAACCCTCCCCTCCATGGTAGCTGAACATAGTACTATCAAAACTTATGGGCCCTCCTTTCGAACCTATACACAAAGCCTCTTTGCAACACCTTACGTGGAAGACTGCTTTTTTGGTAGCCATTACTTCCGCAAGGAGGGTCAGTGAAATTCAGGCTTTGTCCTTCAAAGAACCGTACACAGTCTTTCACGACAATAGAGTAGTTCTACGAACTCACCCATCATTCCTACCGAAGGTGATGTCAGAATTCCACATCAATCAGACTATTTTTCTACCAACTTTTTTCCCCAATCCGGAGACTCCGTTGCACTCCCTAGATCTGAAAAGAGTGCTAAAATTGTATTTGGATAAAACCAAGCTGATTAGACATTCCAACCACTTGTTTATAAATTATGGTCATTTGAGAACAGGAGAGGCAGCATCTAAACGAACCATATCAAGATGGATAGTTTCTTGTATTGTTAATGCATACCAGTTGGCTAACAAACAACTACTTGCTAGACCTAAAGCGCATTCCACAAGAGGAAAGGCGGCTACTGCTGCCCTCCTTAATAATGTTCCAGTCTCTGAAATTTGTAAGGCTGCTACATGGAAGTCTGTACATACATTTACTAGACATTACTGTTTGGACTCAGATGCAAGAGCAGACGCCCAAGTTGGGCAAGCATCTCTGAGAAATTTGTTTGCATGATGCATATCTATTCCTGCACTTCTATTGGACAGTCCGCAGAATAAAGGGATGGGCTTGCTAATCTATTCAATGTTTATGACTATTGATGAGGATCCCCTGGAAGAGAAGGATAAGTTACTTACCTGTAAATCCTAGTTCTCTTCCAGGGGTATCCTCATCAAAGTCATAAACAACCCACCCTCCTCCCCGGACGCACGTCTCCTAGAAGTGCATGACAGACTATCTTTCAAATCGGCTACACAGCTTGTCACCGTAAAAAAGTACTGACCTAACTGTGAACCAACTGTCACCTCTCCTTCACCCCTGAGGCGTGGTGGGATACTGGAGGTGCTCAGGGTCTTAAAGGCACGGTGCCAAAGTTTTTATGGTTCTCCTGTGTTAACCTGCATGCAGCCTATTGGCTAAGAATGCTCTATTGTTTTTCAATGTCGTTTTTTCTCTTTTTTCTCTGATGATTACTACTGCTTATTTCCCTAGGCCCAGTTGTGGGGCTTTGGTAGATATTTTTTCTCTTATTGTAATTTTGAAAAGAATAAAAAAAATAAAAAAAAACTCCATAGAAATAAAGCATTTTAGCCTGTTTATGATTATAGCCTGCATTGCTGTTTTACACATGTATATATGAGTTTAGTATGAAAATGTGTCTACTAAAAATGCTATATATATTTTTCGTGCATATTTCATACTTTATATGTGTGTATTTTATATATGCTCCGGGGTCCCCTCACAAGGGCGGGAATATTCAATGTTTATGACTTTGAGGATACCCCTGGAAGAGAACTAGGATTTACAGGTAAGTAACTTATCCTTCTGGGGGTCACTAAGGCTTGGGCTGCAGTTTTAAGTTGTTCAATGAAGAGAAGATATTTTATTCTTTTTGCTTGTCTCAGCTAGATGTTTGCTGTTTGGGCTAATTTATGATTGTGAGGTTTGAGAGAGAGTCTGTTGTCTTTGAGGAGTCCTAGGGACTTGACCATAAAAACTGGTTAATGTGGGCGTCCCTAGTTTGCAAGCAGAGAAATAAAGAATCTTTTTCATTGGTTGATTTGCATGAAGGGAGCAGGAACTCAGTTTTTTGGGGCGGGGTTAGTTTTAAGGAGTTCCCTGATGCCCAGTTGAAGAATGGCTCCAGGCCATCTTTGAATATGTTGGGATCTTTGTGAGAGGAGATGTCCTGATTGATACATCTAACCGTGGATTCCTCACCTTCTGAATATCCCATTGTGCAGCACTCAACTGAAAATTTTCTCCCATAGCTCTCCAGGTCGATGAGGACGTTACAATGGAACGGCTCAGCACGTGCCTCCATCTATCTTCATCAGAGCCATAAGACGTCCTCCCCGACGTGCTGACATCCGTTTCCTTTTTATCGCCGCCTTCAACATGTAACGGTTTTCTTTACTCTGTTTCTAGGGAATAGGTATTTTTCTTTTGTCATTCCAGTGACAATGTCTCTCGCCCTCCACCCCAAGAAATCGGGCTTTAAGCCATGTAGAGAATTCGGGGGTCACATGTCTGTGGTGGATCTGCATGTGGATTGCCTTTGGTGCTTGAGCTCTGACCATGACATCGAGGGGTGTCCGTTGTGTCAGAGCATGAATCCCAAAGCCTTAAAGTAGAGGGAAGCAAAGCTTTCCCTGGCAAAGGCAAAGAAGGAGAAACTGGGTCGCAGAAGGTCTTGACCTCGATAGAAGTCAGTCTCCTCATTCCTCAAGGTCATCCAGGAAGGAGCATAAAAAGAGGAGATGCCATAGCCCTTGGCGCCGGTCCTATAGAGATGCGACTCCACAGTGGCATAGGCCTTCTCTGAAGTCAGCTGAATGTTCACTGGTGCAGTTGCTGGTGGAGTTTTCGATGATGCCGGTATAGCAGCAGTTTTTCCCGGTAACCTCTCCTGATCCGGAGCCAGAAGTTGTACCAACTATGCCAAACCCTTCTCAGCCTCAACAGTAGGAGCAAGACTTTCCGACCTTTCCAGCTGCTGGAGAAGATCCGTCGCATTTTTTTGAATGCCATGTATGGCATCCTCGCCATGACCTCCTCAGGTGCGGAAGCTGGCCCCAGGGGTCCAATGTCCTTTTTGGGAGGATTCCTAGTGCTGTTCCAGCCGTCGCCGTTCCTGCCTTTCTTACCGATGGGCCAGTTACCCTCTCCTTTGGCGGCGCAGAGGAAAATTGCTCCTTCGCCAACTGATACACGGCAGGAATAATCAGTGCCAGTGGCACCTGTACAACGTCGGAGGATTCTCAGCCAATGTTGCATCAAACTCCTCCAGCCTGAGTTGGCCCTGCATCACCAATACCCAAGTCACCGATGCCAAAGTTGCCAGTGCCGCCTTAAACTGTTCCAACGTAGCTGCTGGAGCGGAGGCTCAGGTCCAGGAGGGAAGCTCTGAGGCAGTTGGAGGGGGAACGATATCATGCCTCACATCCTGATTCGGACCTTAAGGAAAGCAAAATTATTTCCCCAAGTCATGACTTTGAGGGAATAGAGGTCACTAGTGGTTTGGATACTTCTCCAGAGTGAGAGTTATCTCCACATGGGTTGCCTTTCCGTGAAGTGAGTTGTCACTCAGTCATTAAAAAAGCGGCTGAGATGTTGGACTTGTCTCTTCCAACAACAGAGATGAAATCTAATTTATTCACAGAGGTACTTCACTATTTGGTGTCATCCTCGGAGCCTTTGTTGCCATTTAATGAGGCTTTGACAGAGGCAGTTTTGGAAATTTGCAAAAGACTATGGCCCTCATTCTGACCTTGGCGGGCGGCGGAGGCCGCCCGCCAAAGTCCCGCCGTCAGGTTACCGTTCCGCGGTGGAAAGACCGCGGCGGTAATTCTGACTTTCCCGCTGGGCTGGCGGGCGGTCTCCTTCAGACCGCCAGCCAGCCCAGCGGGAAAGAGGCTTCCACGATGAAGCCGGCTCGGAATCGAGCCGGCGGAGTGGAAGCTGTGCGACGGGTGCAGTTGCACCCGTCGCGTATTTCACTGTCTGCGCAGCGGACAGTGAAATACATTTAGGGGCCCTCTTACGGGGGCCCCTGCAATGCCCATGCCAGTGGCATGGGCACTGCAGGGGCCCCCAGGGGCCCCGCGACCCCCCCTACCGCCATCCGGATCTCGGCGGTCCGACCGCCGGGATCTGGATGGCGGTAGGGGGGGTCAGAATCCCCGCGGCGGTGCAGCAAGCTGCGCCGCCGCGGAGGATTCAATGGGGCCGCGGTACACTGGCGGGACCCCGCCAGTGGTGCCGGTCCGACCGCGGCTTTACCGCCGCGGTCGGAATCCCCATTGAAGCACCGCCGGCTTGTCGGCGGTGCTCCCGCGGTCCTCCGCCCTGGCGGTCAAAGACCGCCAGGGTCAGAATGAGGGCCTATGTCTGCCCCTGCAGTGTGAAGAGCAATTGATAGGAGGTACAAGACTGCACCAGGTGATCCTGAGTTGTCATACAAGGCTAGAGAGTTTGGTGGTGCAGGCCTCATGCTCTTCTAAGTCGACACCTGGTTTCTTTTCATCTGCCCCAGCGGAAAGGGAGTCCAAAAGGATGAAACTGGATGCGAGAGAGGTCTTTTCATCTGGTAGTATGGCGTTAAAATCTGTGAATGCCACTTGTTTGCTGGGTCGTTTTAGACGTGCCCATATGGACTAGGCCAGATCTGTCCTACAGAAGATACCAGATGATTTACGGGGACATTTTTCTGATCTGTTAAATGAGTCCGGTTTTGGCTAAGCAAATCATTCAGTCTGGCCTTGATATGACCAACTCTGCAGCCAGGGTGATAGGCACATCAGTCGCTCTGAGAAGGCATGCCTGCTTGAGGGGTTCTGGTTTTTCCACCAATGTTCAAAATGCCCTGCTGAATTTACCCTTTGACGGTTCCAAGCTGTTTGGGGCAAAGGTGGATTTGGGCTTGGAAAGGATTAAGGAGAGCAAAGCCACTGCTAAATCATTGGATCTTCGGTCTCTCCTCAACCTACAGACCACTGCGTAGCTTTAGAGGGTATGGTATACTTACTCCTTTCAAGGGAGACAACAGCAGCAATCATCCAACCCCAGTACAGGTCTTACAGAGGGTGTGTCAGAGGAAGACAGATAGGTGCAGCCCATCAGCCGTCCTCCTCATCCTCTTCTACCTCCCCGGCCATTAATGCTGGAAAGCAGCCCAAGTTCCTTTACCTTACAGCATGCTTTGCCTGTGGGAGAGCGTCCGATTAATTTTTGGCAAAAATGCATGTCCATAACATCGGACAATTGGGTGTTGGGCATTGTCGAATATGGATATGCCCTGCCCTTCCAAGAGTTTCCCCCTACCTTTCCGTCTCAACACAGTTATTGCTCGCAAGAGCATCTACTTTTACTCCAGCAGGAAGTCCACACCCTACATTTTAAGGGCGCAGTATGGTTGGTTCCGGAGCAGGAAAGGGGTCAGGGATGTTATTGGAGATATTTCTTGATCCCCAAAAAGGATGGGTGTTTATGCCCAATCCTGGACCTAAGGATTTTTAATTCACTCAAGCAGGAAAAATTTGAAATGCTGATCCTGACTCAGGTTCTTTTTGCACTGGACAAAGAAGACTGTCTGGTTTCCATCGACCTGCATGATGCGTATTTTCACATCCATATTCTGCAGTCGCATAGGAAGTATCTCTGGTTCATTGTGGGAACGCAACACTACCAATTTGCCATCCTTCCTTTTGGACTTATTTCTTCACTCCAGGTCTTCACAAAGGTGATGGCAGTGGTTGCAGCGCATCCCAGGATTCAAGACATTCAGGCTAGGATTCCCATGTTTCAGGATGGAGCAGTTGTTCCAGTCCTTAAGGTTCTACGCCTGCTTTGTTTATTCGCTTCCTGTATTCTGTTGGTCACTCATGCACATTGGCAAGAGGGCTGTCCGGTAGTGCCTCCCCAATCAGTGGTGTCAACTCAAGGAGTCAATAAGGATCTCCAGGGACACTGCAGTGGAGTGTGGCAACCTGACAAAAGGGAAACCATTTTGCACACCACCTCGGGTGACCACAGTGATAACAGATGCTTCCACCGTAGGGTGGGGAAGTACATTCTTGGGGGATATGGAGATCAATGGGCTTTGGTCTCCAGAAAAACATTTGTTTCACATCAATCTGTTGGAATTGAGGATCATACATCTGGCTTTCAAAGCCTTCTTCCCTTCCATTTGCAGTCAGTTGGTACAAGTCTTGATAGACAACACTACTGCAATGTGGTACATCAACATACAGGGACGAGTAGGGTCATATCTTCTCTTTAGAGAGGCTCTACGACTCTGGTCCTGGGCTCAGGACCATCTGATTTGCATAGTAGCAAACCATTTGGCCGGAGTTCTCATCGTACGTGCGGGCAGTCTCAGCCGCCACTTTTAGCCGACCACGAGTGGTGACTTCTTCCACAGGTTGTTCTTCATGTTTTCCACTTAAGGGGGATGCCTCAGATAGAACTGTTTGCCACTCGCGAGAACGCGCACTGCCTGTTGTTCTGCAGCCTCCATTATCCGAAGCAGGGAGCGCGGGGGACGAGTTTCATTTGAACTGGAGCAGCCAGTTGCTTTACACGTTTCTCCCCATCCCCTTAATTCCTCCGGCTCTGAGGAAAATTCACCAATACTGGCCCCAAGTCATATTACTAGCCCCAGATTGGCGCAGAAGGGTGTGGTACACTGACCTCCTTCAGCTCACTGTGCCCTTTGCTCCATCTCCCTCACAGGGCAGACCTCCTCTTGCAGTCACAGGGGCAGTTTCTACGCCCCCACCTCCAGAGCCTGCACCTACATGCCTGGAGATTGAGCAGGGCAACCTGAATTCCTTTTCTCTTCCTGTTAATGTGGTGGATGTTATTCTACCGGCCAAGTGACACTCCCATCAAAACTGCCTGTGTTGGTAGATGGGCCAAGTTTATCAAACGGTGTGAACAACGCATGTTGGCCCTTTAAAGGCCCACTTATCCAATGTTTTGAAATTTGCTATTTCTTTAGCACAACAAGGTTATGCAGTTGTGACAGTGAAGGGCTATTTGTCTGCACTGTCTGCATTTATTTGTTTGCCTGACCAACCCTCATTGTTTAAGTCCCCTATAATTTTAAGGTTTCTGAAAGGTTGGACTAATATGTATCCCACCACTCCATTCATCATGCCTCAGTGGGATTTAAATTTGGTTTTACCGTACCTGATGGGTACACCGTTTGAGTCTTTATGTAGTTGCCCATTGAGGCTCCTTATGACAAAGCCTGTTTTTCTA
The DNA here is from genome assembly GCF_031143425.1 of Pleurodeles waltl. Classification (NCBI taxonomy): domain Eukaryota; kingdom Metazoa; phylum Chordata; class Amphibia; order Caudata; family Salamandridae; genus Pleurodeles; species Pleurodeles waltl. Next base: position 528,041,896 of record NC_090439.1, read on the forward strand.
GTGGCGATCACATCTCCTAGACGTATTGACGAGCTGCAAGCTCAGAGTCTAAAACCCCCATTTACTACTTTTCATGCTAAAAAGGTGGTTCTGAGAACCAAGGTGGCTTTCCTGCCAAGGGTAGCGATTCCTTTTCACTTGGGCAGTCCATCACCCTTCTGACCTTTTATCCTCCTCCCCATCCCTGTAAAGAGGGGGAAAGGCGGCATCGTTTGGTTCTAAAGAGAGCTTTGATCTTCTACATGGACAGGACAAGAGAATTTAGAATCGACTATCAGCTGTTCATCGGCTACTTACGCAAGATGAATGGCAAAGCCGTCCACAAAAGAACATTCTCAAGGTGGGTCATCCTTTGCAACAAAATATGTTATACAGGGATTGCAGAATTATTAGGCAAGTTGTATTTTTGAGGATTAATTTTATTATTGAACAACAACCATGTTCTCAATGAACCCAAAAAACTCATTAATATCAAAACTGAATATTTTTGGAAGTAGTTTTTAGTTTGTTTTTAGTTTTAGCTATGTTAAGGGGATATCTGTGTGTGCAGGTGACTATCACTGTGCATAATTATTAGGCAACTTAACAACAAAAAAATATATACCCATTTCAATTATTTATCATTACCAGTGAAACCAATATAACATCTCAACATTCACAAATATACATTTCTGACATTCAAAAACAAAACAAAAACAAATCAGTGACCAATATAGCCACCTTTCTTTGCAAGGACACTCAAAAGCCTGCCATCCATGGATTCTGTCAGTGTTTTGATCTGTTCACCATCAACATTGCGTGCAGCAGCAACCACAGCCTCCCAGACACTGTTCAGAGAGGTGTACTGTTTTCCCTCCTTGTAAATCTCACATTTGATGATGGACCACAGGTTCTCAATGGGGTTCAGATCAGGTGAACAAGGAGGCCATGTCATTAGATTTCCTTCTTTTATACCCTTTCTTGCCAGCCACGCTGTGGAGTACTTGGACGCGTGTGATGGAGCATTGTCCTGCATGAAAATCATGTTTTTCTTGAAGGATGCAGACTTCTTCCTGTACCACTGCTTGAAGAAGGTGTCTTCCAGGAACTGGCAGTAGGACTGGGAGTTGAGCTTGACTCCATCCTCAACCCGAAAAGGCCCCACAAGCTCATCTTTGATGATACCAGCCCAAACCAGTACTCCACCTCCACCTTGCTGGCGTCCGAGTCGGACTGGAGCTCTCTGCCCTTTACCAATCCAGCCACGGGCCCATCCATCTGGCCCATCAAGACTCACTCTCATTTCATCAGTCATTAAAACCTTAGAAAAATCAGTCTTGAGATATTTCTTGGCCCAGTCTTGACGTTTCAGCTTGTGTGTCTTGTTCAGTGGTGGTCGTCTTTCAGCCTTTCTTACCTTGGCCATGTCTCTGGGTATTGCACACCTTGTGCTTTTGGGCACTCCAGTGATGTTGCAGCTCTGAAATATGGCCAAACTGGTGGCATGTGGCATCGTGGCAGCTGCACGCTTGACTTTTCTCAGTTCATGGGCAGTTATTTTGCGCCTTGGTTTTTCCACACGCTTCTTGCGACCCTGTTGACTATTTTGAATGAAACGCTTGATTGTTCGATGATCACGCTTCAGAAGCTTTGCAATTTTAAGAGTGCTGCATCCCTCTGCAAGATATCTCACTATTTTTTACTTTTCTGAGCCTGTCAAGTCCTTCTTTTGACCCATTTTGCCAAAGGAAAGGAAGTTGCCTAATAATTATGCACACCTGATATAGGGTGTTGATGTCATTAGACCACACCCCTTCTCATTACAGAGATGCACATCACCTAATATGCTTAATTGGTAGTAGGCTTTCGAGCCTATACAGCTTGGAGTAAGACAACATGCATAAAGAGGATGATGTGGTCAAAATACTCATTTGCCTAATAATTCTGCACTCCCTGTACTTTGGCAAAGAAAGAACCTCCTGAGGGTACAAGAGCTCATTCGACCAGAGCTAAGTCTGCTACATCAGCCTTGACTAGAGGTGTTTCTGTTGCTGATACTTGCAAGGCAGCGACTTGGGCTTCCCTCCACACTTTCGCAAAGCATTACTGTTTGGACTCAAAAGTGAGGAGGGACGGTCACTTTGCCCATTATGTTTTGCAGGACTTCTTTGTATAGGCTGACAGGCACCCACCTCTGAGTGCACGGCTGCTCAGGGACACACTATTCAAAAGGTGGGGAATCCACAGGTAGATTATACATCAGAACAACAAGTTACTTACCATTGGTAACGCTTTTTCTGTTGGATACAGTATCTGCCTGTGGATTCCTTACTGACCCATCCGCCTCCCTGTTGCCCGTCTGGCTATACCAAGAAGAAGAAAAATGTTTGTATATTTGGTGTATATATAGGAAATTATATGTTCGATGGCATCTGTCGCTGTAGATACGCATGTTCTGCAATAGCTCGCCATCTGGTGTTGGGCCGGAGTGTTACAAGTTGTTTTTCTTCGAAGAAGTCTTTCGAGTCACGGGACCGAGTGACTCCTCCTTTTGTCTCCATTGCGCATGGGCGTCGACTCCATCTCCGATTGTTTTTTTTCCGCCATCGGGTTCGGACGTGTTCCTGTCGCTCCGAGTTTCGGAACAGAAAAAAATAGTTAATTTCGGAAGATTTTCGTCGGTATTGTTGCGTTCGGGATCGGCGTACTTAGATTCAACACCGCATCGAAGATCGAAGAGCTCCGGTGCCCTTCGGGGTAGTTTTTCGATCCTCCGTCGGGGCCTGGTCGGCCCGACCGCGTGCTGAGGAACGCCGATGGAACGGACCCCGTTCCGTTTCTGCCCCAAATGCCACAATAAATACCCCTACACAGACCAACACTTGGTCTGCAACCTGTGCCTGTCACCTGAGCACAGCGAAGACACCTGCGAGGCCTGTCGTGCGTTCCGGTCCCGAAAAACACTCCGAGACCGTCGAGCCAGAAGACTTCAAATGGCGTCCGCACCGACAGCCCGACGGGAGTTCGAGGAACAGGAAGAGGAAGGTACCTTCTCGATCCAAAACTCAGACTCCGAAGGATTCGACGATACACAAACCGTGAGTAAGACGTCGAAAACCACACAAAGAAACATTTACAAGGCCCAGGGGACGCCACTGCCACCAGGCCATGGCTCAACCCATAAAATCGGTGACCGACCGTCGGCACCGAAAAAGGCCCAAACAGTGCCGAGATCGTCCGACTCCGGTCGAGACACCGGCACGCAGCCTTCTCGGGACCGAGAAAGTGCTGGAGATAAGCCTCTACACCGAGATGCCGGTGTGGACACGGCTCGACGCCGAGACAGCGGCACCGAAACAGATCGACGCCGAGAGGTTTCGGCCCCGAAAAGGAAAAAAGTCACCTCGGAGCCGAAAAAACACGCAGACAAAGTTTCGATGCCGAAACAAACTGCAAGCGACCCAGCTTCAGGCTCTTATACAGAAGAGCACTCGCTAACCTCCCAAATGCAGAAGCATAGGTTTGAGGAAGAGCTACAAGCAACTGATGCGGACCATACGCAAAAGCGTATCTTCATTCAGCAGGGGACAGGAAAAATAAGCACCCTTCCCCCCATTAGGAGAAAGAGAAGGTTGGAGTTCCAGACGGAACAAGCACCACAACCAAAAGTGGTGAAAAGAGTTACACCACCACCCTCTCCTCCGCCCGTGATTAACGTTTCACCAGCACAAACGCCATCACACTCCCCAGCTCACACCACCATGAGCCAGGGTGACCAAGACCAGGACGCATGGGACCTATACGACGCCCCAGTGTCAGATAACAGCCCAGAGGCATACCCTACAAAACCATCTCCACCAGAAGACAGCACCGCGTACTCTCAGGTGGTGGCTAGAGCAGCACAATTTCACAACGTAAGCCTCCACTCAGAACAGGTCGAGGATGATTTCTTGTTCAACACACTCTCCTCCACCCACAGCTCCTACCAAAGCCTGCCTATGCTCCCTGGTATGCTCCGGCACGCAAAAGACATATTTAAGGACCCGGTCAAAAGTAGGGCAATCACACCAAGGGTGGAAAAAAAGTATAAGCCGCCTCCTACGGACCCGGCTTTCATCACAACACAGCTGCCACCAGACTCTGTTGTTGTAGGAGCAGCTAGGAAAAGGGCCAACTCTCACACATCTGGAGATGCACCACCCCCAGATAAAGAAAGCCGCAAGTTTGATGCAGCTGGTAAGAGAGTCGCAGCACAAGCTGCAAACCAGTGGCGCATCGCGAACTCCCAGGCACTACTTGCGCGCTATGACAGAGCCCACTGGGACGAGATGCAACATCTCATTGAACATCTGCCCAAAGACTTCCAAAATAGGGCAAAACAAGTGGTTGAGGAGGGACAGGCCATCTCCAACAACCAGATCCGCTCCTCCATGGACGCTGCAGATACAGCTGCACGGACAATTAATACATCTGTAACTATCAGAAGGCATGCATGGCTCCGAACGTCTGGATTTAAACCAGAGATTCAACAAGCAGTTCTCAATATGCCTTTTAATGAAAAAGAACTGTTCGGTCCAGAAGTGGACACAGCGATTGAGAAACTCAAAAAAGATACGGACACTGCCAAAGCCATGGGCGCACTCTACTCCCCGCAGAGCAGAGGGAATTACAGCTCATTCCGTAAAACGCCCTTTCGAGGGGGGTTTCGGGGTCAAAGCACACAAGCCAGCACCTCACAAGCCACACCGTCCAGTTACCAAGGACAGTATAGAGGAGGTTTTCGGGGACAATATAGAGGAGGGCAATTCCCTAGAAATAGAGGAAGATTCCAAAGCCCCAAAACCCCTACTACTAAACAGTGACTCACATGTCACTCACCCCCTCCACACAACACCAGTGGGGGGACGAATAGGTCATTATTACAGAGCATGGGAGAAAATCACTACAGACACTTGGGTTCTAGCAATTATCCAACATGGTTACTGCATAGAATTTCTACAGTTCCCTCCAAACATACCACCAAAAGCACAAAATTTAACAACACACCATTCCAATCTCCTAGAGATAGAAGTGCAGGCACTATTGCAAAAGAATGCAATCGAATTAGTGCCAAACACACAAATAAACACAGGAGTTTACTCACTGTACTTTCTGATACCAAAGAAGGACAAAACACTGAGACCAATCCTAGACCTCAGAGTAGTCAACACTTTCATCAAATCAGACCACTTCCACATGGTCACACTACAAGAAGTATTGCCATTGCTAAAGCTGCACGACTACATGGCAACTTTAGACCTCAAGGATGCTTATTTCCATATACCAATACACCCATCGCACAGGAAATACCTAAGGTTTGTATTCAAAGGAATACATTACCAATTCAAGGTACTGCCTTTCGGATTAACAACCGCACCAAGAGTCTTTACCAAATGTCTAGCGGTAGTCGCTGCACACATCAGAAGGCAGCAAATACATGTGTTCCCATATCTAGACGACTGGCTAATCAAGGCCCATTCGTTAATAGAGTGCTCAAATCACACAAATCATATCATACAAACCCTCTTCAAACTAGGGTTCACCGTCAATTTCACAAAATCCAAAATTCTGCCACGCAAGGTACAACAATACCTGGGAGCCATAATAGACACATCAAAAGGAGTAGCCACTCCAAGTCCACAAAGAATTCAAAATTTCAACACCATCATACAACGCATGTATCCAACACAAAAGATACAAGCAAAAATGGTATTACAACTCCTAGGCATGATGTCATCATGCATAGCCATTGTCCCAAACGCAAGACTGCACATGAGGCCCTTACAACAATGCCTAGCATCACAGTGGTCTCAAGCACAGGGTCACCTTCTAGATCTGGTGTTAATAGACCGCCAAACTTACCTCTCGCTCCTGTGGTGGAACAACATAAATTTAAACAAGGGGCGGCCTTTCCAAGACCCAGTGCCACAATACGTAATAACAACAGATGCTTCCATGACAGGGTGGGGAGCACACCTCGATCAACACAGCATACAAGGACAATGGAACGTACATCAAACAAAACTGCATATCAATCACCTAGAACTTCTTGCAGTTTTTCAAGCACTAAAAGCTTTCCAACCAATAATAGTTCACAAATACATTCTCGGCAAAACAGACAACATGACAACAATGTATTATCTAAACAAGCAGGGAGGGACGCACTCCACGCAGTTAAGCCTGTTAGCACAAAAAATTTGGCATTGGGCAATTCACAACCAAATTCGCCTAATTGCACAGTTTATACCAGGGATACAAAATCAACTCGCAGACAATCTCTCTCGAGATCACCAACAGGTCCACGAATGGGAAATTCACCCCCAAATACTGAACACTTATTTCAAACTCTGGGGAACACCTCAGATAGACTTGTTTGCGACAAGGGAGAACGCAAAATGCCAAAACTTCGCATCCAGATACCCACACAAACAATCCCAAGGCAATGCCCTATGGATGAAATGGTCAGGGATATTTGCTTACGCTTTTCCTCCTCTCCCTCTCCTTCCTTACCTGGTAAACAAACTCAGTCAAAGCAAACTCAAACTCATATTGATAGCACCAACTTGGGCAAGGCAACCCTGGTACACAACGCTGCTAGACCTATCAGTGGTACCCTGCATCAAATTGCCCAACAGGCCAGATCTGTTGACACAGCACAACCAAAAGATCAGACACCCAGATCCAGCATCGCTGAATCTAGCAATCTGGCTCCTGAAATCCTAGAATTCGGGCACTTACAACTTACCCAAGAATGTATGGAAGTCATAAAACAAGCAAGAAGGCCATCCACCAGGCACTGCTATGCAAGTAAATGGAAGAGGTTTGTTTGCTACTGCCATATTAATCAAATACAACCATTACACACAACTCCAGAACATGTAGTGGGTTACTTGCTTCACTTACAAAAATCTAACCTAGCTTTCTCTTCCATTAAGATTCACCTTGCAGCAATATCTGCATACCTGCAGACTACCTATTCAACTTCCCTATATAAAATACCAGTCATTAAAGCATTCATGGAGGGCCTTAGGAGAAATATACCACCAAGAACACTACCTGTTCCTTCATGGAACCTAAATGTTGTCCTAACTAGACTTATGGGTCCACCTTTTGAACCCATGCACTCCTGCGACATACAGTTCCTAACCTGGAAGGTGGCATTTCTCATCGCCATTACTTCCCTGACAAGAGTAAGCGAGATTCAGGCGTTTACTATACAGGAACCTTTTATACAACTACACAAAAATAAAGTCGTCCTAAGGACCAATCCTAAATTTTTGCCAAAAGTTATTTCACCGTTCCATCTAAATCAAACAGTGGAACTTCCGGTGTTCTTTCCACAGCCAGATACCGTAGCTGAAAGGGCACTACATACATTAGATGTCAAAAGAGCATTAATGTATTACATTGACAGAACAAAGAACATCAGAAAGACTAAACAACTCTTTATTGCATTTCAAAAACCTCATGCAGGAAACCCAATTTCAAAACAAGGTATAGCCAGATGGATAGTTAAATGCATCCAAATCTGCTACCTTAAAGCTAAACGACAGCTGCCCATTACACCAAGGGCACACTCAACCAGAAAGAAAGGTGCTACCATGGCCTTTCTAGGAAACATCCCAATGCAAGAAATATGTAAGGCAGCCACATGGTCTACGCCTCACACATTCACCAAGCACTACTGTGTAGACGTGTTATCCGCACAACAAGCCACAGTAGGTCAAGCTGTATTAAGGACATTATTTCAGACTACTTCCACTCCTACAGGCTGATCCACCGCTTTTGGGGAAATAACTGCTTACTAGTCTATTGCAGAACATGCGTATCTACAGCGACAGATGCCATCGAACTGAAAATGTCACTTACCCAGTGTACATCTGTTCGTGGCATCAGTCGCAGTAGATTCGCATGTGCCCACCCGCCTCCCCGGGAGCCTGTAGCAGTTTGGAAGTTACCTTCAATTATTTATATATGTATCATCTCAACCTTAAATAAGTGCATACTTAGTCACTCCATTGCATGGGCACTATTACTACAATTCAACTCCTACCTCACCCTCTGCGGGGAAAAACAATCGGAGATGGAGTCGACGCCCATGCGCAATGGAGACAAAAGGAGGAGTCACTCGGTCCCGTGACTCGAAAGACTTCTTCGAAGAAAAACAACTTGTAACACTCCGGCCCAACACCAGATGGCGAGCTATTGCAGAACATGCGAATCTACTGCGACTGATGCCACGAACAGATGTACACTGGGTAAGTGACATTTTCAATATAGAATGTATGTTTATATATAAATGTATATAAATCTTTGAGTTGAGTTTGCACATACTGTGCTTGTGATGTTAGTGTTCACCTCGAAGGCATGGGAAAAAAAAGTGGATAAAACTGACGTCAGCACGTTGGTGAGGACTTTATATGGCTCGAATTACATCAGAAAGAGTCCCGCGTGAAGCTGTTCTATGGTGATATCCTTGTTGACGTGGAGAGCTATGGGAGAAAGTTTTCCTTTAAGTGCTGCGCACTGGGATATTCAAAGGATGAGGTATCCAAAGGTAGATACCGTGTCCAGCAGAAAAAAGCATTACTAAAGGTAAGTAACTAAATTGTTCTTTAGGTAGATTTGAATATCGTCTGCTATTGTAGTTTGATGTTAGACTTTTCCAACAGGAAGCTGGGAGGTTCGACATACAGGTTAAAAAGGACAAGAGAGAGAGAATCAAACCTTGGGGTAAGCCTTATAAATCTAAAAAAAATTTAAACATACTTTGACTTTTAGAACGATCCTTGAGAAAAGACTTGAACCAGTTTAGATCTGTAGCTTTAAACCCTTTTCTGAATTTGAGTGTTTAATAGCATTTTGCGGTCCACTGTGTCAAACGCTGCCGACAGGTCAAGAAGAATTCTAAGCTCTGTCAGACATAAAATTAATTGGAGAAAATCTAAAATATTTGCCATTATTCCCAATACTACGCCATTTGAAATTAAGTTTTAATTAAAAAAGGTACCCTCAGTCCATCTGCTAACTAGGAATCTAAGCCCCCAATATTAAATAGTAGATATGAGAGGGTTTACACGTGATAATTTGCCTGAGATAATTGATAAATGGCTGAAGCTCCCAGTATGCCTGGCAGGCAGAATTACATGTTTAAAAAAAGGTGGATTTGCCTACCTTTTTATATCTGTTTTCTAACTACATAATAACACCTTCTTTATAATTAGCCTATCACTGCTTAACAGACCTATCTAGGTTGAAATGGGATATACTGACATTACCCTCGAGGAAAGATGGTTTTGACGTCCCTGACTACGAACAGTGCTACCTGCCAACGTAAACTGTGCAATATACTGGTATTACCCTTAATCTCTCATGCCACATATATAGCAGCAGAAACTTAAGTAATAAAGGAGAGCTTACACCCCATTCATGCACATCCCCCAAACACAAAGACAGCATTAGTATGGTTGCTTCGACCAGTAAACCCTTGCAAGCCATGGGCCAGAAATCAGATTGCCCTGATCTAAACTTGCCTGTTACCCACTACTCCACAACCCCACAGTAACCCAACATAAGGACACCGTAAACACTTCCAATCCTGAATAGACGTAGGCAGATTATATTATGAGTAATAATTCATAACTGTAGAACGATTCCAATATCTGAAATCAGCCATTCCCTTCACATATTCTCCTTTTATATTGGCTGAGACCTGTGACAGTCCAGATACCCCACTTTTCCAAACAACTGGTTGAATTAATCTCACTCCCCAAAATAGTTAAACTAGATGGGAAAGGAAGCTGGATATCCAAAATATACCACTGGTGCCATGATAATAGAGCAAACGAAGATACACTAGCGATGAAACACTCAAAGATTGGCTTAGGTGATCAGGAATCACTGGAAGAGTGGGCATACCGCTGTTCGCCAAAAGCTCGAATATCAACAATTGACATACAATATAAATTCCTACATGGGAGGTAATATTTTTTGTCACCTTGCCAGATTACACAAGATGGACCGATCAAAGAACATGAACACACCAGCTGCAGAACCTCACAAGTTGACTTTCTGCACCCAGTATGGCAATGCCCGGAGAGCTGATGTTTGTGGCAGCTGGTAATCCAGGAAATATCTCAAATAGTTGAATGTGAGGTTCCATGCCTTGCTGCTAGGTTACACTACAGATATCTAAATCCACCAGGAAGCTTACTTCTACTCTACAGTTGTTCATTAAATGTCAAGTTGCTGTTGGATGGACCAAAGTTCCTGCCCCTAAACGTGGAAATGGGAAACATGATGTAACTTTATACAATCCGAATGCTGATAAGTACTCTGCTGCTACTTCTACAAACGGACTAAAAGATATTTGGAAACTAGTCCCGAATATCCAAGTGTCAGAGGTATGCTGGAGGACATGATAAAATAAACAATTATTTGAAATGTACACTGTAATCTAGCAAACCACTATTCAGGGGACGTGATTATGCTGAGAAATGAGGCCAAATTATTTGTTACGGTATGATTTCTAAGTGCCTTGCTACTATCATGACTGTGTGCCGAATCAACTGAAGCTGTATGTTTGTACGAAATATCCACCATGTACTTGTGTGACATAACAGTCTTGTTTGCTGTGTCTTTTTTTTGCTTCTAGAATAAAACACTGAGTCAGTGTAGGTCTTAGAGTTGGCTTCATTGGAGCCTCAAAGTGCCTATCACCCACTGAACAGGACTATAATATAAACTCTATTTCCATGTTGTAGTGTGTTTGTCGGGAGGGATTATCCTACTTGCAGTTGGTGCCTTTTTTTTGCCAGAGGTTGGTGGTTAAGGGTTTTCTGGAAAGGTCGTTTTTGCATAGAACAAACAGCATTGCAGTAACACCTGCCAGCTGCCAACTGCCATTTTCCCTTTGCACCCATCATTATGAAATCGTGGTAGCAAAACTATTTCTTTAAAGTTAATATCATGGGATGTCCATGGTCTAACCAACTATGAGAAGTCTGTGAGGCTCCCCAATTGCTTGGACAGTAATGGGACATGTTTCCCAATGTTAAAACACTTCTTTGAGTACGGCCAAAGCTCATTTGCTGCCAGATGAGCCTGATACCGATATTATTCCACCACCTCACATGGAGTCGTCACCCTGATCCACAGGCCTTCATTATTCAGGGGATGATATGTGGACCGGGACACACAGACCTTGTTTGTAATAGTCTCAGGAGAAACAGCAGGGCTTCAGCTTGTTCCTCTTAATATTTAAGCTCAAAACCTTTGCATTCCTGGTTTCTAGGGTAAATGAGGCAAATGCTGGTTGGTGACGCCTCTACCCTCTTAAACAGGGCCAACTTTAAAACAATACTCCACGTAGCCCTAGAAATGTCTAGTGCATGTAGCCCTATAATTTTCTGTTGATTGCTCACACTCCTGCTTATTATATTTTGGTATTGACTTAAGGCTGTGTCCACTGGAAGATGAAATGACACAGTGGTAGGCTCGATGTCTGTGAAATTCCCCTGAGAAGACGGTTATTTGTGAACCAGTAGGTAATCTACCCATGGGAATGCTTTATGTACATGAGAAAAATATGCATATATTTTGTTGCCCAGGATACTCTTTAACTCTTAACCCCATATTTTGTATTGCTGCTCCAGGGTTTTTTAGAGAATGCATTCCTCTTTCCACTTTGGCCTGCATATTTTGTTACCCTACTACTTGGCAAATCCCTGGTGATTTGTTCATCTGCATCAGCATGGGTACTTCTTACTTTTTGCAAAATAAAGATAGAGACCCTGGGTAGTTCCTCATATAAGTGGAAATATTTTGATAAACTGCATGCAACACACTGGATTGCCTGATCAAATAATTGTCTTCTTCCTTTAATGCTCTTTATCCCATATGGATTAGTAAAATACTTTCAACAGCAATTCAGGAAATTGATTGAACAGCACTATTTAAGGAAAATAACTTCCATCATGCGTCCTGGTAAAATACCATTTGCCTACCTAGAATTTAACTTCCAATGTAATCATTACAGAATCACAAACCCTTCGTACTTTCCTTAAGGAAGTGCTTATGTACAAATTAGTGGGTCTGAATGCATTGATAGCCACTCTATCCCAGCTTTCTGCCCAATATTGCTTGTCTACATGTAAAACGTATTACATCTGTTTTAAATAGGGGACCAATCAGGTGGGGCTCATAACTGTGCTGCCTGGTAGTATATTGTAAGCTCTGGGGCTGCCGGCTCTTTTTCAAACGTCCGTCTCTGTAGTAACTTTATTGGTACTCTGGGCCAAGACCTTTTGCACACAAATTGCAGTATAGATTTTTGAATGATCTACAAGAAAGTGGCGTTATTGGTTATTAGTAAATTTACAGAAGGCTTCTGAATACCCACCAGGACCTGGTGCCTCCCTAACAGGGTATCCAATATTTGTGCTTTAGCTTTAGGGTTTTTGATAGATCGTGGGTAACGTAGTTATTTTGCTCTTTCCTATATCATTTGCCTATCTCCTAATGATTGTTGTAGAATTGTCAGAATCTCCTGAGCTTCTCATTTTCACATACAAATTGGGGTTTCATATTTAGATTTGTCTCCAAAGTATGTGATTTCTCAACATTCTCACACAGCTGATGCACCAGTTTTGTTCCTACCTGGTTGATAAAATCATGGGATTGTTTTTTAGGATGCTGTTATCTGTGCCCAGTTTGTTAGTTTCGTTTTAATTGCCCTTGAAGTCTCATTACTTCAGGGGTGTAACACAGGTTCCTGCAGCGAAGGGGGCATCCAAGCCCTTGAGAGAGGGTCACCATTCCATTCAAGGTAAATGAATATCTGAGATATGGGAGGCTCAGGGGGCCCGATCATTTTACGTTATTCCACTGCATTACTTTTCACAGATTTGTGAATGATGATTCTCTGTGTTTGTTTGATCTCCTTCTCTCAGCTTATTCTTTAATTTGTGTTCGGAGTGCTCTTTTTATGCACTTCTGAATTAGAAGCTTTCAACTTGCTCCTCGGGACTGCCTTAAAGTGTATCAGACGGTTTGAAGCTAGAGCTCAACGTTACAGTTCGATTAAGAAAAAACTAGCTTCATTGTGGCCTATTTCCTTATTGAGTATGGGTGAATGGAGTGCCTCCTGCTTATTGTATTTTGGTATCGACTTAAGGCTATGGAAACTGGAACATGAACTGCCACAGTAATAGGCTCGATGTCTGTGAAATTCACCAGAGAAGCCGGTTTCTTGTTAACCAGTAGGTAATCTACCCATGAGGATGTTTTATGTACATGAGAAAAATATGCATATGTTTTGTTGCCCAGGTAACTCTTAACCCCATATTTTAAATTGCAGCTCCCAGTTTTTTAGAGAATGCTTTAGTCTTCCCACTTCGGCCTGCATATCTGTTTACTGATGTTTTTTAATAGGATAAGGCGCTTGTGCGAAATCTGCAAGTCTGCATCTTTAAAAGAACATTAAATAAGAGTTCACAGCTGTTATGGGAGGCAGATCATTTAGGGTGCTTTGCAGCATGCAATACCACCCATAAACATATATTTTGTTATCTGATACTTGAAAGTGGAAGTCCCTTGTGAGAAAAATATCAGACCATTATTTCTTGTGCATGTTGAGGAATAGTAGGCCGCTGTGCAATGTTTGTGTTTTGTCCTGGTCTGTGCATCATGCATTTAGAACTCTTTCGTTAAACTTGCCACCTCAATGTAAACCCTTCCTGTCTCATGTGTTCTTGTTTTCTGATTGGCTGATTTAATACTTTATCTGAAGACATTATTAAAATTGTGTATCATTGTATTTCAGATAAAAGTGTACCTAGGGAAAAATGGAACCCTTAGAGATTAGAGCTCTCTCTCCTCTCTCCCCAGAGGTTGACATATTTACTCTGAGTCCTGATAGTTTTACTGGGTAGGCAGATTCTAGGACGCTTGTACCTTTCTGCTAATTTATGTTACAGTACTTGATATTCTCTGACTCGCATGATATCTGCTGCTGAGTTTGAGTACTCTTTCTGAGCTACTTGACTTTGATATATTTTCCTGACTTAGAAATATAGAATAGGGATTAGATTTATGGAACACACTTTATGCTATTTTCTGTAATTTATGCTTAATTAATAAAAGAAACTAAATATTAACTAATGATTAATAAAACCTTTTAAATTTAATTACTCATTGACTCTTGAGAAATAGTATATGATTAATACCAAAACAGGCCTCATAAAATCTACTTGCAATGCGAGTCCTATTTTATCAGGTCAAGCTAGTTTTAGGAGCCACTCGCCCCTTCTGGTGAGTTGACAAAGAAAAGGTGTTCTGTTCAGTCAAAGTAAAGGAGCAATAAAGAGGTCTTTAGATCTTGTTGACTGTGACATTTGCTATGTGTTCAGAGATCGGCCAAAAGTCAGTTTGTCTTCATACAATTAATTTTCCTTCTGACTGCAGGTTCCCGTATTTTGTAAGGTGAGCTGTCTGACCTGCTGTACAGAGTTTGAAATGAAAGGCTGCAGGGTGTCAGTTATTTAATTTTTGTGTTTTAAGAAAAACGTAAGTCAACTGTACAAACATTTCAAAATATATTTCAGTGGTTGTAAAAGCCCATTTCTTGTACTTGTGTTATTAGAAAATTAAAAAAGATTAGTAGGATGAAAACAAATCAGAACACTTTACTGGGTGATGTGCAAAGGATAAACATGTGTTTCTGAAACCCAATTTTCACTGATTATTGTTAACATGCTGTATGGTTTTATCAGTAAAGCTGCAAGTTAGTGGGAAGGTTTTTGGGCATTTCTTGCACATTTACTGTCTGTAAATGCCAATGAGCTACCACATCATGCGTGGTATAAGTGAGTGTTTAAACATAATCTGGGAAGCACTCCTGCCCTGATGGCAATGCTATTAGTAAACTATTAGTAAACTGAGAGGCAAGTAATGGATCATCTGTCCCTTATATGTGGGCTTGATTTTTTTTTTTTTATATATATATATATGGAGCATACTTTTTCTGGATTTTAAAATCTTGTAGGTCGAAATGAAAGTTACTAAAAGCTCTAACAGACGAAGTACCTTGTATAACTGTAAACTTTATCATTGTGAGTTGCCGATTTCCAGACGGGCCCTGTGTTCTACAATATCATTACATCTAGTCAGATGCCTCCATAACATACTCTTCTGTCAGGCCAAGAGTCTGTTAACAGTTCATTTCAGCCCCAGTCATGACCATGACACAGATACCATTCTTTGTGGGTTGTATGTAATTATAATTTCATTCTGCTGCAAGCGCAAACTAAAATGCCAAGTCTGATGTTTTTCTGGGATTTTTATCAGAATCTGATAAAGTTCTTTATACAGAGTAATACTTTGCACATCAGTGGTATGTATGTCTTTATGAAGCCTGCTTCATATCATAATAAATTAAATTTTGCAATGCACACAGGCCTCAACAGGACTGGGCTTCCACTCTGTATTTTATTTGATAAAATCCAAAGTAGGTAATCAAATACTCCCAGAAATGTTTGGTAAATTAGTTTCATTCCAGCCTCTTTACTTAGAGGAGCGGGTGGCACATCTTTTCTCCTATTGTTTCAGCTTGCCTCAGTAAAATGCGTCATCTTCAGGAAGTAGCACCTACCATATCTTGAAGAAAGAGGTGAATTTACTTCAGCTGCTTTTATCCTATTATTGGTACCTTTCATAGCAGCCCTATAGTCTTTAGACTCAAAACGGACACAGCTAGTACAACAGTTTGAGAAAGAAAGCAACTACGGGTATAATGGGAAATCGATTTGTGGCAATACAATGACACCCGTTGTGAATCTGCTTGGGGACCCGGCTCTGAGTAGAGTGTAGTGGGTGACAGCCTAGACAGGGAGGATGGATAGGGAGTGGAGACAGGGGGGAATAAAGACATGCCACCCGGTGCAGTGAGAAAGAGGGCGGGAACATTGTACAAGTGGCCTATTTGCGAGGGTATAGAGACATTTCTCTCCAAGTTGGTCTAGGCATGGGGGAGTGCGCAGTGAGCCATCGGGGCCAGGGCATAAAAGCTTGACAGGTTGAGGGTAAAGCGTGCCTGCAGATTCACAGTAGGGCCCTGTGGTGCGGTGGGGGCGGGATGGAGGGGCCAGCGAGGGCCTGATGGAAGTCAGGATATCTCGTAGGGTAATAACATAGAAGGGCCTGGAGAAAGCCAGTGGGGCTGAATGGGGGTGAGGGTAAGGGGGTAGGGATTGTTAGGCAGGTAAGAGGCAGATGGGTGTGGGGGTAAGGTGACCGTGGGAGAGGGAGTGGGGGAATGAAGGTGGCTGGGGCAGATGTACTGTGGGCGAACGTGAGCAGGGGGAAGAAAGATCAGGTGGTTATGTGCAGTTGTAGTCAGTTTCCAGTCGACTGTAGGAAGGGGGGCCCCGGTTTGAAGGAAGACATTCACTATCTTGGGAATTGTGCGTTCATCGGTCGCTGTTTGGTACATTGCCCTGACCCGTTCATTGTAAGTGGGGGGAAGCTGGGGAGCGCCAGTGGCGAAGTATGTAGAGTTTGGCCGTGGCGAGTGCTATGTGGAGTAGGTGGGCTTGCAGATGGGCCATTTTAGGAAGGTTTGCGACCTCGCGCAGGAAGATCAGGGAACACGAGAATGGGGTCTGGAGTGGGAGAGTCTCTTGGAGTGACCTTCTCACCGCCTCCCAGTAGGGCATGATAGAAGGGCAGTCACAAGCGATATGAACCAAGTAACAGTGGGTATTAGAAAAACTCCCACTGAGCATAGGGCAAAAGGCCCATCACTCTTAGCTTGACAGTGTCCAGTACCAATCATGGAGTGTTTTAAACAGGCAAAATTTCATTCGCACTTCCCTCACTCGACGATCACAGGCACCTATCATTTCTGCCCAGTCATCCGCGTCAAAATCTGTCTGAAGTTTTGCTTGCCAGGAGGTGCGGAGTGTGTTCAAGAGAGTTAGGGAGAAGAGATGGCAAACCAGGAGCACAAGTAAGGCTGACATCACGCCACACACTCAGACCACTGTTTAAGATAGGAGAGCACAGGGGAGGACCGTTGGCACCATGGGCGAGGCACCATTCTTTGGTTGAGACAAGGTTGTAGTTGTATGTGTTTCCAGGCTTGACATGGGCAGAGGCCGTATTCTTTGCTTAGGGTAGCAAAGGGTTTGAGGGTCTCATCAGCAACGACCTGTCCCAAATGTATGATGCCTGTGTCACGCCATTCCCTCCAGTTCAGTGTTTGACCCCGCCCCCCCCATACGAAGCATGGTGTTGGCCCCATATCGGTGCATATTCATGTAAGCACGCGTCCACACCTAGCAAGTGGTGAATGTGTTGCCAGGATTTGAACGTGGCTTGCACCACCCGGTGAGCAGCTCAGACTGTAGTGTCTCCATATCCATAGAGCAGGTCCTGGCCTTGCAGGCTATGCAGGAGTATACGTTCTATTTGGACTCACTGCAGCGGGCCGATCGTCCCTGGGAGCAGGTGACTAAGTTGCGAAAGGTGTAGGGACAACGCATATTGTTCCACAGAGGGGAGGCCTAACCCTCCAAAGGAGCGATGAGCCATCAGTTTATCGCTAGACAAACAGCAGATCCCCCAGACAAACGTATGCTTTATTCGATAGCACATAAGGTGAGGAGTGGGGTGAGTAGGAGCAGCATGCTGAGGACGTAGGTGAAACGGGGTAATATTACCATCTGCACTGCCTGCACCCGCCACAGAGGGAGAGACCTAGTTGCGACCATTTAGCAAAAACCTGTTGGGTGCGTTCGAACAATGGGGCCAGGTTACCTTCCATAATGCGGGCCAGGCCCCT
This sequence comes from Pleurodeles waltl, assembly GCF_031143425.1. Taxonomy (NCBI): domain Eukaryota; kingdom Metazoa; phylum Chordata; class Amphibia; order Caudata; family Salamandridae; genus Pleurodeles; species Pleurodeles waltl. Next base: position 528,059,753 of record NC_090439.1, read on the forward strand.
ATTAATAAAGATACCCAGGTACTTATGATGGGACAGTGTCCAATGGACAGGGTAAGCTGTGATTGCCGCTTTGGTGGTTAGTCGAGAAATAGGTAGCACCTAATTTTTGTCCCAGTTTACCTTGTAGCCCAATAATGCTGCAAATCTGGCGAGGTGGTCCTGGAGCTTTGGGAGGGAATGCAGGGGGTCCGTTAGGGTGGGCAGAACGTCATCATTGTAGAGAGAGACTGTGGACGTGCCCCTGGGACAGGGGCACCCGAGATTACTGGGTTATGATGGATTTCAGCTGCCAGCGGGTCCGTGGCAAGGAGGAATAGGAGCCGCGAAAGGGGGCACCCTTGTCGGGTTCCATTTCTAATGAGGATGGGGTCTGATATAAAACCCCTGCAATTCACCTGCGCTGTGGGTGAGTTATGAAATCGTTGCCCAGGCCAAAATGGTGTAAGACCTGGAAAAAATACCACCACTCTATTCTGTCAAACTGTTTTCTGCGTGCTGAGAAAGGGCTAGCGCTGAGTTGCGTGAATACCTGGCGAACCAGAACGTGTGGGCTAGGGTGCGTAGATAATTTCGGGAGGAGTGGCCAGACACGAACCCCACTTGCGTGTGGTGGATGAGGTACGGGATGACTTTCTGCAGCCAGGCTGCCAGCACTCCGGACAGAATTTTAATGTGTCCATTCAAGATGGGTCTATAACTACCGCTTAATAAGGGGTCCCTACCCTGCTTGAGGTGGACTGCTATGGTTGCCCTGTTGGAGATGGGACTAAGGGTACCAGCCAAGGATGTGTCCCGAAAGGCCTTGTCTAATTTATCACATCCTCACCTGCCCATTTGAAGAATTCTGCTGGGAATCTGTCCTCGCCTGGTGCTTTGTGGAATGGGAGCCTGGTGATGGCCTGTGTAATTTCGTCCTTGCAAATCTCTCCCTGCAGCAGGTCTCTGCCCTCCTCTGTGAGTTTGACCAGGCTTAGGCCTGCAAGAATACATTGAGGCGTGCGGGCCCACTGTCGTTTTAGGGGTGTAGAGGGATGACAGAAGTCAGTGAATTTGTGGACAATATCTTGGGGACGCATGAGGATGTCTCCGAGGCTTGGATGGCTAGGGTCACCTCCTGTTGGCGTAGCTGCGCTGCTATAAGGAGACCTGCCTTCTCTCCATGTTCATAGTGATGCACTTTCAGTCTCTGGAGAGTGTATTCGGCTTTGGAGGTATAGATGAATGTATATTCCATGTCCCGCGAATGGGCGCGACGCCATGGATCAATCAGGCGACAGTCGGCCATGATATCGTTCAGGAGGGCCCTGTCTGCTTGATTTTGGTGATGTAGGGACCCTGTGCGGTCGAACACAGAATCAGGGGCAAGGTTCCATTACCCTCCCAGGAGATAGTGTGAGGCCCCAATTTCAGTGAGTAGGCGATTAAGGTGGAGGAAAAAAGGAAGCGTGGTATCCATGGGGGCATAGACTCAGCCGAGTCATACGACACCATCTCCGATCTTGACTTTGGCAAAGACTTAGCGACCTTAGGTGTCTGACCATGTTTTTAGGATGGTGAGGGGGTAAAGACTTCCAGAAAAGGATGGCCACGCCATATTTCCTAGTTAAGCCTGTGGAGGATGTTGAAGCTGACTAGGCCGCTGCTGTGAATCGACCATCCACCCAAACACAGTGCAGCTTGTCAGATTTGAGTTGAGACAAGTGCGCTTTTTGCAGTAGGGCAATGTCTGCCCTCTGGGACTGTAGGTAGGGCCAATCTTTTCTTTAGCTTGATATAGTGATTGAGGCCGTGAACATTCCATGAAATAATGTTCAGGGTTGGGGATTGATATACAAGGCCAGCCTGTGACATCCGGACAATGATTTGGGTAGTCTGTAACGAGGGGGGAGGTTCCACGGTGTGTGGCTGAGCCAGGGGGCCCAGGGAATGTTGTGTAGCGGAGAGAGAGGACACTGGGGTGTTTTGTCCCTTGATCACCAGGGGAGGGGGTAAACTACTACTGCTGGTGGTAGAGGGCGGAGTAGGGGATCACTGAGTTATGGGAAGGGCAGGGTGGTAGGGGGTCTAATGGGGAAGTGGGGTAAAGTGGTCAAGAATTGGGGAAGTAGGAAGATATAGGAAAGGGGGGTAAGTGAAGAGGGGGAAGAGGTAGCACTATGGTAGTGGCAGAGTAAAGAATAAGCCCCAGTATAGGTTGGGAGCTTCTAATTGTGGGCCATACCTTGGGTGGCCTATGTGCCGGAGGCACCCTGTCTGGGGAGGAGGGGTGGAGGCAGAACTGATAGTGCATCAAGGGAGCTGGGGATGGCTACATGAGGTTTAGGATGGGCACAGAAAACAAAAGGGGGAGGGGGCAGCCAGCAACGTGTTCAGTGAGTGGGGTAGTGCCTATGACCCTAGTATGGGACGAGGAGAAGGCTCGGTTGTGCCCAGGCCAAGATAGGAACAATAAGGGTTCGCTGCCCCAGCAGGGCTGTGTCTGGATGTCCATTGTACCCCAGTGGCTACTTCCCTATGTGGCGGAATATTCTGTGGGAGAACGGGGGAGAATGTAGAGGAATGTGGATAAGCAGTGTGTGACGCAGCCATAACAGGGGCAACGGTGTAGTGCGGGGACCCATAAAGCCAGCTAGTGCACGCAGGGGGGCCCACGCTCACCGCAGGGGCCCACCTGGATCTAGAGAGCACAGGGGTACTGCATAATTGATGACGGAGGTGGGGTGGGGGGGTTGTGTCCCGAGTGTGCCGCAGTAGTCCAGCAGGAAGGTACCGTATGGTTCATTGTATGGGATGGGTGATACATGTTGGGGGCCCGAGACGTCTCCAGTGATGTCCAGCTGGGAGTGTATGGATTAGGGTGGGAGGGGGAGTGCTCATCTCTGGGTAAATATCAGTATTGGCGGTAGGTGGTGTCATAGCATGGCATGGGACAGGACCACAGGGCCGCATGTCAGGCATGAGGGTTCTGACGTCTGGCACATAGGCAGCGGACTAGAGGTCGCAGTTAGGGAGGTAAACACAGATCGGAGAGCGGGGGCGATGTGTGTCCCTCTAAAGTGGTTCTGGATCATGGAGGCTAAGGGAGAAGAGAGCCTGCATGACTAGGCGTGTGTGGGAGCCTAAGTGTGAGGATGATACCTCCGGGCCCTGTATGAGCCTCGGTATATTAAACAGGGCTCTACACCCCTGGTACCGTGGTGGCGGTGGCTGCTGTGTTGGAGAGTCTGAAGATACAGGCGTCTAACCAATGCGATCTTGAACAATCAACAAGCAGCAATGAACATCCCATTGTGTGGGAGAGGGCAGGTGTCAAGACCACAATTCATAAGCAAGAAAGTCATAGGTTCACTTGACATCGGCATGTGTACAGAACAATAGTATACTTATCAGATCCGGGGTATGTGTTGGGAAGAGGCAAACCATGGTCGTTGCTGCAGCAGTGTATATCTCTGGAAGGGGTGCTCCTCAGTCCCCTGCGGGCAGGGGTTTCAGTGGGGACCTGGATTTGTCTCTGCCATGGTCCTGGGTGAAGGCTGCCAATGCCTGGAGAGCTGTTTCTCTATCCTTGTGCAATCTTGGAGGTCAGTCAGCCCCCCTTTTGATTGAGTCCCTTCAGAGTCCCGTCGGTCCCTGAGAGACTGTGAGTGAGAAGGTGCCGCTTGTGGACTTGGAGTGGTTGGGGCAGTGTTTGAGGAGGAATCCATGAGTTGCTGCAGTAGGTCATCCAAGAATTGGCGTAAGGCTTGAGGGTCATAAAAGTCTTTGGACTTGCCATCCTTTGTAATCTGCATGTGTGTGGGCTTGAACAGGCCAAACTTAATGTCCATTTGCTGAAGTTGGGGCCGCAAAGCCAAAAATGCTCTCAGTTTGTCATTGGTGTCACGTGAAAAGTCAGGAGAAATCTGCAATTCTTGGCCCTCAAAGTCATACAGCCCATGAGCACGGGCAGCAGTCAGCAGCTGTAAAACTTGTTCATGGCAGAATAAGAAAGCAATAATGGGACGAGATCTGTTGTCCTGGCGTTTAGGCTTAGGGCCCATCCTGTGTGCCCATTGGAGCGCCAAACGTTTGGAGGGGGGGGGGGGTAATGTAAGGCTTCTGAGGACAGGGAGGGTGGCTATTAGAAAGGCTTTGACGTCTGTGCATTCCGCCCGCTTAGGCAACCCAAAAGAGAAGACGTTGTCCGTGCTATTTTGGTCCTCGAGGACTGTAAGTTTGGCCCGAAGATATTGCATCTCTTGGTCCCTGTTGGGCGTCAAGTTGAGTTTGTCTTCCATGAGTGAGATACGGTGTTCCATACTAGTCACCTTATCCTGAAATCCAGTGATGTCGGTACGGATGGACCTGAATTACGCTGTGAGTTCCGAGATCTTGGTGTCCATGCCCTCCAACCTCCTGCTGACCACCGTGATTTCTTGTAGAATGCTTTCATCTGGCGGGTCAGAGACAGGTGGCGCTGAAGTCGTCAATGTAGTCCGGTGATGGGTAAGGGCCTCCGAAAAAAGCAATTGGTGGGCCGGTTTGGATGGCCCTCTTTGGCCGGTAGGGTGAGGATAGAAGTTCGGTTGTCCGTGAAGCGGCAGGCAGTGCGTTGAGACAGTCGATTACCCTGGCGGTACAGAGCAGCACAGGGTAGCAGGGGGTCTCAGGTCCAGGGTATATCCTGCGGAGATCATGCACAGAGGCTCAGCCAGCCATCACTGTCCTCAGGGACTGTTCCGGAGCCTGTGAGGGTGAGCACTCAGGGGACGGTCTGCCTCTGAGATGTTGCAGCGTAGTAGGCCCCCAGTCAAAAAAGGGGGAGGGGTCAGGGGACCCTCACTTCGTCTGCGAGGGTGTCTGTCGGCCTTTACATGGTGTGAGTGAGGAGAGGGCATTCAACCCTCACCCTCTAGGGGTGGAGGTAGGGGGAGGCTGTAGGCTCACCTCGCTCCTTTGTCTGCAGTGCTGGGCCTAGAAGCCAGAGCCGAGGGGTGGCACCACACAACCTAGGTGGCGAGAGGTGTAGCGGGCCAAGGTGCCAGACAAAGACGAGGGGGGCCTCCAGACCCAAAGGATCGCGGCACCAGGAGGCAGATGAGGGTGACCTCGATCGATGGGGCGGCCCTGCGCAGAACTTACGTGGCCGCTTGTTACCTTGATGCTTTCAGTTGTAGCCTTTATCATTTGCGAACGTGTGAAGGGGATAGTCCGCACTCGTCATGTCACTGTCTTGCTGCAGTCACGGAGGGCCCTCTAGCCCCTCCAAATGTCGCTGCTGGGTGGAGGCCCCCCAGGAGATGTTTGGCGATGTGGAGCAGGTGCGTGGTAGGATCGCGGTGTAGCTCTTATATTCGGACGGTGCTATCAGATGATACCTGGGGTGCAGGGTGGGGGCTAAGGGAGAAGCTTGAGGGTTCAGAAACTGCAGGGGTCAAGCCCCCTGCCTACTGGGCCGTCCTCCAAAGATCCGGGCAGCCGCGGCTCATCCTTCACATCGGATGCAGCAAGCTTTCCCCAGGAGTGCCCCTCCCCCTTTCCGGCTGCATAGGTGCTCTGTGCACCATGAGTGAAAGTATGTACCTTCCCCTCATGGTCCGTTTTTTACCTTTTGTGCTTGATTACCACATGATTATGTATGTGCATGTTCTGCTATTGTAACTGTTAACGCGTCCCTTTATGATAATTTATCTCACATCAGGACTCGTTTTAGGCCAATGAATCTTTTGACCCAGTTGAGAGACACCTTAGGACGAGATAGCTAATCAATATATCAATAAATACATCAATAATATCCTCAATATTTATCACGACAATGCATTTCACTTTAGTCAAAGTCATTAATCAATTCAAAGACGCTACCATGACCTTTCAGCCATAAATAACCACACCTTATTTAGTAGAATTTTATGAGTTTTATTCCTTATTAATTACAGTCTAATAGCAAATGTGTTAATCTCAACACCAAGAAACATAATAGCTTAGTCACGATATGGCAACTTTGGTAAGCTTTCATTAAAGCAAGAATCACAAACATCAGAACATAACACGGCGTGAACATAGATCAATTTAGCAGAGTGTCAATAACGCGTCAGTTCAACAAAGCATAATCTCGGTCGTTTGTCTATTTGTGTCAGTTTGGTGAACACCTGTCCTAACCACTGATTAGCATTCGCATGTTGGGCTTCATGCAAAACAATTTAGAACATCAATTTGGAAAACACCTAGCTAAGGCCTCTGTCAAAACCAATCATTTGGTACCTAGAAAGGAAAAGCAAACAGACAAATCACAATCGCATTGTCATAATTACCCTCCACAGTTTAGGTCAGCGCACAGGTTCAGTCTTCGTCCTCAGGACTTCAGTCAAATCGCCATCAGTCAGAACTCAGCTCCGTGGCAAAAGGGCACTTTCCTCATAAGGAGGTAAAGTGTAAAATGGACAATTCTAAGGGCGAGGATGGTTTTAAGTAAAGCAATAAGTCACCAAACAGAGTGACAGAGTTTCTGGATAAAATCAATAGCATTCCCTACCTAATTCTAAATGACTCCCCGTGACATGAGTTTTTATCCCTTTTTCGTTGTACATTCCCCCAAAATTCTATTGGTCATCTATTATACCCCACTATCTTCAACTTATCAAAATACACATTAGGTAATCCTACTCTTCACCCCATATTATTTTACAAGTCTTTGATTGGTCTTCGTAATTGACGTCTTCAGAGGTGGTATGTCCAGTATGATTTCATCCTTCTGTAATTCTTTGCACATCTTTTGGTCAGCAGTTCCATTGTCTTCACCGGTTTGAATGACCTTGTACATTACATTAATCTACACTGTTTCAATTTACTTTTAACATTTATTCTGTAAACGAGAGAAAGTGATGAGAACGGATCTAACATGGTTAAATTCATCTTCCAAGTTTGAAGAAAAGAACAAGCAGGGTCATGTCCCCTTGTGAGTCAGCACACTGAAAAATAGAAAAATGCATTTAATATGAGAGCCAGGGCAGCTAAGCTTCGGCTCATGCTAACTAAAGGCCTATGAGGATTTCAATACAGATTCAATAACGCAAACATTAGTATAAACTTATTTAAACATAATATAAACATTTTGGTCATTATTGTTAGTCTACGTATACATTGGTGGGCACTCCTCGTGGTCACTATTCAAGTGCACGTCTAAGCAAAATTACTATTATTATAGTTTCTATGTGGCATCATCACACATTGATTCATAAGCATTTCATGTTAATATAGATTATATAAGCTACGCTCTCTCATAACCATGCACCCACCACATTTTTCTGGGTGGAGCCACCAACTCAGTGGCTCTTGGGGCCCCAAAGAATCTCAACCCAAAGGCTGCTCTGAGCATAATTTCCTCGAATGGAACCTCCTGGCTTGCATGGCTGCCCCACAGTAATGGTGGTGCATGGGATTTCTGCTAGTCTGTAAAATGGCGGCATGGGCAACGACTGCAATGTGCGTCCGGGACCATGTGTTGCTCTTTTTATTGCTGAATGTCTTATGGATAAACCTCTCCAACTGTATCCTGCCAGTCCTGTTTTCCAGCCTCTACCCTCTAATATGCCAGACCCGCAGCTTGACGAAATTTCCTTAAGCACTTACGTAACGGCTGCCCTCTGCACCATTGTGTTGTGAATCAGAGTTCTCAAGTCCGGTCTACCATCTTTCACAATTCTGACAGAAATGGCATTATCTGATGGTCTGTTTTTGGGGCAAGCTTTCTAAACTACTCGAGCTGTAAGTGAGCGAAGGCATTAAGCACTCTGTTTACGCACCATTCCGCGTGTTTCATCATGATTTTCTTATTTGCCGTTGTTCTATATATTGCATCTCTTTTTGTTCTGCGTATTCCCAATTTGAGTAGCGAGCTAGTCAATCAAAACTGAACATGTGTGATTTAGTGTAGAATTCACATTTAGTATATTATTTTTGCAACATGATCATCAAGTTTGCTTAAATGTGTACACAGTACTTAATCATAAATAAATTCTAATTTATTTGTTATTTATTTTTGAAGAGTTCATTATTAATTATGCCTTGCTTCTTGTTATTCAAAAGAACACGGTCTCGCAGAATGAAAAGAAGTAAAATGGCATTGAGGTACTCTGCATACGTTTATTCTGAGAGTTAAGCAAACAGTGAAATTATGTTATAAAAGTTGAGTCATTGTTTATGAGCTGGACTATGGCATATCGTGATTTTTTTTTTTTTATGCGCAGTTCTCCTTCCCACGCATGGAGTGCCACTAAAGTTGGGAAGAACTCCAATATTGTGATGTTCTTAGTGAGGCCCTCCACTCTCCGTCTAAGCCAATGCTGCCTGTTGCATCCATGAACAACTGCACCTCTTTGGATGAAACTCATGTCGTTAAACTCGGACACAAATCTGCTGCGCCACTGCTGTCGATTTCAGATATTAGTTTTTTGTGACCTTTTGAGGTTAGTTTGGTGGGGGGCTTTGCGAATACTCTCCCAAGTGGAATGACCCACCCTGTGAAGTTTAGTTTGCCCAGCAATTCCTGTGCCCTTTGCAGGGTCACATTTTCCTTGCTCGTTCTACTCTGGCAGCTCCCCACCTGAGACACACACGCACACACCACCCCTCCCCCTCCCTTCCTCTCTCTCGAATGTCAGCTCGTTTGCAGTACCCTCCAGCTTGTCCTGTGCTAGTGGCATCCCTAGGTATGCTTCCAGTGTGAGGAAAGTGTCCAGTGGAAGCCTGCATAATCTGCTGCATGGAATACCCACAAAAGAGGTCATACAGATAGTTAAGCCCTTATCAAACCACCATTCACCCCTCTCAAACCCCTCCCCCCAATGTTGCATGAGTGTTTCTTATTTAAGGAATGCACTGAACATTTAGAAATAGGTGCGTGATATAGGTAAGCATTTATCATAGTATATTTGCCCTTTACATTGGTAACAGAGTAGGTTGAAGCTGTCTGGGGTCACCACCAGTAAGTAAAAAAGTCAATTCTATCTCCGCTTTTGCCATTAAAGCTCCTTTTCCAGCAAACCTTACTTGATAAATTGCTTTGCCTAAAGATGCATAAGCCACTGAACAATGCTGTTTACTAATCCTGCCATTTAGAGTTATTCCCTCTGACGCTGGAAAGATAAATGTTTTTCTCTGGACCACCCAGGTGGAGATATTGTGGCGCCTTGTGAATGGGTTTTCATCCCCAGCCTCAATTCCTTAGCGATCTTGTTCCTTACTTCTTCCTGGTGCTGTCTCACTAATGTTGGTTTCCTGATGATCCTTGCTTTTCTCTGACCATCCTACGGTGTTGGAAAGTCATTCTTAAAAGTTGCCATTAATTCCTGTGCTTCCTGCACCCTATGATAGCTGTTCAGCAGCCCCTGTAGTGCACCTTTCAAGATTGGTGTTGTGGCCAGCTGCTGGGCCCTTGGTTCCTCCCTTGTCCATCTCAACCCAGCTCCCACCCCTATCTGGCCACTTCCAGCCCCTTCAACTGACTGAGAGCCCCAAGACTTTACTTCTTTGTTTCTTTGCACCATCCCTCTTATCTGCTGCTCCCTTTGGGTTCTCACATTTGTTCTTTGAGTGACACCCTCCCCCCATCAAATATGCATCTCACACAAGCCTGAGCTTACATGATAGTCTGCATTTATAGTCCTCTTTCTCTAACTTGCAACAGATCATTGCTTTTCCCTTGTAGCTGTGCCTGGTTGGTCTACCCTTGACGGAGGGCTGGCAAAAAGACTGCTAACTCCCATCATCACCTCTGGATGCAACTATCTTATGCGTGTATTCACTAGGACCTCACTATCCCACTCCTTGTTAGGCCATATATTGTGCTTCCCATAAATTTTAGATTCGTAAAGCCATGATGCTGCAGTCTTCTGTGGGGAATTTTCCTGAGTGCCTCTAGCCAGTTTTCTATGCTATTCTCCTAGCTGACCCTTCCTTGTTTTCATTTGTTTTTCTTTTTTGGTAGTAAGTCTGAACCCACCTGCTGCACCCTGAGCAAGGTAAAAAGTTGATGTTCCTTTTTATGTCTTAGCTGGACAGTGGGATTGTACGCACTAAATCTGTGCGGGGAGTGGTTGCTGCCATAACACCCCCCCCCCCTAACTCCTCAGTATTAGTGCCATTGCCCATGCAGCTGTTTGTTGTCTATAGAGTCTGACGCTGCTGCTCCCATTTACTAAGCCCACCTAGGTACCATAATTATTATTGTAGGCCAGGACTCCCCTACCCAACATGCATTTGGAACCTCCAAAAAGGTGTTGCTGTTATTTATATGTGCCCAGTATTGCTCAGACTCTTGCACTGTTGAGGTTGTGTCCCTTGGCTGTGGTGGCCTCAGATGTAATGCTGTCAGCCCCTGTCTGGTGCTTCTTGAGGCTGTACTGCTTGTCCTAGCCTTGTGTTGACGCTTTTTGGGTTGGGGGAGGCCATCTCAGGGAGGTTTCTTGCCTCTGGGGTTGTTCCATTGTGGTTGCTAAATTGTCTGGCTGGCTTCCACAAGCTTCACCTAGTACTATCTGCAGAAACCATTCTTGGCCATGCTTTGTGGCTGCTGTGTCACATGTTCTTCCTGGATCAGCAGCTGCATCTCCTCTAGCTCCTGCAATTCCTAACCATCCATTGTGACCTACAAACTGCTGCCAAAAACCACAAGCTCGCTCATGTTTCACCGAAGGCTCCACTGCATGCTGTAGGGCTCAGTCCGCTTTGTCTTTTAGGCTTGACACCCCAAAGCCTCAACACTCTGATGCAAAGAGGGTGTGGATGTTGAGCTTTTTCTTTCTCTATTTATCTGTGCTGGCCTATGTACTGCTTCCAGCAAAATCAAGTGACGTAAAGTCATAAGGTCCGACTCCATCTCAGTTCATAGAGACCTGGGAAACATATGGGAAGTCTCCATGATTTATACATAATCGTTATGTCTGCCTTTTAATGTAAATGTCGCCAGACCGTACCTTTCTAGGAACTGTATCGTCAAGTTCTTCGATCAGTGACATAGAGACAACTTCTAAGACAACATTCGTCTGTGCCAAATGTTTCTTCCTCACTGTCTAGGTTAATGAGAACACATGCAGACTATAATCATACCTTGAAATGCATAAACTCTGTCAAACTTTCCTAAAGTTACGTCAGAAATTCAGTTTTCTGATCGTATTTAATATATAAGGGCTGCCACTTGACCTCTTTGGTAGGTAGGTCCTAGACCCAGGTTATCGCCGAGATTCTGCCAGAGACTGTCGAACCCGCTGCTAGTGCACTTCACACTTAGCAGATGAGGCATCTCTCCTGAAGACTGATGCTGATAAAGCCAGGTCCCTGAGGAAGGCTGACTGCTAACGCAGTGGATGTTTGCCCTTCGCGAGGAACACTGTCTTCATGTCTCTGCTGATAACGACCACCCTTGCTGGTAACAAGGTATGCAGTGCGTCTCTTGTCCCTAAGAAACTCTAGATTGCAAGTTGCTCTTCCTTTCATTCTCTAATAGTATAGCACATAGAAGTAGGTATTAGGGTGTTAGGTTCTATATAACATTTTTTATTACATTTTAGCAATGCTGGAAATTTTCCTTTTGTTCTTGTTACTTATAACATGTCTTGTAGCTGTTTTTACATTATTCTGTGTAGTTATTTTACATGTGCTGAGAAACAGATTCTTCCTATAGTAATAAATACTTTTAACTCAAGTGTTCATTCTTCTTAGTACAGTTTGTATGATACTGTGAATAACAAAATAAGGTTTGTTGCCATTTCCATGATGATGGTATTGTTAGTAATTCAAAAGCAATATTTCTATGTCAAATACATATTGAATAGTGTCTTGTGGGATCTGAAATAACTTGTCTTTAACATTCATTGCTGATGCGTTGAACCAAGTTAACCCGCCGGTGGGAAAGCACACTGTGAAGAGTTGCACCAAAGTCGTAACTTATGCAGCACGAGTATCTGTTTATGCTGTTTAACAAACTATGTGCTACTCGTGCCTGCTGGGCTGTGGTGGCCACCATTCCTCTTGCCGCGCAATGTGCCTTCCAGGTTGTGCTGCGCCCTGCCTCTAACACTCCTCCCTGCCCCAAGGGGGCAGTTCAGTCCTGACAGCTCCACTGCTGCTGCCCCTCTCTGCCTCAGCAACGATCTTAGGTGTGGTGGTCATCACCATGAGCGTCTCATCTAGTCTAATGCTTCGTCCGGGCAGTATCCGCTGGGCTGCAGGTTCCGTTTACCTAGCTCTTCCACCGTCAGCCTGGGCTCCTCAATCGTCCCCTTTGGTGTGCCACTGGATGTGCTTTGCTTCAGCTATCCTCTGTGGGCTGCAGTCATTGCCTTCCCTGCAGCCACTGGTCCTACAACATCCTCTTCTCAATACTGCAGTCCATTCAGCTGGGGCCTAATGCTCCCTTCTTGAGTATGACCCTCCAGCCAGGCTGACCAGTTCAAAGAGTGCTACCCATTCATCTTATGATATTGATTTGTAAATTAATTGCGGGTAAGCATATTCAGAGTGCAAATTACTTTTGTATTTTTTGTAAAAAAAATTTATACAAAGCTACAGTAGTGCCTTCCCAGCTGGCCATGGAGCAACTGCTGCAGCTCAGAATGTTCCCACACAAACATCAGACAGAGCCTTGGGAAGGTTCTGTGCTTACAGTCTGCATGCAGAGTACCTTATAACACACCCCCTTTCCTTTCATACATAAAAGAGAATAAGAATAAACTAAAAGAAAACCAAGAAAAGAAAACTCCCAAAGGAGAAATAAGATACCAGATCTCCAGTAAATAAAGATTCTCATGTTGATTTTTTTCATACATATTCTTAACAGATGTAATCTCTCAAATAACTGGGTGGTCTATGATCGCTATGGCAACTTCCCATCACTCCACCAAGCCCACACACATTGTTCAATCTGCCTCTGTCATTGGCGTCTCCTCCTGCCACCAAGGTCAAATTTAACAAGCCCCTACTCAAAGCCAAACTGGCATCCTCTATCAGCATGAAGCAACTACACTTACCTTTTTCACTTTTCCCACATTCTCCACCTCTTTGATACAAATAAACTCTCCTTAGATTCCCCCGTTCAACATTCTCCAACACAACATACTACTAATGAACCTGTTTCACTGAAAATGTGAATAACCCTTTCCTCAACCTTTCAGACGTAATCTTCGCCCATCCGTCACAGCACCATCCTTCCTGTTTTTCCTAAAGTCAAAAGATCTATTAATCCGGTCATCCTTCTCAAGCCACTCCTTCAAATAAGATGGAACCACTTTGGTGCCTGGCACTCTTCCACTTCATTACTTCGAGAGGGGCTTTTTGAGTAGCCTCCTGCACTGTGGTACGATATGCTCAGTCCACGTCATCCACTAATTTTTCGACATCCTGATCACCCGCAAGTGCCATTTAAATAACACCTTTCACCAAATGATTTGCCTTTTGCAACATACCATTGGCTTGTGGATTGTCTAACAAGGGGTGATGGTGTATAATTCCCCAAGAAGATAGAAAGCTGCACATTTCAAGAGAAGGAAGCTGAGTACCATTGTCAGTTATCAAAATGGAAGGTACTCCCTCTTCCATGAACAACCGCTGTAAGTTATGAATAGTACTACCAGTAGTTATCTCTTTCAAACTCTTGACATGCTGCGCTGTGGTTTGCCAAGATTTGTAATGTGGCCTACAGAAGCCAAAACACTTACCTTAAGCCTCTTCTCTCCTTCGTTACACAAACCACATTTCTTTATCCAGGAGGTCACCTGCTCGTCCAAGCCTTGCCGGCAAAATGAACTTTAAGGCTCTTTTCTGTTAAACCATGTCCTGCATGATCTTAATGCACTAATGAAACTAGTTTATTAATTATTCCCTGTTGGACCTGGCCCTTTTACAGGGTCATTCCCCAGACTTTTTGCTTTTTGCCTCCTTATTTTTCTGACCTTTGTTGGCTGACGTTTTGACTCTGAGCACCTTTTCACTGCTAACCAGTGCTAAAGTGCATGTGCTCTCTCTTACAAATTTGGTATGATTGGATTATACCTGATTGGCATATTTAGTTTACCTATAAGTTCCTTGTAAAGTGGTATCCCTATACCCAGGGCCTGTAAATTAAATGCTGCTAGTGGGCCTGCAGCGCTGCTTGCGCCACCCACTGAAGTAGCCTGTCAAACCTATCTAAGGCCTGCTAGCGCAGAGCCTGTGTTTCCTGCCACAGGGACCTGGCATCTAAATTTACTTGTCAGGCCAAGAACTCCCCTTTTACTACATGTAAGTCACCCCTAAGGTACGTCCTAGCTAGCCCTTTGGGCAGGGTGCCATGTATGTAGAAGGCAGGACATGTGCCATGTTGCATGGCCTGTCCTGGTAGTGACAAACAGCCTACCTTGGTGTCTCACTGCTGTGAGTGCTACCCTCTCATAGGATTGCATTGGAAATGCCCTGCCTTATGTGTAAGGGGTATTGTCTGATTTATGAGGGGTAGCGTAGGCATGTTTGGTATGGTTGTGACAGTGGTAAGAAATGCTGCTTACTGGTGTAGGTGTATTTTTTATTACTATCACAGAAATGCCACTTCTAGAAAGTGCGCATTTATCTGTGCTTATGACTTTGGTGTTTTGCAGCTTGTCTCCAATCAACGTCTGGGCAGACTGACAGTTGGGGCTTTGTGCATACTTCTCAGACAGCCTGAACACAGGGAGGGTGGAGGTGACACAGAGGTGCATCTACATATTATAAAGCCTTCCTGGGCTGAGAGAAGGGGGAGGCGGGGCACACCTGCATTTGTAAAGACTGTGCCCTGGCCTCACACAATAGGGTTGTTAACCCCCCACTGATGTTTGGAGCCTGTGCTGAAAGGAAAGAGGGGGCACTCCCAGAACCAGTTGTAACTGGCTGGAACCTCCTCTCCCTACCATTGAAAAACACTGTAAGAACTGACTAAGTGCAGGGGAATTTTCCCCACAATTTGAACATTCTTGGAACTTGAAACTGGACACAGAACGCTGATGAATGGACTCACCAGGAAACCACCTTGGACTGCTGCCTGTGTGCTGACCTGTCTGGTCACTAGGAGGAACTGCCACCACCTGCACCCCTTGTGCTGGCCTGTAGCTGGGCCCACCAGCCCTGTGCTTCTTCTTCTTCTTGTGGATTGCTCCCAGGGGCAGGGTGTTGTGGCCCTCGCCCCTGCCAACCCTCCTGCCACTTTGCCCCCAGCGCTTTCCAAAGGGGCTCCTTCGTTGTTGAGGAAAAGTCACCGCCGCAGCCCAGGCTGCAGATTTGACCTGAGCGCTGAATTGGGAACCTGGGGCATCCGCGCTTTCACAACCGCTTTGCTTTTACCCTCCGAGTCACCGCCGCAGCCCGGGTTCCTGGGCTGTTGTTAGCGCAAGGTCCGCGCCCAACTGGGTGCCCCCGGGGCACAAAGAAACTTCAGTGGAGCCGGCGCGCTCCTAGCGGCACCCCGGTCCGTTCCTAGGAGCGCCCCTGGGCACTGGCCGCCTCCTCTCTTCCTGGGAGTGTCCCGGCGGCCGGGAACAGCTCCCGAACACTCGCGCACCGATTCCGGGGCACGCAAGTGCTCCTTCAGGCCCCCGGAGGGGTCCAGGCTCACAGGGCCACTTGCAGGACACGGAGAAGGCGCGAGGAGCGCCCCTTCTCCGGTCTCTGCCCTAGGAGCGGAACACTCCTGTATTTGGGCAGCTTTCTCGTGGCACCAGCCTCGGGAATGGAGACCTCGTCGGAGGTCCCTTCCCGGTTTTGGGCCATAACTTGTTGCTGGGCCACGCCCGGCCCCCACCCCACGGACAGGGTGCGAGGAGGCAGAGGCAGGCCCCCACCACGAGGGAGGCCCCCCCGTTTGGCGCACAGGAGCACCGGGGGCCCCCGTGATCATCTCCAGGCACTGGAAGTGCCTTCCTCCACCAGCCAACAGGTACTCTCTAGAGACTCTAGGCTCTAGGAGCCTAATATAGATGTACAGATGTCTGCTATATCCTACCTGTTTACTGGTGATACATATATGTGCTAATGTTCCTTTTCTAGGCATGTCTAGCTGATATGTATGTATGTGACTTGTGGTATATTCTCTAATGTTCCTTTCATGGGTATTTAGAAGTTGTTCATGACAAGTGCATATACCTTTTACTATAATTTCTGACTACTGCTTATGTTGCAGAATCCTGAGTACTTACGTGTTCTGATGTAACAACTGCATATTCTTGCAGAATATTAGTAACTTGTGTAACCCTCTGACAACTGCTAAGGTAGCAGGGTATTACTTACGTGTAATGTTGGTCTAATTATGTTTTGTGCAATACAGATTATTTTTGCATAGCTCAGTGTTGTGTTTACTTTGTAGTGTACATTTTGCGTCACATGTGTTGTGAGAACGCTTTACACATTGCCTCCAGGTTAAGCCTGACTGCTCGTGCCAAGCTACCAAGGGGGTGAGCAGGGGTTATCTTGGACGTGTAACTCCCAAGCCCTGACTAGAGTGGGTAGGTTCTGCCTGGCTGAGGTGCATACCCTAGCCAACCAGAAACCCCATTTCTAACATCCCCAAAGACCAGATGAGTCTGTCGCCTCTCAAACAAATGTTATCCGCACACAGGGTCAACTCCTCCAGAATCCTAATAAAGGTCTTACAGAGATCAGCGCACAACTTTCTTACCTACCTCCAGATTTTACCATAACATCTCCACTCATTTCATGAATTCATTCCTCAATCGTGAACATATTAGAACCGCCCTTAATAGCATCCTGGATGAAGGCTACAACCCCCTACAGCTGGTCCCCCACATCATGCTAATACACAGACCACCATGACAAGCAATCTTTCTGAACCTCTTTCCACCCTTAAATGTGCTGTATAACATATTGATATTTCTGCAAACTGGCAGCAAATCTTGACAGTCTGGCTGATCCTTTCCCTGCTCCACCAAGAAGCACCATCACCAATGATTTATGAATGCATACCGAACAAATGTACTCAGAAGTATTCAGCACCCCATGCTCCCGTTCAATCACAGAAATATTCCTTTCAGATTTGTCAAGAGTTTAAGAAGCAAAATCCACAGCTTTTTCTAACCTTCAATAACATTGTGAAAAAATGGCACCAATACCTCTGGTACTGGCATCACCAGTAAGGATGGACTTCAACTTGGTGTCGTAGGGTACTAATGCATCCGCATTACAAATTTCCTTTTTAATTGCATCAAAATTATCTTGCTGAAAACCTCCTCACACGAAATTGCACCCTTTCCTCAATAAGGATCTTACAGTCTCCATTTTGTCCACATGTTCACAAATTTAGAATGATACTTGATCTATCCCATAAAGGATTTCAGCTGTTCTTTATTGGAAGGAGGAAGAGCTAATTTAATAGCCCTCACCAAATCCATTTGCAGTTTGAATCTTCCAGAGATGGCTTACCCTTAAATACTCTACTTGTGTCTCCTAACATTTGCATTTGTCTTTCCTTAATGTGCGATCTATTTCAGCAATTCTTACAAAGAATGTTTAAGCACCATATTGTGTGGCTCAATAGCCTCACCCAAAATTAAAATATCATCCTGAAAGTAAACTATATTATTCAGTCATTTAAACACCTCACTCATCATATGTTGAAAAACGCTTATTGCTGAACACAAACGAAAAAGCATGCAAGTACATTGAAAAGCACCATTCATGGTAATGAAGGCTGTCTAAGAGATATGGAACCATTCTGAAGTCTAATCTGTGATAAGCACTTTTCAAATCCAACTTCGAAAAGTACTTTCTACCCTTAAGTAACAGCACCAAGTAATTTATGTTGGGCAATGGAAAGGTAACCACAAATGTTAGCTTAACTATTTAACTGCAAGCATTTTGCTGTTGAAAAATTGAGGTAAGATAAATGAAGGTTTGAAAAGTACATTTTTGAATTAACATAAGATATTACAAATCTTGAAGGTCTGTGTTTGTACAATACAACTTTACTTCTCATATTGTCATACCCATTATTATATTCCTTGCACATGCATTCCCTTACTATGTATTTGCATATCTATTTATTTCTCTAGGCCTACTGTACTAGAGAAATAAAGAAATGTAAATAAATAAAATTCATAAAATAAATAAATAAAAAATAAAATAAATGTTACTTTCTCTCGTAAGCTTTACTCTGTTTCCCCCTCACCCTATGTCTCTATCGATCTATTCCCCATCTGACTCCTCCCAAACCCATTCTACCACTTTAATCTCCAAAATAACCCTGCCTAAGCTCTTCCTTCTTCTACTGCATCTAGCTCACCCCAAACCTCAGTTTACTACTATGATCTCCCTCATTTATCTCACCTTTGACTCATATAAACCCCCATCTGCTACTATGATGTCCCTAACCCCTTTCCACAGACTCCTCCATCTTCCATCTCTCCTTTACTGATCCCTAGCCTCATCCTATTACTATACACTCCCAATTAACACTTCTTGAGTCTTCTATCCCTCCATTGCTCTAGTCAGCCCAACTAACAAACACACATATCCTCCGCTCAAATTAACTCATACTAATATTTTACCGTATTTACCTATACTAATCGACCACTAATTCCTCTTGGCTTCCGGAGTAGCGTGCTACTGCTGAAAAGTGCTTCAATGCCTCGTCATGGGTAGTAAGCGCTATATAAATAAAATTACAATACAGTACAATATTTTTATTAAGGGATTTGAGATCAACACAAAATCTCAAACCTCTGTTGGCTTTTCCTGTGATAACTACAGGAGATATTCAACTGATGCCCTCGCAGCTCAATAATGTTTCTCAAGCATTTCCTCCAACTTGTTTTTTTAAATTTTGTTTTTTAACTTTATTAGGAACTATCACTCTTCTCACTTTGTGCAGGATTGGCGACACAGTGGGCTTGAGTTTAATTTTGTGTACATATTCCCTTAACTGTCCTGGCTTATCATCTAACACTTTTTTAGCCCCTTCTAAGATTTCCTAGATGGAAACAACTTCCACCACCATTATTTGGTTGTGAGCCCTTATGTTAATAATGATATGCAAGCCATATTGATACATCTATCCAAGTATTGATGGCCATGCTATGTCACGTACACCTTTCCCTCAATCTATCATTTGTCAAACTAAATCTGGCATGCATATAACCAATAATATCTGTTTTCTCTGTGATGGCCGTCTGGATATGTATCCTTAGGTGATAAAAGTACATTTGGCCATTCACTTGTTTTGGACTTCATAATTGGTAATGAAAAATGTAGCCTTTGGCCTGTTTTTTCTCCTCTCCCCACCTTCACAATCCTCTACACTTCCCACACGTAAAATTCTATCATTAATGACACAGAGTATAAGAGGTGAAGAGTACTCTGACAATGAGGTAACTTTATTTCTGCATTTGTTGGTTAACGTAAAACCAGATTTTGAGTCCCACAAAAAATGTACTACCACACCTAGTAGAGCTGTTAACTTGTTTGACTAACCCACTGTTCTGTTCCTAAAATACTGATTAGATGATTTTGCTACTGCACCTGCTTGTGTTTGTAACTTTTCTAATCTCTGAAACATTACAATGTCTGTTTCTTTTTCCCTCTCTTTTGTGCACAAATCACATTGTGCCACCACTTTGATGATTTCAGGAGCGTCCCTAAGAGAAGGATATGTTTGC
This sequence comes from Pleurodeles waltl, assembly GCF_031143425.1. Classification (NCBI taxonomy): domain Eukaryota; kingdom Metazoa; phylum Chordata; class Amphibia; order Caudata; family Salamandridae; genus Pleurodeles; species Pleurodeles waltl. Next base: position 528,079,402 of record NC_090439.1, read on the forward strand.
TGCCCATAAACTTTCATGTATTTTTTGCTCTTAGACTGCACAACAAGTTGTTCAGAGTCATTCTGTCGTGACACCAAATTGGTATTTCGTAGACAACTCTCTTAAGTGTGCAACAAATTCATCAATAGATTCAACCGCACTCTGTGACTGAGTATAAAACTCGTATCCGAGCATCACTAAATTGACTACTTTTGCAAATCTAATGTTTAATCTTTCCCTAGCTTCTTTGAACTCATCTTGAATAGGTTGACCATCCAGTTACACAAGTAAGCAATTGAAAACTTGTTATCCTTCTTTTCCCAAGGGGTTTCATAATAGAACCTTCTTCCTCAAAGATCGAAAGTCCTGACCATCTAGCTACTAGTTGTCGACCATAACTACCCAGCCCTCCCAATGATCAGATGGTGGACTCACCTGCGATAAAAATGTTTTTTTTTAAGTAGAGATTCCTTCAGATTTTTTTTTTTTTTTTAAGTAACACGGAGAGAAATAAAGCGAAGAAAATACACATGGGTCAATTAGGTCACACCAGTAGATACACAGCATCTTAAATGAATAGGTCAGCTTGGTGTGTACATCACAGTACACACTGGTCCTCTACAGAGTGCAAGAAGTCACCTAAAAGTTACGACTGAATGTCACTGCTTTTTCTACCAGATGGAGAGTATCCTCTGCCTGTCACCTGATTGTGTGCGTGACCCTGTCCAAGGTAGTTGCTGTGCGCCCTCTGTCCTGAACACACACGTGACTATGTTGCAGTGCACTGCTGTAAGTGACATGATGTGTTGGGTGCGCAGAATACATCAAGAGGCCAAGTTGCAAATGACTTGGGGCACTGCGCGAGAACATTTCATGAAGATACACATACTTCGTTCCCGTGCCTACTCATATGCTAACCCGTCACCAATCCGTACACCAGAAGAAAGTTATAAACCTCACCCCAGGCTCCCTTATAGCAAGGAGTTGTGCACCAGTCATGTCAGTAACCTCTTGTAGAATGAACAGCAGTGACCCTCTTGTACTACATGGATTAAACTTCTCTGTTCAGTGCTGTACCGGTCATGCAGCGTTGCAGCCTCCACTGGCAAGATTGTCACCAAAATTGTTGGAAATGAATTCCAGGTAAGCGTTTTCGGAGTATAAATAAATTGAATCTAAGTTAGAATGCTAGTGTGGTTCCTTCCCAGCTACCCAGAGAACAACTTTCATAGCTGAGTGTTACCACACAAACATCCAACATAGAAACTCGCGAAGGCTTTATGTATGCTCACAGTCTACATGCTGAGTACTTTATTACATGTAGTTGCACCACAGTTTCAAATCTCCTGCTGTGGCGGTTCAGTTGGCGCCAACCACTCAGCCAGTGTCCTCTTCCTTCTGTCTCGGGCCATCAGCTTTGTTACCGCTCCCTGCCCTCGAAGACCCTCTATTGGGCTGGGCCTTTCCTATTTTCACTGTAGCAAGAGTAGCAGCTGTTAATAGCGCTCATATGGTATGAGCTATTTCTGGTGCTAAAATGACACCTGCTACATGTAATTGGGATTTAAATGACAATACATATACTTGTGGCACTTGGACTAACGATATAGTTGGCTTTCAAACTTGTAAGCAGCAGAGTAGGCGCAAATCTATCCAGCAGTAGCCAGCAGCAGCCATTTTTTTATTGGACAAATGTTACATCGATTAAGTGTGCTTTTCATTTGTTCATAAATAGTGTAAATACAGTGGTATGAGCCGGAAAAGGAGAAGCGATTTTACATTTCCTTTACTAGAAATTGAAATCGGAGAGCCAGGTGTATAGCAAGTAATAATACGTTTGCATTGAGAACACCAGTAGAATAAATGGTAGATAAACATTTCTACAAGTCGATGAAGCTCATCCTAATGTACGTATGACTGGGGAGACACATCTACATGAAGTCTGAGTTCCCTGCAGCAGATGAATGCCGGGACCCTGAATGCAAACTTGACTGCGGGGAAAGTAAGTGGTGATATGCTACATGATGCCATTCAACTCCTCACAACCGATTCCTTACTAAAGCTACTAGTGGGCAAAAATATAGAATACTTACAACGTGGAAAAATGAAAACATCTACTTATCTACACACTGTTCAAGTATACATCCACCAAATGTCGTGGGGTGATAGATACGAATTGTGGCGAACATCCTTGCAAGCCAATACAAAAAAAGGCAGATGAAAAGAACAAGCCAGTGTCTGAAGAAAGCTGACCCAAAGACCATTTTATTGTATCTATATTATGGCCGTGTATATTATGTGTGTTGTGTATTGTAAGTTTTATGTTATCAACTAGTTTGTCTAGCGATGGCATGAGGTTTTTTTTAGACCGCAGAAGCTGTCAGTAACCAAATATAATAGGTGCATTGATTCTGATGTCTGTAATTTTCTGCATCGAATAACAATTTGATGAGCCAAACATTACAAAATTCGGATCCGTATAAGTCGTTTGTTTTTACAGGCAAATGCAATTGGCCGTAGTGCAAAAACTGTGCGCGAGTTTTTAGAAAAGAACTACACAGAAGCAATCGAAACTGACAGCGACACAATCAAGCTAGCAATAAGAGCATTACTTGAGGTAAGTGTCTTCACGCCGCTTGACATACACCCTTGTGTGCTGGTTGTACCTCATGTATCCATGCCTTTTTGTTTAACCTGATCTAACGCTTGTGCTCTAGGTTGTTCAGACGGGTGGTAAAAACATAGAGCTTGCCGTGATAAGAAGGAACCAGCCGCTGAAGGTATGCGAGAGCATCATTACGTTGTTTCATTATACTCCATATTTAAAACCCAGCTGAGAATTATCTCGCGCCCTATAGAAGAATGGCTATGATTATCTTCATCTGTACAATTCAAAATACCGGCATTTAACAGCCATACTTGTACTTTATAAAGAAACAATTTTATAGGGCACTGAAATGTAGTCTTTATTTTATAGTAATTCAATAATAGACACATCTTCTTAGGTTTAAAACGGCTACTGTTTCAGCACATGTAACTTAAGCAGTCATAAGAGCGCCGATAATTTCTTGAACAGAAATTCTTTTGTGATTGTTAAATTATTGAGAACACTGACACCTTGTGGCTGGATCAGATATCTGCTCAGTCAAATTACAAGTTTGGCCATTTTTGCTATACGGATTGGAAGAGGCTTACAAAAATAATTGTATGTTTGTAGCAATAAATCAATAGAATAGGATAGTCATTATGTGAAGATGTATCCAATTCATGAAAGAAACTATGACAGCTAGTCTAAATTTGGTCTGTAAACAGATCGAGAATAGCAGGAGTGTTTACTTTTGTGTTTAACAATCTCCCAGGACTTACTCACTGCACAGCAGATTTCATTAGTAGGATCCCGATGAAAAATGTATGTGCAGACCAGATATGCATACATGTAATTCAACATAATCCTATCTCACCCACTGTGTTTACTAAGTTAAAATATGACACAGTAACCCAAGTTCGCAATGTCCAACTTTTTCCACATAGAGGTTTTTTGTAGGTATTTTTTGCTGTTCTCCGTCCGCCATTAAACGTAAGGTAGATAGTCTCCACAGCAAGAAAGCCCTACAGACTTCATGAGAAGTAACATTGTTATTGTCAGTATCCTCTGTGACCTGTTGGACTTACAGTAATACGTCCAAAGTCTTCTTGGTCTCTAGGTAACACTAGTCCTAGCAAAAGTGGGGCATGCTGATTACTTATACTTCCCCTCACCCTTGTCACTGTTCCTAATATTGAAGTTGTACTACCTGTGAATAGGCGTCTAGAAGGCATACAATTAAAATTCCCTAATCAACATGTGCTCCATCACTTCCAGCTCCCCTAAAAAAATGAATGATTCCCCATCCCCCCCCCCCCCACTACATTCACAATCTGTGCTAGGACACCTGTTGTCCGGGGGGCCTTGCAGGAAAATAAGGATAGACATAATCAATGTTCCCTCTAAATTTTTTCCACTGTGTGCGGCAGTGTGCGGTCTCTGTGCGCTGCAGCCAAGGATACGTGCGCCAAGAAATTGACCATTCACACGCGCGCAGCGCATAACTAGCCAAGATCTTTGGCATTGGCCTCTCCATACCACTAAAGCAAAAAAGGCATATCATTGCTCCATGCAATAGGGCATCAGGGCAGTTTTGTGACCTGGTTGCACATCCCAAGGACATGACCTGTTAAGTGCCACCTACACCCCAGTTACAGAAAACAGAGGAACATTGCCCGCGGCCTTTAAACGCTGTTTTCATTGACTTCAATCCAGATTCAAATATGAGCATTTTCTGCAATAGGAGAGCACGACTATCGCTCTAAAAGGCTTATTTGAGCCGAGAAAGTGATAATGCATATAAACTATGAAGTATGACAATGATGGAAAAGTTGATAACAGCACATTTCTGATGGATACAACTACCTGTGGATTCCTCACCTGATGAATACTCCCATGGCGCCAGCATTCAACGGAAATCTTCTTACTAGTCTCTGCACGTCGACGAGGACGTCACTCTAGCCCACGCGACGCCGTCTGACGTCATACAGGCAATAAGAGGTCCTCGCCGACGTGCCGATGACAGTTCCCTTTTTTCCGTGCATTCGAAACGGTTATCTTCGAGGGAGCTACTGTTACCTTCGTGGTTACAGTGTATTGTCTGCTGCGTAGTCTTCTCTGCGGTAACAATGTCTCAGAGGAAGTCGGGTTTCAAGCCCTGTCGAGAGTGTGGGGGCAAGATGTCAGTTACAGATCCTCACTCCGACTGTCTATGGTGTTTGAGCTCCGACCACGACGTCTCGACTTGCGATTCATGTCAACACATGAATCCGAAGGCCCTCAAAGAGCGCGAGGCCAAGTTATTCATGGCAAAGTTAAAGAAGAAGGAGAAACATCATAAGAAGTCTTCTTCGCCAAGGTCTCACCGGCGTCGTCGAGACTCCCGGCGCCGTAGAGACTCACAACGTCACTCCAGCAAGGAGTCTCGTTCGAGGTCACCTTCGGCTCGGCGTCGGAGGACTTGGGAGGTCAGCCCCACGGTCACGCCGCATCCATCGACGCCGTTGCCCTCTCCGGCGTCACCGACTTCGCCTGGTCAGGCGTCAGTGATTGAGGTGGTGCAGCCTCTTGTGTTTTCTCCGGCGTCGCAGATGTCGAGGCCGGCGTCGGGGTCGCCCTCGATCCAGGCACCCCAGTATCCGGCTTTTCCCACTCCTGGAGCCGATAGTACCGCGTTTCTTAATGCGATGTATACCATCTTTCAGCAGATGGCTCCAGGAGCTGCTCCGGCTGGTCCTTCGGGGCCCTTGGCCTTTTCGTTGGGTGATCCTGCGCCTCTTCGGCCGGCACCCTTTATGCCCTTTCTCCCTTTTGGGAATGTGGGCTCGGCGCCGGTGCCGGCGTCGGTGGCCGCTCCGGTGGCTTCGGATGTTTCGGCCCCGGAGGTTGCCCCTCCGTCGAAGTCAGGATTTTGCCCTGTGACTCCGGTTGGTCCATCGGCTCCAAGACCTCGTCCTCCGGCTCCTGCCTCGGCGCCGAAGCTGCCTGTGGCGCCGGACGCGGCGTCAGATGCTTCTGGAGATCGGCGCCGTTCTTCGACGTCGGCGGAGGCCATGTCGACTCCGCGTATCGAGGAGAGACTTCATTCGAGGAGGCGTGCTCTCCGTCTTTTAGAAGAGCAAGAGTACCAGCGAGTCCTAGAGGAGGGAGAGATTGAGGACTCTGGAGACGGACTGCATGGTCTGGATACAGCCAGTGGGCTGGACACTTCCCCTGAGTGGGACCTTTCATCTCCAGGGGAATATACGGAGGAGGCTGCTTCCTTTCATGCTGTGGTGAGGAAGGCAGCAAGCTTTTTGGACCTGCCTTTGCCGGTGGCAGAGGCGAAGCAGAATTTGCTGACAGAGGTATTGCATCCGGCCTCTGCTGCAGCTGAGCCTCTCTTGCCATTTAATGAGGCTTTGCTGGATCCGGTGTTGGAGGTGTGGAAGAAGCCGGTGTCTTCCTCGGCCGTTCATAGGGCTGTGGCCAGGAGGTATCGAGCTGCACCATCTGACCCTGGCTTTCTCTCTAGACACCCTACGCCGGAGAGCTTGGTGGTGCAAGCCTCCTGTTCCTCAAAGTCAGCGCCTGGTTCCTTCCCGACGGTGCCTGGAGACAGAGACTCCAAGAAACTGGATGCGCAGTCCAAGAAAATATTTTCGTCATGCAGTTTGGCGTTGAAGGCCACCAACGCAACTTGCATTCTGGGGAGGTACATCCATGCTCTGATGGATGATATTTCGTCTTCATTTACGGAGCTTCCCCAGGGTCTCTTGGATGTGGTCTCGGACGCCCAGGCTGCCGCGACCCAGATTATCCAGTCTGGGCTGGACACGACCGACTCGGTGGCCAGGGCGATGGGAACGGCTGTGGTGGCAAGAAGACAGGCCTGGCTCCGAAACTCAGGGTTCTCTGCGGATGTGCAGTCGACCCTGCTGGACCTCCCGTTTGATGGGGACAGACTGTTTGGGGCCAAGGCAGATTCGGCCTTGGAACGATTTAAGGAGAGCAGAGCCACAGCCAAATCGTTAGGACTGCAAGCTCCTTCTTCCTCTGCCTCTTCTAGAATTTTCAGGAGGTTTCGGGGATTTGGGCGTGGCTCTTATTCCTCTTCCTTTCGGGGGAGGTTCCAGCAACCCGCCTCTTCCCTCCCCTATAGGTCATTTAGAGGGAGGGGGAGGGGTGGGGTTCGTACCAGAGGGGCCTCTCAGCAGCACTCTGCCTCTTCCTCGTCCTCTGGAGGGGTGCAGCAGGGGAAGCAGCCTTAGGCTTCCACCGTTTCCCACTCACTCCTCTCCTGTAGGGGGAAGATTACAGCGTTTTCTCCACAAGTGGAAGTCTATCACAACGGACACTTGGGTTCTCGGCATTGTGGGAAAAGGCTACGTCCTTCCCTTTCGGGAGTTCCCGCCCCTCATCCCGCCCCGCCCATCTTATTGTTCAGAAGAACACCTCCTGTTGCTAGAACAGGAGGTTCAAGTCCTCCTTTTAAAGGGCGCGGTAGAGTTGGTCCCAGAGCAGGAAAAGGGTCGAGGTTGTTACTCAAGATACTTCCTGATTCCCAAAAAGGATGGTCAGTTGAGACCAATCCTGGATCTGAGGATCTTGAATTGGTTCCTCAAACAGGAAAAGTTCAAGATGCTGACCCTAGCACAGGTGCTTTTGGCGTTGAACAAGGAAGATTGGATGGTGTCTGTCGACTTGCAGGATGCTTACTTTCATATCCCGATACTCAAGTCGCACAGGAAGTATCTCTGGTTTGTGGTAGGGTCGCAGCACTATCAGTTTGCGGTCCTCCCGTTTGGTCTTACTTCAGCACCTCGAGTCTTCACAAAGGTGATGTCAGTGGTTGCGGCGGAGCTCAGAAGGAAGGGGATAGCAGTATTCCCTTACTTGGACAACTGGTTGATCAAAGCCAAGTCCCCGGAGCTTGTGTCGCATCATCTGCAGTCAACAACCCAGTTGTTGTTCGACCTGGGCTTTTCGGTGAACGTGCCCAAACCTCACCTGGAGCCCTCTCAGCGCCTCCTGTTCATAGGGGCAGTACTGGATACAACATTGAGTCGAGCCTTTCCTCCGCCTCAGCGGATTCAAGATATTCAGGAATTGGTTCCAATGTTTCGAAATGGAGCGGTAGTTCCAGTCCTCAAGGTCCTTCGTCTGCTCGGTCTGTTCGCCTCCTGCATTCTGTTGGTCACGCATGCTCGCTGGCACATGAGGGCTCTTCAGTGGTGCCTCCGAAGGCAGTGGTCTCAACACAAGGGAGATTTAGAAGGTACTGTCAAGATCTCCAGAGATGCTGCTGTGGAATTGAAGTGGTGGATTGCGGGCAACAATCTTTCACAGGGAAAGCCGTTCGCGCAGTCGCCACCAGTGGCCACGGTCATAACGGATGCTTCCACCCTAGGATGGGGAGCTCATCTGGGGGATCTGGAGATCAAAGGGCTTTGGTCTCCAGAGGAACAGGTGTTTCATATCAATCTGTTGGAGTTACGGGCTGTACGTCTGGCTCTCAAGGCCTTCCTCCCATCCCTTCGTGGTCAGTCGGTACAGGTCCTGACGGACAATTCTACCACGATGTGGTACATAAACAAACAGGGAGGAGTAGGGTCGTACCTTCTCTGCAGAGAAGCTCTTCGGCTATGTCCTGGGCAAAGGACCATCAGATTTGCTTGGTGGCAAATCATCTGGCCGGGGTCTTGAATGTACGTGCGGACAGTCTCAGTCGCCAATTCTCGGCAGACCACGAGTGGCGTCTCCATCCAGATCAAGTCTGTTTAATCTTCCAGATGTGGGGGTTTCCTCGGATAGATCTGTTTGCCACTCGGGAGAACGAGCATTGCCCGTTATTCTGCAGCCTCCAGTATCCGATGCAGGGAGCGTTGGGGGACGCGTTTCAGATAACCTGGTGCGACCAGTTGCTTTACGCGTTTCCCCCCATACCCTTGATTCCTCGAGTGTTGAGGAAAATTCGCCAAGACTGGGCCCAAGTCATCTTAATAGCTCCGGATTGGCCAAGGAGGGTATGGTACTCCGACCTTCTCCAACTCTCACTGTGCCCTCCGCTCCGTCTCCCTCTCAGGGCAGACCTCCTCTCGCAGTCGCAGGGGCAGGTTTTACACCCCAACCTCCAGAGTCTGCACCTACATGCTTGGAGATTGAACGGGGTAACCTGAGTTCCTTCTCTCTCCCGCCTGATGTAGTGGATGTTATCTTAGCGGCCAGGCGACACTCCACTAAATCTATCTACGCTAATAGGTGGTCTAAATTTGTTATGTGGTGTGGAGAGAGACAGATTGATCCCTTACATGCTCATCTGTCACATGTTTTGTCTTTTGCACTGTCTCTAGCACAGAAAGGTTGTGCAGTGGCTACCATTAAGGGTTATTTGTCGGCCTTGTCAGCCTTCATTTGTCTTCCAGACCAACCATCGTTATTTAAATCCCCTATTGTTCTCAGATTCTTGAAAGGTCTTCTGAATCAATATCCTCCAAAACCATTCGTTATGCCTCAATGGGATTTGTCCTTGCTCCTGACTTTCCTTATGGGGTCCCCTTTTGAGCCTATGCATTCTTGCCCCTTAAGGTATTTGGTTATTAAAACAGTATTCCTGGTAGCTATAACATCTGCAAGGAGAGTGAGTGAGTTGCAGGCCTTATCGGTTAAACCCCCTTATATAACGTTTTATGGGGATAAGGTGGTGTTGAGGACCAAGGCTGCTTTCCTTCCGAAGGTTGTTTCACCCTTCCATTTGGCTCAGACAATCACTTTGTCCACGTTTTATCCTCCGCCTCATCCTTCAAAGGAGGAAAAAAGGCTACATCGCCTGGACCCAAAAAGGGCGTTGAGCTTCTATATCGACAGAATGAAGGATATCAGGCTGGAGGATCAGCTGTTTGTCGGATACGTGGGCAAGAGGAGAGGAAAGGCAGTCCACAAGAGAACACTCTCCAGGTGGGTTGTTCTTTGCATTAAAATCTGTTACTCTTTGGCAAAGAAGGATCCGCCTGAGGGCATTAGAGCTCACTCCACCAGAGCTAAGTCGGCCTCTTCGGCCTTGGCCAGGGGTGTTCCTGTGGTCGACATCTGCAAGGCCGCAACTTGGTCGTCCCTTCACACTTTTGTGAAACATTACTGTTTGGACTCTGAGGTCAGAAGGGACGGTCATTTTGCACGGTCAGTGCTGCAGGATTTCTTGGTTTGACCATTTAGGCACCCACCGCCGGGCGTGGTACTGCTTTGGGACTCTATTCATCAGGTGAGGAATCCACAGGTAGTTGTATCCATCAGAAGAACGAGTTACTTACCTTCGGTAACGACTTTTCTGGTGGATACATTAGCTACCTGTGGATTCCTCACGGTCCCACCCGCCTCCCCGTTGCCTTTTTGGTCTCTCCAAGCAATCCTTGAGTGTGCTCCTTTTGGTCTTCAAAGTTGCAATACATTTTGCATGTATGATATTTGTATATATGTGTATATTTATATATAAATCTATATATATATTGGGTATATACATGATTCGTATGTATAAATATATTTATTTGTTTAAAAAAAAAAAAAAAAAAGAAGGTTATATTAAATCTACAGCTATTTTATTGCAATGTTGTGTGATTTACAATATTAAGAGATGTTGCTTTGCTCTTTCATTGCATTGGGTTATTATTATTCTCATGCACGTAAAAAATGTTGGTACTGTCATCGGCACGTCGGCGAGGACCTCTTATTGCCTGTATGACGTCAGACGGCGTCGCGTGGGCTAGAGTGACGTCCTCGTCGACGTGCAGAGACTAGTAAGAAGATTTCCGTCGAATGCTGGCGCCATGGGAGTATTCATCAGGTGAGGAATCCACAGGTAGCTAATGTATCCACCAGAAAAGTCGTTACCGAAGGTAAGTAACTCGTTCTTCCTACTGTTCTGAAGCATTTCCTAGCTCATTAACCATTAATTTTCAACATAAATATCACTTGCTCGCTTGTATGCTAAAGTACGCCAAATGATGTTTAAAACACTCCCGCGGCCTTTAAACGCTGTTTTCATTCACTTCAATCCAGATTCAAATATGAGCATTATCTGCCTTAGGGGAGCACGTATATCGCTCTAAAAGGCTTATTTATGAACGTGCGCGCTTGCCGAAGGGGCCTGCGCGATGGGGGAAGGAAAGGTGCACGCGCACGCCTTACAGGGAACATTGGACATAATGTATACTACCTATAAGGAATCCGGATATTACTCCCACTCATCCAGTCAGTCCTTAAGAAGAGGACGTAGCAAGTATCTAGGGGTACTCTACTGAACATATCAACCAAAAGTCAGGTATGGCAACTACCAAGCAAGTTTAATGAAAGAAAAAGCCAAAAATCTGTACAGCAAATTTGAACTAAAACCAACTAAAACCAAGTCATGAAGAAGGCAGCACACGTTACAGCCACACTCAGCACGGGTGCCTCAGAGACATACAGACAGTAGTGGAGCACAAAAGTATTAGGAGAAAACCCAGATGGTCATCTTGCAACTATCAGAGAGAGCAACCCCCTTCTTGTTCCATCGAGGAAGTCGCAGACCCCTCTTTAACTGTCCATGCAAAGAAAAGGCAAGTGGGATTATTCGGTCCTGTTTCATGGAATCTTGGGGTGGGTGTTCCAAATGATTGGGTTTGAGACAGCGGTTGGAAGCGAACTTCAATGTGTCAGCTGTGTCTGGCGGTGACTGTGTACGTTTATACTAAAATAAACTCAACTTTTTATTGACGTAATCAACGTTTTTGTTTACCACAACATAGTTGGCGACAAAGGGGAGCAGCAATCACCGGCTGAACTACCTATGTCCTAGATTTTATCGCGGGTGAGATTGGCTTTTCGCTCCCTATTTTCGAGTTGCTGAGGTGAAGGAGTTGTTGGTGCCAGAGTGCTGTTTTGCTTGCCTGACAACCTCGATGATACTTGAAAGGGCCTTGGGGTAAAACTTTGCCACACAAAAGTGTTTGATCGAACGTTTCTTTATGGTGCTTGCTAAAGGTAGACACTTCCTTCAGGGCTCCATTTGTCTTCAGCGCTGAATGCGGCCCCGCCTGCCTGACTCTTAGAAGATGCACCCTCCCTCAAGCATCCACTTAGCAGAAAAACAGCTGGGAGGCGTGCCAAGGGTTTCATGACCATGCTCCCACCCTAGCCGTATGGATTGCGAGGGTGTGGCCATTTTCTTTGTGCTGATTCCCAGAGCAAGATCTCTACCACTCTAGAATATGACCAAAAAAGTGGCTAGCAGCCATTTAAGAGAAGTCTCTGGTGTTTTTTTTAATGCCGGTCGTTTTGAGAGATTGGGATCTGTTGGATGTACTTTTATACAACCTACGGGATTTTGAAATTTTGGTACCTTTGCCAATGCACCAGATCCGTAGAGGTTTCCAGCCTATCAGCGATTACAGTGACAAGCTCAGCTTTTTTATAAGATTACAATTAAAACGTTTAGCCTGTTAGTGATTATGGTGACAGGCACACCTTTCACAGTGATAAGTATTGTTCTTACAGAGTTTAACAGGTATTTGTATTTACAAAGTCTTTTAGCCTTTTGGAGTTTACGGTGACAGGCACACCTAAACTCAACATTGTTTTATTTCATATAAATATATGTATCATATCCAATTATCCTACATATCGAACAGTAGTCTTCACCTCCACCTCCACAGTTTCTTAGAATGTATTTAAAAGCTATCGGTGCTTTTTGCTTTTGTCCCGAAAGAAAACAATGTCTTATTACATTCACTAAGTTTTGAGGGCAGGAAAATATGGGAGTATTTGCCAAAGAACTAGATGAATATCAAGATGTTTAAAAAAAAAAAATGGAAGGGAGGTGTGGTGTTCTCGGTAGTGGATTCGATTCGTGAATGGAATCAACTACTGTGACGATGGAATGCTGGAGGTGGTGCGTGGGGTCGAGCTACGGTTTATGGCCAAGGCTGTAGCCGATGTTGGGGCGCTTAAAGAGTATAATAAATGCTTGCGTTTTTACACACTCGATAGTGTCCACCCCTCGGATTTGTATCCTTTACAGGAGGTTTGATATCCTTCCAAGCTAGTGGTGGTACCTCACCTTTTTTTTAAAAAAAAGGATAAAATTACAAGATCGAAAAGTGAATACCTACTTACGCAGGTTAAGCTCTCAATGTAAATTTGAACATTTTAACAACCAGTTGATAAGAGATCAGTTTATTGGCCTTTGTCATGATAGGCCCACAACAGAAACTGCTACCTCTGAGTAACAATTCTCTAGACGAGGTCATCAAAGTAGCGAAGAGTATTGAGCTGTCATAGATTTCTTTAAAGGGATTAAATGATACCCTGAGTCAGGAGATAATTGTAAGAGTTGTAAAGGGTAAAAGTATCAATAAGAAGGAAAATAAGTCCAATGACAAAATAATTCATCAAGTTAACTTACCTCATGTAAAAACATGGAGACTATGTGTAAGGAACTGGGCTATTTGCAGATGCACCACCCCCACTTTTTGCCCCCATTTAGACTACTGATGCTGTCCTTTATTGGAAGCTGCACTGAAGCCTGCTAACTATTCCTCAGTGCCAGTGCTCTTTCCCTTAAATTGTATTGTGATTTGGTAAACCCAATTGGCCATGACTTTACCTCCCAAATAAGGCCCTAGTAAATGGTACTAGTGATACCCAGGGCAGGGATGGCAGAGGTCACCAGAGATGCAGCACTGATTGTGCCACCCTGCTTGACCTGAGTCAAAGCAAAGTCTGTAGAGCTGCCATGTCAGCCTGCACAAGCAGCTTATCTGTTAGTTTGACTCTTCCCACACCAGGTGCAGGCAGAGTCCCTTCACTGCCCATAGTACAGGTCAGTTATCCATAAGGCAGGTCTCCTATAGCCCAAGAAGCAGGGTGCACTGTGTTATAAGTGAGGACATATATGCACTACAAGTATATATGAACCTGTGATAGCATTTTAAAATAAATGCTACCACAGGTGACCAGTGGTCCGTAGGATAACAGGCTGGCACCGGGGACAACCCCAGCTGTCCCACTTCATGATGGCCCGATCGATTTACCCCATGTTTGGTGTCAAACACCGTGCTCATGCCCATAATTAGCTAACATGTGCCCTGTGATGTCCTTAGAGGATGCCTACCAAGTTGCCACCTTTCTCTAGCCTTGGCAGGTTTCCCTGAGCCATTTGCCACCAAGACAAGAGTGCCCTCCTGCGGTTGGTCTAGCAATTTCCCAGAACAGAGACAAAGGACTTGGGCAGGGAGGAGGTCACACCTCTACCCTCCCAGTATGGCTAGTGTTTATAGGAATCAATGCGGTGAGCCTCAAAGGCTTTCGCCACCCTTGATATGTAATCTTTTGTCCCCCCACTTGAGGACAAAGCCCTTCCTGCCCTGTCCAGGCTGACAGGTGGGAAAGGTAGCTATGCAGGTGGTGTGCACCTCTGAGAGGGTAGTCACACCTTTACGGTGGACTAGGAGGTCTTTACAGCCAAGGCATGGTTCTGCCATCTTGGCAAACCCTGAATTAGTGGGTTCTATGTAGAAAAGTGACATACTCCCACAGGAAGTCGTCACCTCAGAGGCGGACTAGCCGTAGAGACCAGTAGCCCATTGACCACTATCCCTCACACCCTTAACGCCCCTTAAACTAGGATCGAAGGCCCCCCCATGGCACCAGAACCTCAGTTCTGACTTTGAATACGAGAAGAGGCAAAGAGAAGACGCCGTCACCAACAACAGGACTTTGGCCACTGCGCCAGGGCAAATAGAGAACACTTAAGTGCCCTGAGGAGACCGTATACTGAAACTGTGTTCATTGTGTCCTCGTGGTAAAAGCTTGTTGCTCCCAGCAAAAGGGACTACAGTAGACACCAGAAACCGAAGCAGACTCCCCTGACTGATGGAACCAGTCACCTGCAGAAGAATTGTCCTGCTGTCACTAGAAGTGCAACCTGTCGGGCCCCTCTTAAGTGAGCCAAAAGGAAATAGGTGAACTGCACCCCCAGGAGTTGTAGTGAGGCTCACAGCAAGTGTTGAGCTGCTACACCACTCCTGTTGACCCCCAATCAACAAAGTATCTGTGGATTACTTTTGCCCCTGCCTAGGCTTAGTGGTCACCAGTCCGGTAACCAGCCTGTCTCCGGATGTCACAAACTACAGAGCAGCTCCCAGCAATAGTCACCGACCGTGGCAATGACCCCACTACTGAGATCCTGCATCCTGAAGAAGGCAACTTCCACTAAGTGGCAAAGCACCTTTTGTGCAATCCTCCCATGATTGACAGCTGCAAGGGCGCCTCTGTACCCAAAGCAGCTGGACGTGGTGGCGGAGTGCCAGCTGTGAAATCCAGGTCCTGGGACCCCAAAGGCCTTTACTCTCCAAGGGTAGAGTGTAACTCCCATCTACAGGTGTGGTTTTGCAGAGTGCTGCATATCGAATCCTTAGGACATGTTGCACAGGATTTTGAGGGATTGGTTTTGGTAATCTCTGATGAGGGAATCAAAGGGGATCCTTTAGAATGTGATGACCCATCTGTAGACATTGGTGTGGCTAACACAACACTCCAATTATTAGTCGATTTGGATGCAAGGGTCACTATGATCACAGTGGACCTTTTTAAAGAAAAATGGGTAAATGGGAAGCTTTTCGCTCCCAATAGGTCACCTGTTTCTTATGAAGGTAGGAGAATGGTATCAGAAGGTTTTATAGAAGACATTTTTGAGTTCACAGGATGAAAAATTCAAGGAAAAATCTGTAGCATAAAATGGGTTAAACATCCTCAGGTGGTTCCATCAAGGATTATTTGGCATGGTACTTAGACCACGTATAAAATAACAAGTCATGGTAGTTAGGAACAATCTGCACTTGATACTTTGTCTTTAGAATTCACAAAAGTGTTCACAAAACTTCAGGCTTCAAGCACTAGATCAAGATTAAGCAGGACGCCCTTATTGTAAAACATAAATTGCAAACTGTTCCGTTCAGTTTGAGATGATCTTGGGAAGGAATTGAGGAGTTTGGAAGCAAAGGGTGTAATACAACCAATTGAATCCTCCCTTTGGATGTCTCTATTGGTGGTAGCCTGCAAAAGGAATGGTGAAATGAAGGTGTGTGGATTTGCAAAGTGTAAACAAGGAAATCTGGGTAGGTTCACATCCATTACCAAAGATCATTGAGCTGTTAGGAAGGGTGGGAGGATCCAAGTGATTTTCTAAGATTGATTTAGTATCAGCATACACCCAGATAGAATTGAAAAACGAATCGAGACATTTTTACTGCCTTTTAACTCACAGACAGGCACATTTTAGTACTGTTGCATGTCTTTCAGACTTGTTGACTGCTTCAGTTTTTCAGAGAATTATGTTCTATTTCATTAGTGACATTACAGGTGTGGTGATGTGCCAGGATGACATATTAATACACGTTGGAACTCGGTAGCAGCATGATGCAGTGTTGAGGAAGGTTTCTCCATCTTCACAGAAAAGAGTGTGGTGGTGAAAAAACAAAAATGAGAATTTTGGAAAAAATCCATTGAATTTTCGGGTCCTGTGATTTCTAATGATGGCATAAAGCTGAAACTGGGTTTGGTGCAGGCTGTACTGGAGTGTCCAGAACCAAAGAACAAAGATGAGCTGTGATTATTTACTGGGCTACGCAAATTGTATTCGAAATTTATCCAGGATTATGCCATGAAAATTAGCAATTTGTCAAATATGTTTGAAAAAACATCTGTTCCTTTTGTTTGGGATTTTAGTTGTCAAGTCACATTTTAAATGTGTCAAAAGCAAAATGACAAATGCTACAACACTTAAAACATATGACCCGATGTTCCCTTGTATTGTAACTATTGATGCTAGCCATTACGGAATGGGTGCAGTGCTCAATCAGAAGGCTGGAGAGAGAGAGAGAGAGAGAGTTTGAGTGAGAGAGAAGGGTCACCATTTCTTGTGCATCTAGAGTTTTGAGGAATTCAGCACTGCACTATTCTGTGATAAAAAAAGGAGTGGTTGGCATGTTTTTGGGCCATTGAAAAATGTAAAGCATATTTATGGGGAAACAATTCATGTTACAAACTGATGACAAACATCTAGTATTTATCTTCAGTAGAGAGAAGATCAAGAATGCCACTCCACATATTGCAAGATTGACAACAAAATTGTTGCATCACATTTTTGATGTCCAAAACATACCAGGCAAGGGAAATTTTACTGTTTATTTCTTTAAAGGTGTCTGTTGGAGGATATGGACATTTGCCAAGAGGGTATATGGAGAGCTGTTTCATTGCAGTTGTTGATGTACCAACGTTGTGTGCTTACACTGAATAAAAATGGAGAGAAGTGAGTGACAAAGATGTTGAGTTAGTTCAAGTTAAGAAATATATTCTGGAAGGGTGGCCCAAAGAGAAGAATATGCAAACTAGTATTCAGCCATTTGTTAAGATTGCTGGTGAATTGTCGATTGAAGATGTTGTTTTTAAGAGGTGACAAATTAGTTCCTCCTTCTACCACTAGAAGCCATCTAGTCATGATGGCCCATGAGGGACATTTAGGTTTAACTATGACCAAAAGAAGAGTTAGGGTGAACTTTTGGTGGCCATCGATGGACAGTGAAATAGAAGTGTAAGTAGTCTTGTGTTGTCTGAGCTCTGAAAAAGGTTGAGGTCCAAATCCCACCTTTAAATCCATAGCATATCCTCATGGCACATGGAATAAGACTGGTATAGACCTGATTGGACAATTTAATGTTTTACCACCACAGTTTTGTTATGCTTTTGTTACAATACATTATTAGACAAAGTGGGCAGAGATTGTTTGTGGTAGATTCATCATCCCAAAAAAACAAAAAAACTGTTGAATTTTGCAAGAAAGTATTTAAGGGAACGGTTTTCAGAATAGTCTCAACAGTGGTGTACAATTTGTCAGGGCTGACATGAAAAATGTATCTTTTGAATCTGCAGGGAAGCATTTGAAGAGTCATTGTAACACCCCCAAACAAATGGTGTAGTGGAAAGGATGAGTAAGGTGGCGATAGATTCCATTAAGTGGGCAAAGAGTTCTGGATGTGCAGTAGAGGAAGCTGGATGTTCCATGTTGTGGTTCTATAGAACAACTCCTCATACAGTCACTAGACTCTTACCATTTGAACTATTAAGAGACCCAAGCTAAACTCAGTTTAGTTCCTTGCTTGGATGTCAAAACACCTCCCCAAAAATGAAAACAAATGATGAAGTGTTGCAGAAAAGGGTTAATGAAGCTCAAGAGAAACAGAGTTCACTACAGTTACAGAAGATGTACTAGAAATAAGGCAATTTGTGTAGGTCACTGGGTATACATAGGAAAACCAGTGTTGAACCTGGCATCTTTTGGCATGTTTCCCCTGTCATTTTGCCTTCTGACCTCCTGTTTTTATGGTATGCTGGACTCTGTTTTTGCTGGTTTATTGTCTCGGCGCACTTTACCACTGCTGATCGGTGCTAAAGTGCAAGTGCTCCCTATGTAAATTGTATTGGTGATTGGCTTATCCATGATTGGCATATCTAATTTATTGTTAAGTCCATAGTAAAGTGCACTATGTGTGCCCAGGGCCTGTAAATCAAATACCACTAATGGGCCTGCAGCACCTACATGAGTAGCCCTGTAGACATGTCTCAGGCCTGCCACTGCAGTGTCTGTGTGTGCAGTTTTGCACTGCCAATGTAACCCGGCCAGTGTACCCACTTGCCAGTCCCAAACCTTCTATTTTGGTCCATGTAAGGCATCCCTAAGGTAGGCCCTGGGTAGTCTCAGGGGCAGGGTGCTGTGTATGTTAAAGGTGGGACATGTACTGATGTGTTTTACATGTGAAATGCTGCCAAATTTGTTTTTCACTGTTGCAAGGCTTATCTCTCTCTCATAGGTTAACACGGGGGCTGCCTTTAAATATCTTTGAAGTGTAGTTTCCCTTTGGGAGCAGATATAAATTTGGTGTTTGGGGTCTCTGAACTCACAATTAAAAAATACACTTTTTTGTAAAGTTGTTTTATGAATTATATGTTTGAAAATGCCACTTTTAGAAAGTGGGCATTTTCTTGCTTAAGCCATTCTGTGCCTCTGCCTGCTGGTGTATTCCACGTTTGGGTCAGACTGACAGTTGGGCTGTTGTGAATTCCCATTAGACAGTGACAGAAAGGGAGCTGGGGTGTAGGCTGCATATCCTGGTGGGTCATCTGGGCTAGAGTGGAGGGAGGTGTGGTCACATACAACTGAAAGGGCTGTGCCTGCCCTCACACAATGCAGTCTACGACCCCCTGGTGTGTCTGGGTCAGGCCAGGTCAGGCCTGGGCAAGGCATGATCTCGTAAACAACAAAGACTGTCATTTGAAGTATGCCTACTTCAAAGGCAGAAAGGGGTATAAGTAGTGGACCAAAAACCCAAGACTGAGAGAACACTCTGGATCAAGAGGTGTCTCTGCCAAGGAGATGAGCTAGAGGAGGAGTAGTGCCCTGTTGCTGTGTATGTTTTGCTGGGTTGGCCTGCAGTTGCTGCTTCTGCCTTAAAGAGGGCAAAGACTGGACTTTGCTGTGTATCCTGCTTGTGAGATTTCTCCAAGGGCTTGGAGTAGAGCTTGCCTCCTTTTGGAGGTCTCAGGGATATCAAAGACTTAAGCTTCATCTGCCTACAGCACTGGGACCTGTGTGTTTTATGCTGCAACGGAAGAAAAAACACCATAACGATGCCGCTGACTGCACCGTGACCGGACAACGCCACATAGACCCATGCCCCACGTTGCACCGCAACCCCATTCTGCCCGCCGCCTCCTGACGCCGTCACTGAGCCGCTGCTTGCACCGTGACCTGTGGGCCCTGCACTCAACATCACCTTGCTCACACCGCAGCCTTGGCATCCCTGACGACGACACTCTACACTGACACTGCTGCCTGCACTGTGGACTCAGGACACTGCTTGTGAGCTACACAGACCGCTGTCTTACATAGCAGCTAGGCCCACCAAAGCCATTGACTCCAGTGTCATCAACAGTCGCCTCTATCTGCACCGCAACCCGTGGTTGCTGCACAAAGCCTACCCTGCATAGCTCCACCGCGTTGGGCCTACCGACGACGTCGCTTCAGCAACAACAACGCTGCTGCCTGCACTGTGACCTGGAGACATCACACGTCGCACCGCCCCACTTCACACTGCAGCCCTGGTCTCACCGACGCTGCAGGATGCCGTCACCACACGTTGATTCGTCCCACTTTGCACCGTAGCTCTGACGCCATCCATGCCAGCACTCCTGACTTTGTCAACAGCCCGGAGTTTAATCTGCAACACGTGTGACTTTGAGGGTCTGACAACCCCCGCACCGACCTCTGGAGGATCACGACGCCCTACATTTCTAAGGTACTGTTTGCGGGTCGTTCCAACACCGTAGCTGGCCTGCGACGCAGCGGCCCGCCTGAACTATTGGATTTGTTCACAATGCTGTAATGGTAGTGACAGTGCTGAAGGTGACCTACGTAGGTTCAGCCGCATCAAGAGGTTGCCTTGGAAACTTCGAGTGAAAGTGGATTACAAATTATGGTATGGTTAGTACACATTAGAATATTTCTTGCATGGCTGTTTGATGTAAAGGAGCATACTTACTAGGGTACCAGTGTAAAATTTTACTAGGTTTGTTTTTTACTTATATTCCATTGTTATAAGATTTTGTTTTGCTAATAAAAAATAAAAATGTTGTTTCCTTCTTTATGGAATGTTGAGATGTGTGTCCGAAAGGACTGGGTTTGACATTGATGTTGAAAGCGAACTGCATTGTATCAGCTGTGTCTGTCGGCGACTGCGTATGTTTATACTAAAACAAGCTCACCTTTTCTTGAGTTGCACTCCAGCTTGGTTTTTCTTCGCCACAACCGGGATCCCAGAAGCAGAATAAGTCAAAACAATAACTAAATGTATCCAGCCACTAATAGTAGATACTGAAGGAATACATACTACATGACCCAGAACAGAGGACACAAAGAATGCATACATTTTACTGAAAGCCTTGGATCAAGCCTTGGTCTTTCAACATCAACCGTATGAAAATCCAGCTTGGGAAAGCAGGACTCGTCGGGAGACAAATGAAGGAGGATAACATCCCGAGTGCTGAGGAAACTGGACATTTTTTGGGGTCTAAAGGCAAAGGCTGCAAAGCCAACCCTCCTAATGCATGAATCTCCAATAAGACTTCATGCAAAGAAGACCTTCAGTATCTCCACCAACATTTTGGGGGGGGGGGGCATCCCCAAATCTGTCTGTCTGAGGCTACATCCGCGGTCTTTCACTAAAAATATCTCCTAGCTTCGCATTCTGATCCTGATTCTATAGGCACAAAAGAATATCAAGGACATGCCCTTCAATAATTGCATTGTTTGTGGCTGATATGCAGTTATGGATATCAAGCATGTGAGGAGTGTGGCTGATGCATTGTAATCTGTGGGTTTCAAGACACGCAGTGTGTCACAGAACGTAAGGGGTATTGAAAGGGTCAGCAGTATTCCCATAGTCCTTGCTGTAAGAGTGAACAACGGTTACAGTTCTCCCAGTAGCAGAAAAGGCTGTTGTATTAAAAACAAAAAGCTTCAAAAGAAGGTGGGTCCAGACAACCTTTCATCTACTTTCAAAGCACTGATGTCTTTTGCTTTGGGAGTTCATTGAACACTCGCAAAGATGGAAAAATTCATTCGCTTTCTATAATGACAGGAGATAGCGAGACAAAAAGGTGGTCGTTTATTTTGCGGCTCTGAATCCATTTTTTCTGGCGACACCACTTTTTCATATGTGTATATATTATTTTTGTTGCTGCAGAGAATAATAAGTTACTTACCTTCGGTAACGCTTTTTCTAGTGGATACATTAACGAACTGTGGATTCCTCACCTAAAGAATTCTCCCCCACGCGCCAGCTTCGACTGAAATTTTCTTCTAGCTCTGCAAGTCGACGATGATGTCACAATTGCCCGACTCCACGCGACGCCATATGACGTCATCCAGGCAATAAGAAGCCCTCGTCGACGTGCAGACGTCCGTTTTCACCATTTCTTTTACGTGCCTTTGAGGCGAACAGGTGAACATTGACCTTGAAGAGAACATAATCACATCAAGTGAAGTGAAAACGCAACATTTATTACAATAAAAATAAAAAGAAACTAACGGCAATAACTCTTTCATATGGAAACAAACATGTCAGTCAAGTTCAATCATGTTTCCTTGAATTATATAAATCAGAGAAAGAGATACATATATACATACCATAACTATATACATGATCCAAATATATACAAATATACAAGACAACGGTGCTCACCCATGGATTTCGTGGTAGGACCAGCCAGGCAACGGGGAGGCGGGTGGGACCGTCAGGAATCCACAGGTAGTTAATGTATCCACCAGAAAAAGCGTTACCGAAGGTAAGTAATTTATTCTTCTGATGGATACACCTACCTGTGGATTCCTCACCTGAAGAATAGAGTCCCAAAGCAGTACTACCTCCGGAGGTGGGTGCCTGACTGGTCAAACCAAGAAATCCTGCAGCACTGAGCATGCAAAATGGCCATCGCTCCTGACCTCAGAATCCAAACAATAATGTTTGACAAAAGTATGGAGGGATGCCCAAGTTGCCGCCTTGCAGATGTCAACCACAGGAACACCCTTAGCCAAAGCTGAAGAAGCAGCCTTAGCTCTGGTGGAATGAGCCTGAAGCCCCACAGGTGGTTCTTTCTTCGCTAAAGAGTAACAAAGCTTGATACAGAGAATGACCCACCTGGACAGCGTTCTCTTGTGGACTGCTCTGCCTTTCCTCTTCCCCACATATCCAACGAAGAGCTGATCGTCTTGCCTGAACTCCCTTGTCCTGTCGACAAAGAAGCTCAATGCTCTTCGTGGATCCAGTCGGTGGAGCCTCTCGTCCTCCTTGGATGGATGAGGTGGAGGGTGAAAGGAAGAGAGAGTAATAGACTGCCCCAAGTGAAAGGGTGTAACAACCTTCGGGAGGAAAGCCGCCTTGGTCCTTAACACCACTTTGTCTCTAAAAAAGGAAAGGAATGGAGACTCTGCACTAAGAGCCTGAAGCTTACTCACTCTTCCGGCCGATGTTATGGCTACCAGAAATACAGTCTTTAAGACCAGCAAACGCAAAGAACAATAGTGCATTGGCTCAAATGGCGATCCCATTAGAAATGTCAATACCAAGTTAAGATCCCACTATGGCATAACAAACCGAGTGGGCTGAAACCTATTATTGAGACCTTTAACGAACCTCAAAACAAGTGGAGATTTAAACAAGGAGGGTTGATCTGGGAGGCACAGAAAAGCCGACAGTGCTGATAAATAGCCCTTAACTGTGGCAACTGCACAACCCTTCTGTGCCAAGGAAAGAGCAAATAATAATATGTCAGACAAGTGAGCCTTTAAGGGATTAATTTGGTTCTCTCCACACCAACCTACAAATCTAGCCCACCTACGTGCATAGATCGATTTGGTGGAGTGTCGCCTGGCCGATAAAATAGCATCCACCACTTCCGGCGGGAGAGAAAAAGCACTCGGATTGCTCCGTTCAATCTCCAGGCATGAAGGTGCAGACTCTGGAGGTGGGGGTGTAGAATATGCCCCTGCGTCTGCGAGAGGAGGTCTGCCCTGTGAGGGAGACGGAGCGGAGGGCACAGAGAGAGTTGGAGAAGGTCCGAATACCACACCTTCTCGGCCAATCTGGGGCTATCAAGATGACCTGGGCCCAGTCTTGGCGGATCTTCCTCAGAACTCAAAGAATTAGGGGTATGGGAGGAAACGCGTAAAGCAACTGACCCTTCCAGGACATCTGAAACGTGTCCCCAAAGCTCCTTGCACCGGATACTTGAGGCTGCAAAGCAACGGGCACTGAGCGTTCTCCTGAGTAGCAAACAGATCTATCCTCGGACACCCCCACATCTGGAAGAGGTAACGAACCAGATCCGGATGAAGACGCCACTCGTGGTCGACCGAGATGCGCCGACTGAACATCCGCACGTACTTTCAGAACCCTGGCCAAATGACTTGCTATCAGGCAAATCTGGTGGTCCTAAAGCCAGGACCAGAGTCTAAGAGCTTCTCTGCAGAGAAGATACGACCCCACTCCTCCATGCATGTTTATTTACCACATCGCGGTAGTGTTGTCCATCAGGACCTGGACTGACTGACCACGAAGGGAAGGGAGAAAGGCCTTGAGTGCCAGACATACAGCCCGTAATACCAAAAGATTGATGTGAAACTCTGTTCCACTGGAGACCAAAGGCCTTTGATCTCCAGGTCCCCCAGATGAGCTCCCCACCCTAGAGTGGAAGCATCCGTTACAACCGTGGCCACTGGAGGAGGCAGCGAGAACGGCCTTCCTTGCGACAGGTTGCCGACCGCAGCCCAACTCTGAAGATCCACAGCAGTGTCTCTGGAGATCCTGATCGAATCCTCAAGATCTCCTTTGTGCTGAAACCACTGCCTGCGGACGCACCACTGAAGAGCCCTCGTGTGCCAGCGTGCATGAGTGACCAGCAGTATGCAAGAAGCAATAAGACCGAGCAGACGTAGGACCTTGAGGACTGGAACTACCGCTCCATTTCGAAACCTCGGAATCAACGCCTGAATGTCCTGAACCCGCTGGGGCGGAGGAAAGGCTTGATTCAATGTTGTGTCCAGTACTGCCCCTATGAACAGGAGGCGTTGTGAGGGCTCCAGATGAGATTTGGGTACATTGATCGAAAAACCCAGGTCGAACAACAACTGAGTTGTCGACTGCAGGTGACGCTGCATGAGCCCCGGAGTCTTGGCTTTGATCAACCAATCGTCCAGATAGGGAAACACCGCTATTCCTCTTCTTCTGAGCTCTGCCGCAACCACCGCCATCACCTTCGTGAAGACTCGAGGTGCTGAAGTAAGACCAAATGGGAGGAACGCAAACTGATAATGCTGCAACCCCACTACAAACCGGAGATATTTCCTGTGTGATTTGAGGATCGGAATATTGAAGTACGCATCCTTCAAATCGACAGACACCATCCAATCTCCTTCGTTCAACGCCAAAAGAACCTGTGATAGGGTCAGCATCTTTAACTTTTCCTGCTTGAGGAACCAATTCAAAATCCTCAGGTCCAGGATTGGTCTCAACTGACCATCCTTTTTGGGGATCAGGAAGTATCTTGAATAACAGCCCTGATCCCTCTCCTGCTCCGGAACCAACTCCACTTCGCCCTTTGAAAAAAGGGCTAACACCTCCTGTTGTAGTAACAGAAGATGGTCGTCCGAACAGAAGGATGGGCGGGGAAGGAAGGGAGGAGGGAACTCACGAAAGGGAAGAGCATACCCTTTCTTCACGATGTCGATGACCCAGGAGTCTGATGTTATAAACTCCCACATGGGAAGAAATCGGGCAAGTCTCCCCCCTACACATGAGCAGGGAGTGGTGGAGGACTAAGGCCGCTTTTCCTGCTGCACCCCTCCTGAGGAAGAGGCAGAGTGCTGCTGGGTGGCCCCTCTCGTACCTACTCTACCCCTGCCTCTCAAAGATCTGTAAGGCAGGGATCCTGCAGATTGCTGTGGCTCCTGGAACCTGCCACGAAAGGAGGAGCCACGACCAAAACTCCTAAACTTTCTATAGGATCTAAAGGTAGAGGAAGTGGCTGATTGAAGTCCCAACGACCTCGCTGTGGCTCTTCTCTCTTTGAAACGTTCAAGAGCAGAATCTGCTTTTGTCCCAAAGAGTTTTTCTTCATCAAAAGGCAGGTCCAGGAGAGTAGCCTGCACATCCGAGGAGAAACCTGATGAACGCATCCAAGCCTGACGCCTCGTCACTATGGATGTACCCATAGCTCTTGCCACGGAGTCCGAGGTGTCCAACCCAGACTGAATCACCTGGGTCGCCGCCTGAGCGTCCGTTAATAGATACAACACCTCCTGTGGCAATTCAGGATGACCCTTTGCCTCCATAATGGCATTTATATAACGCCCCAAAATGCAAGTTGCATTGGTCGACTTCAAGGCCATGCTGCACAAAGAAAAGGCCTTCTTTGCTGCCTGGTCCATCTTCTTAGACTCCCTGTCCGCAGGGGTCCCAAGGTTCGAACCAGGAGCTGATCGAGTGGAGCACGATGCCTGAACAACCAAACTCTCCGGAGTTGGATGTTTGGAGAGTAAGACCGGGTCACCTGGAGCCGCACAAAAGCATCTCGCTACCGCCCTATTGACGGCTGTTGAAGTCACTGGCTTCCTCCAGATATCTTTAATGGGGTCCAAGAGAGCCTCATTGAAGGGCAAGAGAGGCTCCGCCACTACCGAAGCCGGATGCAGCACTTCAGTCAGAAGGTTTCTTTTCATCTCTGCAGCAGGAAGAGGAAGGTCTAAAAAGTCTGCAGCCTTCCTTATTACCGCATGAAATGATGCACCTTCCTCAGTATACTCCCCTGGGGAAGCCAAATCCCATTCAGGGGAAGTGTCAATGCCACTTGATGTGTCCAAGCCTTGGAAATCACCTGACGGCTCCAAGATCTCGCCTTCCTCCAAATGCTGTCTGCTGTATTCCTCTTCCTCCAAGAGGCATAATGCTAATCTCCTGTATCGGAGCCTGGATTCGAGTCCCGGTGTCGATAAGGCGTCTGCCGACGCCGAAGATCTTCGCCGGCGCTGCTCTTCGGATCCATCCGACGCCGGACCCTCCGGCGCCACAGGCAATTTAACTGTATACTGGATCCGTGGAGAATCCACCGGCACCGGGGTAGCAGACATTGTAGGCATCACAGGCCTCCTGGGCGACGCCAATGGCATTGGCGCCGAAGCAGCTCCAGAAGGAAGAAATGGCATAAAGGGTGTCGGCTTGTAAGGAGCCGGAGCACCCAAGTTAAAAGCCAAAGGGCCTGACGGACCCGCATGTCCTCAACCAGGTGCCATGGTGGAAAAGATAAATGCAGCGGGATCCGTACCCGGCGCCGGGAAAGCTGGATAAGCCTGCGGAACCGGCGCCGGCATAGAGGCCGATGATGGACCAGGCATCTCCTGCTCCAGAGAAGCCGCCAGCTCCTGATGAGGCTCGACTTCAAACACCGACAAGGGTGAAGCCAGAGTCGTTGGAGGCGGAGGAGTGATGGTCGGGCTAACCTCCCACGTTGGATGGCGCTGCGCTGACGGAGATCTGGACCTGGATTGGCCCCTGCTCGACCTGCGCCGAGACTCGTGACGACGCCGAGAGTCCCTGTGGCGTCGATGAGTCTTCGAAGATTTCAAAGAAGACTGTCTACGATGACGCCTTTCCTTCCTTTTCTTGGAACGGGCCTATAATAATTTTGCCTCTCTCTCCTTAAGTGCCTTCGGGTTCATGCGTTGACACGAACCGAATGACTCGACCTCATGGTCGGAACTAAGGCACCATAAACAATTTTCATGGGTGGTCAGTGACCGACATCCGACCCCCACACTGGTTACAAGGCTTAAAGCCAGATTTTCTTGGCTGCGACATAGTAACACCGAAGTGCAACTGTAGCTGCCTGTTAGCCTTGAAGAAAAACCGTTGCTCGAAGGCACGGAAAAAAGGGAACTGACGTCTGCATGTCAACGAGGGCTTCTGATTGCCTGGATGACGTCATACGGCGTCGCGTGGAGTCGGGCAATTGTGACGTCATCGTCGACGTGCAGAGCTAGAAGAAAATTTCTGTCGAAGCTGGCGCGTGGGGGAGAATTCTTTAGGTGAGGAATCCACAGGTAGGTGTATCCATCAGAAATATTAGATTTGAAAGATGTGACTGGTGAGGTGGTGTTGGACTGTTTTGCATTATTTCCTTTTCATGATTGTCAGTAACACCATTCATGTGATAGCTTAAAGCGTTTAAACATTTCACCATGAAATGCACTTTCTAGTCCTGTTTCCTTTTAAAATGTACTTCACTCCGCACCAGTTTGCTTTGAGAGGGCAAGGCCGATTCTCCAAGCTGGCATACTCTCTATAATGTGTGATGGATATGTATATTATTTTCTGGAGTGCTTTTAGATTGATTTTTGGTCTTGCCTTGATACCCCTATTCTTGATTGATGCTTCTAATCGCAGATTCCTTCCATTGTGACTATTCTCCCAAGTATCAGATTGGATCTAAAAATGTAAAAGCAGTACTCCTGTGTGCTGGTAGGGTGGAGTCACGCATTTCCAAACTGATGAGCTTCTGCTCCGCATTGACGAGTGAGCCGCATATAAGGGCCACCCATGCGCGCTGACGTCATTTTTTTTTTTTTTGTTTCGGTGCCGTCAGACGCGGATCTGGAGCTCTACTCCAACGAGAACTTTTCTAAAAATATTTCTTTTTACCAGCGTACCAGGGAAAAATTACCTGCCAAACAGAGTTTAAACATTTGGCCCACTTGCTGCATGTTATTATCTTGTGAAATTGTCAAATCTTCCAAACAATGACTTTGTTAACACCTAAGGTGACATAAGTCTGCTGCAAATTCCCTACTATCTACATTTCATAGTATGATAGTGAATCAGCAAACTAAACATAGAAGATCTGATTCATGAAGGTAACGTACGTGTACTTAAGTTAAAATTACAGAGTCTCTGCACTGGGAAAGAACAGTGCGGAGTCTCTACACTCATACTTTACTACACATAAGTTACCTTTGTGAATCAGGCCCATAGTCTGAACTGATATTTTTTCTTTATAATGGTTCGTGACAAGTAGGTCTGAAGACTGAGTGGACAGTCCTAAATGTAGAGTAAAGATCAGTGGTCAACCCTATTAAAACCCTGTGAATTGACAACTGAGGCAAAGAGGTTGTCACCCCAGATTATTGCAAGAGGTACTGACGAAGCCTAGTTCCTATGCAGAGTGCTGATATTGAGCCAACACTAAAAAGACACAATGAGCCAAGCTGATGTGTGTTTTTCTTTAAAGGGAATACACTCTCCCAGCTGCAGTCTGATAACCACAGCTTATCTTCTGTGAACATGTATGCAGTGCTCTGAATCCCAAGAAATTCTAGAGGCAAGTTATCTACTCCACGCTCTCATAGTGTAGCGCATAGAGATAGTCTTTAGGGTGTTAACTTGCTAGGAACATTCCAATCATGGTATATATGTTCACATTATTCTCGCTGTTAGTGTTGGGTTGTAGATAGAATGTGATGCCAGCTATTGCCTAGTAACGCTATTAGGAGGTTGGAATGTTGGGAACTGGAGGAAGGCAGTTGGATGTAGAACCTGTCAGGGTTGGTTGTGTAACTTTGATCTGGAATAAAACATTACTTGATACGTCGGAGTGTCTTTTCAGTGGCGACGAGGATGGGATCAGACCAGTGAGCCAACCCTGGCAGTGTAGAGAAGTGTCACTGAAGTATCGTGGTGGAGGAGAAGGCCCAGCTAGACTGTGGAGATCGACGCGAGCCGGCAGTACACTTTGGAAGTCGTTGTGAAAGGAGAAAAAGAGAAAAACTAACAGGAGTCCAAACGTGATCAGGAGTGAAGGAAACTTGGTCCTCGGGAAGTGGCAATAAGGAGGGCGTGACCTGGATTTGGGAGAGGAACGGAACGGTGTTTGTGAACGAGAGAAAACGCAGGTTGGCGGATCATATTTAGAAGAGTGCCGATGGTAAAACTTGTGTGTGGTGGGTAAATATAACGTGTTTACCTTAAAGTGGGACCATTGGGAAGGTCGCGTAGTAGTGCTGGTGCCTGTCAGCACCTCGCGACTGTGCTCGCACTGTGTAAATTCAGCGCGTGTGTTAGTATACACACATAGACATCAGGCATCTGCAGGGGCAACGAGTTCTGAAGACTGTGCAGGAACGTGTCCGGAAGTGTGCGCGTGCGTCAGTAGATGCGCGCAGGCGTCTCGTGTCTTCAGGGGAACAGGTTCCTATGCGTGCCCTAACGTGCATCGAAAGCCCATCAGAGGAGGGCGTCGACGAACCAACGGGTTCAGAGAGGTGGAGCTGTCGGAGGCATACGAAAATTTGTGAGAAACGGATGCTGGAGTCTGGACAGTGAGTGACTACGAACTTTAGGTACTATAAAGAAAAAGGGATATATATACATAAACGGTGTCAACGGAGATTATATGGACAGTAACGTTTGAGGAGTAACAAATCGTCGGACAAGGACAGGAACTTCATTCATCATCGGACATGGACAACAACAAAAAAAAAGTTGTTCTAGATTGAATATTTGGGGATAAGGTGGTGGTAGGAGGCACAAAGGTTGTGGTGTAGGTTTTGGTGTGTGTGTATGTTGTGTGAGTGGAAAAAAAGGAGAAAGAAATGCAGTCAATAGTGCCACCCCCGTTATTTTTTAGTACGCCCGGTGAACCTAGTATACCTTGGGAAGATTGGCGTGAAGCATTTGAAACATACTTGGAAGCTTTGGGTGGGGCTATTTTTACAGCAAAAAGGAAGTTAGCTTTACTCAAGCACAATTTAGGTGTTGAAGGGAGGAAAGTGTTGAAAGCGCTGCCCAGTAATGAAGTGTTGGAAGTCAATGGGGATGGGTCGGATGAAGAAGATGAGAACAATGACATATATGTGAGAACCCTGGCGGCATTAGAAGAGCATTATTGCAGGAAATTGAGTATTGTGGTGGAACGTCGTACGTTTTTTTCGAGAATCCAAACACCCAATAAATCGGTTGATCAATATGTGTGCATTAAGATCTCTAGCCAACACATGCAAGTTTAAAGATTTGCATGAAGAGATAATACGAGATCAGCTGATACGCCATACCAAGGATATGAAAATTCAAGAAAAGTTGTTGTCGCTTAGAGACCCATCGTTGGATGAGGCTTTATCGGCAGCAAGGCGTATAGAGGCCACGTCGAAGTACATCAAAGAGTTAGGAAAAAAAATGGTAAAGATGAGAGTGGTATAACCATTCAGGAGGTGGATAAGATCAAGTGTGAAAGAGATGGTGTGAAAACTGATGGTAAGAAGAAATGTTACAGGTGTGGGAGCACTAAACATTTGGCATTTTCGATGAACTGTCCAGCCAAGAATAGTAAGTGTTTCAAATGTAACAGGATAGGACACTTTTCCAAAGTGTGTAATCAAAAGAAAGGTGGAGACAAGAAGAATGTACACTGTCTGTGTGACAAATTCCTTGGGGGATGGCGAGGTTATGATGAACATATAGGGGTGTTGATGCTGCAGGATGTAGCCTCGGAGGGTACACTGTGTAATGGTGATGTGTTAATGCTGGGTAACAATGGTTACAGACCGCCAAAGTGTGTTGTGAAATTAAATGGAGTATCAGTATGTGGGCGGATTCGTGTTCCCCGTATACATTAATAGATAGAAAGACGTGGATAAAAGTGGGGGAGGTACAGTTGTCTAAGTCAAATGTTAACTTGATGAGTTATGGAGGGAACAAAATACCCATAATTGGTTATTTCCAAGGAGAGATGAAGTTCAAACAGAGGGGTATCACCAGTGACATTTATATGGTAGAGAGTGGAAGATGTTTACTAGGCTGGGTTGAACAAAAAACTTTGGGAATTGTGCTGAATCCAAATACGGAAGAGCAAGTGTTAACCTGAGAGGGTGAAGACAAAAAGTCAGAGAAATGGAAGCTAGAATTCCCAATGTTGTTTGGTGATAAGTTGGGATGTCTGAAGAAGTTCCAGCATAAAATTGTACTGAAAGAAGGAGCCATTCCTAAGGTACATAAAGTGAGGGGCGTTCCTGTGGTGCTAAAATAAGCCTTGAGAATTGAGTTAAAAAGGTTGTTAGAAATGGGGGTGATAGAGGAAGTAGAATCCTCAGAATGGTTAAGTCCAGTAGTTTTGGCGCGGAAACCGAATGGTAAAATCTGTATGTGTGTCGATTTGAGGGATCTGAACGAAAACATCTGGATAGATAGTGTAGGAAGTGGGCTCTGTATGTACTATTTCAAAGTAAGAAATAGCATGCACAGAGTCCAAGGGTTCCCCTTAGAGGTAAGATAGTGGCAAAAAGAGAATTTTAATGCTCTGTTTTGTGGTAGTGTGGTCGAGCAGTGGGCTTTTCAGAGGGCAGTGTTAAGCATTTGTTGTACAAACACAGGCAATAAATGAGGAACACACACTCAAAGACAATTCCAGGCCAATAGGTTTTTATATAGAAAAATATCTGTTCTTAGTTTATTTTAAGAACCACAGGTTCAAGATCTACAAACAATACTTTAAATGAAAGGTATTTCTCTCAGGTATCTTAGGAACTATGAATCATCACAATAGCATGTACAGTTTTGGCAAAAATGGCAATAAGGTATTTTAAAAATGGACACACTGCAAAAATCAACAGTTCCTGGGGGAGGTAAGTATTTGTTAGGTTCACAGGTAAGTAAAGCACTTACAGGGTTCAAAGTTGGGTCCAAGGTAGTCCACCGTTGGGGGTTCAAGGCAACCCCAAAGTTACCACACCAGCAGTTCAGGGGTGGTCAGGGGCAGAGGTCAAAGTGGTGCCCAAAACACATAGGCTTCAATGGAAATAGGGGTGCCCCGGTTCCAGTCTGCCAGCAGGTAAGTACCCGCGACTTCGGAGGGCAGACCAGGGGGGTTTTATAGGGCACCGGGGGGGACACAAGCAGGCACAGAAAGTACACCCTCCGCGACACAGGAGCGGCCGGGTGCAGAGTGCAAACAGGCGTCTGGTTTGCAATAGGATTCGATGGGAGACCCAGGGGTCTCTTCAGCGATGCAGGCAAGGGGGGGGGCTCCTCGGGGTAGCCACCACCTGGGCTAGGAAGAGGGCCGCCTGGGGGTCGCTCCTGCACTGGAGTTCGGATCCTTCAGGTCCTGGGGGCTGCGGGTGCAGAGTGTTTACCAGGCGTCTGGTTCTTTGAAGCAGGCAGTCGCGGTCAGGGGGAGCCTCTGGATTCCCTCTGCAGGCGTCTCTGTGGGGGCTCAGGGGTGTCAACTCTGGCTACTCACGGGCTCGCAGTTGCCGGGGAGTCCTCCCTGTAGTGATGGTTTTCAACAGGTCGAGTCGGGGGCATCGGGTGCAGAGTGGAAAGTCTCACGCTTCCGGCGGGAAACGTGTGGTCTTTAAAAGTTGTTTCTTTGTTGCAAGTTTCAGTCTTTGTGGAACAGGGCCGCTGTCCTCTGGAGTTTCTTGGTCCTTTTTAGATGCAGGGTAGTCCTCTGAGGCTTCAGAGGTTGCTGGACCCTGGGAATGCGTCGCTGGAGCAGTGTCTTTAGAAGTGGGGAGACAGGCCGGTAGAGCTGGGGCCAAAGCAGTTGGTGTCTCCGTCTTCTCTGCAGGATTTTCAGTTCAGCAGTCCTCTTCTTCTTAGGTTGCAGGAATCTATCTTGCTGTGTTCTGGGAGCCCCTAAATACTGAATTTAGGGGTGTGTTTAGGTCTGGGAGGGCAGTAGCCAATGGCTACTGTCCTTGAGGGTGGCTACACCCTCCTTGTGCCTCCTCCCTGAGGGGAGGGGGGCACATCCCTATTTCTATTGGGGAATCCTCCAAAATCAAGATGGAGGATTTCTAAAGGCAGGGGTCACCTCCGCTCAGGACACCTTAGGGGCTGTCCTGACTGGTGGGTGACTCCTCCTTGTTTTTCTCATTATCTCTCCTGGACTTGCCGCCAAAAGTGGGGGCTGTGTCCAGAGGGCGGGCATCTCCACTAGCTGGAGTGCCCTGGGGCATTGTAACACGAAGCCTGAGCCTTTGAGGCTCACTGCTAGGTGTTACAGTTCCTGCAGGGGGGAGGTGTGAAGCACCTCCACCCAGAGCAGGCTTTTGTTTCTGTTCTCAGAGAGCACAAAGGCCCTCACCACATGGGGTCAGAAACTCGTCTCTCAGCAGCAGGCTGGCACAGACCAGTCAGTCCTGCACTGAACAATTGGGTAAAATACAGGGGGCATCTCTAAGATGCCCTCTGTTTGCATTTTTTAATAAATCCAACACTGGCATCAGTGTGGGTTTATTATTCTGAGAAGTTTGATACCAAACTTCCTAGTATTCAGTGTGGCCATTATGGAGTTCTGGAGTTCGTTTTTGACAAACTCCCAGTCCATATACTTAATATGGCCACACTGTACTTACAATGTCTAAGAATAGACTTAGACACTGTAGGGGCATATTGCTCATGCAGCTATGCCCTCACCTATGGTATAGTGCACCCTGCCTTAGGGCTGTAAGGCCTGCTAGAGGGGTGACTTACCTATGCCACAGGCAGCATTTTGTGTGCATGGCATCCTGAGGGGGATGCCATGTCGACTTTGCCTTTTTCTCCCCACCAACACACACAATCTGCAATGGCAGTGTGCATGTGTTAGGAGAGGGGTCCCTTAGGGTGGCACAACATATGCTGCAGCCCTTAGGGACCTTCCCTGGTCACAGGACCCTTGGTACCACTGGTACCTTTTACAAGGGACTTATCTGGGTGCCAGGGGTGTGCCAGTTGTGGAAACAATGGTACATTTTAGGTGAAAGAACATGGTGCTGGGGCCTGGTTAGCAGGGTCCCAGCACACTTCTCAGTCAAGTCAGCATCAGTATCAGGCACAAAGTGGGGGGTAACTGCAACAGGCAGCCATTTCCTTACAGATAGGCACCCAATACCAAACATAAATGAATTGTTATCTAGTATTCGGGGTGGCGAGATATTTTCTACTCTAGATTTATCCAATGCATACGACCAAGTCATGCTGCATCCAGACTCAAAACATTTAACGTCCTTCAAAACACCGGAAGGGGCGTTCAGATTTATACGCATGCCATTTGGATTGGCATCAGCCTCGGCGGTTTTCCAGAGAGTTATGCAAAATCTATTAGGAGAAATTGGAAATGTAAAGTTTTTCCAAGATGACGTGTTGGTGTGGGCAAGGAATGTGGAAGAACATAAGGTATTGAGGAAGGTATGTTCGATTTTGGAGAATGCAGGGCTGACTGTGGAAATGAAGAAATGTAAATTTGAATGCAAATGTGTCGAGTATCTGGGTTATACGGTGTCGGGAGAAGGTATAAAACCGAAGACAAACTTATTGGAGGCGATTGAAAAAGCGCCAAATCCTTCAGACAAAGACCAACTAAGATCATTTTTGGGTGTAGCAGAATACTATGCAAAATTTGTGAAGAACTTTGCTGACATTGCCCAACCGTTGCACTCCATAATGAAAAAAAATCTAAAGTTTGAGTGGTCTAAGGAGTGTCAACAAGCGTATTCTGTTTTGAAAAAAAGTATAATCAATGCAGTGGAGTTTAAACCTTTTGTGGCAAGTGATTATACTATTGTATCTACTGATGCGAGTATGTATGGTCTGGGGGCAGTATTGATGCAATCACACAAAGGGAAAGAACATGTGATAGCGTTTGCGTCAAGGACATTGAAGGGAGCAGAGGTAACGTACTCTGCTATCGAGAAAGAAGCTCTTGCCTGTTGGTGGGGGTTAAAGAATTTCAAGAACTATGTGTGGGGAAGGAAGTAAAAACTGAGAACAGACCACAAACCTTTAATTTAGGTATTTACCACAAAGGGTGCCAGTCGAGCATCTTCTAGAATATTAAGTTGGGTGTACAGTTTACAAGAGTATGATTTTGTGTTGAGATGCATGCCGGGTGTAAAAAATGTGAACGCAGATTGTTTATCCAGATTGGCGATTGAGAATCCTGTGGACGAGGATGAAGAGGAGTGGATAGTTGCGAGTGTCCAAGATTCAGGGACTGGTGCTATCAGTGAAGAGGTATGGCGTGAGTCAGTGAATAAGGATGTGGAGTTGCAGGTGCTGAGAGAGAATTTGGGAAAACATTGGTCTAAGTTGGGAGATGTTACGAACATGGTAGCAACTTTCAGGAGTGTGTGGTCTGAATTATCGGATCAAGAAGGGTTGTTGAGGAGAGGTGACTGGTTAATTGTTCCACACAAATTGAGAGAAAGATTACTGGAGGTCTTGCATGAAGTACATGGAGGTATGTCTGGAATGAAAAGAAAGGTGAGGGAGGATTTTTGGTGGCCTGGAATGGACCGAGATGTGGAAAGGTTTGTAAGAAATTGTGACATGTGCGTGCAGCGATAAGTCCCATGTGAGGGGAGGACCCCGGTTGTTCCATTCTCATTCCCGGATAAACCCTGGCAGAAAGTTGGGATGGACATATGTGGTCCTTTTGTGTTAGACACGGATTGCAAAATCTTTGCTGTGGTGATGGTAGATTATCATTCCAAGTGGCCTGAGGTAAGCGTAGTGAAGGATGTAAGGTAAAGTGTGATAATTGAATTTTGTGAAGAAGTATGGAGAAGAGAGGGCTATCCAGAGGCGGTTGTGACAGACAACGGTCCACCATTTACATCTGGTGAGTTTAGTGACTTTGTGGAAAGGTGTGGTGTAAGACCTATTAGAACGGCCGTAGCACATCCCAGAGAGAATGGATTGGTACAGAGTACTGAGTAGGAACATACAATTGTCTATACAAAATGGTCTAAATTGGAGGAAAGAAATGAATCTTCTGTGGAATTATTGCACCACTCCGCATTCTCTCACGTTGGAGACCCCATTTGTATTGTTGAAGGGTAGAAAGCCTTGTACCAAAGCTGTGCCGGGGTGGATGGGTAGAGCTGGAAAGAGTAAGGTGGATGAAGAAGAATTGTTGAGGCTTGTGAGTGGAAGGCAGGAGATGTACGATGAGAGGAGCAAGGAGAGTTGGAAGAAAGATTATTTGAAGGTTGGCGATTGGGTAAGGACTAGGATGTGGGATAAAACCAAGAAAGGTTTGTCTAAGTGGTCTATACCTAAACGAGTGGTGAAGGTGAATGAGTATAGTGTGGAACTGGAAGATGGAAGAAGGTGGAATGTGAACAGAGTAGTGAAATGTAACAAAGTAGAGTTGCGGAAGTGGGAAGTTATGAAGGATAGCAACAAGGGTGGAGAGGTGAGTAAGGAGGTGTGTAGGGAAAGGAGATCAGTGAAGAGACCTGGGTATATGAAGGACTATATAGCATGAGGTGTCTTCTACATCTAGGAATGTGGGAAGGCTTCTCATATAAGGAAAATGTATATAAGGAGAATTTTTGATAGGTAATGTTAGATAAGTTGTATGTTAATTTGAATTTTTTTTCTTTTCTAGGTTATGTTATATCATTCTAATTGTTATAGTACATATGTAGGCGACTGAGGGTTTGTTTGTGTTTGTTCTGTGTAGAGGGGAGATGTGTTGGGTTGTAGATAGAATGTGATGACAGCTATTGCCTAGTAACGCTAAGAGGAGGTTGGAATGTTGGGAACTGGAGGAAGGTAGTTGGATGTAGAACCTGTCAGGGTTGGTTGTGTAACTTTGATCTGGAATAAAAAAATACTTGATTTTATGGATAAAAGACGTTGGCGTGTCTTTTCAGTTAGTGATAGTGATTAGTTGTTCTAATTACTTTCTAAGTGGTTATTACTCATGGAGTACGCAACAGGATGATTCTGTTTAAATACACTTCTACAATATGTATTTAGTGTCTTTTTTTAGTACAGTGCTTTTTTGTGATATTCTAATGTATTTGGATTTGAATTACCACTGTGTCCCTGATTACTTTAAGGGACTGTTAGTAATCCAGAAAGCACAGATACGTATGTTAAGAGGGGTTGTGTGGGGCTACAATAACCTGGACTTTAACGCTCAAACTAAGTTCAGACACCCGTCAGTGGGAAAGCCAAACCTTGTAGAACTAGATTAGAGCCCTAGTTTATGCAACACAGTGGGATTGGCATTTTGTTTCTTCAGTCCTGCAGGACTTCTTGACCTGAGCCAATTCACAGAGCCACCATATGGGAAGGTACTGCATTGGTATCTGCTCAAAGTGAGGGACTTGAGGTTGGAGGAATACATCAGAAGAACAAATTACTTCCTTCGGCAGCACTGTTTCTGGTGGATAGTCTAACCTGCAAATTCCTCACTGTCCTTCCATCTCCCAGTTCTATGGAATGGACTCCGTTCCATATGAAAAAGAAGAAAGAAAATGCGCAAAATTGAAATCTGCTTACTGGCCTTGGTGACTCTATATACAGCCAGGTTCGACATCTCTAGAACAGAACAATGTGCATGCACAGCCGCATGACGCCACCTACTGGCATACAAGAGTACTGATTTTGAGGTTCCAGATTCAGTCTGAAGTGTGGGGTAATATTCAGAGTGTGATAAATCAGCGGTTACACAGAACATCCACCAGAAGAATCGACGATGAAGTGATAGTTAGAGTAAGTAACTTGTTTATTTGAGTGGAACTGAAGGTTGATTTGTTGATTTATTTTTTATAATTTTTCTTTTTTTCTGTGGAAGGTTGTACTTTATGTGAAAGTTTAACATTTGATGTTAAACATAAAATATAACAAACTATGCAGAGCAGCTCTTTTCCAAATGCAGGTTATTCTTCTATCTAGATGATCCGTAAAAAGAACTGTGAATGTGCCTATGAGGTCCTATTCCACCAGTCCTTTCATTTATGTTGTGGTGTGCCATCTCTACGAAACATGATCTGATTTTCTGTATAGAGTGATAATGTTACCTAAATGTGACAGTTTTCCCCTTTCTCTCTGTCATTGGTGCCTGATGTGGCAGTCCTGCCCTACTGTTGGAAATGACCATCTTTTGTTTAGTGGACCCCAAGATTTTTGCCTTGACTGTTATTACTTGTTGTAAAACTATGTACACTTCGCACGTGCCACCCACTGGTTAAGTACATGTGCCCACCGTTTCAGATTGGAATATCCCTAATTGGCATATTTAACTGGCACTTAAGTCCCTGGTATATAGTACCACAGAGTGCCTAGGGCTTGCAAGTTAAATATCACCAGTGGGTTGCAGTACCCATGGTGTCACCCACTGAACTAACAATGCAAACATAACTGTGAGCCTACCCTGTGTAGCCTAGCTGTGCAAGTTTAAACTACAAATTCAACCTGCTAAAATATCAACTTTTAACCGCCTAGACCTACCTATTAAATTTAAACAAGTGTTTTGCTTTACTGCTGACCGAGCCAAAATACATCCACTGTAAATAGTCAAAAAGAATCTCTGGAATGCACTTCTTAGTCTAAAAAAGACATTGTTAAATCATTTTTAAGGCTTGTGAAGGAAGGTGAGTACAGCCGAAAGTGTACCTTCAAAATGTGCAACAATAAAGTGAGAGCATGTACAAAGAATCTTCAATCTATAAACAGCAAATATATACATGCAAAGATACAAATACCTAGATTGACGTATTCATTCATACACAATGCAAAGCAAATAATTAGTAAAAATTCATCACAGTGGGGCCTATTGGGTGCTTCATCTTTCCCCGGCCAGCAAGTCGTTGACTCCGGTGCGACTGCTACAAGAAAGCGAGAGATCTAACCTCACAAGAAATATATCAGGCATTCGACGTCTCAATCCTGACTGAGGTCTCTGAATCCCCCACTGTTGCCCTGGGTCTCTTATATACCTTGAACAAGCCAGGAAGGAGATTTCTAGAAAACCCCTCCCGCTCAGCGAAAAGTGTTGAAAAAATTCTGGCTACTTAAGGTCAGTTTTGAAAGAAACATGTTGGAACTGGCCAGTTTCCCAAGGTGTCTCTCCCAAAACTAAACCATTCCCTGCTTCCCTGCTTCACCATAAACATCATTCTAGTACATCCTTATCTGCTGAATGACTCCTCCACATTATGTCCTAGCCCTTTTGGTGAGAAAGAACATGCAGACATGTAGAACAGAAAACACGTTGCATAACATGTTTTGTATGGAAAAATACTTGTACCTTTAACGTGGCAGTGAAACTAAGGCTAAGCTGAATACAAAATGGAGTCTGTAACTTGTGACCGCTAATGTAACGGTGGACAGCTAAGCCAAGTGCAAAGTGGTGCGACACTGAGTCAGTAGTCACAACACAAATATCACTACACTCCGCCCTTTGACCAGTGAGTCGTGTAACCTATTCGTTTAAAATCA
The DNA here is from genome assembly GCF_031143425.1 of Pleurodeles waltl. NCBI lineage: Eukaryota > Metazoa > Chordata > Amphibia > Caudata > Salamandridae > Pleurodeles > Pleurodeles waltl. The sequence continues at coordinate 528,118,852 of NC_090439.1, forward strand.
ACTTTTTTAGGTCTAAACATTGCAAGCAAATTAGGAATACATTGTACCCAGCAACATAAGGATATAAGAAGAGCTAATACCAATAAAATTCCACCCAAAACTTTGCGTAATTGTCCAAAATCAGGTAACCACTGAAACAACCAGCCCCACTACCCCTGATCCATATCTTGTTTTACACCTTTCATTAATGTATGTAGTGTATCAATGTGGGCCTGGATAGATTTAGAGTGGTCTGAAAGGTTAAAACAACACATGCCTTCGAATTCATTACAATCATGATTGTGTTTTAGCAACAAATAGTCTATGGCAGCCCTGTTTTGTAATGCAGCTTTTCTAGTACCACGCACATCGAATAAGAATTCAGATAAAGCAATAGAAGTATGGTTAATGTTTTTTACCATGAGACATGCTGACTTATTCATCATTCTTGTATTAAATACAGCTAAACCAGGCACGCCTACAATAGAAAGACTTAAGTTTAGATACTCTGATTGGGATAATAATTGAATATCTGAATCACAATCTTCACTTAATTGCATAGTATCTCTAGGATAACGATTATATATAGAGTTAAATGGAAACATAAGTCCCAGGTGTGTAAAAGAACACAGTCCACTGTTATGTTAGCTGGAATGTAGGTAAAAGTGAGGTTTCCACATGAGAACAACCAGCCAGCTAGCAACTTAACATGTTTAATGTGACTGGCAGCAGTCACTAGATAAGTCAAGTGATTTGACATGTTTTACAATGTCTGTCCGTTCGGTAAAGGCACAAAACTCTTATGTTCCCACGGTATGTTTTGAGAAGTTGATGTTTTATTTTCTAAACTCAATTGAATTCATTTTCCAACGTCACAAGAATTGCAGGACGTGTAGTAAAACACATCACCGCTAGTAATGTTTTATGTAATTATATGAGTGAGATTATCCCACTTCTCATCGGTTGTTTCATGACAGTCCCTGCAATACTTATAGGTACTGATGTGGGTTTCCACATCATGCTCATGCACATCTTTATCCTGGTTAGTGGCATTGAAAATTTCTTTAAAAATCCTTGTTGGTGTCGGTATGGCGATTAAACAGGTTGATAAAACATCCACAGTGCTTCTCGTGGCACCCATGCAGAAGTCAGATCTGTTGAGCACTGTTTGTGCCAAATGAATCAAAATATTGTCGTTCAGATTTAGTTAAGGTGTTGCTCGATGTGGTCGATCAATCAGGTTGAAGTTGGGGGTGTGAGATCTTTCCTGACCCCACATGCACACGGCCAAAAGGAGACCACACAGCACACTCACGGCAAAGGCAAGCTGTAGTATGATCTGCAAAAGAAACAACTATGATCATTCTCGCAAATAACATTTATCAGCTGGAATATGTTCCCATTTTTACTTTCTTGGTTTCTTGATCAGCAGGACATTATTAGGGCTCTCTGCTATAATTTCTGCAGGTTCTAGAGGGCCATTTGGGGATTACACCCTCACTTTAGCACCAGGGTTTTTGTCAGTTGAACCAAAACCTCCCTCCCCACATACAGTAAGAAGGGCTGGGGCAGTCACATTCCTCACCAATCATACACTGGAATTATGATAAGTTGGGCAATTCTGTCTCCGATCTGTATGAATAAATCAGCTTCTCTACTATTCAGCTAAATAGCTTCGATTTCTCCTTGGTAAGCTGCATCAATCACTTCCCCCTAAAATCTGAATACCTTTGAGGGCCAACCCAGATCTGGGAGCAATCAATCCAAAATGCTTCGGGGGAATCTGTACTCAAACACCTGTTTCACACAGTGCTATGTCTCGTGGTTTCAGTCTGTAGGCTTGTAAAGCATGTAAGTCAAGACCTGCAGATTTGGGTGTGGCTCTGTAAGGAGCTAAAGCTCCGGGCTTTATTTCCCAGTACGTGATGGTATTGGTGGCCACATGTGGTTGTATTTGCAAGTCAGGAGTTAACATTCGCATTACAGGGGTTTCAACATTTGTTAATGGTCCGTTATTCAGAATCTGGAGGGCTTCATTTAAATGCTCTCTCCAGTTTTTCAAAGTCCCATCAGATAATTTTCGCAACTGAGCTTTCAGTAAGCCATTCACTCTCTCAATCAGTCCTGAGGCTTGTGGATAATGAGGGAGATGATATATCCACTCAATATTGTGCTGAGAACAGTAGTCCTGCACCAATTTGCATTTGAAGTATGACCCATTGTCACTCTGGACCTGGAGTGGTACTCCATAGTATAACATTAACAAGTCCAAAGTTTTGATAGTGTTGTGCTGAGTGGCACATTTGCAAGGGACAGCAATCAGGTAGCCAGAGTAATAAGTGTCTTCTACGGTGCAGGCGTATTGACACTGCAACAAATCGGCAGTGGTCCAATATAATCAATTTGTCATATCTGTCCTGGTAACTTTCCTCTCCCCAACTGACCTTTGACAGTTTGTGGGTCAGATCTCTGTTGTGTGTGCTGACAAATGGGACATTGCAAAATCACAGTTTTTATCAAATCTAGCAGAATGTGCATCCCTCTAATCTCTGCCCACCTGAAAGTGGCTTTTTCTCCCAGGTGTCCACATTTTTGGTGAGCCTATTTAGCTATCCCCACCAAGTCAGAATCCTATGTTGTCACTTCTGCCTCTGAGATTTTGGCTTTGTCATCTGCAGGGGAATTGAACTAGCGTTCTAATAAGTCAATCAGACAGAGAGCATCCACATGGTTAACTGTTCTTTGTTCTAGCATTTCCCAAATTTCTTGCCAAAACTCTTTGCCCCACACCTCCTTTGAGTAGATAAACCAGTTATGTGCATGCCACGTGGAAAGCCAGGTGGCTAACCCATTGGCAGTGGACCATGAATCAGTGTAAATATGACAAGTTCCAGGCAGCTCTTGCTTTAGAGCCTGATACACAGCATACGACTCTGCATATTGGCTACTCTTCCCTTCTCCTGTGGTGGTGAACAACGTTTTGGTAACTGGATTATAATACACCACTTTCCAATGTCTTTTGGTACCCACGTATTTGAGTGAACCATCAGTAAACCATGCATGCTTCCTATCCTCGGGACAAGGATTCAAATAGCGCACCCCATCTCACTGGTGACTCTCTTACCTGTGGTACCTCCTGCACCCTCTCCTCATCCTGTACAGGGGCTTGTGACACCTGTTCATGTAGGGCTGCAGTGCCTGCCGGTCCTACTCGAACCCTGTCTTGTATGTACCATCTCCAGCGTATGATACTAGCCTCTTGTGCATGTCCTATACGGTGAGATTTAGGTGAACTCATCATCCACTGCATGATTGGTATTTCAGGTCTCAGAATAACATTATGACATAGTGTTATTTGCTCAGTATCCACTAGAGCCGAATAACAGGCCAAAGCTGTTTTTCAGAAGGAGTATGGCGCTACCAAGAGCCTGGTAGTTTTCTAGTCCACCCCTGTGGCTCCCTCGTTCTTCTTTGTTTTTGCCACATACTCCAATTCGCATATTGTCCCCGAACAGTTACATGTAACTCAATGCCTCCTTTCTTCACTGGCCACAAGTCTAAAGCCTGTTAAATTGCTTCCTTTGCCAAATCAAAAGCACACTGCTACTCCTCACCCCATTCAAACTCATGTTTCTTCCTTGTCACTTTGTACAGAGGGGCCAAGATCTGACAAAACCAAACCATCCAATTAATATATGTGTCTCCTGCTTAGTGCGGAGTGTGGCAAACTTGAGTATCTTTTGCTTAGCTTGCGGTAACACTTCTCTGTGTCCCTGATTCCACTGAATGCCTAGAAATTTCACATTTTGAGATGTTCCTTATATCTTATCTGTGTTAATCATCCACTCTTTACTCTGCAAGACTTCCACCACACTCTCCATCTGAATCTGCACCTGTTCTTCTGTCGCTCCCTGAATCATCACATCATCAATGCACACCTGGAATGCCAGTGACAGATAGTAGGACTATGTATGTACCCTTGTGGCAAAGATAACATACGAAACTGTCTTCCACATTGTGGAAATGAGAATTGTTCCTGACATTCTGGTGCCAAAGGTATAGAAAAGAGCGCATTGGCAATATCAATGGTGGCATACCATGTCCTTGTATTTTTCTGTATTCGTTCAATCAAAGTGATGGTGTCTGGGACCGCAGCTGTCAAAGGGGGTGTGTGTTTATTCAGCTCGTGATAATCAATTGTCATTCTGTACCGCCCGTCAGGACGTTTATGCGGCCGGAGGGGATTGTTCCATTCAGTAGTAGTTGGAGCTTTTACACCAGCCTGAATCATGTCTTTTATGGTTTCACTTATTTTATCATGCCCTCCTGGAATGCGGTACTGTTTCAAATGAATTCCCTTGGTTGCCAAAAGCACCTTCACTGGGGGAATGTTTAGACGACCCACTCTCATGGCCCCCACTGAAATGTATCTTTTTGTTCCAAATTGATGATAACCATCATCTAGATACAAAGTCATACCTTTCAAAATGTAAATTCCCAGTATGTATTCTAAAAGAGCCACAGTTTGCACAGTATGTACTCTTTTTGGTGTTCTCCCTATTTTCATTTGTACTGTGGTTTGCACCGCGGGGTCTGCATTCCCCCATACCCTGTGATGGTGTAATACGGTCCGTTAAACTTGCTTGGGTTTCCATAAATCAGAGAGGCCTCCGCCCCGGTGTTAACTGAGGCTCGAACGTTTTGTACATTTTTGTGTTTCCAATGTATTTCTAAATCAACATGAGGTCTGTTATCTCAACGTGCCCAACTTTGCACCGGAGCTTGCCCAGTTTCCTAGTCTGATTTAAGGCTGTCAACTTTTGCCCAAGTGAGGTCTGGATATATGCTTTCATATTTGCGAACAGGCCCACCCCCGTCCTTAAAAGTTAACCAGTCACTGTCCAGGTTTTCCTCCCCCTCTGGTGAGGAAACATTTTTCCCCCTTTCTTTTCCTTCCCCTGATAACTGTGGCTGGTCCTGCGTTTCACGCTTGTTATCTTGCATGTTTACCTTTCTGCTGCCTTCTTCACGATCCAAAACCCTTTTACGGTACATCTCCCACAAGCTTTTGGTAACTATCCCATCGATCTGCTCTTTCTCAGCACCATCTTTTAGTAATGCCGTAAAAATGTCTTTCCTGGACACTGTTATCTGTGCGACCCTCAGATCTTGAAGATCTCTCTGGTTTATCCCAAATTCCTAATTCACCTAACTCTCTGACTGCCTCTAGTACATCTTTCAAATCCTGCCCTGTCTGATAAATAAAGTCATAATTACTTGCTTATAGGCAGGTGGAGCAAGGTGAATTATTTTTTGGGGGAAAATCTGTTTACTAAGATTTTCGGCATATTATAACATTCATTTGTATAACAAACGCAGGACACTTATCTTGTGCAATTATTGGTAGATTAGATGAGCACAACTGCTCAGTACAGACAGCAGAGCAATCAGCTACGAAAACATATTCCAGATGGTTCCACCACTCGCCATAAACCCCAAGCATAACAGGGTTAAGCAATGCACAAATGCTATCAGAGAGGACCATACATTGGAATCATGAGCCACACAGATAATTGAGGATACTGCAAGCACCACAGTGACCCCTTAATTATTTCCGGCAGGTCATTATGCACGTACAACAGTATGCATTCAGGCACAGATCTTTCAGATAGGGCACAACTTAACGGTAAGAACATGAACAAACTTTGGAGGACTGTCTCTACAAGCAGCAGGTCCAGGTCGGAGCATAGTCTTTGGGGCACAGGGACCCCATGTTTTGCTCATGCGCATCAGCAAAAAGCAGACATGTGCACACACCGCATCCCCGTCCCCCCCCCCCGTACACCCCCACCTTCCACATAGGTCGCGCACTCAACTCAAAGGGCAAGGTCAGTTCCACTGCTCAAAAATTCAGCGCCCATCGCACTCCCACACCAGGAGAAGATACAAATTCTTAGTGGCCATCAGACTGAGTTCTGCCCCAAGCCCCGCAAGCATGCCAGCATTGCCTCCCAGCTGACTGATAGCGGGTACTTATGCAGCCCTAGCGCATCCTCCCTCGCCAACACCACCCCCTCTGCGCCAGCCCACACCTCGAACGAGGACTTCCAGGCCCTCTCAACCGGTGGGTCAGACGACTTCCACCAACGAGTTATCAACCTCTTGGCCGTTATCAGGCCTAGGTCCAGAAATCATGCTGCAGCTCTATTCCGCGCGTCCCTAGGAAAAAGGCCCAGAATACAGGACTCCCAAGTATACGGTACCGGCCGCGACACGCACTCCGATAAGCAACCCACTACCACTCCCAGAAGCAGCTCAACAGTGTACAGGACCAGAGCATATGGATCATGTCCGCGTCATTGCAGGAGCAACGGGGACATGCTGCATCACTGCGGGCAAAGTATCTATTTATACGGGCAGGAGTGAGGTATGCCCTGTGTAAGGAAATGCCTCCTTGGCATGGTTACCCCCTGACTTTTTGCCTTTGCTGATGCCAAGTTATGATTTGAAAGTGTGCGGAGGCCTGCTAACCAGGCCCCAGCACCAGTGTTCTTTCCCTAAAACTGTACTTTTGTTTCCACAATTGGCACACCCTGGCATCCAGGTAAGTCCCTTGTAACTGGTACCCCTGGTACCAAGGGCCCTGATGCCAGGGAAGGTTTCTAAGGGCTGCAGCATGTCTTATGCCACCCTGGGGACCCCTCACTCAGCACAGGCACACTGCTTGCCAGCTTGTGTGTGCTGGTGGGGAGAAAATGACTAAGTCGACATGGCACTCCCCTCAGGGTGCCATGCCAACCTCACACTGCCTATGGCATAGATAAGTCACCCCTCTAGCAGGCCTTACAGCCCTAAGGCAGGGTGCACTATACCATAGGTGAGGGCATAGGTGCATGAGCACTATGCCCCTACAGTGTCTAAGCAAAACCTTAGACATTGTAAGTGCAGGGTAGCCATAGGAGTATATGGTCTGGGAATCTGTCATACACGAACTCCACAGCACCATAATGGCTACACTGAAAACTGGGAAGTTTGGTATCAAACTTCTCAGCACAATAAATGCACACTGATGCCAGTGTACATTTTATTGTGAAATACACCCCAGAGGGCATCTTAGAGATGCCCCCTGAAAACATACCCGACTTCCAGTGTGGGCTGACTAAGTTTACCAGCCTGCCACACACCAGACATGCTGCTGGCCACATGGGGAGAGTGCCTTTGTCACGCTGTGGCTAGTAACAAAGCCTGTACTGGGTGGAGGTGCTTCTCACCTCCCCCTGCAGGAACTGTAACACCCGACGGTGAGCCTCAAAGGCTCACCCCCTTTGTTACAGCGCCCCAGGGCACTCCAGCTAGTGGAGATGCCCGCCCCCTCCAGCCACGGCCCCACTTTTGGCGGCAAGGCCGGAGGAGATAATGAGAAAAACAAGGAGTCGTCACTGGCCAGTCAGGACAGTCCCTAAGGTGTCCTGAGCTGAGGTGACTCTGATTTTTAGAAATCCTCCATCTTGCAGATGGAGGATTCCCCCAATAGGATTAGGGATGTGCCCCCTCCCCTCAGGGAGGAGGCACAAAGAGGGTGTAGCCACCCTCAAGGCTAGTAGCCATTGGCTACTAACTCCCAGACCTAAACACACCCCTAAATTGAGTATTTAGGATCTCCCAGAACCTAGCAAGATAGATTCCTGCAACCTGAAGACGAAGAAGGACTGCTGACCTGAAAGCCCTGCAGAGAAGACGGAGACACCAACTGCTTTGGCCCCAGCCCTACCGGCCTGTCTTCCCACTTCAAGAAAAACTGCAACAGCGACGTGTCCCCCAGGGTCCAGCGACCTCTGAAGCCATAGAGGACTACCCTGCATCTAAAAGGATCAAGAACTCCCGAGGACAGCGGCCCTGTTCCACAAAGACTGCAACTTTGCAACAAAGAAGCAACTTTTAAGGACTACACGTTTCCCGCCGGAAGCGTGAGACTTTCCACTCTGCACCGGACGCCCCCGGCTCGACCTGCGGAGAAAGAACACTACAGGGAGGATTCCCCGGCGACTGCGAGCCCGTGAGTAGCCAGAGTTGACCCCCCTGAGCTCCCACAGCGACACCTGCAGAGGGAATCCAGAGGCTCACCCTGACCGCGACTGCCTGCTTCAAAGAACCCGATGCCTGGTAAAGACACTGCACCCGCAGCCCCCAGAACCTGAAGGATCCGACCTCCAGTGCAGGAGCGACCCCCAGGTGGCCCTCTCCCTTGCCCAGGTGGTGGCTACCCCGAGGAGCCCCCCCTTGCCTGCCTGCTTTGCTGAAGAGACCCCTGGGTCTCCCATTAAAACCAATTGCAAACCTGACGCCTGTTTGCACTCTGCACCCATTCGCCCCCATGCCGCTGAGGGTGTACTTTCTGTGCTGACTTGTGCCCCCACCCCCCCGGTGCCCTACAAAACCCCCCTGGTCTGCCCTCCGAAGACGCGGATACTTACCTGCTGGCAGACTGGAACCGGGGCACCCCCTTCACCTTTGAAGCCTATGCGTTTTGGGCACCACTTTGACCTCTGCACCTGACCGGCCCTGAGCTGCTGGTGTGGTAACTTTGGGGTTGCTCTGAACCCCCAACGGTGGGCTACCTTTGACCCAACTTTGAACCCTGTAGGTGGTTTACTTACCTGCAACACTAACAAACACTTACCTCCCCCAGGAACTGTTGAAAATGGCACTGTCTAGTTTTAATATAGCTTATTGCCATTTTTGTGAAAACTGTACATGCTATTTTGCTAATTCAAAGTGAAATACCTTTCATTTGAAGTATTACTTGTAAATCATGAACCTGTGGTTCTTACAATAAACTAAGAAAATATATTTTGCTATACAAAAACCTATTGGCCTGGAATTGTCTGAGTGTGTGTTCCTCATTCATTGCCTGTGTGTGTACAACAAATGCTTAACACTACCCTATGATAAGCCTACTGCACGACCACACTACCACAAAATAGAGTATTAGAATTATCTCTTTTCGCCACTATGTTACCTCTAAGGGGAACCCTTTGGACTCTGTGCATGCTATTTCTTAGTTTGAAGTAGTACATACAGAGCCAACTTCCTACACCCTGTGTATGATGTAGAATTGAATCAAGCGGAATCTGGAGTTGCGCGGTATGTTAACATGGCCGGAAAGAACTGACCTCCACTGTGCGACCGTGAATGGAGTAGTCGCATCCCCATCCCAGGCCGCACGCAGCAAATCACATTCAAGGGCTGTGTGGAGGCGCAACGCCTCAGTGAACCAGCGAATTAGGTGCCGCCCCTGCCCATCACCTTCATATACTGTATCAATAAATGTGTGGGAGGAGCAGTAGACAAGTCACCCCATTTAGATGCAAGCGACCTCAGCAGTGAGTTATACAGCAGAAACTGCCCCGCAGGAAGGCCTGAATCCTGTACAATAGCAGCTTACCGTCGTCCTACAGATCACCCAACGTATGCAGCTCCACTGCGTGCCACGCCCGCAGCTCGGACCCAGACGTAACTATGGAGCCACGGGGAGTGCCCAACAACAGCAGTGCTGGCGTGAAATTTGCGTTATTGGGTGAAACAAATGTGAGACCTGCACGAGGGACCAAGGGCCTTCCAGGGTTGCAGTGTCTGCGAGGTTCAGACCCGCCAATCCCTTAGATACCCACTGGAGCTGGGACGCCAAATAGTAGTGCTCCAGGTTAGGGACCGACAGGCCACCCCGCTCCAGCGGCAAGTACAATTTCCTGAGCGCTACTCTACACCTTCCCACATTCCAAATAAAGTCTCTCAGGGCAGAGTCCAGGTTCCTGAAAAAGCTAGGGGGGGATATAATACGGGATGTTAGTGAAGAAATAAAAGAGGCATTGCAGAACTATCATCTTTAAGAGCGCTATCCTGCCTGCCACCGACAGCGTCTGCCAAAAGGTAATCTGGGACTTGATTGAGGACACCGCTCTCCTGAGGTTTCCGTCTATTAGGTTGTCTTTGCGATAATAGACGCGGATGCCCAGGTAACGGAATGTAAGGGACTGCTAAGGAACCGCACTCCCAAAGAAGCAAAGCTCTGGACCAGGGAGCCCAGGGTCAAAGGGGAAAAGACAGGACTTAGCCCAGTTAACCCTGAGGCCAGACAACAAGGCAAACTGCTGCAGTAGGGACCTAACCCCCAGAGGGATTCGCAAAATATCTCAGAAGTATAACAAGAGGTCGTTGGCGTATAGCGATACCGCGTGCACGCCATCCCCAAGAGGGATGCCCCAGCTCGTTGCGCTGTCACGGAAGGCCGCCATCAGCTCCATAGCAAGGGAGAAGAGCAGTGGGGAAAGGGGGCAACCCTGCCTCGTACCTCTGCACACGTCGACTGGTTTTGATATAATACGCCCCACCTTAACACGAACCTGCGGCTTAGTGTATAGTAGTTTAACCATGCGAACAAAAAGGAACCTCATGCCGAACCGCTGCAAGACCCCGAAAAGATAGGGCCATTCCAAGGAATCAAAGGCCTTCTCCAGATCAAGGACAAGGCAGCCCGCCCACGGCCAGACTCTCCTCGCATAGCACATAACTCTGAACAGCCGCCTAATGTTGTAGGACGTGTCCCTCGCCGGGACAAACCCATTTTGATCTGGGTGCCCCAGATCTGGTGTAATGGGTGCCAAACGCATCGCCAAAATTTAGGCTAATATTTTGTAGTCCGTATTGAGCATGGCCAAAGGGCTGTACGAGCCCAACTCAACCGGATCCCTGTCAGGCTTTGGAAGAGACACCAACATCGCCTCCCTTTGAGATGCCGATAAGTGTCCCCTCTCCACCGCCTCTTCAAAGACACAGAGAAGCTTAGGCGCAAGAAGTGGGACAAACGCCTTATAAAAGTCAGCCGGTAGGCGATCCGGGCCCGGCGTCCTACCAGACGCCAGCTCCCGAATGCCAGTCTGCACCTCAGTAAGATCAAGAGGTTCCTCCAGCGCATTCCTCTGATCCGCCGTCAAACATGGGAGCTCCACTTCAGAGAGGAAGTCATCACACGACCGCTCTGGGGCCACCACAACGGAGGTATACAATGTCTCGTAGTGTTGTGTGAACGGCAAATGTATTTCACCAGGTGTGTGCAACAAACGGCCGGTCTCCGAGCGAACCTCCATGACCGGGCCATGGTCACGATCATCTATGATCAGCCAGGCCAGAAGTCTACCCGATTTATCTGCAGAGGCGTTCGTTCTCGCAGAGTGATAAGCATAGTTCAAGCAAATGAGCCGTTCAAGCAAAGTTAAACACTCAGCACGGGCCCAAGACAACAACTTCATTGTTGCAGGATCCCGAGCAACTTCCTGGTCCGGGCGCAACCTTTCCCGCTCTATATGAGCAAGGTCCTGCTGAACTGGACGTCTCAAGTTCCACTGGGTCCCCAGACAATGGCCTTGGATGAAAACCTTAAAGGCATCCCACTCCAGTAGGCCCTCATTATGCTCAAAGAACTCCGGGATGGCTGTCTCCAGTGATGCTTTAAAGGCGGTGTCCTCCAGAAGCTCAGGACTGAGCCTCCAGGTGGGGACCGCTGAAGGCAAGACATCCCAACATAGGCCCGCCAGTTGTGGGTTATGGTCTGAGTGCGTGCGCCCCAGATAATCCACATCCACAATCACAGAGGCTAGATTCTGCGTGCAGAATATTCTATCAAGGTGCACATGCAGGGAGTGCGGGCAGAGTAATAGGAATAAACTCTATTGTCAGGATTACGCTGCCGTCATATATCAACCAAGTGCCAATGATGGGCCCAATGGACCAAGCCGCGGCAGGTGCCACAGATGGCGAGGTGGGCAGCTGGGGGAAGGAACGATCTAAATCTATATCCAACACACTATCGAAGTCTCCACCCAGCAACCAGGGGTAATCACTCCAACCCGATAAGTGATGGGACAGAGTGCGCAGGAAGGAAGCCTGATCTACATTTGGGGCGTAAATAGAACCCAGCACTAAGGCCCTGCTCGCTAGTCGCCCGCGCACCAGGGCAAACCTCCCCTGTGGGTCTATGATCTGATCCTCCGCAACAAAGGGGACACCCGGCTTAATCCAGATCAGGGCCCCTCTAGCGTAGGAGGTGTGGCCTGTTGCATACAATTGCCCTCTCCAGCGCCGCTGCAAACGGAGCTCTGCCAACGCTAAATGGTCTCCTGCAAGAAGGCGAGATGGATCGAGTGCCGTTTAATATATGGAATACTTGCGCCTGGGTGAGTGTGCACTGTGCTCACCTGGAATGTGCGAGGTATACAAAGTCATGGCGGTTTTAGCTTAGCATGCGTACATTCCACACGCCCCGCCCCTAAGCACAGCGCAGCACGCATCATGTCAATGACCTCACGCTCAGACCAATCGCTTGCGCAGTGCCTCCAACATAAACAAAGCAAAACCAATACCATCAGAGCAGATGAACAAACGGTTCCCGCCCAAACCCAACAATTTGAACTTTCGACAACACAATCGCACATATTAATCCTCCGGCAATAGGAGAGTGGGGTAAGCCAGAGCACACAGGGAGTCAGGCAAGCTCTAACCCAGCCATACTAGGTAACAGCAGAGGAAAAAAAGGGGTGAGGGCCAGCGGCGGGCCAGGCTCCGGGCCACAATCTGAGACAGCCGCAGCATCAGCGGAGGCCATACAGTTTATCAGTACACCAACAGGTTTCCTGGCATTCAGACCAGCAGGCTGCCCGTATAAAGTTATATGCCAGCTCAGCAAACCAGGCCCAACATTTACAGCAAGCAGAGGGACACAGTACTGTAGTGTGGTTAGTTTTACGTATCCTTTGCGCATTGGCTTTAGGCCTTTGTGCACTTTGCCCTGGATGTATTTTATTCATTTGCTTGCAGCTTAGAGCCTCTGTGCACTTTGCTCTAAATGCTTTTTATTAGGCTTCGTACTGTTATTTTTCAAATAGCCAGTTCTACGGTCTTGTTTTTTATTCATATCACACTGTTTAGCCTACTTCAGCAGTGGAGTTCTCCATAACACATTCCTGTTCACTCTGTGCTTCAGTCAAGGATACAGTCTGGTGCATTGCCGATAGACGTGGTAGGAGTTTAGTATTTGGCATTTCTGCGTAGGGACATTTTGTGATCACGCTGACATGTTAGTTATAAAAACACTTCCTTGTCCCAATACACGCGAGAGGGAGATTCCGACCAGGGAACCACAACTAGACGCTGACTGCCTCGTTGCAGATGCTGAACCAAGATCACAGGCCTTTGCTCAGGTATGAGGGCTGATGTCTCCCCATGGATTCAGAAAGGCAAGTTAGAAGCTTAACATGCTGTGCTCGAAATAGACCAAGCAGATGGAGAGTAGAAACTATTAGACACCATGATAGCTTTGTTCTTATGTTTTAATCTCCTGGTGACTATTTCAATCCTACTGTGTTGTATGGTTCTGGTTATTGCGGCTCACGTCTTATTATCTAAAAAGCAGTCGTTTTATTAAAACATTATATAAAACTTATACTGCCTTTGTCATTTGTATATGAGATCATACTGTAAATGAGAGAGTTGGTTTGGATCTGAGTGACCACGACTTCCCTGAGAAGTTCCAAAGATGTCATGCGCTCGGCTGCCCAATCATCTCTTCCCCTTGGGAGAAATGAGGCACTGCTAGTTAGCTGGAGCAAAAACCGGATTTAGGGTGACAGAGTTCCTTACACGTGGGTCCGACTCAGTCCCCCACACCGTGATCGATCCTGCTGCCTAGAAATCCAGTAGTCTCATTTAGGATAATGAGAGCCCACGCGACATTACCTCCCGGCCACCCAGATGTGTCAAAGTAGGTCCTAGAAGAGGTGGTCCGGAGTGGCAGGAGTCACCGCTGGACAATCCGGAAAACCCAACTCTGGGAGCCGGTCCGGCGTGGCAAGACGATCACTGCGGGGCTGCGAGTTGTCAGCATCCGACTCGGACACCCTGAGAGAAGTGCTGATCGCCGCTGCCGATTGCAGCGCCTTACGCCTCTCCTGTATTAACTGCTCCAGGTCAGGGGAATGTGCCAATGCTTCAGCAGTACGAGCACCCCTCCTGCGGCCACGCCGCCCCCGGCTGCGCTTGTTCTGCGACAGAGGCGAGCGCCTCTCCGCCCCCCGGCCCGTGGACTCTAGCCAGTCCCATGCAGCTTCTGGCGTGGTGAAGTGAGTTTTGTTGTCTGCTATGATGCGGAGTTTGGCAGGAAACAGTAGAGAGTACTGCAGGCGCAGCTCTCTGAGCCTGCGCTTCAAAGACATATAGGAGGCCCTGTCTTGCTGCACCGCCAGAGTATAGTCCGGGAACAACATTATTTGTGCATCATCCACTCTGGGTGGCGGGGCGGACCTCACCGATTTGAGAATGATGTCACGATCCACGTAATGAAGCAAACGTATTATGAAGGGGCGAAGGCCGCTTCCTGGAGGCTGGGGCCGCGTGGGGATTCAATGAGCCCGTTCCACCGAGAAAAAGGGGGTCAAGGCACCCTCCGGCACCAACCCCCTCTGCCCGTTCTCAGAGTAAGTCACTGCGTTCAGGCCCTCTGCACCCTCCGGCAAGCCCACCACCTGTATATTGTTCCACCGGGTGCGGCCTTCAGCATCCTCCACGCGTCGCTCCAGCTCCGCCACTCGCGCCAGGGCATCCCCCATGCTGACCTCCAAGCGAGACGTCACCGGCGCCAGCTCATCCACTCGCACCTCCAACATACCCTTCTTGTCCCCCCCACCCCACTCTGGTCCCGATGGACCTACCTCACGGCACCCAGCGCGTGCACCTCCAGCTCTCGGCCGGCCGCGGGCCCGCACGCACTCAGCTCATTCCCACCTCCCGCTGCATCTAAAAGTCAGTGCACAGGAGTGCTGCGCCCCAGGGTGCTGCAGCAGCTTCACGCCCTCGCCAGCCGGCCGCCGCCGGCCCTCGAGCCCCTGTTAATGGTCAGATAACCCGGGTGGTGCGCGGAGCTCTTCTAGCTCCCCTTCCCCCCCTCCACCCCCGGCAAGGTGAATTATTTTGTTTCTTATTGGCACAGTAAGCGGTCCATCTACCAGTTGGTGTACATTGCCCTAGAAAATGGCACGGTTTCTCATTGGGAGGCCACTCTGAATCAGTGGGGTATTTCAAAACACATCCTTTAACAACTATTTGTAACTAAGTGGTCTG
The DNA here is from genome assembly GCF_031143425.1 of Pleurodeles waltl. NCBI lineage: Eukaryota > Metazoa > Chordata > Amphibia > Caudata > Salamandridae > Pleurodeles > Pleurodeles waltl. The sequence continues at coordinate 528,134,002 of NC_090439.1, forward strand.
GTGTTGTCCTTAAAAACCCCTGAACTGTTCCTGTATTACTGGGGTAGAACTTGAGTCACCAATATCTAATATCACGCCAAAAGCGCTGGTTTTAAACAGCCTTGTGACCCAAGCAAGTAGGGGGCTCCCCTGTTCTCTGTTTAAAGTGATCCATAATGTCATTTACTTCTTGCTGAGTGTAATCTTCTAGAGCATGTTGTGCAACTCCTGCTGGATCTTGAAGTGTGTGCTGCAATTTTATTCTAAATATTGGCTGTGCATGCACTACATTCTGCTCCTCTAGGTCCCCCTGTCTCCCACCTTTTATACTCTCCTCATCACTAGAGTTTGAAAGATCACTGCTGGTCCAAATGTTAGTATCCAAAGATGAATCTGGGCACCAGTCCAAATTATCATTAGCAACGACTAAATTAACCTTTTTCTGATTTATCTTTCCTCTACTTTTACAATATTTGTTTTGAGCTTCTTTGATTGCAGCACGTTCTGCGATGGTTTAATACGTGTCTGCCTTATCTTGCAATAATTGATTCTGACAAGACAGCAAGGTTGCAGTATTTTTTGAGTCAACAAGCTGCTTTTCTAACTGTTCATTCACTCTTTCTAACTGTTTTTATTTTTCTTGCATTTTTCTGTAGGCAGACAAAAGTATCCACCTCCGTCTGCCAAGAACTGAAAGATCATTCCTTTCAACCTGTACTTTTTTTAAGCAAGACAAAATATCCGCTGGTTCTGCTTCATTCAAACATTTGTCCCAACTTTCCAATAAACCAGCCAAATGTGAAAATTCACTAGCTAATACATCATAGAGTGCCCGGCACCATCCAGGAATTTGAAAAACACCCTGTTTATATACGTTTTTAGAAGCAGCTGGTTTAGTTTTCTTGCTAAACATATTTTCACCTTTAAATGTACTTTCAACTTATAACACCTTCCCTGCCGACCTACGCCAAAGTGTTCTGCTTTACTACTGACCGAGCCAAAATACACACACTGAAAAGAGTCAAAAAGAATTTCTGGAATGCGCTTCCTAGTGTAAAAAAGACATTTATTAAATCACTTTGCAAGGCTCGAAGGAAGGTTAGTACAACTGAAAGTACACCTTCAAAATATGCAACAATAAAGTGAGAGCATGTACAAAGAATCTTCAATCTATTAACAGCAAATATATACATGCAAAGATACAAATATCTAGGTTGACACACATATATATATATATATATATATATATATATATATATATATATATATACATACATATATATTCATACACAATGCAAAGCAAATAATTAGTAAAAATTCATCACTCTGGGGCCTATCGGGTGCTTCATCTTTCCCCTGCCAGCAAGTTGTCGACCCTGGTGCGACTGCAACGAGAGAGAGGGATCTACTCTCATGGGAAATATTTCAGGCATTCGATGTCTCAATCGTGATTGAGGTCCCTGAATCCCCCACTGTCGACCTGGGTCTCTTATATACCTTGAACAAGCCAGGAAGGAGATTTCTAGAAAACCCCTCCCGCTCTGCGGAAAGTGTTAAAAAAATGCTGGCTACTTTAGGTCAGTTTTGAAAGAAACATGTTGGAACTGTCTAGTTTTCCAAGGTGTCTCTCCCAAAACTAAACTGTACGCTGGTGTACCATAAACATCATTCTTGTACATCCTTATCTTGCTGACTGACTGACTCCTCCAAGTTATGTCAGCCCTTTTGGTGAGAGCGAGCACGTAGACATGTAGAATAGAAAACACGGTGTCTGAACAGCAAACTGGGAGGCAGCGCTGGGCCATGGCAGCTTTCACAACCCCATCTGCGAGCTTCAAATCCCTCACCCGCACTTCAGTGCTTAAATAACTCGAAGCTTGGATTCAAGCCCTTTCTGGCATTTTCTAGCTATGTTATCAGCACTTGCCTCTTAGCTGCTCTGCCTTTCCCCAGCCTTTGTTTTCATTCCATCTTCTCCCTGTACTCTCGTTCTCAAGGTTGAGACGGAGTCTCTTACACAACCAAGCTTGAAAATAACATTGTGAACTTTTCCACATTGTTAGGGGGTTTCAGCAGGCATCACGCTCATCTACACTGCTCAAGCTAATTACCCCTTCGCGTCACAATGTCTTCCGCACCTTTCCCTATACTGATCATATGCCTTACTGTCCATAAGGTAGGGTGTATAGTATTTAAAAGTAAGACATGTAAAAATGTAATGTCAAATATGTTCATATAGTGAAGAGGCCCCAAAAGCTATTTTCAGTGTAGATGGGTTGCCTGTTCCCTAGGAAAGCGTTGGGATACAATATTTAATTTAATTTAGTTGTCTCCAGCTAGGAAACTGCTGCAAAGATCATTTTGGGACTTTTTGAAATACTTATTACAAGCCAAATTCATTGGTGATGTCGGATTTTTTTATAAATACTTGGGAAAAGGTGATTTTATAAAGTTACCCTTTTCCTTCCTTTGTTTGGGTCACGAAAGTCCAAGTAATAAATAAAGATGCCTCTGAATTCTATTTGGTTGTACTTCAGAGACAAAGGAAAAATGTCGGACCATGTCTTCTGAGAAATTGCAGCTTTGTTTATTTAGCATGTGGATTAGTGCTTACAAACTTCTCTCACTTTGTAGTTCGCTTTGTAGTTAGAGAAAGAAAAGTTTTTAGACCTGGCCCTTTTTGCAGGGTTGTCCTCAAAAAATGTTGCCTTCTTCCTCCTAATTCTCCTGACTTGTTTTGGTTGGCTGTGGGACTCTGAGACCATATGCACTTTAGCACTAGTTAGCAGTGATAAAGTGTCCAGTCTAAAAGTTATTGGTGATTGGTTTATCCATGACTGGCATATCTGATTTACTAGTAAGTTCCTGGTATAGTGCAGAAGTTGTGCCCAGGGCCTGTAAGTCAATTGCCTGTAGCACTGAGTATCCGTGCAAACCTGTCTCATGCCTGCCATTGCAGTGCCTGTAGGCGCAGTTTTACACTATGTCCACCTGGCAAGTGCACCCACTTGCCAGGCCCAAACCTTCATTTTTACTAAATGGAAGTCACCCCTAAAGGAGGGCCAAGCAGCCCCATTGACAGGGTGCAATGTGTTTAAAAGGTAGGGCATGTTCTAATGTGGTTTACATGTCCTGATACTGAAATACTGCTAAATTCAGGTTTCACTATTGCAAGGCCTATCTCTCCCATAGGTTAACATGGGGATTGCCTTGAAATATCTTTTATGTGTAATTTCTCATTGGGAGCAGATAGAGGTACGGGGGTCTCTGAGCTTGCAAGTAAAAAAAAAAATACATCTTTTTGTGAAGTTGGTTTTTTTGAACTGTAATTTTGAAAATGTCACTTTTAGAAAGTGGCAATTTTCTTGCTTAACCATTCTGTGCCTCTGCCTATCTGATGAATTCACGTCTGGGTCAGGATTACTGTTGAGCTGTTTGTGTATTCACTCTAGACAGTCACACAAAGTGAGGTGAGATGTGCCCTCCATATCTTGAAGGACCATCACCAGGCTGATGGGTCTTCTTGAGCTAGAGTGGTGGGAGGAGCTGACACTTGCACCTGCATAGGGCTGTGCAGTCACCAACCCCCCGGAGTGTCTGCAGCCAAGCCAGGGAAAGAGAGGGTATTGTGCACTACAAATACTTCTCTTTGAAATTGACCTACTTCAGCAGAGGCAGAAAAGGGTATAAGTACTGGACCTTCAACCCCACAAAGTTAGAACACTTCTCTATTTGGGCCATTCTGCCAGGAAGTAGAGCTGGATGCAGTAGGGGTGAATTCCACTCTGCCTGTTGATTTGTTGTGTTGTCCTGCTGCTTCTGTTCTGGGAGTGAAAGGACTTGACTTTGCTTCCTACATCCTGCTTTCCAGGGTTCTCTGTGGGCTTGAACTGAGCTTGCCTCCTGTTAAGAAGTCTCAAGGCTATCAAAGACTTCACATGCCAGCACCTGGGCTCTCTTGCTGAAAGTTCTGACTTGCCAAGTGGTGCCAAATCCAATCCCTGGGCCCATGAAAGTGAGCTCCGGTGCAACCCAAAAGATATCAAGCACATCACCTCCAGAGCAACTTCAGAACTGGCTCCTTTTTCTGGAGTTGTGGTCCCCCCTGAGTGCAACAACCATGACCTGTAACAAAGGCTAGACGCCGCTGCAGCGCTTTCGAAGTCCTGTCACAGCATGAGTCCTGAGTGCTATGTCACCAACGTCCGTGATACCCGACTCCACCACAGCACCTGTGGTGTGAATGTGACACTGCAAAGATCACACTGCGCATCTTGACCTGCTGGATTCATCGAGTGCGCCAGGTCATAAGGAACCAACGCTTCACCACAGACGCATCACCTCCCCTACTTAGCAATAAGGAACCAAAACCTCACTGGTAGTAGCAAGGAACAGACGCCACTCCAGCAACGCCTCACCTCCCCGACTCCCTGCCATGTCTTTGTTTTCTCATCGTTTTCCAAGGTAATGTACCTCAGATCCGTGCGACTCTGTGACCGCCACGTACTCCCTGGCAACTGTTGTCAGACTGTTGGGAACAACTCAGTAATGACTCTGTTAGAGCCCCAGTTGGAGCTATTGTATTTCCAAGCGCTATACTAAGATGTAATCTTTGAAAATGTGTATCTTTACTTGTGTCTGTTTGAATTTTTGTTGTTTTGGTCTTGTTTTACACAGATAAATATTGGCTGTTTTTCTAAACTGGTGTGGTGTACTTTTCTTTCCACTGTGTTACTGTCTCTGTGTGTGTGTGTACAAATACTTTATGCATTGCCTCTGAGATAAGCCAGACTGCTCGTGCTAAGCTGCTAAGGGGGTGAGCAGGTGTTACTTAAGCTCTAACTCCCTTACCCTGACTACATTGACTGTTTGGACAGGGTGAAGACCACTGCCAACTGGAGACCCCATTTCTAACAAAAGTGAATAATGTGAGACTGTTGCTGGGGTACAGGGAGTGTGAAAGGAAAGAATGTAAGATGTCATTATTTCAACACAGAAAGACGTGTAAATAATAATAAACATTCAGCAGGTAGGAAAGCAAATATGAAGCACATTTTTTAAAACTTTTGGAGTGTGATGGAAGCAAAGATTTTATAAGGGACAAAACAAGCAATACACTTTACTTGATGTAGCCCAAATTATTGATATGCATTGAAACTTGATTTCCACGCATTATCCTTTAAGTGCTATATAGTTGTAGGAAGTTGGCTCTGTATGCACTATTTCAAAGTAAGGAATAGTATGCACAGAGTCCAAGGGTTCCCCTTAGAGGTAAGATAGTGGCAAAAAAGAGATAATTCTAATGCTCTATTTTGTGGTAGTGTGGTCGAGCAATAGGCTTATCAAAGGAGTAGTGTTAAGCATTTGTTGTACATACCAAAGCAATAAATGAGGAACACCCACTCAGAGACAATTCCAGGCCAATAGGTTTTTGTATAGAAAAATATATTTTCTTAGTTTATTTTAAGAACCACAGGTTCAAGATTTACATGTAATACTTCAAATGAAAGGTATTGCAGGTAGGTACTTTAGGAACTTTGCATTAGCAAAATAGCATATACAGTTTTCACATAAATCACATATAGCTATTTTAAAACTAGACACAGTGCGATTTTCACAGTTCCTAGGGGGAGTAAGAGTTTGTTAGTTTTTGCAGGTAAGTAAACCACCTACGGGGTTCAAGTTTGGGTCCAAGGTAGCCCACCGTTGGGGGTTCAGAGCAACCCCAAAGTTACCACACCAGCATCTCAGGGCTGGTCAGGTGCAGAGGTCAAAATGGTGCCCAAAACGCATAGGCTTCAATGGAGAAGGGGTGCCCCGGTTCCAGTCTGCCAGCAGGTAAGTACCCGTGTCTTCGGAGGGCAGACCAGGGGGGTTTTGTAGGGCACCGGGGGGGACACAAGTCCACACAGAAAGTACACCCTCAGCAGCTTGGGGGCGGCCGGGTGCAGTGTGCAAACATGCGTCGGGTTTGTAATTGAAATCAATAGGAGACCAAGGGGTCTCTTCAGCGATGCAGGCAGGCAAGGGGGGGGCTACTCGGGGTAGCCACCACCTGTGCAAGGGAGAGGGCCTCCTGGGGGTCACTCCGGCACTGGAGTTCGGATCCTTCCGGTCCTGGGGGCTGCGGGTGCAGAGTCTTTACCAGGCGTCGGGATCTGAGGAGCAGGCAGTCGCGGTCAGGGGGAGCCTCGGGATTCCCTCTGCAGGCGTCGCTGTGGGGGCTCAGGGGGGGCAACTCTGGCTACTCACGGTCTCGCAGTCGCCGGGAAGTCCTCCCTGAAGTGATTGTTCTCCACAAGTCGAGCCGGGGGCGTTGGGTGCAGAGTGCCCAGTCTCACGCTTCCGGCGGGAAACGCAAGTTGTTTCAAAGTTGCTTCTTTGTTGCAAAGTCGCAGTCTTGGGTGAACAGAGCCGCTGTCCTCGGGAGTTCTTGGTCCTTCTAGATGCAGGGCAGTCCTCTGAGGCTTCAGAAGTCGCTGGTCCCTGGGGAGAGCGTCGCTGGAGCAGTGTCTTTAGAAGTGGGGAGACAGGCCGGTAGAGCTGGGGCCAAAGCAGTTGGTGTCTCCGTCTTCTCTGCAGGGTTTTTCAGCTTAGCAGTCCTCTTCTTCTGAGGTTGCAGGAATCTGAGTTACTAGGTTCTGGGGAGCCCTTAAATACTAAATTTAAGGGTGTGTTTAGGTCTGGGAGGGCAGTAGCCAATGGCTACTGTCCTTGAGGGTGGCTACACCCTCTTTGTGCCTCCTCCCTGAGGGGAGGGGGGCACATCCCTAATCTTATTGGAGGAATCCTCAATCTGCAAGATGGAGGATTTCTAAAAGTCAGAGTCACCTCAGCTCCGGACACCTTAGGGGCTGTCCTGACTGGCCAGTGACTCCTCCTTGTTTTTCTCATTATCTCTCCTGGACTTGCCACCAAAAGTGGGGGCTGTGTCCAGGGGGCGGGCATCTCCACAAGCTGGAGTGCCCTGGGGCATTGTAACACGAAGCCTGAGCCTTTGAAGCTCACTGCTAGGTTTTACAGTTCCTGCAGTGGGGAGGTGTGAAGCACCTCCACCCAGAGCAGGCTTTGTTTCTGTCCTCAGAGAGCACAAAGGCTCTCACCACATGGGGTCAGAAACTCGTCTCTCAGCAGCAGGCTGGCACAGATCAGTCAGCCCACACTGGAAGTCGGGTATGGTTTCAGGGGGCATCTCTAAGATGCCCTCTGGGGTGTATTTCACAATAAAATGTACACTGGCATCAGTGTGCATTTATTGTGCTGAGAAGTTTGATACCAAACTTCCCAGTTTTCAGTGTAGCCATTATGGTGCTGTGGAGTTCGTGTATGACAGATTCCCAGACCATATACTCCTATGGCTACCCTGCACTTACAATGTCTAAGGTTTTGCTTAGACACTGTAGAGGCACAGTGCTCATGCACTGGTGCCCTCACCTATGGTATAGTGCACCCTGCCTTAGGGCTGTAAGGCCTGCTAGAGGGGTGACTTACCTATGCCACAAGCAGTGTGAGGTTGGCATGGCACCCTGAGGTGAGTGCCATGTCGACTTAGTCATTTTCTCCCCACCAGCACACACAAGCTGGCAAGCAGTGTCTGTGCTGAGTGAGGGGTCCCTAGGGTGGCATAAGACATGCTGCAGCCCTTAGAGACCTTCCCTGGCATCAGGGCCCTTGGTACCAGGGGTACCAGTTACAAGGGACTTACCTGGGTGCCAGGGTTGTGCCAATTGTGGAAACAATGGTACATTTTATGTGAAAGAACACTGGTGCTGGGGCCTGGTTAGCAGGGTCCCAGCACACTTCTCAGTCAAGTCAGCATCAGTATCAGGCAAAAAGTGGGGGGTAACTGCAACAGGGAGCCATTTCTTTGCAATAGTTTTATCAGTAAAACTGTGGCTGTGCAAAGTTTGCGGCCATTTTAATGGAAAATGTTTCTGACTGTAATTGGCAGTGAGCTATTACACAGTGCTATAATTGCATAAAAAAATTACCTGCCTCATGTCCAGTAAAGCTAGGTGTGTCATGAAGGTTTGGCTAAAAATTGGGTTGTGTTCCTATATAATTTGGGCAGCACTGTTCTAGAGGCCCACTTGTGTGATAGAACATCTACCCACAAGCTGAATAGCTTCCTGGATGTGGTGTGAACTTGTTCCTGGAGCTGAGACATAGACCTTTGGTGTGGGGAGATGTTGTGTTTCTCTGGAAGGATGACCATCTGATTTTTGTCTAAGAACTTAATTAACTTCAAAGAAGCCTACCCTGTCAGACAGATTTAGCCAACACCTGGGCCTGCCCTTTCTTTTGTCCTTCTGGTCAGGATAGGCACCGATCCCAGTGGGAAGGGAGCTGCCTACAGAACTGGTTTTGAGTGACTACAGAGGAGAGGTTGCTCATGTTCCTGGCCACACCTCTTGGTATGGCACAGGAGCCCTGCCTCAGGATAAGAAAGGTTTTGCCATCTTAATTTTAGGTAGAACTGTGGATTTGCACTAGAACACACTGAAAATGTTACGAAAGTAGATAGGGTTACCTCTGGGAACATTTATATCACTTGCTAGGGAGTGGGCAAGAGCTTCCCCCACCTACAGGCTGGTATAAAGGCATAATTTTGGCATCCACAGTACCCTCATCAGAACATGCTCTGGACCTGTGGAACAACAGAAGTGGACTGGACCTGCTTGCTGGGTGTGATGTGAGAAGAGCCCAGAAGACTGGACTTGCTCTCCCTCTTGTACTCAGGACAAAGAAATTGACTTCAAGGGTCTTAATTCTGACCTCATGTGGAAGCTACAGGGACACAGCAAGCTACAAGAGGTCTTTCCCACAAATGCCCAGCTTGCCAGTTAGTACTGGACATGGTGTGGACCCAGTTTCTGACCTCTGCTGGACTGATTCTTGACCTTCAATTGCTGTTTCCAAAGAAAGTTTATTCCTAACTTTTTCTGAAACCTTAGAAACTTTTTGGCAGCAAAGGCCTCTGGAGGACCGGGACCACCCTACCAATTAGATCTGATAAAGATCCTTTGAAGCTCGGCCAAAGATTCAGGTTGCTTTCGCTTAGCTTTTCCGCAGTAGCAAATGAGATTCAGCTGGACCTCATGGAGAAGGCACCTTGACCTCCTGGAGCCTTATTCGGCAACAGCCTGCAGCCTTATTCTGCTTGAAGAATCCAAGCTGCAAAAAAGTCCAAATGTAGTAATCTTCACCAGCCAAAGGTATCTTGCCTGCAAGGGACTTTGGGCCAGATGTAGGAAGCCTTTTGCGCCTCGCAAACGGCGAAAAACGCAGTTTGCGAGGCGCAAAAGGCTGAATGCGATGCAGAATCATATTTTGCGAGTCGGTACCGACTCGCAAAATGTGATTCCGACTCGCAAATAGGAAGGTTTGTTCCCTCCCTATTTGAGACCGCATTGCGATGTAGAGTTGCTTTGTGACCGCGAAAGCGGTCGCAAACCAACTCGCAGTTACCATCCACTTGAAGTGGATGGTAACTCATTCGCAAAATGGAAGGGGTCCCCATGGGACCCCTTCCCCTTTGTGAATGCCCACAAAAATATTTTTTCAGAGCAAGCAGTGGTCCTATGGACCCCTGCCTACTCTGAAAAAAACAAAACCAAATGGTTTCGGAATTTTTTCTGTTTGCAGCTCATTTTCCTTTAAGGAAAAAAAAAAACTGCTTTATTAAAAAAACAGTCACGAACATGGTGGTCTGCTGACTCCAGCAGGCCACCATCCCCGTGAGTGCCTAGACTCGCTATGGGGTCGCAAACCGCGACCCACCTCATGAGTATTCATGAGGTGGGTCTTTGCGACCCCATAGCGAGTCGCAGAAGGTGTCTGACACCTATGACTCGCTATTTGCAAGTCGCAAAATGTTTCTTTGCTACATCTGGCCCCTTCTCTGTGCATGAAATTCAAATTTCTCCCCCACTGAACTTTCCCACCAAAACTCAACTGGTTTTCCAAAACATTATCCAGTGGCAATCTGACAATGTGGAGCCCTCTCATACCACAGCCTGCTGCCTTGCCCAGCTGAGGTCTTTTGACTTCTATTTTAGAGACCGTCTGAAGGTAAAACGTCCCACTGGGTCATCCTGGTTTCTGTATCTGACCCATACTCCATCATGGTCAGCTTTAGTTTGCGCCTAGGTACTGGTGATGTGCAACCCAGATGACCATGGTTGGCGCTTAACATGTTTTGGCACTGTTTTCCTATTTAAATTAAAACAATGTATAACTTTGGTTTCCCTTATTAGATTTTTGAATTTGGTTGCCATTTTATTTATTAAAGTTGACTCTGTGTTTCTAAACTGGATTAAGATTGTTCTTCTGTTGTGTTTTTACTTAATTATTGTTTGGAAATCAATACTTTACACACAGCGTCGAAGTTAAGCCTGACTGCTCTGTGCCATAGCTACCAAGGTGTTGATCTCAGGTTAATTTAGTGATCTGAAGGGTTCACCCTTACATGGATTGTAATTATTACTAGAGGTGGGTTCTTCAATTAATAAACACATTTTTAACACCTACCCATTAGCCAGTCTGTGTTTAGATACTTTTTCTGGTTTCTTGAGCCCAAGCCAATCTATCTGTTGCTTTCAGAGCGGTCTGAGGTCAGTACGGTTCCTTAATTCAAGCAGTATGGTGACCCTTATGGCAACTGTTTTGGGTCTTTCCAAGCTCAATCTCACGTTTCTCAACAAAGTGTATTTAGCATGCACTCATCTACGCACTTCGTTCAACCGTACAGTTGTCAGGGAGCCCTGGTAATTTCCAGGTCATAGCTGTCAAGTGTTTTTACCAGCAATAGTGCAAGATCTACAAACATGTATTTATAGTTTTAGTTGCTAAATGCTTGTGCTGCAGATTCCTCACCTTATGAATGTCCCTTTTGGTCTTCAGACTGGTCTTGAAAACTTTACCCAGTAATGGTCCTCCAACACTGCCAGGTGCATCACTCTGAGTCAACTTTCCGGTTCCATGAGTTTAAGAGGCTCTCCAGGCTACGCTTCTGGACGTGCCCAGCCAGGTGAGCGGCTTTTCACGTAAAAGGGGGACTTCTCCTCAAAACATTTCAAGAAGAGGAGGGTTACAGCTAGCACCCTAGTCCTTGCAATTCCACAAACAGTAGCAAATGTTATTTGGTTGTTGTGGGGCTGTGCCGTCCTGACAGTAGCAGCAGCCTCAGCCCTTCTAAATGTCATAGAGAATGCACCACTCCTTTCAAGGCAGGGTTGGATCTGTGGAGCAGCAGTAGGTCTAGTCCTCAGTCCTCTGCTGCCTCCAAATTCATTTGCCTCCCTGTCCTCTTCTGCTGAAGGGAAGGTTCCCCCTTTCTGACTCTCATGGGGGAAGTCTGAATCTGCTGGAAGCTATGCCTTTCCCTTTTGTGTTTCCCCAGAACCACCAGACTTCTTCAGACCATACTTGCAGACTCACTCTTTGATTCTGGAGGCAGAAGTCCTTGCTGGAAAAATTGGCCATTGAAGCGGTGCATATGAAAGAAAGGGTCGCTCCCTTTAAGTTCTTGGCCCCCAAACAAGGACATATGAATCAGTTCATTCAGTAGGGCAATTCAGAATTGAGGTGTCCCTGAGCCACCGTTCTATTCAGCTGTAGGGATTGCTTGGTGTGCCTCAACTTCCAGGATGGCTATTTTAATATTTCATTTCTCCCGGACCACAGGCCCAACATGCGCCTTACTATGGGGTCCTGTTACTTTGTTTCCTGTCCTCCTGTTTGGACTGACCGTGTCCCCACACGGCCCTGTCTGCTTTGCTGCGAAGGTCAGGAGTCCATGTATTTTGAAACTTGAATGACTGACAGGTAGGCAGAGTCCTTAAAGCTGGTCTAGGAACACCTTCAGTGGATGATGAGAACTTAGGGCTTTACCATCAATATGCAGAAGTCTCATCTCACTTCCACACAAAGGCTGACTTTTATTGAGATGGTCTCCTTCCCTCTGCCTCAGAGAACTGCAGATATTCAGGTAATTATTCCAATGTGTCTGATTTGAGCTGGAGTCTCAGTCCTGAGGTCTTCTGCCTCTTGGGCATTATGCATCCTGCTGGCACCTCTTGCCAGATAGCAGAAAAGAGCCCAACCAGTTGTGTCTGAGGAGGTTGTGGGTGCAACACCAAGGAAGCCTCTTGAGTCAGGGGCAGGTTTTCCTGTTTGTACATCCAAATCTGCACTGGGGGCTGGACTCCACCAACGTTCTCAAAGTTTGCCCATTCAGCCCTCTGTTGGCTCAGGCTGCCATTGTTACAGACTGCTCCTTCCTGGGTTGGGATCACATCTGGGTGACAAGATGGCACCAGGCGTTTGATGCAAATCTGTACATAAATATGTTAGAACTTTGTGGGGTTCGCCTTGTAATGAAGGCCTTTCTACCAACAGTACCAGGGAACTCATTCTGATTCTGTCTTTTATATCAACATACAGGACAATGTGAGGTCCTGGATCCTATGTCGGGGGCAGTTTGACTGTGGAAATGGGTGACCCAATGAGGAATCTTACCAGTAGTGGCTACCCTACCAGGCTTCCTCATTGTAAGGGCACATGCTTTGTTGCCTCATTGTAGGGCCATGAGTAGGTGCTCTACTCCAAAGCCATAGCAGTGATCCAGATTGTGGTTTCCACTCATGAGTCTCATTTCCAAAACAGGAAGTGTCCTCAGTTTTGTATCACACATTTTTTTGGGTCTGCTCTTCAACCCTACTGTACACATTTCTGCTGATTCCTAATTCTGTATAAAGAACTGTGCTAGGATCTTGCAGTACTAACTACCTTAGAAGAGGTGCCGAGGATCTGGTTTGCCGATCTGTTAGTACTCATTATTTTGAGCCCTTTCTCTTGCACAGCAGACCTATCACAGCTGGAATGTCAGTACCCCGTTCAGGCGGCCTGGGACATGCAGGACTTACTGGGCCCAACCAAGGTGGTTGAGGCCTTTTACCACAGATGTCCCGGGACCCAGCCTACTATGGACTCTGCTCATCTGGGCCAAGCACCCCATTCTGCACCTGACTCTTGGTTAGGTTCCATAGCTTGAACAGTCACTTCTCCTTCAGTTGAAGCTCAGATACAGATCAGTGAACATGATTCATAACTTGATGTGCAGTCAGTCTGTCAAAAAAAAAAAGAATGACCAGTCAAATACTTGTTTTTGTATAAAAAGAAGTATTTGAATTCTAACTCTACGCTTGCAAAGGTAAACAACTTTCCAAAAACCAATAACAGCTCCCTTGATATCAGGGCTCTAGTAGTCAAGGCACACCCTGTCCTCCCACCTCTAGTACAGTGGGTTTTCTGTTATTTCCCATTCACTTGTGGCTGCATTCAGGGAATGTAAACTAAAAAGATGTACTCAAGAGTTCCTCCTTTGGACTCTTCAAGTAAGTTCAGTTTTTAGGGTCTAGGGATTCGTAGCACTAGTGGTGGTATCTCCCTTGGGGCCCCAAAGTCCCAGTTCTCGTGTTAGCCACTTCGGCAGCTAAGTACCTTGCAGTGGTGTAGGTTGGTCCTGTCTGGATTGGCTGAGTTGGGCCGCTCGCAGTCACACTCAGCAGCACCTGGCAGGCACTGGCTCTCTTCTCAGAGCTGTGCTACCTGCAGAATCCAGATACGTGAGGTGCTCCGCGGTCATGCAAGTAAGCCTTTCCTTCCCTTAGCAGACGGTGTGGGGTGGTTTTCCTTCTCAAACTGCTTAAATGAAGGCTACCCACAAGTTGAGTTTGAGTCCACTTTGGTCACAAACGTTTGCCGGTCCCGGGCAACGACCCGGATGTCTCAACTTCAGCATCTCTGGCGGTCTCTCCTGGGATTCGGGATCACCACTTCAGCTTCGCACTCCGGTCATGCTAGCCTTACATAGATGGTCATTGGGGGAGCCACTCCTGGCCTATGGGGTCACCAAGCCTCTTCAGCAAACAGGCATCAGCCCTATCGATGCAGGGATGGGTTTCTCCCGCCAAAGGCATGAAATCCACACAACAGCGGCCCGTCTTGGCATATGTGGTCTCCAAGTCAAAGTAGGCACAAAGGCAGCTGCCTGATGGGTGCGAAGATGGATTGGATGGAGATGGAGACAGATGTTCCGCACTTAGCAGCAACCCCTCCTGGTTTAACCAATCACCTAGTTCAGTCGGCACACAGGCAACAGGTTGATTGGTGCTGGGAAACACTATTTCTCCTACCGCGCTCATGCAGATCGGTTCACGGCGGCCCCTCTGGGCATACTGGGTCACCAATGAAGTTCAGCACACTGGCTACAGCCTGATCTGTGCAGACTGGATTCCTCACCTCTCTCACAAAGAGTCCCCATGCCAGGACTCCCTTCGGGGGACTCGCTTTCTCCATCGCACTCCTCTTCCTCATGGACACACCAGTCCTTGCGAGCAAGCAGGCACTGGTGCTTCAGGAGGTAACCATGGCTTCCCTGGATGATGTCCCCTCATCCACCAGGGAGACGTCACAGGCTGAAGTGTTGTGGAACTTCCCCTTCTCACACTGCTTGGCTGGCTGCTCGGCAGATGACAAAGTTGGGGGTCTCAAACTCCCCTATTCATAGTTCTTTCCTAGGCACCAAATGTGATTTAGGGTTTGGACCTTTAAAATTTTATGTTGGGGTTCTGCTTGTTTGAAATGTACATCTCTCCCCTTTCTTCTTCCTCCTGAAGGATGTCTGTCATAGCAAACAGTACTAACCCACAACAAGATTCATGGGAGTGACCACGGTATACAACTGAATGTCAGCCATGTTGATATGTGCATCAAATGTTAATCCTGGGCCTTCAGCCCTACCCTTGATGATTCTCTTATCAGCTTCATCTCCCTCTTCCTGAGATGATTCCAGGCACCTTCCTTGTGATCTGCCACTGAATCAAAGAGCACTTCGAAAGGCACAAGGAGAGCCTGGATCATCCTCATCCAGTGTTTGTCCCACCCAGCTTACAGGAATGCAGCAATATGCAATTCAAGGGGGGGTGTGTAGATGAGGGGGTGGAGGATTTCCCATGTTTTCACCAGGCAGACTTGGGCTTCCCAAAATGCAACCCAAGGTCCTCCAGATCATGTACCAGTGCAGATACTTCTACACTCAGTGTACATCCACAGCATACTTCACTGCCTGCCTAGTACTTTTGTCCTCATGTATTATGCTACCACCAGCATTTCCACATGCAGCACATGCACACACTGTTAAGCACTGCAGTCTCTGTACTGCCCCAGAGTCTCTTATGCAAAAACACACCCTGCCAGCACACACACATGTATCGTGTGCGCACTGTACTATACTTCACCCTAGGTGTGGTGTATTCCTTACAAGCACACATGCACTCCGCACATTTTCTTCACACACATTTCCACATCAACCTGATGTAGGCCACACATAGCAGCAGAACTTTTAAAAAGATGAGCGCCCTTAGGCTATCCAGTGACACAGGGTAAAAAGGACCTCTTCACTACTGCTGATCACTACACATTATACTGCCACCACCACGCTTGTGCTGTTTAATTCCTGGTGTCGGCAGTAGCCTTTCAAAACTTTAGGGTGGCACTTTGGGACCCCTTCCTGGTCCAACAAGACTGCAGTCCGTGAGACCAGGCTATTTCATGGCACACACACACATAATCCATGTTTGCCTTAACAGAATATCATCATTAGGGATCCACAGAACAATACAGTTGGGTACGCAGGACAGGGGTACACGTCTCTCGCCATGCAAAGAACATTTCAGTCCCAGCAAGGAAAGTCTAGTCCTCCAGCCCAATCCCAAACACTGCAGAGCTTAGTAGCTGTGCCTGGTAGTGTAGCAGTGTTCCAAATTCCATCTAGTCAGCCAGTTAGAATGAGTTTAATGGGTCAGAAGGCATCATCCCCTTTAAACCCTGCCTGTCTGAAGTGTCATGATTTAGGTTGTCCCTTGTACAAGGGGATGTCACGATGTTCTGCTATGTTTGCTTTTCTACTGGAAAGCAGGATTGCAACATGTGATTGCATGATATGTGGCCTCTTGTATTATTGAATGTTAGAAAGCTGGCGATGGCCTTCCTCCAGAGAGAGAGCTTTCATGTGCATGTAGCGAGTGCCACACAAAAACACTTTTGCTATGGCCTACATGCAAGATTTAAGCTAAATCTGGAGAGTATCCCTGCACAAAACCTAAAAGGGAGCAATTGAAACTGATCAACAAACCTCTCCTTAAGGAAAAGGAGCAAGGAACAATTCTTCCTGAATTAAACCAATTCATCACTTTTGAATTCATCAAGGAGTAGGACTGCCTTGATCCACAATCACAAGTTTTGTCAAAGAAATCAAATGTCCAAATATTCACAACATGAAGAAAAAATGATGGACTTGACATTCCATTAATAAGAACCAGTATGCCTCTTTAGGTTCTTCTCTGTCCCAACACAATAAATGAAAGAAGGAGCTGAAAACTTTTGACCCCACGGGACAAGCATCATAAAAGAGAAAATGCAAATTAAAGGCACAATTCAATTTCTCTTTTAGTGCATGCTTCTTGAACATAATTAATATAATACTCTGATAAAGACCAGGCATGTAGGATATTGGTTCCCATAAGAAATTATTAGGATCCAAAATGTTATACATACAAATTGCAGCTATTGTCACCTTTAGACTACACAAGTGTAACGTATATTTGAAGCATGTGTTGTAGTAGATAACCTGCTTTGCACATCCTGCCATTTAGCATTAGTTTCAGATTATTGCACATTTGTTTTCTAGGCTGTGCTTTCTGTTTCAAGCGTGCCAGCTGTTAGGCCTGTCCAACTTAGGGTTCCCCCCCCTACTTTTTGCATCCCTCCTCAATTGTTCTGACCTTGTTTTTACTGGTGTTCGGACTCTTCACACTTTACCACTGCTAACCAGTGTTAATGTGCTTGTGCTGTCTTCTCTAAAACTTTGTAATATTGGCTTATCCCCAATTGTCATATTTTCCTTACTTATAAGTTCCTAGTAAAGTGTACTGACTGTGTCCAGGCCCATTAATTAAATGCTACTAGTGGGCCTGTAGCACTGATTGTGTCACTCACGTAGCCCTTTAAACATGCCTCAGGCCTGCCATTGCAGTGCCTGTGTGTGCAGTTTTAAAGTGCCATTTGGATCTAGCAAAATAAACCTTTTGTCGTGTCCATACCTTCCATTTAAATACATATGTCGCCACTACAGTAGGCCCTGGACAGCCCAGAGGGCAAGATGTGATGTATTTTAAAAAGTAGGACATGTGCTTTTAAGTCTTAAATGTTCTGGTAGTGAAAAACTCTTACATTCGTTTTTCACTCCAGCAAGGCCTGTCTCTCCTATAGGATAACATTGGAGTTACCTTATTACATTTAATAAGTCTGATTTCCAATTGGGAAGAGAGACTTTCTTTCAGGTTTGTTTCTGGAATCACAATTTAATATCCTAACTTATGGTGAAGTTTGATTCGAAATTGCAGTTCTGAAAATGTCTCTTTTAGAAAGTTGGCATTTTAATGCCTTGGCTATGTGGCACCTGCCACCTGGTTCTGGTCACATGACTGGGTGTAGCGGGCAGTTGGGCTTTGGGTATTGTCATAGGCAGCCACCCACCATGGGAACCTACGTGTGACTTGGTAGGCCACCTAGGCAGGATGGGAGGGGGAGCTAGTCTGAGCCTCACTTACCTGAAAAGGCTGTGTCCTGTCCACATGCAAAGGGCTGAATGACCCTGTATTGTCACTCCAGCCATCTTACAGGCAGGGAATTCCTTGCACTTCAAAGCCACGGTCTAGGAATTTCTCCCATCTTCCAGGACCAGGGCACCAAGGTATAAATACTGGACCTCTGACACCACCACTACAGTACACTTCTGCACCTGTGGCTACTCTGCCAGGAAGAATGACTGCTGTGCCCCTGAAGGACTGCCACTCTGCTGGTCTGCACTCTGCTGCACTTCTGCTTTGATGTGATAACCTACTGCCCTCTTGCCTTGGTGAGGAGGTCTAGACATGCATCTTTTAAATCCAGAGTGACTACAAGGGCTGGTTGGCTGGCCTTCCTGATCTGAAGACTCAGGGACATAAAAGACTTACATCCACTCTACTTCTGCACCTGGACTCTGCAGTCTGTGATTCTACCCTGCCAAGTGGTGCCAACCCAGTCCCAGACCTTTGGAAGGGGGCCTAAGGTTCTGGCCAGCAGAGAACTGAGAGGCTCATCCTTGAGCAGAACCGATGCATCTCCTCTATGGATCAGTGTATCCCTCCTAAGAACTGATGCATCGCCGTTACTGCTCAGTTTGGACCTTTTGCAATAGACTTGCACCGCTGCTGCAACCTGCATCTTGGACCCATGCATCAACTTCGGAACTGCTGCAGCGCGATGCTCTCCCCATCTCAACTCCTGGCATCCCTTGTCGATTGCAGCCTCGCCACCGCACTGAAGCGCCACATTGCAGCTTCAGCACTTATCGGAACCAACACATTGTCTCATCTGTGCAACTCATCCCCGACACTGCCCTTCACATCGCAAGCCTTGTTGACAGTGTCCTCTATGTCAATGCAACAGGACCTCACAATGCATCCTTGCTGCATTTCGGAACCGACAGATCGCCTCAGCTGCACAATGCATCTCTGCAGATCCATGCAATGCTCCACAATCAGGAATCAAGCATCTTTGTTCAGTGGGCTTTAAGTGTTCCTGTAGCCGGTCTGCACACCATGGTGGTCGACCTGAAATTGTGACTTCATCTTGCATTGGCACGTCCTCATTTCCCAATTGCGCTTCTCTGTGCTATTTTTACAGAACATTTTCAATTTCAATACCGCCGGTTCTACTAATTGGATGTTTGTTATTTTGGTCTTTTTTATTTATTAAAATATACTGTATTTGTGGGCTCCTTTTGTGGTGTATTTTTACTGTGTTACTGTTTGAAATGTTGCACATATACTTTACACTTTGCCTCTAAGTAAAGCCTGACTGCTCTGTGCCAAGGTACCGTCGTTGGCAACTGGTTAATTTGGGGTTTGCTTGTGTGTTATCCTGACAGGGATTGTGGTTGCTGCTTGACCAGGGTTCACCCCTCAGTCAACCTACAACCAATTTATTACAACAACATTGACTCTGATTATGTCCCTGAAACCCAAAATTTACCCGGACACAGACTCCACCTGAGATTGTTTTTTACTGGCCATCTAGTTTGGATGTGTTTCAGACTGCTCTGATTACGGACTACAAAACAGAGACCTCAACACTTGGAACAGTGTGCTTCACCAAGGAGGAACCAACTACACTTGAATACTTGGTGGTTGCCGACATCCAGGGGAAGGTTCATATCAGAATGACTCTCTTCCGAGGAAGTCATCGAAAATACTTTGAAATTCTGTCCCAGTTACTACAAATTTATGCTGTTTTACCTTCACTGAGTATGCAACTTCTTTGCCTCAAAAACAAAAAATCAACATTTCAGTAGATCAGAACCGTTTCATAAAATTTTAAGAGATAACTAATGGTATTGCTCTAGGCAAATGCTACATCTAGGAATTCTTTTTGCCTTAATAGTGCTTTCAGATCTTTATGATTTTGAGCACTGTATCGTAAGATAGAGATAAAAGCAATAAAGAGACAAATATGTGTTCTTGAGCATTTGGTATTTAGGAAAAAATTAATTGACCAACTTTTGGCTGGGCTCAGTTCATAAGTCCTGGCACTAGCCAGTGTGAGTGGACCACCTATCTCCACCTTGACAGAACATCCTTTTTGAAAGGATCGGGGTACTCTGTAATATATCAAATACCAACTCCCTTGATGCAGTAATCTTTTGTTGAAAAAACTGAACCCCTACCCATCAAATATAAACAACGTCTTGTCACTTTTGGCTTAGAACCGTTTTCTTTGTAGAGGCACCCAACTGATTAACCATACATGTATGGAAGCACAGGATTTTATTTGCTCTACTTCCTGATCCCGAAGGAGGACAGGGTTCTGAACCCCTTTGGAGTGATCTAGGACAGTGATTCCCAGCCTTGTGACATCTGCGGACCCCCACTTTATCATTATTGGAACCCGGGGACCCCCACTGAATGATTATTGGAATCGGTAACGACCCCCCCCCCCTCCACTGAGTCATTAACGAAAGATGGGGACTTAGGGGGTCATTACAACATTGGCGGTAAATGCCGCTTACCACCGTGCAGAAGACTGCCAACACACCGCCGATGTCACTGAATCCTGCCACAGCTATTATGACCCATAGCTCGGAATCTGCCAAAATTTAGACACCCACACAAGTCCGCCACGCCAAAGGTCTGGCGATAACAAAACCTCCACCGTCACGCCAACAGGAATACGCCCACACTATCACGACCCACAAATCCACGCGGCATTCCATTGGCGGTACACACCGCCGCGCTCAAAATACATACACATTTACAAAACACTACCACATTGGACAATTCCAAATACACACACCTGATACACATACACACACCACTCCCACACATCCAATACAATATAAAACACACACCCACAACACCCACAAACCCTTACTACCAAAATTGCGACTGAAGGCCAGAGAGAGACACCACCAGAAACAACACTAGCATCCACAGGCACTCAACACCATCACTCACACAACATCCACGCACCTCACACCCCTAAACATCACCCCACACATCACCCACACCACCCCATGGCACCGCAGAGACACCCCAGGTTCTCTGAAGAGGAGCTCAGGGTCATGGTGGAGGAAATCATCCGGGTAGAGCCACAGCTATTCAGATCACAGGTGCAGCACACCACCACAGCTAGGAAGATGGAGCTATGGTGCAGAATCGTGGACAGGGTCAACGCAGTGGGACAGCACCCAAGTACACAGGTTGACTTCAGGAAGAGGTGGAACGACCTATGGGGGAAGGTGCGTTCCGTGGTCTCAAGACACCACATTGCGGTTCAGAGGACTGGCGGCGGACCCCCACCTCCTCCCCCACATCTAACAACATGGGAGGAGCAGGTCTTTGCTATACTGCCTCCTGAGGGCCTCGCAGGAGTAGCTGGAGGAATGGACTCTGGTAAGTCAAATCTTTCACTACTTCATCCCCCACCCTACCTGCATGCTATCACATACCCCCACCCTTGCCCTCACCCCCATCACTCCAACTCCTCACATATGTACCACAACCACAAACCACACATCCCAACACCAAGCCCTGCATGCAACACCAAAGCATGGACACCCATCACCAATGCATGGCCACTGCACATACCCACACATACCCCTAAACAATTATCACACAAGGTCCCACACAAGAATGCAAGCACTGGGGTACAGGGTCACCGACCCATTGCACACCATGCCGCACACAGATGCAATAATCATGCCTTTACACCCCTGCAGGACCCCTACCCAACGTCACCGGACAGGAGGGCCCAGACATGTCCACTCCACCCACAGAAGAGACCCACAGTGATGACAGCAGCTCTGTCCAACTGGATCTAGATGACCAGCCCGGTCCATCTGGGACCTCGGGACAGTCGGTTCCCCTCACACTGGCACAAGCCACAACAGAGCTTCCCCCCTCTGGAAACACCAGCACAGCACCCACCCAGCGGGCCCATACCTCTGTCCCGAGGACACATCAAGCAGCAGTGTGTCCACCACTACAGGGAACCCAGGCTAACCCACCACCCCAACAACACCAGGGACCTGGGGGCAGTGGTAGTGGACACACGGTTCAGGGGACAGAGTCCCAGGAACACAGGGGAACTGGGAGGGCTGCTGTGCGACGGGGAGGACAGGCCCAGGGAACCCACTCTCCACGAGGCCCTCTCCAACATCATGGGAGCCTACCATCATTCCCAGGAGACGATGGCAACGGTACTGGCCAAGTTTCAGGAGACCCAGCGGCTGCAGGAGGAACAGTATTTGGGGTTCAGGGAGGAACTCAAATCCATCAACACCACCCTGGGCACCATTTTAAGGGTGCTGAAGGAACTCATCAACACTAGGAGGGACACTCTGGCACAACAAGGGGCCCCTGACACTAGCCTCAATGATGAATTGCCCACCACCTCCGCCGGCGCTAGTGGACAGGAGGCCCCGCCACAGGACCACAACACCAGCATCCCACCCCCTGCAGATAGAGATCCACCCCGCAAGCGGTCCCTGAGATCCAGGACAAAGACAGAAAACAATGCCAAGACCCCTGCCAAGAAATGAGACCACCCTGATTGTCATCCTTCTGTCCCACTTTGTCACCCTGTCCATCCTTAAACTGCCCTAGGTCCACTTCCTATGCCCCTTTGGACAAAGCACCTGTGAGACTAATAGACTGGACTCTGCCATGGACATTCCTCCATCACCCCTGACCATTTTACAACCCCCTCCAATATTGAGCACTTAAACACCCTTAAAGCACAAAACAATCTGGAGTCAGTCTGTGCTTTCGAAAATGTGTATTTGCAATAACTGTGTAAAAATGCTATATCCATTGTATTGTCAACATACCTATGTCACACAGCTCTAGTCCATGAGGAAACAAAGCAGATGTCACACAGTGGGACCCACATCTGTGAAATTGAAAGGGAAAGTGACAATTCAGGGTCCATACACTGGGTGAAAGTGATAGACAGATGAGAGGTAGAACAATTATATCAGATGTAGCAGGCAGTGATGTCTTCTTACCTGTCTCTCACTGGAAATATTGATGAATCACCGTGTTTCTGTTGTCGATGTCCTCTTCTTCTGCTTCCTTACCTTCACTGTCCACAGGCTCCACAGCTGCCACAACACCTCCATCTGGACCATCCTCCTGCAGAAAAGGCACCTGTCGTCGCAAAGCCAAGTTGTGAAGCATACAGCAGGCCACGATGATCTGGCACACCTTCTTTGGTGAGTAGAATAGGGAACCACCTGTCAGATGGAGGCACCTGAACCTGGCCCTCAGGAGGCCGAAGGTCCTCTCTATAACCCTCCTGGTTCGCCCATGGGCCTCATTGTAGCGTTCCTCTGCCCTTTTCCTGGGATTCCTCACTGGGGGTCAGTAGCCATGACAGGTTGGGGTACCCAGAGTCACCTGCAAATGTCGAGGGAAATCTGTTAGACACACACTAACTCATAGGGACATCCCCAGACACCTAGTCACACTGTATAGTCTTCACCTAATAGCCACACACTGTGCCTCTGGAGTTGCCCCATCACATAAGGGATGTTGCTATTCCTCAAAATGTAAGCGTCATGCACTGAGCCTGGAAACTTGACATTCACATGGTAGATGTACTGGTCGGCCAAACACACCATCTGCACATTCATTGAATGGTAACTCTTCTGATTTCTGGACACCTGTTCTCTCCTGCGAGGGGAGGGGGGGGGAACCAAGGCCACATGTGTCCCATCAATGGCACCTATGATGTTGGGGATATGTCCCAGGGCATAGAAGTCACCTTTCACTGTAGGCAAATCCTCCACCTGAGGGAAAACGATGTAGCTGCTCATGTGCTTCAGCAGGGCAGACAACACTCTTGACAACACGTTGGAAAACATAGGCTGGGACATCCCTGATGCTATGGCCACTGTTGTTTGAAAAGACCCACTTGCCATGAAATGGAGTACTGACTGCACCTGCACTAGAGGGGGGATTCCTATGGGATGGCGGATTGCTGACATCAGGTCTGGCTCCAACTGGGCACACAGTTCCAGGATTGTGGCACGATCAAGTCTGTAGATGACAACTAAATGTCGCTCCTCCATTGTCGACAGGTACACCAGCGTTCTGTACACCGGAGGATGCCGCCACCCCCTCATCTGCCCCAGCGGACGTGCTCTGTGGAGGAGAACAGCGAGCACAGAGTCAACCAACACTGAGGTACGTTAACACAACTTTATTCCTAAATTTTTTAAAGCCGCTATGTGCCTGTATTAGTGTGTATGCAAGGCCTAGATATGTGTGACGCATTTAAAATGAATGCCATGTGGCCCCCTGAAATCTGCCTAACCTGTAAAGTGGGACAATGGGATATGAGGTAACTGCGCTGGCATTGTACACCGTCGCGGTAGGCCTTGTAACCCATGTCCCTGTGATTAATTAGGGAACTCAAAGTGCACAGCGTAGTGCAGGGGGCTTCTGTGTCTGTAGTGTCCGCCAACGATAGTGGTATTGCATGCACTCAACATGTCTTTCTTCTGTCTCCCTGTTCTTGTGTGCATTAGCATCATCAGGCGGAGGAGCAGTGGCACCGGAGCAGGAGGGAGCTGCATCCCACATGGCCCTGGAGGGCGAGACAATGGAGTCTGAAGCCACCAGTGGGACGGAGGGCAAGGGGAGCTCCACAGCGGGGACAGGAGCTGAGGCCAGCGACACGGACTCCTCCTCTGTTGGGAGCTCCCTTGTGTTGGCGGGCCCCTCTGTGCCCACAGCATCTACAGGTACAGCCGCCAACCGTCCCCCCCCCCCCCCCTTCCCTCCCTACCAGCACCGGCCTCCCAGCAGCCCCTCAGCGTGTGCCCCGTGGCAGCTCACCCAGGAGGGTGGGCATCTCCTTCGCCCCAGGCACCTCAGCCCCTGCCCCAGTCAGCGCTGCTGCCCTCAGTGAGGAGGCCATTGACCTCCTCAGGTCACTCACTGTTGGGCAGTCTACCATTTTGAGTGCCATCCAGGGTGTAGAGAGGCAGTTGCAACAGACCAATGCATACCTGGAGGGCATTCATTCTGGTCAGGCAGCCCAACAGCGAGCTTTTTAGGCTCTGGCCTCAACACTGATGGCAGCCATTGTCCCTGTGTCCAGCCTCCCCCCTCCAACTTCCTCTACCCAGACCCAAACCCCTGTACCTCAGCCTATCCCAAGCACACCATCGGACCAGCATGCACACACCTCAACACACAAGGGAAGCTCTGGCAAACATAAGCACCACACATCCCACAGGCACTCACACAAGCATCATACCCATGCACACATACCAACATCCACTGCCTCCACTGTGTCCCCCCTCCTCCACGTCTCCCTCCTCCCTCCCTGTCTCATCTCCACTCACACCTGCATGCACTACATCTTCATCCACTACATCCATCACCAGCACAACCATCACCACACCCCACTCACTTGCACTCACCACCCCCACTACCATTCACACATCCCCTGTTTCCTCTCCCAGGGTATCTGTGAGCCCATCTTCCAAGGTACAGAAACGCAGCCACACAACCACCCAACAGCCATCCACCTCACGACAGCCTCCAGCCCATGCACCTTCACCCAAAGTCTGCAAATGTACACCTCCTACAACCACTACCTCTTCCTCCAACCACTACCTCTTCCTCCACTCCCAAACCCCCTCCATCTACCCGTCCCAGTGTGTCCAAAAAACTTTTCCTGTCCAACGTTGACCTCTTCCCCTCACCTACCCTACCCCTTCAGTCCCCTAGGGCCCGCCTTTCCAGGTCCCAACCCAGCACCTCAGCCACCACATCACCGGGCACAGTGGTGCCAGCAGTAACCGGCTTCTGGAGTGTGCCAAGCAGCAGGGCAGCCAGTGTGCCAAGGAGCCAGACCACGGACAGTCCCCCACCTCAAAAGCATAAAAAGTTGGCCAGTGCCCGGCGGGAGAAAGGCAAAACATCTACCACCAAAGCCTCTCCCAGGAGTACAGTTGGGAGTGGGAAGACAGCTGCGCCACATTCCAAGGTGGGGAAGGCGCACAGAAAGACAGACAAGTCGCCGAAAACCTGCACGGCGGACAAGACCACCACCAGCACCGCTGCCAAGGACACCACCAGCACCGCTGCCAAGGACACCGCCGCCACCAGCACCGCTGCCAAGGACCGCGCCGCCACCAGCACCACTTCAAAGGGCACCGCCACCACAAGCACCGCTGCCAAGGACATCGCCACCACAAGCACCGCTGCCAAGAACACCGCCGCCACCAGCACCGCTGCCAAGGAGACCGCCACCGCCAGCACCACTTCACAGGACACCGCCGGCACAAGCCCCACTGCCAAGGACACCGCGGCCACCAGCACCACTTCACAGGACACCGCCGCCACAAGAACCGCTGCCAAGGACACCGCCGCCACCAGCACCACTTCACAGAACACCACAGCACCGCAGGCCAATGAGCGCCAAAAGCTCTGACGCTACTGGGGCCGTCACGAGCAGGATGAAGCACTCTGGGCACTTATCCCCTTCCCCTTCCCTTCCCCCTGAGGTGCCTGTTGTATTTCGAACTGATGCCCCAGCAGTGTTCTCTCCGTTTTGATCGGGTATCTTGTGTGGGTCTCACCCATGGATTTTGGGCCCAGTGGTCCACGGATTTTAATGGTGGAATACCTTGGGCTTGTATTCTTGGTGTATATATTTGTTAATAGTGTATATATATTTTTTGAGTACTGAATTTTAATAGATTACAATCGTTCACCTCATTTCCTTTTGTCTTTGCATTCTTCTGGAGGGTTGTGGGGTGTAACTGTAATGTATCATGATGTATTTGTGTGTGTTGTCGTGGGTGAGGGTGGGGGTGGGGGTGTTGCGTGTGTGTTTTACTCTCTTTTCCTTCCCCCCTCCCCTGTGTCGTAGGTGCAGTACTCACCGTGGTCTTTGCCGCCGGCGTTCGTGCTCCTGGTAGAGGAGCAGGAAGACAAAGGCAGGGAGTATGTGGAGTTCCGGTTCCATGGCGTCCTGGTTCATCGTGGGGTGTGTAGAGGTGAGCATTTCCCTTCCAAGTCCTGTTTCCGCCGTGTTTTTGTTTGTGGTGAATCCGCCCTGGAAAAGGTGTCGGATTGGACTGTTGTAATACTGTGGGCGGTACATTGTCTTCCGCCTGTCTGTTGGCGGTTACCGCCGTGGTGTGTGTTTGTACCGCCGTGGCGGTCGGAGTGTTAAAGTGGCTGTCTATGTTGGCGGTTTCTGCCACGGTCGTGATTCAATTTTTTTTACCGCCGGCCTGTTGGCGGTTTTACCGCCGCTTTAACACCGACCGCCAGGGTTGTAATGACCACCCTAATCTGTTAATATTTTTTTATTTTCCAAGCAGTCACAGACCCCCTGAGAATGCTTCGGGGAGCCCCAAGGGTCCCTGGACCACAGGTTGAGAACCACTGATCTCGGACATTGCCTGGATCTGGATCTCCATCAACCTTGGAGAATCTCAGACATTAGGGATATATTCCTGATGTTAGGCCCAGGTGTAATTTAAATTGCGCTCACAAAATTCCAGACGTTACGCCATGGTGTGAAAATATATGCCATTCATGGCAAACATTTACCCCAAACGCTCTGGAATAACATGAATGGTCAGAATACGTGTGTAAGGAAATGCCTCCTTGGCATGGTTACCCCCTGACTTTTTGCCTTTGCTGATGCCAAGTTATGATTTGAAAGTGTGCTGAGGCATGCTAACCAGGCCCAAGCACCAGTGTTCTTTCCCTAACCTGTACCTTTGTTTCCACAATTGGGACACCCTGGTATCCAGGTAAGTCCCTTGTAACTGGTACCCCTGGTACCAAGGGCTCTGATGCCAGGGAAGGTCTCCAAGGGCTGCAGCATGTCTTATGCCACCCTGAAGACCCCTCACTCAGCACAGACACACTGCTTGCCAGCTTGTGTGTGCTGGTGGGGATAAAATGACTAAGTCGACATGGCACTCCCCTCAGGGTGACATGCCAACCTCACACTGCCTATAGGTATAGATAAGTCACCCCTCTAGCAGGCCTTACAGCCCTAAGGCAGGGTGCACTATACCATAGGTGAGGGCATAAGTGCATGAGTACTATGCCCCTACAGTGTCTAAGCAAAACCTTAGACATTGTAAGTGCAGGGTAGCCATAAGAGTATATGGTCTGGGAGTCTGTCATGCACTAACTCCACAGCACCATAATGGCTACACTGAAAACTGGCAAAAGAAATGCTGCAGCCCATAAGGATCTCCTGGAACCCCAGAGCTGCAGAGTGTCAGTGACACAGTTAAGTACTATATATATATATATACACACACACACACACACACACACACACACACATTAGGCAATAACTTATGTGCACTGGGGCCCTGACCAGGAGGATCCCAGTGAGACAGGCAAAAACATACTGACATATAGGTTTATCTATGAGCACTAGGGTCCTAGCTAGCAGGATCCCAGTGACACAGTAAAAACACTGACACACTCTCACAAACATGCCAAAAGTGGGGGTAACCATGCTAGAAAGAGGCTACTTTCTCACAGCTATAGTTACTTCACTTCAGGTCCTTGGAAGTTCGTAGGGTGTTTAAAAAATAAAATTTAAAAAACAAGGCGTTTGGCTCCTACATGGCCCCATAGAATAGGGCTGCTTGCAGGGCGACAGTGGGATCTTGGTGGACCTAGGGCTCCTCCTGCAGCCCCCATCAAAAATTTAAGTTTTGCCAGAAAAAGAACAAAAAGGTGGAGCAGAAAAAAAAAAAAACATAAAAAGTAAGAATAAAGTTACAAATAAATAATAAAAGGAAATCAAAACGGGAATAATAATAAATGAGCAGCCGGAGCTACTCTCATTATTCACTGCTTCAGCAACTAACAATAACTTTTCCCCTAAAGTAATTATAACTCGCCCCTTGCCAAGCACTGCTAATTACCTCCCAGATTACATCACCCATGACATGTTCTTTGAAATCATTGATAACATCAATGCAACATCAGAAATGCAAACAATGTGCATGGCAGGGGCACAAATTATAGTTACATTAGGGCACAAGATACACTTGACATAGCTATAACTGGTGAATGTAAGTAGTTTTGTTCAGTTGGTATGTTTCTGAAAAATTATGAGTAATCACATCATTACTAATCCGTCATTTAGTGTTATATTTTAGTGTGAAATATGCTCTCATGAATTTTTGAAGCAAGGGCACAATGTGCAGTAAATGCAAAAAACAAGTTGTGAGAGCAACAGTCTCGCGTTGTAGGAAGTTGGCTCTGTATGTACTATTTCAAAGTAAGAAATAGCATGCACAGAGTCCAAGGGTTCCCCTTAGAGGTAAGATAGTGGCAAAAAGAGATAATTCTAATGCTCTATTTTGTAGTAGTGTGGTCGAGCAGTAGGCTTATCAGAGGGTAGTGTTAAGCATTTGATGTACACACACAGGCAATAAATGGGGAACACACACTCAGACAATTCCAGGCCAATAGGTTTTTATATAGAAAAATATATTTTCTTAGTTTATTTTAAGAACCACAGGTTCAAGATTTACAAACAATACTTTAAATGAAAGGTATTTCACTTAGGAAATTTGAATTAGCAAAATGGCATAAACAGTTTTCACACATATGGCAATAAGCTATTTTAAAACTGGACACAGTGCAATTTTCAACAGTTCCTGGGGGAGGTAAGTGTTTGTTAGTTTTGCAGGTAAGTAAACCACCTACGGGGTTCAAAGTTGGGTCCACGGTAGCCCACCGTTGGGGGTTCAGAGCAACCCCAAAGTTACCACACCAGCAGCTCAGGGCAGGTCAGGTGCAGAGGTCAAAGTGGTGCCCAAAACACATAGGCTTCAATGGAGAAGGGGGTGCCCCGGTTCCAGTCTGCCAGCAGGTAAGTACCCGTGTCTTCGGAGGGCAGACCAGGGGGGTTTTGTAGGGCACCGGCGGAGGACACAGGTCAGCACAAAAAGTACAACCTCAGCGGCACGGGGGCGGCCGGGTGCAGTGTGCAAACAGGCGTCGGGTTTGCAATGTAGTTCAATGGGAGACCTAGGGGTCTCTTCAGCGATGCAGGCAAGGGGGGGCTCCTCGGGGTAGCCACCACCTGGGCAAGGGAGAGGACCAACTGGGGGTCGCTCCTGCACTGGAGGTCGGATCCTTCAGGTCCTGGGGGCTGCGGGTGCAGTGTCCTTACCAGGCGTCGGGTTCTTAGAAGCAGGCAGTCGCTTTCAGGGGGAGCCTCTGGATTCCCTCTGCAGGCGTCGCTGTGGGGGCTCAGGGGGGTCAACTCACGGGCTCGCAGTCGCCGGGGAGTCCTCCCTGTAGTGTTGGTTCTCCACAAGTCGAGCCAGGGGCGTCGGGTGCAGAGTGGAAAGTCTTGCGGTTCCTGCGGGAAACGTGTGTTCTTTCAAAGTTGCTTCTTTGTTGCAAAGATGTTTCTTCTTTGGAGCAGAGCCGCTGTCCTCGGGAGTTCTTGGTCCTTTTAGATGCAGGGTAGTCCTCTGAGGCTTCAGAGGTCGCTGGACCCTGTGGAACGCGTCGCTGTTGCAGTTTTTCTTGAAGTGGGGAGACAGGCCGGTAGAGCTGGGGCCAAAGCAGTTGGTGTCTCCGTCTTCTCTGAAGGGCTTTCAGGTCAGCAGTCCTTCTTCGTCTTCAGGTTGCAGGAATCTGTCTTCCTAGGTTCTGAGGGCCCCTAAATACTCAATTTAGTGGTGTGTTTAGGTCTGGCGGGTTAATAGCCAATGACTACTAGCCCTGAGGGTGGGTACACCCTCTTTGTGCCTCCTCCCTGAGGCAAGGGGGGCACATCCCTACTCCTATTGGGGGAATCCTCCATCTGCAAGATGGAGGATTTCTAAAAGTCAGTCACCTCAGGACACCTTAGGGGTTGTCCTGACTGGCCAGTGACTCCTCCTTGTTTTTCTCATTATCTCCTCAAGCCTTGCCGCCAAAAGTGGGGCCGTGGCCGGAGGGGGCGGGCATCTCCACTAGCTGGAATGCCTTTGAGGCTCACCGCCAGGTGTTACAGTTCCTGCAGGGGGAGGTGAGAAGCACCTCCACCCAGTACAGGCTTTGTTACTAGCCACAGAGTGACAAAGGCACTCTCCCCATGTGGCCAGCAACATGTCTGGTGCGTGGCAGGCTGGTAAACCTAGTCAGCCCACACTGGAAGTCGGGTATGGTTTCAGGGGGCTCTAAGATGCCCTCTGGGGTGTATTTCACAATAAAATGTACACTGGCATCAGTGTGCATTTATTGTGCTGATAAGTTTGATACCAAACTTCCCAGTTTTCAGTGTAGCCATTATGGTGCTGTGGAGTTCGTGTATGACAGACTCCCAGACCATATACTCTAATGGCTACCCTGCACTTACAATGTCTAAGGTTTTGCTTAGACACTGTAGGGGCATAGTGCTCATGCACCTATGCCCTCACCTATGGTATAGTGCACCCTGCCTAGGGCTGTAAGGCCTGCTAGAGGGGTGACTTACCTATGCCACAGGCAGTGTGAGGTTGGCATGGCACTCTGAGGGGAGTGCCATGTCGACTTAGTCATTTTCTCCCCACCAGCACGCACAAGCTGGCAAGCAGTGTGTCTGTGCTGAGTGAGGGGTCCCCTGGGTGGCATAAGTCATGCTGCAGCCCTTCGAGACCTTCCCTGCCATCAGGGCCCTTGGTACCAGGGGTACCAGTTACAAGGGGCTTACCTGGATGCCAGGGTGTGCCAATTGTGAAAACAAAGGTACAGTTTTAGGGAAAGAACACTGGTGCTGGGGCCTGGTTAGCATGCCTCAGCACACTTTCAAATCATAACTTGACATCAGCAAAGGCAAAAAGTCAGGGAGTAACCATGCCAAGGAGGTATTTCCTTACACAACCCCCCCCCCCCCCCCCCTCCCCCAAAAAAAAAAACCGAAAGAGGATGAGACTAACCTTTCCCAAGAGAGTCTTCATTTTCTAAGTGGAAGAACCTGGAAAGGCTATCTGCATTGGCACGGGCAGTCCCAGGTCTGTGTTCCACTATAAAATCCATTCCCTGTAGGGAGATGGACCACCGCAACAGTTTTTTGGATTTTCACCTTTCATTTGCATTAG
Organism: Pleurodeles waltl; assembly: GCF_031143425.1. Lineage (NCBI taxonomy): Eukaryota > Metazoa > Chordata > Amphibia > Caudata > Salamandridae > Pleurodeles > Pleurodeles waltl. Next base: position 528,165,728 of record NC_090439.1, read on the forward strand.
CCATCTGAGAGGTCTGTGGTCAGTTTGAACTACAAAGTGAGTACCGAAGAGGTATGGTCTCAGCTTCTTCAGGGACCAAACCACAGCAAAGGCCTCCCTCTCAATGGCACTCCAACGCTGCTCCCTTGGGAGTAACCTCCTGCTAATGAAAGCAACAGGCTGGTCAAGGCCATCATCATTTGTTTGGGAAAGAACTGCCCCTATCCCATGTTCAGAGGCATCAGTCTGCACAATGAACTGCTTGGGGTAATCTGGAGCTTTGAGAACTGGTGCTGTGCACATAGCTTGTTGCAGGGTGTCAAAGGCCTGTTGGCATTCTACAGTCCAGTTTACCTTCTTGGGTATTTTCTTGGAGGTAAGTTCTGTGAGGGGTGTCACTATTGATCCATATCCCTTCACAAACCTCCTGTAGTACCCAGTCAAGTGAAGGAATGCCCTGACTTGAGTCTGGGTTTTTGGAGCTACCCACTCCAGAATAGTCTGGATCTTGGGTTGGAGTGGCTGAACTTGGCCTCCACCTACAAGGTGTCCCAAGTAAACCACAGTTCCCTGCCCTATCTGACATTTGGATGCCTTGATAGAGAGGCCTGCTGCTTGCAGGGCCTTCAAAACCTTCTTCAGGTGGACCAGGTGATCCTGCCAGCTTGAGCTAAAGACAGCAATATCGTCAAGATAAGCTGCACTAAAGGACTCCAGGCCAGCAAGGACTTGATTCACCAACCTTTGGAAGGTGGCAGGGGCATTCTTTAAACCAAAGGGCATAACAGTAAACTGATAGTGCCCATCCGGTGTTGAGAATGCTGTCTTTTGCTCCTGGTGCCATTTTGATTTGCCAGTACCCTGCTGTCAAGTCAAAGGTACTTAAGTATCTGGCAGCACCTAGTTTGTCAATTAATTAATCTGCCCTTGGAATGGGATGGGCATCTGTCTTGGTGACAGAATTAAGACCTCTGTAGTCCACACAAAACCTCATCTCTCTCTTTCCATCCTTGGTGTGAGGTTTGGGGACTAAGACCACTGGGCTAGCCCAGAGGCTGTCAGAGTGCTCAATGACTCCCAATTCCAGCATCTTGTGGACTTCCACTTTGGTGCTTTCCTTAACTTGGTCAGACTGTCTTAAAATGTTGTTTTTGACAGGCATGCTGTCTCCTGTGTCCACATCATGGGTATACAGGTGTGTCTGACCAGGGGTTAGGGAAAAGAGCTCAGCAAACTGTTGTAAGACTTTCCTACAGTCAGATTGCTGTTGGCCAGAGAGGGTGTCTGAATAGATCAATCCATCTACTGAGCCATCTTTAGGGTCTGTGGAGAGGAGATCAGGGAGAGGTTCACTCTCAGCTTCCTGGTCCTCATCTGTTACCATCAACAGATTCACATCTGCCCTGTCATGAAAGAGCTTGAGGCGGTTCACATGGAACACCCTTTTGGGGGTCCTGCTAGTGCCTAGGTCTACCAGGTAGGTGACCTGACTCTCTCTTTCTAGCACTGGGCAAGGGCCACTCCATCTGTCCTGAAGTGCCCTGGGAGCCACAGGCTCCAGAACCCAGACTTTCTGCCCTGGCTGAAACTCAACCATAGCAGCCTTTTGGTCATACCACATCTTCTGGAGTTGTTGGCTGGCCTCAAGGTTTTTGCTTGCCTTTTCCATGTACTCTGCCATCCTGGAACGTAGGCCTAGTACATAGTCCACTATATCTTGTTTAGGCTCATGAAGAGGTCTCTCCCAGCCTTCTTTTACAAGAGCTAGTGGTCCTCTTACAGGATGGCCAAACAGAAGTTCAAAGGTGGAAAACCCTACTCCCTTCTGAGGCACCTCTCTGTAGGTGAAAAGCAGACATGGCAAGAGGACATCCCATCTCCTTTTGAGCTTTTCAGGGAGCCCCATGATCATGCCTTTCAATGTCTTGTTAATACTTTCTACAAGGCCATTGGTTTGTGGATGGTATGGTGTGGTGAATTTGTAAGTCACCCCACACTCATTCCACATATGCTTCAGGTATGCTGACATGAAGTTGGTACCCCTGTCAGACACCACCTCCTTAGGAAATCCCACTCTGGTAAATATACCAATGAGTGATTTAGCTACTGCAGGGGCAGTAGTGGACCTAAGGGGAATTGCTTCAGGGTACCTAGTGACATGATCCACTACCACTAGGATATACTGGTTCCCTGAGGCTGTGGGAGGTTCAAGTGGACCCACTATGTCCACACCCACTCTTTCAAAGGGGATCCCCACCACTGGAAGTGAAATGAGGGGGGCCTTTGGTTGTCCAGCTGTCTTACCACTGGCTTGACAGTGGCACAGGAGACATAAAAACTCCTTTACCTTCTGGGACATGTTGGGCCAATAGAAATGGTTAACTAACCTTTCCCATGTCTTGGTTTGTCCCAAATGCCCAGCAAGTGGAATATCATGAGCTAAGGTTAGAATGAACTCCCTAAACTCCTGAGGCACTACCACTCTCCTAGTGGCACCAGGTTTGGGATCTCTTGTCTCAGTGTAGAGGAGTCCATCTTCCCAATAGACTCTGTGTTCCAGTGATTTTTCCTTTGGTCTCTTCAGCAGCTTGCTGCCTAAGTCCTTCAAGAGAGGGACATGTTTCTTGCCCTTTCCACAACTGTTCCCTTGTGGGTCTCCCTGGGCCTAAGAGTTCAACCTGATAAGGTTCCAACTTCATGGGCCCAGTTCCCTCGGAGGGCAGAACTTCTTCCTGGGAAGAGAGGTTCTCTTTCTCTTGTTGTGTTGAAGCTGGTTCCCCAGTCTTCTTTCCTTTTCTCTTGGAGGGTTGGGCCCTTTTTCCAGGCTCCAACACCACTTTTTCACCCTGAGCATTGCACTGTGCCCTTGTCTTGACACACATCAGTTCAGGGATACCCAGCATGGCTGCATGGGTTTTGAGTTCTACCTCAGCCCATGCTGAGGACTCCAGGTCGTTTCCAAGCAAACAGTCTACTGGGATATTTGAGGAGACCACCATCTGTTTCAGGCCATTGACCCCTCCCCACTCTAAAGTTACCATAGCCATGGGATGTACTTTAGTCTGATTGTCAGCGTTGGTGACTGGATAAGTTTGTCCAGCCAGGTATTGAGCTTGGGAAACCAGTTTCTCTGTCACCATGGTGACACTGGCACCTGTAACCCTCAGGCCTTCTACACTAGTCCCATTAATTAAGAGTTGCTGCCTGTATTTTTGCATATTAGGGGGCCAGGCAGCCAGTGTGGCTAAGTCCACCCCACCCTCAGAAACTAATGTAGCTTCAGTGTGAACCCTGATTTGCTCTGGGCACACTGTTGATCCCACCTGGAGACTGGCTATTCCAGTGCTAACTGGAGTAGAGTTTGAAGTGGAACCTTTCTTGGGACAGGCCTTGTCTCCAGTTTGGTGTCCCTGCTGATTACAGCTAGGACACCAGGCCTTTTTGGGATCAAAGTTTTTACCCTTGTACCCAAAATTGGATTGTGAAGAGGCTTTGGACCCTCCTTCCTGAGCAGGTTTTTGGGGCCCTGTAGAAGACTCTTTACTTTTTACTGCACCCGTCGCACCCCTGTAACTCGGAGCCGGCTTCCTCGTTGCAAGGGCTTTCCCGCTGGGCCGGTGGACGGCCTTTTGGCGGTCGCCCGCCGGCCCAGCGGGAAAGTTGGAATGACCGCCGCGGTCTTTTGACAGCGGTGCGGTCATTCGGCGGTAACCGCATGGCGGGCGGCGCCCGCCGCGGTCAGAATGACCGCCTATGTTTCTAAAAGTTGGAATACTTTTTAAGAATCTAAAACTATCTCTAGAACTTAATTCAAACTTTTACAAAACTTTTAAACTCTAAAAGAAATTCTAACAGGGACTAACACAAGGCCCTAGCAGGACTTTTAAAAATTTAGAAAAATAGCTCAAATTTCAAAAATCAGTTTCTAATGACAATTATTGGAATTTAGTAGTGTGATCAGGTATTGGCTGAGTAGTCCAGCAAATGCAAAGTCTTGTACCCCACTGCTGATCCACCAATGTAGGAAGTTGGCTCTGTATGTACTATTTAAAAGTAAGAAATAGCATGCACAGAGTCCAAGGGTTCCCCTTAGAGGTAAGATAGTGGCAAAAAGAGATGATTCTAATGCTCTATTTTGTGGTAGTGTGGTTGAGCAGTAGGCTTATCAGAGGGTAGTGTTAAGCATTTGTTGTACACACACAGGCAATAAATGAGGAGACAATTCCAGGCCAATAGGTTTTTATATAGAAAAATATATTTTCTTAGTTTATTTTAAGAACCACAGGTTCAAGATTTACAACTAATACTTTAAATGAAAGGTACTTCACTCAGGTATCATAGGAACTTTGCATCCGCAAAATAGCATGTACAGTTTTGGCAAAAATGGCAATAAGCTATTTTAAAACTAGACAGTTCCTGGGGGAGGTAAGTATTTGTTAGTTTTGCAGGTAAGTAAACCACCTACAGGGTTCAAAGTTGGGTCCAAGGTAGCCCACCGTTGGGGGTTCAGAGCAACCCCAAAGTTAGCACTCTAGCAGCTCAGGGCCGGTCAGGTGCAGAGGTCAAAGTGGTGCCCAAAACACATACGCTTCAATGGAAAAGGGGGTGCCCCGGTTCCAGTCTGCCAGCAGGTGAGTACCCGCAACTTCGGAGGGCAGACAAGGGGGGTTTTGTAGGGCGACACAAGTCAGCACAAAAAGTACACCCTCAGCGGCACGGGGCGGCCGGGTGCAGAGTGCAAACAGGCGTCGGGTTTGCAATAGGTTTTAATGGGAGACCCAGGGGTCTCTTCAGCGCAGCAGGGAGGCAAGGAGGGGGCTCCTCGGGTAGCCACCACCTGGTCAAGGGAGAGGGCCACCTGGGGGTCGCTTCTGCATTGGAGGTCGGATCCTTCAGGTCCTGGGGGCTGCGGGTGCAGTGTCTTTATCAGGTGTCGGGTTCTTAGAAGCAGGCAGTCGCGGTCAGGGGGAGCCTCTGGATTCCCTCTGCAGGTGTTGTTGGAGGGACTCAGGGGGGTCAACTCTGGCTACTCACAGGGTCGCAGTCGCCAGGGAGTGCTCCCTGTAGTGTTGTTTCTCTGCAGGTCGAGCCGGGGCGTCGGGTGCAGAGTGGAAAGTCTCATGCTTCCGGAGGGAAACGTGCAGTCCTTTAAAAGTTGTTTCTTTGTTGCAAAGTTGAATCTTCTTTGGAGCAGAGCCGCTGTCCTCGGGAGTTCTTGGTCCTTTTAGATGCAGGGTAGTCCTCTGAGGCTTCAGAGGTCGCTGGACCCTGGGGGACGCGTCGCTGTTGCAGTGTTACTTGAAGTGGGGAGACAGGCCGGTAGGGCTGGGGCCAAAGCAGTTGGTGTCTCAGTCTTCTCTGCAGGGCTTTCAGGTCAGCAGTCCTTCTTCGTCTTCAGGTTGCAGGAATCTGTCTTCGTGGGTTCAGGGGTCCCCTAAATACTCAATTTAGGGGTGTGTTTAGGTCTGGGGGGGGTTAGTAGCCAATGGCTACTAGCCCTGAGGGTGGCTACACCCTCTTTGTGCCTCCTCCCTGAGGGGAGGGGGGCACATCCCTACTCCTATTGGGGGAATCCTCCATCTGCAAGATGGAGGATTTCTAAAAGTCAGTCACCTCAGCTCAGGACACCTTAGGGGTTGTCCTGACTGGCCAGTGACTCCTCCTTGTTTTCTCATTATCTCCTCCGGCCTTGCCGCCAAAAGTAGGGCTGTGGCCGGAGGGGGCGGGCATCTCCACTAGCTGGAATGCCCTGTGGCGCTGTAACAAAGGGGGTGAGCCTTTGAGGCTCACCGCCAGGTGTTACAGTTCCTGCAGGGGGAGGTGAGAAGCACCTCCACCCAGTACAGGCTTTGTTACTAGCCACAGAGTGACAAAGGCACTCTCCCCATGTGGCCAGCAACATGTCTGGTGTGTGGCAGGCTCGTAAAACTAGTCAGCCCACACTGGAAGTCGGGTATGTTTTCAAGGGGCATCTCTAAGATACCCTCTGGGGTGTATTTCACAATAAAATGTACACTGGCATCAGTGTGCATTTATTGTGCTGAGAAGTTTGATACCAAACTTCCCAGTTTTCAGTGTAGCCATTATGGTGCTGTGGAGTTCGTGTATTACAGACTCCCAGACCATATACTCTTATGGCTACCCTGCACTTACAATGTCTAAGGTTTTGCTTAGACACTGTAGGGGCATAGTGCTCATGCACCTATGCCCTCACCTATGGTATAGTGCACCCTGCCTTAGGGCTGTAAGGCCTGCTAGAGGGGTGATTTATCTATACCATGGGCAGTGTGAGGTTGGCATGGCACCCTGAGGGGAGTGCCATGTCGACTTAGTCATTTTATCACCACCAGCACACACAAGCTGGCAAGCAGTGTGTCTGTGCTGAGTGAGGGGTCCCCAGGGTGGCATAAGACATGCTGCAGCCGTTAGAGACCTTCCCTGGCATCAGGGCCCTTGGTACCAGGGGTACCAGTTACAAGGGGCTTACCTGGATGCCAGGGTGTGCCAATTGTGAAAACAAAGGTACAGTTTTAGGGAAAGAACACTGGTGCTGGGGCCTGGTTAGCAGGCCTCAGCACACTTTCAAATCATAATTTGGCATCAGCAAAGGCAAAAAGTCAGGGGGTAACCATGCCAAGGAGGCATTTCTTTACAGCTCATAAGTAGTGCATGGCGAAGGTGCAAGTTATTGTTACTTGAGATAATATACCTGGTGTATTTCAATGGTTTTGTTAGTTTAGAATGGTATGATTTAACTTACATTTTCTCCTACCTATAACATGTTTTTCAGTGAATTGCTATGTTTTAAAAAAAATACAAATTAAGATATCATATGTATCTATAATAATGTCACTTTAACCTTTGTTTTATCAGTGAAAATCTCTCTCTCTCTCTCTCTCTCTCTCTCTCTCTCTCTCTCTCTCTCTCTCTCTCTCTCTCTCTCTCTCTCTCTCTCTCTGTGTGTGTGTGTGTGTGTGTGTGTGTGTGTGTGTGTGTGTGTGTGTGTGTGTGTGTATATATATATATATATATATATATATATATATATATATATATAGTCATAAACAGATTGTGGCTAATGCAGGCTAGTTAGGGGTCCATTTATTAATGTAGTCACAAAGTTGCACTCCTACTGTATGTCTTTGCATTACTATAGATTTACTGCTTTCATTAATGTAATCATTTTTTTTTTACAGAAGTATGCCTGGAAACGGTACTCCCATAAGAAGTTTGAACTGCATTTTAGCATCCGCAAATATGCATGCATATATTTGCTCATGTGAAAATATCTTTAACATTTGCAAGTGCACTTTTCCAGAGCCTCCAGAATTTAGTGATTTTGTGATGCTCTATAGAAGTCTGCACTTTTCACAAAAACCCCATGAAATTTACTAAATTACCCCAGCTGTCCTGCTTTTGTCTTTGCACGGGGAAAAAAGCATTGCCTTGTTTTTGGGGGACTGAAGCCTCCAGGACACAACTCTACATGTGCTGCCAGGACCAGGAGAAGCCCCCTCCGCGCTTGGAGCACCACTGATCCTTCCGCAGCATGGGGGTCTCCAGCCCCCCCAGGAGACTCCACGGCAGAAGCACCACCAGTAATAGAGGAAGGAGCCCCTCTGTGCTTCAGAGTGCTACTGGTCTTCCCACAGTGCGGGACATGCCCTGGCAAAACACGGGCCAAGGTCATGCCGATCTGGCTAGGAAGAGGACCACTCCTCTTAGTTTTGTGGCCAGGTATTGTCTGGCAGTCTTCAATCCAGGTATGCAATTAAATCAGGCTGTCCTCTATACCTCTCCTTGGTTTCCTGTGGGGGTAGCCACCCATTTTGCTCAGCCTCAAGGACTTGCAAGCAAAGTAGGCTGTGAGAAGTGGGTCAATTTTTATTCATAACTATATTGTCTTCTTTCAGAAGACCTGGTCTTCCAAAATGATTTGCCTGTATGGGTATTGCCCCTATTGGGTCTCTGCGGTTCCATATTTGTCAGGCAGAGCCAGAGCAGAACTAAAGGCATGGACCAAAGTCACCCCGGCTTGCAAAATCAGGCTGGTTCCTTCCGACTGTGTTTTATTCCTCGCATTTCTATTGATTTGGCCAATGGTTCAAATGTTGTTTTAATTAATTTTTACAATGGGTACTTTGATTGTGATAATTCAATTAATCTTAACAAGTTATATGATTGTTTCTGATGGATACACCTCCGTGTGGATTCCTCACCTAAAGAATTCTCCCCTCGCGCCAGCTTCGACGGAAATTTCTTCTAGCTCTGCACGTCGACAATGACGTCACAATAGCCCGACTCCACGCAACGCCGTATGACGTCATCCAGGCAATAAGAAGCCCTCGTCGACGTGCAGATGTCAGTTCCCTTTTTTCCGTGCCTTCGAATAACGGTTTTTCTTCAAGGCTAACGGGGAGCTACAGTTGCGCATCTGTAGTTACAATGTCGCAGCCAAGAAAATCTTGTTTTAAGCTTTCTAACCAGTGTGGGGGTCGGATGTCAGTCACTGACCCCTATGAAAATTGTATCTGGTGCCTTAGTTCCGACCATGAGGTCGAGTCATGCGGTTCCTGCCAGCGCATGAACCCTAAGGTGCTTAAGGAAAGAGAGGCTAAATTGTTCCTGGCCCGGTCCAAGAAGAGGAAGGAAAGGCGGCATCGGAGAGAGTCCTCTTCGAAATCTTCGAGGACTCATCGTCGTCATGGAGACTCTCGGCGCCATCACGACTCCCGGCACCGATCGAGTAGAGGTCGGTCCAGGTCCAGATCTGCATCTCCATCAGCTTGGCGCCGTCCGACATGGGAGATTAGCCCGACCGCCACTCCTCCGCCTCCTACGACTCCAACTTCACCTTTGTCGGTGTTTGAAGTCGAGCCTCTTCAAGAACCGGCGGCTTCTCCGGAGCAGGAGTTGCCTGGACCATCATCAGTACTATGCCGGCGCCGACACCGCAAACATACCCAGCTTTCCCGGCGCCGGGTACTGATCCTGCGGCATTTTTAAATGCCATGTTCAATAACTTTTCCACCATGGCGCCTGGTGGAGGGCATGCGGGTCCGTCGTGCCCTTTAGCTTTTAATTTGGGTGCTCCGGCTCCTTACAAGCCGACGCCCTTCATGCCATTTTTGCCATCTGGAGCTGCTGCGGCGCTGATGCCCTTGGCGTCGCCAAGGAGACCAGTGACGCCTACAACGTCTGCGACTCCGGCGCCGGTGGATTCTCCACGGATCCAGTCTACTGTCAAGGTGCCTGTGGCGCCGGAGGGTCCGGCGTCAGATGGATCCAAAGAACGGCGCAGACGAAGATCTTTGGCGTCAGCCGACGCCTTATCGACGCCGGGTCTCGAATCCAGAATCCGGTCCAGACGTCTAGCTTTGCGCCTCCTGGAGGAAGAGGAATATAGCAGGCAACATCTGGAGGAAGGTGAAATCTTGGAGCCTTCGGGTGATTTTCAGGGTCTGGACACTGTAAGCGGTATTAATATTTCCCCTGAATGGGATTTGGCTTCCCCTGGGGAGGATACGGAAGAGGCTGCATCTTTTCATGCAGTAATAAGGAAGGCTGCAGACTTTTTGGATCTTCCTCTTCCGGCTGCTGAGGTGAAAAGGAACTTTTTGACGGAAGTGCTGCATCCGGCCTCTGTGGTGGCGGAGCCTCTCTTGCCCTTCAATGAGGCTCTCCTGTACCCTATCAAGGACATTTGGAGGAAACCTGTGACTTCTACAGCTGTCAACAGGGCGGTAGCAAGGCGCTATCGTGCGGCTCCAGGTGACCCGGACTTCCTCTCCAAACATCCAACTCCGGAGAGTTTGGTTGTTCAGGCTTCATGCTCTTCCCGGTCATCCCCTGGTTCGTTCCCCGGGACTCCTGCGGACAGGGAGTCGAAGAAAATGGACTGCGCTGCAAAGAAGGCATTTTCGTCATGCAGTATGGCCTTGAAGTTGACCAATGCAACCTGCATTTTGGGACGTTATATTCATGCCCTTATGGAGGAAGCAAAAGGTCATCCAAACTTGCCATAAGAGGTGTTGCATTTGCTAGCGGACGCTCAGGCGGCGGCGACCCAGGTGATCCAGTCTGGGTTGGACACCTCTGATTCTGTGGCAAGGGCTATGGGCACATCCATAGTATCGAGGTGTCCGGCTTGGCTGCGCTCATCAGGCTTTTCTACGGATGTGCAGGCGACTCTCCTGGATCTGCCTTTTGATGGAGAAAAACTCTTTGGGACAAAGGCAGATTCTGCTCTTGAACGTTTCAAAGAGAGCAGAGCCACAGCGAGGTCGTTAGGACTTCAGGCAGCTACTTCCTCTTCCTTTAGGTCATATAGGAAGCTTAGGGGTTTTGGATGTGGCTCCTCCTTTCCTGGCAGATTCCAGGCACCACAACAATCTGCAAGCTCCCTGCCTTACAGATCCTTCAGAGGCAGGGGCAGAATACGTACAAGAGGAGCAACCCAGCAGCACTCTGCCTCTTCCTCTTCCTCGGGAGGGGTGCAGCAGGGAAAGCAGCCTTAGTCCTCCACCAATCCCTGTTCACTTGTTTCCAGTAGGGGGGAGACTTGCCCAATTTCTTCCAATGTGGGAGTTTATAACATCAGACTCTTGGGTCATCGACATTGTGAAGAGAGGGTACGCTCTTCCCTTTTGGGAGTTCCCTCCTCCCTTCCCTCCCCGCCCATCCTTCTGTTCAGAAGACCATCTTCTGTTACTGCAACAGGAGGTGTTATCCCTATTGGCAAAAGGCGCAGTAGAGTTGGTTCCCGGGCAGGCGAGGGGTCAGGGCTGTTATTCAAGATACTTCCTGATCCCCAAAAAGGATGGTCGGTTGAGACCAATTCTGGACTTTAGGATTTTGAATTGGTTCCTCAGGCAGGAAAATTTCAAAATGCTGACCCTTTCACAGGTCCTTTTGGCGTTGAACGAAGGAGATTGGATGGTGTCTGTTGATTTGCAGAATGCGTACTTCCATATTCCGATCCTCAAATCGCACAGGAAGTATCTCCGGTTTGTGGTGGGATCGCAGCATTATCAGTTTGCGGTCCTCCCGTTTGATCTTACTTCAGCACCTCGAGTCTTCACAAAGGTGATGGCGGTGGTAGCGGCAGAGCTCAGAAGAAGAGGGATAGCGGTGTTTCCCTATCTGGACGATTGGTTGATCAAAGCCAAGACTCCGGAGCTCGTGCGGCGTCACCTGCAGTCGACAACTCAGTTGTTGTACGACCTGGGTTTTTCAATCATTGTGCCCAAATCTCACTTGGAGCCCTCTCAACGCTTCCTGTTCATAGGGGCAGTACTGGACACGACATTGAATTGGGCTTTTCCTCCGCCCCAGGGGTTCAGGACATCCAGGCGTTGATTCCGATGTTTCAAAATGGAGCGGTAGTTCCAGTCCTCAAGGTCCTTCGTCTGCTCGGTCTGTTTGCTTCTTGCATACTGCTGGTCACTCATGCACGCTGGCACATGAGGGCTCTTCAGTGTTGCGTCCGCAGGCCGTGGTTTCAGCACAAAGGGGATCTCGAAGATTCGATCACGATCACCAGAGACCCTGCGGTGGATCTTCAGTGGTGGGCAGCGATCGGCAACCTATCACAAGGAAGCCCGTTCTCGCTGCCTCCGCCGGTGGCCACAGTTGTAATGGATGCTTCCACTCTAGGGTGGGGAGCTCATCTGGGGGACCTGGAGATCAAAGACCTTTGGTCTCCAGTGGAACAGAGATTTCACATCAATCTGTTAGGATTGCGGGCAGTATGTCTGGCTCTCAAGGCCTTCCTCCCTTCCACTCGCGGTCAGTCAGTCCAGATTCTGATGGACAACACTACCGTGATGTGGTATATAAACAAGCAGGGGGGAGTGGGGTCGTACCTTCTTTGCAGAGAAGCTCTTCGACTCTGGTCCTGGCTTCAGGACCACAAGATTTGCTTGGTAGCAAATAATTTGGCCGGGGTTCTGAATGTACATGCAGATGTTCTCAGTCGACGCAGCTCAGTCGACCATGAGTGGCGTCTTCATCCGGATCTGGTTATTTACATCTTCCAGATGTGGGGGTGTCCGAGGATAGATCTGTTTGCTACTCAGGAGAACGCGCAGTGCCCGTTGTTTTTCCAGTCTCAAGTATCCGGTGCAAGGAGCTTTGGGGGACACGTTTCAGATGTCCTGGAAGGGTCAGTTGCTTTATGCGTTTCCTCCCATACCCCTAATTCCTCAAGTTCTGAGGAAGATCTGCCAAGACTGGGCCCAGGTCATCTTGATAGCCCCGGATTGGCCGAGAAGGGTGTGGTATGCGGACCTTCTCCAACTCTCTCTGGGCCCTCCGCTCCGTCTCCCTTACAGGGTAGACCTCCTCTCGCAATCGCAGGGGCATATTCTACACCCACACCTCCAGAGTCTGCACCTTCATGCCTGGAGATTGAACGGAGCAATCTGAGTGCTTTTTCTCTCCCGCCGGAAGTGGTGAATGTTATTTTATCGGCCAGGCGACACTCCACCAAATCGATCTATGCAAGTAGGTGGGCTAGATTTGTAGGTTGGTGTGGAGAGAACCAAATTAATCCCTTAAAGGCTCACTTGTCTGACATATTATCATTTGCTCTTTCCTTGGCACAGAAGGGTTGTGCAGATGCCACAGTTAAGGGCTATTTATCAGCACTGTCGGCTTTTCTGTGCCTCCCAGATCAACCCTCCTTGTTTAAATCTCCACTTGTTTTGAGGTTCGTTAAAGGTCTCACTAATAGGTTTCCGCCCACTCGGTTTGTTATGCCACAGTGGGATCTTAACTTGGTATTTACACTTCTAATGGGATCGCCGTTTGAGCTAATGCACTCTTGTTCTTTGCGTTTGCTGGTCTTAAATACTGTATTTCTGGTAGCCATAACATCGGCCAGAAGAGTCAGTGAGCTTTAGGCTCTTAGTGTAGAGTCTCCATACCTTTCCTTCTTTAGAGAGAAAATGGTGTTAAGGACCAAGGCAGCTTTCCTCCCGAAGGTTGTTACACCCTTTCACTTGGGGCAGTCTATTACTCTCTCTTCCTTTTACCCTCCGCCTCATCCATCCAAGGAGGAAGAGAGGCTCCACAGACTGGATCCACGAAGACCATTGAGCTTCTTTGTCGACAGGACGAGGGAGTTCAGACAAGATGATCAGCTCTTCGTTGGATACGTGGGGAAGAGGAAAGGCAGAGCAGTCCACAAGAGAACGCTATCCAGGTGGGTCATTCTCTGTATTAAGCTTTGTTATTCCTTAGCTAAGAAAGAACCGCCTGTAGGGCTTTGTGCCCATTCCACCAGAGCTAAGGCTGCCTCTTCGGCTTTGGCTAGGGGTGTTCCTGTGGTTGACATCTGCAGGGTGGCAACTTGGGCATCCCTCCATACTTTTGTCAAACATTGTTTGGATTCTGAGGTTAGGAGGGATGGCCATTTTGCTAGCTCTGTGCTGCAGGATTTCTTGGTTTGACCATTCGGGCACCCACTTCCGGAGGTACTACTGCGTTGGGACTCTATTCTTTAGGTGAGGAATCCACAGGTTGGTGTATCCATCAGAAGAATAAGTTACTTACCTTCGGTAACGCTTTTTCTGGTGGATACATTAACTACCTGTGAATTCCTCACAGTCCCACCAGCCTCCCCGTTGCCTGAATGGTTGTTCCACGAAATCCTTGGGTGAGCGCCAATTGTCTTGTATATGTGTGTGTGTGTATATATATATATATATATATATATAATCTATCTACTTTATGTATATGGTTATAGCATGTATATATGTATTTATTTCTCTGGTCTTGATAATTCAAGTGCTCATGATTGATTTTGACTGGCATATTTAATTTCTTGTTATTTTTAGTGTAATAAATGTTCTTTTTCACTTCTTTGGATGTGATTATGTTCTCTTCAAGGTCAAATTTTCACCTGTTCGCCTCTAAGGCACGTAAAAAATTGTGATAACTGACGTCTGAACGTCGACGAGGGCTTCTTATTGCCTGGATGACGTCATACAGCATCGCTTGGAGTCTGGCTATTGTGACGTCATCGTCGACGTGCAGAGCTAGAAGAAATTTCCGTGGAAGCTGGCACGAGGGGAGAATTCTTTAGGTGAGGAATCCACAGGTAGTTAATGTATCCACCAGAAAAAGCGTTACCGAAGGTAAGTAACTTATTCATTGGTGACCTGGAAGTCCGATTTGCTTTTTACCTCAAAAGGTTGTGACATTTTGTTAGGTGGGGATTTTAATTCCAAAAATGGAAATACACAGATGAACAAATCCGTTTGTTAGTAGTGGTTTGGGACATGATTATAATTTTCATGACCAGAGGGGACGAGCACTTCTCAATTGATTAAGTAATTTGACTTGGCAAATGTGAATGAAGTATGTGACCCTAGTTATCGTGTTAAGGCCACCTTTGGGGGGGGGAGGGGAGTGCTCCACAGTTATTTACTACATTTTTGTTACCCGTGATTTGTTGACCAGGTTATCCAGGACAGTTATTGTCACTAGTGCTTATAGTGATCATAACTCCTTAGATCAAGCCTAGACAATGTCTCCCTGGACCGGTGGGGGAGAGTCATGAGTGTGGCATCTTAATCAATAAAAGTTAAGACCGAGGATTGCGCCTTGCCTGTTGAAATGTTGATATGAACATCTTCATGACTAAATTTAGCTTGAACCATCTACCCTTGTGAATAAATGTCCCTTACTGCCTCCGACGACTGTAGTGCAGTGGTGGTTCCTGGTAAAGAGCGTCAGGGATCTGCCCACCCAGTTTTCTGTGTTATGTGGATGGTAATTGCCAAAAGCAATTACCATCCACCTAACACTTAAAAAAAAAAACAAATAAATAAATCAAGGCCCATACCGCTCTCAGTACCTGGCTGCCTCTTGTGACTCAACCTCTGACAGGAGAATTAGGCTACCAGGGACATTCCAGATAGGCACATGCGCTAGAGCGCATGTACCAAACTGCACTTATTTCTTTTCTTTTTTTTTTAAAGAGAAGCACACAGCCCAAGGCTATGGATTCCTCGAGACTGCCCACGCATGACGCAAAGCAACGTCAGATTTTCCGACCAGCCCTCTATTTTACAGGGTTGCTTGGCGATCACTACATAGGGCAGCAACACCCTTTTCCAACTCATCATAGAATGACTAGTTGAAAAAGGGTGGGGTTACACCCAGCTGAATGTGTAATCTTGTGTTGATGAAAAGTCCCCGTTGCTGCCCCTTATGGAGCTTCCCCAGCGCAATATACATGAAATGTAAAATGAAAGCAGATGGAGCGTTTACATAAATGTTTTACATGTGCAGTGCACAGTCCAGTTCACATTAATGGGTGTGCCGATTGGTAATTGAGTTAATGCTACAGAGTTCCGGTACCAAAGGAGGCATAGGTGACGAGTTCATTTTTGATTAAAGTCCAGCTGGAGAGAGTTGCATTCTTTCATGGTGATTTAATGGCCAATTATGTGGAAGTGAATGCAGGTTCTTTCTTTTGAATGAGCAGTGGCAAATGCCGTGTATAATGGTTTGCTTACAGCCCAATGCATTAAAATGCTTTTGTCATTTTTTTTTTTTTAAGATTGGATCTGATTTGTAATTTCTGCCTCAGGTTGATTGGCACATTTCTGAGTGCTTCCTTGTAGTTCATGTTTTCTTTGCAGGATAAGTCCTTGTCTTGGTAATCATATAGTACGGTTCCTGCATTTGAATGATGGAAATATAATTTTATGACAGCTTAACGTTTCCTTTTCCTGCTGTTACGGAGACTGCGGCTGCTTTTGAGTTTCTCAAGTAGAATGTACGTGTGGTCCATAAAGCTTTGGGGATAGTTTATGACATAAATGCAATGCAAACAATAACGTGTGAATTTGTTGGAAAGTGGAGTACAATTGTATGTTTTTCTTTTGAAATTTTTGACTGCTTCCATACAAACTCACAATAGAGGGGTTGCAAGCGTTTACCCTTGGATAGGGTGGGAGAGAAGTCTGGGTCTGCAAGATTCAGTGGGAATGAACGCACATTTCTGAGATTTCCATCGTGTGCCAACCAACTGGTATTTTGGTGCCTCTCTGAGCTTCGTGTTATTTATAGCTTCCAGATATATTTATTTATGAAATTACCAGATTGGGATTTAAACATTACTGGGCCTGTGGGACTGCAAGTGGTATTCATTGTCTCAATCATTTCTGTTATGTTCACTCTGTATGACTCCCCTTTTCTCTACTGTCATTAGTACTTTCAGCCTGGAAGCCTGGGTAGACCACTTCAAAGGAGTCTATGGGTTCAGTGTCTCTTATTGTTATGATGAGGTGCAGGTGGTCTTCCCACTAGCCCTGGAATTCACCCCTTATGAAGTTTTGAAAGCATTTAACAAGAACCCCACTAAAAAGGCTCCAGGTCCCGACCATGTCCTGATAGATCTGTATAAATCGTTACCGGACCTGTGGGTCTCCCACTTATGTAATTGCTTTAACTCGGTCTGTAAGGCAGGACTTCCACAGTCATGGCATACTGCTGCAATTGTGCCGATATTTAAGGAGGGAAACCCTCAATCCCCAGGATTCTGTAGGCCAATATCCAATATTTTATGGTTTGAGTATATTAAATCAGGAGTGACAAAGCTGGGGAGGCCGGCTCTTTTTACTAATCCATCTATTATAACCAAAACAGATATGGCCTGGGTTAAGTCTGCATTCACAGAAAAATCGAGAGTCCCTTCTCAGTCTACTAACACGGACAGGCACATATTGGGAAAGATGCCATGGTTAGATTGTGCAAGATCGATTGGTTTAAACCAACGTTCAGGCAGGCAGCAGAGGCAGTATATCATTGCTGTATAATTTGTCCTTCTAAACACAATAAATCACTGTCTGAGTGTACACAGAGTTATACAGTTCTCCAACCTTAGAACCATATTTAGAATGGATTGATGACTCCTGGAGCAGACAATTGTTAACAAGGTTCAGGTTAGGATTTGTGAGGCAACCGCTTAGTTTTTCCCTTGGCCAATGTGAGTTATCAAAAGTATTGCTGTGTCCTTTTGATGAAGCCTCCCTACAAAGCCTGTGGCACTTTATCTTCTTTTGTACACTTTTCATTGATTTTACTGAAAGGTTTGTAATATCCACTATAAGGACGGGGAATCAGAACCTCGTGATTAGCTTTGGTGTATTTGCAACAAGTTGACTCCCCATCTAATTGTGGCAATATTTCGAATGTGCATGTTTGATAATGTGCCCACGGGGTATGGCAGCCACTTACACAAACTTGTACTTAATGAATAAAAAATCTGTGAAATAATGAAATTGTATAATAATGTAGCAATATGGCATTTATTGTGATAGAGGAGTGAGGTGTCGCGCGTTGTCTTTGGTTAAAGCAGTGGTGCAAGTTGACAGAGAAACAGGCAGCTTTGGCGTTTCCAGAGCATGGAATGTTTAATTTAAGAATTTTGGATCAATTGCGAATGACATTATATGAGACGTAGCCTCTTCGAGACCAGCACAGTTTGAGGCTTTAGCAGTTTGGGAACTCATAGCCAGACAGCAGCAAGAGATGAAGTTCCAGAGGAGAGTGGATTGGGAACAGAACAAGTGGAGAATGACAACGTTACAGGGTGTTAGATTGTTTCCTGCTATTGCAGACGAAGATACCACAGCAGCAGGGAACTGTCATGTTCCAACCCCAGATGAGAGGTAGTGGTCATGAAGTCAATATGAATCGAGGTCTGGATTTGAGTACTTAAGTGGTTCAGAATGATGTGCAAAGGGATGAAAAAGATGTTACTGTGTCATCTGTGCGGAAACGTGGGACAGTGGAAGCGGGAGTGTCCATTGATGGTGCAGGATGGTGTTGTTCAGCAAGGTGGTGTTGTCAATACATTTCAAACTTTGAAAGTCCCTAGAATGAGAGGACTTAATCCGAATTTGCAGAATCAAGTGCAGAATTTTCAACCCATGCAGCAGGTGCAAGTGCCACGTGCACAACTGACACAGTTGCAACCAATGCAGCAGCAGGTTCCTATGGTACCTAGACAGCAAATGCAGATACCTCAATCCCTGATGGAACAGCAACAGATGATGCTTACTCCACAGGTCAGAGACAAGACAGAAGTAACAACACAGTGCACCAATTCCCATTACATAGTGGGAATGAAATAAACAATGAATGGATGAGTATTAGTTCGGATGAAGAGCCATGTATGCTTGCATCGTCCTTAGAAGTAGATCAGAGAGGACCTTTTGTGAAGGGAAAGGTGATGGGTCACAGAGAGAATTTTTTGTGGACACAGGAGCAACACGCACTACAGTGAGAAGTGCAGACGTTCTCAAATGTACCTCTTTAAGGCAGAACAATTCAGGTTGTGGGAGTAGCACATAGACAATTGACAAATCCGAGCACAGATCCAGTACAGGTTTCAGGGATTGCATAAGTTTGTAGTCTGTGACTCAAGTCCAGTATCTCTACTGAGAAGGGACTTATTGTGCAAGCCCAGATGCTCAATTAGTTGTTCAACGGCTGGAATAGAGGTTCAGACTAATAGGGATGATGAGGAAGAACAGACACCTGAAACTGAGACTGAAATTGTTAATGAAGGGTACCCATTGATTGAGTTTTTCCCGATGTTTACTGTGAAAGAATTGCATGCAGACTTGCAGGGAACAGTACAGGAGAACGTGTGGGACCTGACAGGTAAAGAAGTGGATTTGATCAAGGGAGTGGAACCAATTAAGATCACTTTGGAGCCGAATGTAGTGTTTACGCAGCTTCCACAGTATAATGTGGCACAGAATGTTGTGATGAAAGTGACGCACATAATTGGAGATTTTCTGAACCAAGGAATTTTGAAAGAAGTGTTGAGCAGTCCATGCAACTCACCGATAATGGGCTTAAAGAAGCCGTGTGGGAAAGTACGCATTATGCAGGACTTGCGAAAAGTGAATGACTTGGTGATCAAGTGTTGTCCTGTAGTGCCAAACCCAGCAGTGATACTGTTTCAGATTCCTTGTGATGCTGAGTGGTTCACAGTGGTGAACTTGTCACAAGCTTTCTTTTCTGTGCCTCTTCATGACGATAGTCAGTTTCTTTATAGTTTCAAATTCCTAGACAGTCCATAGCTGGTGCAGGCTTCCACAAGGGTATACAGAGTTACTGTCTCTGTTCAATCAGATCCTGAAAAAGAATCTGGAGTCATTGGAACTACCATACCGATCGACTCTAGTGCAGTACATTGATGATATGTTGAGCGCATCCAAGACAAGGGACGAGTGTAAGTAGGACTCGATTGCCCTGTTGAATCACTTGGGAAAATTTGGACACAAAGTGTCATCTTTGAAATTGCACTACTGTCAGAAGTCAGTGAAATACTTGGGACACCAGATTGAGAAAGGGTCAAGAAGAATCTCCATAGAGAGTATTACAATGATACTGCAGAGAAGTCCTCCAACTTCAGAGCGATGTCAGTTTGTTTCTGGGAATGGTAGGTTATTGTCGTCAGTGGATTCCAAATTTTGCTGAGATTGCTAAACCCTTGCAGCAGCTGACACACAAAGATGTTACAGATCCCATAACTTTAGATGAAGATCAGATGAAAGGGTTCACTGAGTTGAGGGAGAGTTTGTGCAGAGCTCCAGCGTTGGGAATGCCTGATTACACAAAGCCATTCACCTTGTTTTGTCATGAACGTGATGCTTGTTCTTTGTCTGTTTTGGCACAGGTCCATGGAGGTGCTTATCACCCAGTAGCCTATTTTTCAGCTACATTGGACCCAGTCGCAGCAGCTTTACTAGGTTTTTTGCAGGCAGTTGCCGCGGTTGGTCAAAGCCTTTCTCAATGCGAGGGAGTAGTGATGGGATACCCTTTGAGGGTAATGGTTCCTCATTCTGTTGAGATTTTACTGACAAGGACGGAAACACAGTACTTGACTGGTGCAAGATTGACAAGGTATGAGACAAGCATACTAGGTGCTCCAAATGTAACATTGAAAAGATGTACAGCATTGAACCCGGCAACATTACTTCCAAGTGATACTGTTGAAATTGAAAAGGAGGAAGACATCAAGCATGATTGTCTTGAGGTAACTGACCTGCGTACAAAACCAAGGCCTGATATCAGAGATACTCAATTGGAAGAGAATGCTCAAATTGTTTTTGTTGAAGGCTCATGTCTCAGAGATGGTACAGGAACATGAAGAGCAGGATATGCTTGTATGCACATCACAGGTACATTGGAAGCTTCTTGGCTTCGAGGTGTATATTCTGCACAAGTAGCAGAATTGGTAGCTCTTATAGAGCATGCCATGTTTCTGCAAGCCTGAGAGTCACAATCTATACTGACAGCCAATATGGATTTGGAATTGTTCATGATTTTGGTCAGTTGTGGTCGCAAAGAGGTTTCCTGACATCTACTGGTACACCAGTAAGAAATGGCGACAAGTTGTTGTATGCGATACAGTTACCTGAAGAAATTGCCGTGTTAAAATGCAGTGCACATCAAAAGGCACAGGATTACATCTCACTGGGAAATGGATATGCAGATCAAGTCGCAAGGTTTTGCGCATTGAACTGTATATCGTTCAAAGACAAGTGGGAACTAATGTCAGAAGAAGACAACACATGTAGAAGTTTTGCATTAAAAGTGATCGATATTCTGGAAGAGCTAAAAACACTGTTAAGTAATGTTGACAAGGAAGAAAAATGTCTTTGGGCTAAATTGAAATGTGTTCAACGACATGATGAGATGTGGGTTTCTGAGGAGGGTCAGATGGTCCTGCCAAATAGTTTGTCTCAAATGGCCAGATACTAACACGGACAGGCACATATTGGGAGAGATGCCATGGTTAGATTGTGCAAGATCGATTGGTTTAACCCAAAGTTCAGGCAGGCAGCAGAGGCAGTATGTCATCGCTGTATAATATGTCGGCAGCTAAACGTTGGAAAAGGGACAGTGGTGAATTTGAGCCACATTGGAAGAGCAGGAGGTCCATTAGCAGAATCCAGTTGGATTTCTTT
The DNA here is from genome assembly GCF_031143425.1 of Pleurodeles waltl. Classification (NCBI taxonomy): domain Eukaryota; kingdom Metazoa; phylum Chordata; class Amphibia; order Caudata; family Salamandridae; genus Pleurodeles; species Pleurodeles waltl. Next base: position 528,186,706 of record NC_090439.1, read on the forward strand.
GAGATGCCTGCATGTGGAGGTTTGAAATATGTGTTGGTAATTGTGTGTGTTTTTAGTCACTGGATTGAAGCATACCCTAGAAGAGGAAATGACAGTCTCACAGTAGCTAATTAGAGAGTTACCACCACATTTTGGGTTTACGATCTCTTTAGAATCAGATAGGGGAACTCACTTCAATAACGAGGTGATTAAACTCTAATGTGCAGCACTAAACAATGAGCAAAAGTTGCATTGTAGTTACCGCCCTGAAGCATCAGGACTGGTGGAACACATGAATGGTACCTTGAAATCAAGAATTGCAAAGATGTGTGCAGCTACAAATCTGAAATGGCCAGATGCCTTGCCTTTGGTGTTGATGTCGATGAGGAACACACCTGACAGGAAGACATAGCTTTCGCCTCTTGAAAACCTCATGGGTAGAGCGATGAGATTACCAGCAGTTCCAGCCAATGCACTTGTAAACATTATAGATGATACAGTGTTGGACTATTGCAAGGGTCTGGCTGATGTGGTTTGTTCTTTCTCTCAGCAGGTACAGGCCACCACCCTGCCACCCATCCACGATCCAGGGCACAACCTGAGAACCGGTGACTGGGTCGTAGTCAGAAAGCATGTTTGCAAGGCCTGTTTTGAATCGTGCTAGAGGGGTCCTTATCAGGTGGTGTTAGCAACTACGACAGCTGTGAAGTGTGCAGGACTTCCAAACTGGATACACGGGAGCCATACAAAGAGAGTGGTATGTCCACCAGAGCATGAACAAACGTTGTTGAAACCACAAACAACAGGGAAACAGGTCGCCGCACCGGATCCAGAAAAGGAGCCAATAGAGCCTGAAGTTGAACCAGAGCTCATGGAAGATGGTTCTATTACCCCTGTAAGAGACGAAAGTGAAGAATTACGGGGGGGTGATGGGGAGCACTGGGTGGAGGGTATTAAAGGAAAAAAGGGGAAAAAAGGTCCTGGTTGTTGTTGTGGATAGAGAGGAAGGTGGGAAAACACAAGATCTAACAGGGGCTGTGGGCCCCCTTGTGGGAGATTGTCGAAAATTGATTTGAAGCTCCTGTCCTGGAATGTTAATGACCTCTGGATGAGGAGTAGACAAAGTAGGATGGTGCAATATTTGAAGGACGCTCTATTTGACGTGTTGATTCTGCAGGAAACCCACCTCTCCAAGGAAGAGTGTTTGGAGGTTTTTCGACCATGTAGATGGGTACAGCAGATAGCTAGCTCTAATTATGCGGGGGGTAACAAGGGGGTCGCCATTATTATAAAGAATCATGCTAATATATCTTTTGTTGAGGGTCTGGTGGATAAATCGGGGAGATGGGTGGTGGAGAGATTAATGGTGTATGATTTTACTTTTACTCTAGTGGGGTACTACGGTCCTAATCAGGATGATATAGCCCAGTTGAAAGAGGTGTCACTTTTTTTTCTGCAATATTGGGATCCTATTATATGGGTGGGGGTCTTCAATGTACTGAATTATGAGCTGGATAGGTCTGTTCGGAGTAGGTCGAGAGTTAACGAGAAAATGCAAGCTCCGGTCCGATTAACGATGTCCCAAGTTGGCTTATATGATGTTTGGAGAGAAAAAAAGGGGCGTGAAAGAGGCTATACTTAATACAACAAAAAATACAGACATCAGTCTAGAATTGATTATTTTTTAATAGATGAAAGTCTAAAAGAGGCTTCGGAAGAAGTTTCACACATTGGGGCTCACCTATCGGATCATTCGGCAGTGAGTTTGAAGCTTCATTGGCTGGGGGGACAAAAGCGAAAGTAGGTGGACTTTGGATCGAACGCTATTACTGGATGATGAAGTCGTGGCAGAGTTACGGAGAGAGACAGAAGAATTTTTCAATCTTAATAAAGGGTCAGCCTCGCTTGCATTAGTAAGGGATGCTTTCAAAGCCTTCTTGAGGGGGAAGCTGATAAGCACAGCTGCATATAGAAGCAAAAAATATTATGACGAAATAAGCAGGTTAGAAAATTTGATTCGACAAGCTGAACAAAGTTTGGCAGCTATGGACCTTGAGGAGGAAGAAGTTAATCAGTTGTACAAACAGGATCAAGAGGCTCGATTGGATTTAGCATAAAGATAATTGAATTAGAATGAGATATGAGGCCAACAGGGTGTCTCATTTTGAATATGGTGAGAATAGCGGTAAACTGTTGGCCTGGAAAACAAAAACCGGTATAGTTAGAAATCGGGTGGTAGAAATTTGGGATGGAGTTTCAGGAAGGGTTAGGAAGAGTAAGAAAGAGGTGGAAGACACCTTTTAAAACTTTTTCAAGGAATTATACACCGAGGAATTAGAAGTCTCAGCAGAGTCGGTGAAGGGACGGTTAGAGGGATGAGAACTGGCATCTCTAAGTGAGGAGGAGAACAAGGTGATTAATGAGCCAATTAATAAGGTTGAACTCAAGCAGGCGATAAAATCAGGTAAATTAGGCAAGGCAGCAGGACCAGATGGGCTGCCTGCTGAAGTCTATAGAGTATTGGGTAGTAGTATTAGGGTTTTTCTGAGAGAACTCTTTAATAATATTCTAGAGACTGATGGGAGATACCACCCCCCCCCCTTTGGAGGGAAGCTATTATTACAATAATTTTAAAACCAGGCAAGGACCCCAGGAATTGTAAATCATATCGCCCAATATCTCTCTTAAACTGCGATTATAAGATTTTTGCAAAAATGTTAGCAGATAGATTAGGGGGTGTTTTGGGGAAGCTTATACATATAGATCAGAAAGGGTTTCTGAAAGGAAGATATATGCAGGATTTGATGCACAGGTTGGTAGCCTCGGTTGATTTGGCTACCACATGCTATTCCCCTCTAGCAGTTGTGATGGTTGATACAACCAAAGCTTTTGATAGAGTTAACTGGAATTAATTAAATATGATATGTCAGGGTTATAATCTTGGGGGGCACTTTATTGGGACATTACAAAAAAATTATCAGGATCCCTGTGCAAGAAACTTGGTTAATGGTGCTCTCACCTCCTCGTTCAAGATAGAAAGGGGAACGCGGCAGGGGTGTCAGTTATCCCCGTTATTGTTTGATTTGTATATTGAGCCACTTGCTACTAGAATTAGGAATGACCAGCGAATTCCCCCCTTTGTGTGTAGGAATTTTTCTATGAAGGTGTCTTTGTATGCAGATGACCTGATGATTTATACTTCTAATTTAACCCAGACTAAATTGGTATTGGAAGAACTGATAAGAGATGTTGGGAGTATTTCTGGTTGTGTCGTTAATATTCAAAAGACGGAGGTGATGGCCTGGAACATGGAGTTATGTAATTAAGAAGGAGGAGGTTAAATATTTAGGGATTACTGTAACACAGGATATAAGTAAATTGGCAGAAACAAATTTCAGGAAGGTAATGCGGGATGTAGATATCCTACTGAAGAGATGGTTAAATCTTCCCCTCACTATTATTGGTTGGGTTGATTTAATTAAGATGGTGATTGTCCCTAAGTTTACATTTATCTTTAATTCGATACAATTAATGTTTAGTAAGGACCCTTTAAGGAAACTTCAAGGAAAAATCTGCAGTTTTATTTGGGCATCTAAAGGTGTACGTATTTCCTGGAAAAAATTGAGACGGAGGAAAGAAAAAGGAGGGTTGGCTGTGCCAGATATGCAATATTATGCGTGGGCTTTCTTTTTTAACAGTGCGAGGGAGACCTTTAATCACCGAGGTCGCTCAGAGCTGGGGCAGGCACTGATTGCAATGGCAGAGGATAATGAGTCACTGACAAGCTTTATGTATAAGTTTGGAGATCTTTCAAGAAAGTCTGATTTAAGGTTTTACAAGATCTAGCGAGTCTTTGGTATGCGGTCAGCAGGGCCACAAAATTGTCGTATTATAGCAAAAAGGCCCCTATTTGGGACTCCCCAGGGTCACCGGAATGGACTAAGGATGCGTTGGCAACCCCTCTGAAGGCAGCCGTTTTTTTTTCACTGGGGACAATTTTGCTATAATGGAGAGAAAACCTGAATGGAGAGGTAGGGGGTAACCTGTCTAAATTCAAGTATCTTCAGATTACTAGCTGGGTTAGGAATTTAAAAGTGGAGCTGGGAGGCACAAATGAGTTGGAAGACCAGTGGCATTTGGAAATCCCGCTGAAGAAGGAGGTGGCTAGATGGTACTTGCTAATTATGGATATCGTGGACGGCGAATTTACCCTACCAGAGGAGTTATGGGAAGAATGCTTGCCGGAGCTCCAGCTAAAAGATTTATGGCAAGTATCTACTACACTTTTATATAATACTGTCAAACCTGCTGCGTTAAGGAGGAATCATTTGTTTTCAATTCAGAGTTTTTTGGACACCAGCAAAGCTTTCTAGAATGGATCAGGGTAATACGGTCAGATGCATAACGTGTGGGACTCTGGCGGCAGATGACCTTCATGTGTTTCTGGAATGCCCCATGCTTAGTAAATTCTGGGCAGAGGTTGGTGATGCTATCAGTGAAATACTCTCCATAAGACTCAAGGTAAGCACCTCGCTTGTGATTTTTGGTTGTTTGACAGGATCCCAGCTGATTAGCAGGGATAGCTCAAAACTGCTATTTTATATGATGCTTGTGGCAAGAAGAGAGATCTGTAAAAAATGGATTGATGTTTTCCCTCCGACTCTTATGGATTGGAAAGATGCTTTAATGTATAACTTGAAGCTGGATACGAGTAAGAACAGTAAAAAAAAAACAAAAAAAAAAGATTTTGGAATCAATTGAAGCAATGGTGGTGTTTGGCAGAGGATAGGGGAGCATATTTGGTCTGACACGGTCCTATGATTATATATGCCTCTAATATGTCACCATCTGCCGTTACTGGCAAGTGGAGTGGCTATAGTGAGGTCATATTTCCGTCAGGTAAGGTCTGGCAGAGTTGGGCAGCGATTAATATAGTAAACTCTGCATTGAAAGACCTTCACACCTATATCCTCTTGCGGTGAGAAAGGATGGTATGCAAATGAGGACCAAAAACAAAAGAGAGTGAAGAGTTACAGGAGGGTGCTCAAGAACCACTCTCAACGGATACAGCATGAGAGCCTAGCTCAGCAGAGGTTCTCCCAGAAGCAGACGGTGCTGAAAAGCAGACAGAGCAAGTACCAGACCAAGAGGGGGAAAGAGTTGAGACGAATCAAAGTCGAAGTGATTCAACTCCTCCTGAGCCCGTTGCAGGTCCATCAAGAGAAAACACCATAGAGAAAGAGAAGGAGAACCTGTGAAGAATATTAACAGAAGGATTGCGAAGAGGGGATAATTGGCCTGAATCGCAGATAGGGAAGAAAAAGGAACTGGTCATAAATGAAACAAGAGGAAGAAGTGGATACTATGAGAAAAGAAGAATTGAGTGAAGTAGAACTAAGTGGTGATCGGAGGTTGAAAAGAAAGAGAATAGCAAGTCGGCGGTACGCAGGTCCTGAATGGGAGTATGCAACTACCAATGAATGGCAACAAGAGTTTGTCTTTTTGTTTTGATAGAGAAGTTCTGAGTCAGTACTTTGATGTAACCTGAAGGGAAACAAGGAAGCTGAATTGTTGAGCTAATCTGAAAACTCTAAGAGACTGTTGAAAATAAACTGGAAGAGACATTATAACCCGATTTGACTTTGAAAACTGGATGTGACAAGCTGCTAATCGGATTGACAAAGGAAAAGGGTTCCTGGATGTGAAACTGAACTGCGAGAGAAGAATTTCTTCTTCATTTTTTAATTTTTACTGCCCTTTATATGAGAGTTACTTCTGCTTTCTGATTCTTTACAGAACATGGCTGAGCTAAAAAATCAAGATAGAATTGCTAGGTGCTGTAGATACATGAGTGCTGGATTGACATGTGTGGAATAATGTTTATAATGAATGTGGGAATGTCTGTTCATGATATGAAAAAAACTACTATTACTAACAGCTTCAGAGAGGTTTAAGCTAGATGAAAAATATTTGCATGACTATTCTAATTCCAAGGAGAGCTTTCTTCTAATGTTTTCTATTGCTTGTTGAGTGAGTATGTTAAGACAATGGATGCGAGGAATTGTCTTGTGTGTAAGCAAGTTCCTTCGTCAGTAGAAGGGGTTACGTACCATAGTCTTCTTATAACTTATGGAATAAGCTGTAGCTTGCTACTAACAAGATTTTATAACCAAGAGTATATACAGTATTTTTATTCCCACTATGACATGGTGTTTTCGTTTGTTCCTATTATTAGATATCGGAGTAGAGTAGCTAAAGAGCATGATACAGTATTAGAGGATTCTTTGAGCCTACATTAACATTCGGGACGAGTGAATGTAGGCATGTGTTGCTGTTTCAGAGTAAGTGGAATTTTATGCTGAATGGTCAGGACCTTGCTATTCCTGGGATCTATTATATATGTGGATTAAATGCTTATTACCGTCTTCCAAGAGGATGGCATGGGACATGTTTTTGGGGATAATTTCCCCTAAAATGTATCAGATAGATGATTTAAAGAAGTTTCTGAAATTGACTGAATTACGTCATAAGCGACAGAGGAGGGAAACCTCTTCTGCAATTGTGGGAGATATCTTTGGTGCAGTGATTCCTTCAGTGGGAGTCATTCTGAATAAGATCAAAATACGAAAATTGTCTACAATTGTGGATAATATGCTGACGACTTTCACAGGGGCAATACTCCTGATAGATACTGAATTAGCCACGGATAAAATAGGCTTGATTTAGACATTCTTTTAGCGAAAGACGCTAGGCATTGTTGTTCCTATAAAAGAGACTTACTCACTAACCTTACTAACTCGATTGAAGATTTAAAAGAATTGAAAGAACCAGGTGTTTGAGAAAAGGTTGGAAAAGGATTTGGTTCAGTGGGAAATTGGCTGAGTCAAATTTGGAATGGGGTGTTATTAAAAATCATACAGGGAATATTAATTGTGGTACCTGCATATTAGGATTATGGGGTTCATGTAAATTATGTCAAAAGATAAAATTGAAAAGATCTAAAAATAATCAGAGGAGGGAAGAACGAAACAGGAAAAGAGTTTTTAGGGAAGATTTGAGAAGGAGACAAAATACAGCAGAAACTGAATTGTAAATTGTTGGTAAAGAATGGTCTGATGACATATTTAGTCATCGGAGGAGGGACTGTTGACGCAGATATACTAATGAGAAATTATTAATAAATGTTTATATGTTATGATTTATAAAGATACATAGAGAAATTAATTGTAGAGAAAAATTAATATGCACGTTTGAAAATGTGCCCACGGGGTATGGCAGCCACTTATACGAACTTGTACTAAAAGAACAAAAAATGTGTGAAATAGTGAAAATGTATAATAATAATGTAGTAATATGTCACATTAAGATGTATACCGAAGTTTTGCATTATATTGTAGAATTAACTTAGCCGAAGTTGTGGCCTAGTTTTGCCAGACCTCATGTAGAAGGTGAATTATTAGAGCAGCTGTAGAGAAGTTGAGAGGATAAAATGACCTTGAACCATCCAATGTTAAGTTTGCTTAGCTAGAATTTTCTGCAATGTACTGACGGAGATGATGGAACCAAATTGAAACAATTATGTGAAGAGTAGACGAGATGTACTTTCCCAGGTCTCGAGCAATAGAAGCACTGACTGGAGAAGAAGATGGAACATTTTCGATACCTGCTGAGCCGGATGATGAGGGCATCGTACAGCCAACTAATCAACTAATTTGGGATGGGGAAATATTAGAACTCATAGATTTGTACAATTAATATTATAGGTTAGAGTCATATCTGCTGATCGACTGACCGATTAGGAATTAGGGGGATGGACTGAAAAACTCTAATAAAAAGTAATGACAAGGGGCTAAAACTTCAGATGCGAGGGGAGAATTTATGACGTCAAGAGACGCGTTTCGAGAGTCTGTCATTGGGCTCATTTTCTTGAGAGCCTGATGCGTTGCTGATTGATTGATGACCTGGAGATGAAGACTGACTTTGTTGCTGATCCATTTTGTGGATAGGTAGCTATGACAATGTGACTGATTAACTTTTATGCCTTTCTTTCTAGGTACCAACTGCGCTGTTTTATAGTTTTTCTCTTAGCTAGATGTTTTCCAAATTCACGTTTTCTAAATTGTTTTTGCATGAAGTCCCACAAGCTAAATGCTAATCTGATTTAGGTAAGGGTCTGTTGGGTGACTTTGACAGTGACAGATGATTGATGGACTGATTGCTGAACTATTCTATTAATGCTGTTATAGTCACCTTTGTTGGCTTATGCTGAAGCATTCCAGCATATGTTTTCTCAAGTTCTGATTAGATTGTGTTATTGGTGGTCCCTAATGAACTAATTTTGAGCTGGTTGAATAAAGTTTCTAACCTGATGACTTAGTATTGTAACTAATAGGGAAATAAAATTGATAAGAAGTACAATTGAGTTGTGGTTATACATGAAATGTTGATATATTGTCTCATGCTTAATGGTTCTCTTAGTGGTAGCTGATTGATTACATTGATAATTGATGTTCATTGACTACATAGCTAGGATACTCCATGTGATCCAAAAGGTTCATCAGCCTATATGCATCCCCTTGTAAGTTTACTTACTAAGGACCAGGCGCGCTTGCATGAGGTAACAGCTTAGTTTTTCCCTTGCCCAATGTGAGCCATCAAAAGTATTGCTGTGTCCTTGTGATGAAAACTTCATACAAAGACTGTGGCACTTTATCTTCTTTTGTACACTTTTCATCGATTTTACTGAAAGGTTTTTAATCTCCATTATAAGGGAGGGTGAATCAGAACCTCATGATTAGCTTTGGTGTATTTGCGACAAGTTGACTCCCATCTAATTGTGTCAGTATTTCTTCTTTATAAAAAATGCACAATTAGCAGAAGAATTTGATGTTCTAACAGGACGGTTCTTTTTATTGTGGACTGTGACATACTTTACTAAGCGTCCTGCCGCAATGGTACTTTTTATACAAAAAGTGTTTTATGCTTTGTATTTTACTTTGGACTGAATATGAATCATGTAATGGGTATTTGTATTTCAGCCTGTACACAATTCTATGTCAGAAGGACAGAAATGCACACTTCAGTGAAATAGCTCTGTAGTTTGTGACCATGGTACTGTTTTTTGCATTTTATGTGCACTCACGAAATAATTATTAATTTTATTGAACTAGCCGTGCAATTTCATATATTGGTATTTTGTGTTGCCGTATGCTGCTGTTTTCTTTTTAATAGGAATCTGCAGCAATTCTTTTTAATTTGTTTCTAAACATGCCTTTATTGAGATCTTACTTAGCAGATTACAATGTCAATGACACATAATAAGAATGACAGCAGGCCAAAGCTATAAGGATAAATCATCTATGCTGTGAGGTCCATATTTTATAATCCAATAGTTAACCATAACAATCAACATAAAACAGATCAGTTTTGCAGCAGGTGGTGTATGATGCATATGGAGAAATACATCCAGTAAGCATCTTTCTGTGTCATCTAGTAGACCATGTACCAATAGGTATCTGCCATTAACCTCTTCCTGAACCCTGAATGGAACCTGCAGTGCCAGCCAGATAGGGACCCCTCTAGCGTATGTTGAATATGTAGGTGAATATAGTTATCCCCTCCATTTTCTTGTAGTTTGTGCACCTCATTTTCAGACTGGTGTGTTTCTTGAAGCATTGCCACCTGAATACCATATCTGTGAAGGTATGTTTTTATGCTATGTGTGACTTACAAGTTGAGCCCCCGTAAGTTCCAAGTAATACATTTATATGTGGACATTGTTATGATAGAGGACCTCCAATGCCCCCCTCTTGGCTCCCCACCTACAATGTCGGGTCTGCCACAGCTGCCATATGTAATATAAACCCCTAAAACAGAACTGAATCCCACCCATCCACTGGACGATCTCCAAGAAACAGCAAGTGCATTCCCAACCACTGAGTCTTCCCTCCCATTCCCACCCCACAGTGTACAAAATAAAACTCCCTGTAGTCCGGTATACAATGCTCAGAACTATAGATTGGTACCAGGACCAAAATCAATCCCAGTCTATCGTGAAATTGTAGCTGTACAGCAAGTACCCTAGATAGTCAATCTCATACAATCTAATCCAATCTGCACACAGTTATCACAGTATGTACTAGTGTGGGGAGTTTTGGTGTCCGCTCCTGTGGATAGAACGTTGCGTCCTTCAACAGCTAGTCCTTCGCACTAACATTACCACTTATGCGCCTGTCATCCTGCACTCCTAGTAGTTTTGCAATTACCACAGTTACCCCCATGCATGCACCAAGACAAGGCTATCTCAGTGCGGTGCCGTCCCAGTCATCACTGATCCATCCCAGACATACCATCGGCTTTTCCAACCCTCAATAAAATCTAGGAGTACCTACAATAAAGCAGTATGACACCACACTATCCCGTGCAGCAGATCTCGCAGCACGGTGTGCAATGTCCCAGAGTGACCATCAAAGCCATCAGGTTCCAACAGTCTCCGGTGTATCTTCAAGTTTGACCGGTATATTACTGTAGGAGTTAGAACATGTCACCGCCTCCAACCAGTGCCATTGTCTCCTCACGCTCTGATCTTTGCCTGTCCAATTCCAGAGAGCTATCTTTCCGGACTACTACCCATTGCGCCAGATGGGAGGTTGCCCTGCCATGCCAGTGCCTCCTGCATGCCAGCCGTGGCCGATATGATCCACTGGGGCGGTTGCCAGTGTCCTTGAGAGAGTGAGCAGGAATCCTGCCTGCTCCAGCCAGACCCACACCCCCTCGGGCCAGTAATAAAAAATGTGTGCAGTACTTTCAGTTTGGCCAGGTAGAGTAGCATGTATAATATGCTCATCGCCCTCGAGCTTCTGTTTTACTCCCCCAAAGGTCATTCATAATTGCTATACTCGTCTGGTGTAGTCTAGGAATATTCGGATGACATGACTCTTGTTTGTTGGATCCGCCCCCTCAGGAAAACCTACAAAACGCAGGTTGCATCTCCTGGAGAATGGCTCTGTGTCTTCTGAGCGTCTCTGCAGTTCAACAGTGCGGGTGGTGAGGTCTGACTGCCGTTTTTAACAAGGAGACTTCCCCCTGTAAATCAGCCAGATGTTGTTCGATAGCCAGAGACCTCTCCGCACTTTACGGAGGTCAGTCCCGAGGAGACCTGTTAGAAATGGGGTCTCTGGTTGGCAGAGGTCTACACTCTTGTCCAAGTAGGGACCATAATCCTAGTCAAAATAAGTCACAGCACAATCCAAATTATCCTGTGACCACCCTCTAGTAGCTTGGCACTGAGCAGTCAGATTTAACTTAGAAGACAATGTGTAAAGTATTTGTGCAATAAATGATACAGTACAACAGTGAAAACACCACAAAAATACACCACCCAGGTTTAGAAAAACAGATAATTTGTATCTGAATAAAAAAAAAGATCAAATGACAAAGATCCAATAAGCACAAGTTGAAATATCACTTTTAAAAGGTTTAAAAGAGTCTCAATCCTTAGAAATTAATAGTTGTTTCTTTGTAACAGACAGTACCTGAGATGCATCAAAAATTATGAGGCACAGATACTTCAGGGGAGGAGATGCGTGAAAAAATAAGGTGTTGCATCAGAGTTTCCGGCGCAGCACATAAGATGCATCATTTCTTTCCACGCTGCAAGGGTTTGCGTTGTTTTTCCGGCGCGCAGTCTTGGTTCCTCACTGTGATACTGTGATATTTTGATGCCTAGGGATGATGTGTTGAAAATCCTTGACGCGCTGGTAGAAGAAGCAGGCGCTGCGTTGATCCGGTAGGTGATGCATCAAATTTTCCGTCACAAGGCAGGCACTGCGTCGAATTTCCAGTTCCAGCTGGCAATGTGGCGATTTCTCAGCCGCGATGCAGGCTTTGGGTCGATTTCTGCAGGTGTTGCATCAGTTTTCAACATACAAGGAGTTTCCAGTGAGAGGTGAAGTCTTTGTTGGCCCCAAGACTACAGATAAAGTAGAGACAAGCCTAATAGAATCCCTTGGAGAGCACTTCAGGGGGGAAGGCAGAGTCCTCCCAGCAGAGTCAGAGGCCAGCATGGCAACATGCAGAGCAGCAGTCCTTGGCAAAGCAATCCAGATGAGTCCTTTGGCAGCAGTTCCTCTGACAGTGCAGGTCCAGAAGTGTCTGATTTGGTGGGGTCAGAGACCCAGTTTATATATCCCAAAATGCCTTTGAAATGGGGGACAATTCAAAGAGTGGGTTTGAAGTGCACACGTTCCCCTTTCAGCCCAGTCCTGTCTGCCAAGATCCCTTTGGGGGGTTTATCAGTCCTTTGTGTGAGGGCAGGCTACTGACCTTTGAAATGTAAGTGTGAGCCCCTCCACCCTTCCTGCCCAGGAAGACCCATTCAGTATGCAGATGTGACTGAGTGTCCTGTGTTTATGGTGGTCTGTGTGTAATGCAGAAGGGAAGCTGGCAGCCACCACAGACCAGACGTGGATTAGAGACATGCTGTAAAGCACAGATGGCAGTAAGTGCAGAGAAATGCCTACTGTCTAAAAGTAGCATTTCTTAAATAGTAATATTAAATCCAACTTCACCAGTAAGCAGGATTTTCTATTGCCAGCTTGGAAATACCAAACAAGACATGGCTACTCCTTCCAGATCAGAATCTACTACTTATGAGTATATGAGGCAGTTCTATTGCTAGTCTGAGAAGTGCAGGCCTCACAGTATTTGAAAACGAATTGAGGAGTTTTTCACTACCCGGACATGTAAAACACATAAGTATATGTCCTGCCTTTTACCTACATAGCACCCTGCCCTATAGGTTACCGAGGACCTACCCTAGGGGTGACTTATATGTAGAAAAGGAGTAGTTTATGGCTTGGCAAGTAGTTTTAAATGCCAAGTCAAAGTGGCAGTGAAACTGCACACACAGGCTTGCAATGGCAGGCCTGAGACATGGTTAAGGGGCTACTTATGTGGGTGACACAATCAGTGCTGCAGGCCCACTACTAGCATTTAATTTACAGGCCCTGGGCACAGGTAGTGCATGTTACTAGGGACTTAAAGCTAAATCAAATAAATATGCCAATTGGGTAGGAACCAGTGTTGCCATGTTTAGGGGAGAGAGCATGTGCACGGTAGCACTGGACAGCAGTGGTGAAGTGCGCAGAGTCCTAAAACCAGCAAAAACAGTGTCAGAAATGTATATCCGTTGTGAACCCCTCTCTATCTTGTCTTTACCCTTTCCAATAGTGGGTCCCGCTAGAGGGGAATGAAAGTGCACAGCAGGGGGTTAGATGCCACAGATCAATAAGCCCCCTTCCCCTTTATTCTCGGCATAAGCAGTCATCCACTTCAGGTGCAGGAACCGCGTTTATACAGATGAAGGGAGGACTGGCACGCAAAACCAGGGCCCTGGTATTTTCTGGCAGCCTGCATTGTCTGAAACGGCAATGATTGGTGCCCACCATCCTAAGGTGTGGGAAAGAGGTGCAATAAGTTCCCAACAGGCCAAAATGAGGGGGAAGACCTGCAGGTGGTGCCACAGATTCATAGCGGGGATAGCCCAACCCCTCTCCAGGCAAAACCGCACAGTCCAGCCCCAGGGAGCAGGGCTCTGGACCCTACCATGCAAGGAAAAGCCCCTGTGACAATAAGCAGCGTTATCTGGCTGCTGGCATTTGCGGGGTCAGCAGTGGGAGGCCCGACCACGCAAATCTGACCATGCATTACCAGAAGGTGCCCCTTCTCTGGCATCCGACAGATCGTTGGGCCCACAAGGTGAGTGTGAGTCGGGGGGGAAGGTGTGCCACTCATCACAAAGTGTATAGGTCCCATAGAAGGACGGCATGCAGGCCAAACAGGCCTCACAGCACAGACCAGGGTCCCCTGTGGAGGTCGTGGCCCACCCCCAGGCCCAATCTCTGTGCTCCTGTGATCACTGTGCACCCACCTGGGAACAGTAACCACGGGCCACTCACTAAGCCAGGCAGCACCGTGCCCATTCTCTGACAGCCATTCGCTCATCTGGGTGGTGTCCTCTGTGGTCTGAATTTGCTTCACTGCACCACTGCACTCACAGGATCCGGCCGGCAGCACGATCTTGAAGAGAATGCCCACTCTCCTCACAGCTGGACTTTCCTCCGGTCTTCACCACCACTTATGCCGGTTGCAGCAGCACAGTCACCATCATGAGGCCCCCAGTCGCTGCAGTAGTCTTTGCAGTTCAGCCCCTGGCCCCCAACATTTCTAGAACAGCACTCTGGGTCAGCCCTGGTATTGCGCACCAATCTGGGCAGACAGCAGTCAGGGATGGCTAGAATAGGAGGCGTATTAGTTGTGGGTCAGCCATGGAGCTCACTAAAGCCTGACCATTGCGGCCCCCACCTTGGCCACACCCACCAATTCTTTTAAATTGTAATGTGCTGGTTGATTTTTTTTTCTATGTGCTTTTATAATCTACATTTGTAACAGAAATAAAGTGAATTTGAATTATTCTCTGCGCTGCTGGGCACAGTAGAGTGTGTGTGTGTGTGTGTGCAGCAGGGTAGAAAGGTGTTGAATTTCTCTCCTGTCTTCAAGTCTGTGTCGCTATGCAGAAATCAAAGCTAGGTGTCAAAGGGCTAGGGTGTCTGCCTCCTCATCTCCAGCAATATAAAGGCCAAAATATACATGCTGATTGGGTCTTCATAAGAATAGTGTTTATCAACCTGCAAAAAACCTTCTGGTTGTCCTATTCCATCTCCACTGTAATTAAATTATTACATGTTTAAACTAACCCGATCTCTGGAAGCCCAACGGGTAATTTTAAGCATGTTGTATGTCATTCTAGAAAGCATCAGTAAGAATCCTATTTAGGCCTCCTTCATATTCATTATGATGTGTGGTTCTGGCATGCATGAGGGAGAAAATTTTGATTTTCCTAGTAAATTTATGAAGGAAAGTCTTAATTTTATTAAAGACACAGAGGCGAGTATTATGCTTTTCTTGTTTAATTAAACAGCAGCTGCAGTCAAGAACTACAATTCCAAAGAGGCTAGAGAAAATTGACCAATGGGAATAAACAAGTAGTCACCACTAATACACCAATCATTAACAGGCTGACCCTATAATACGTATCTTGACTAAGAACAGCCCTTTTTTCTTATGCGAGCTTAAAAGTTAATAAACAAAGGAATAATGGAACAACATATACATAATGCCATGAACACCGACAAAAGTTCTTGAATAACGATCAAAAGTACAGAAATAGAACGTGGTAGATCTTGAACATTGGGATCCTGAATGTTGGATTTAAACTCTGCAGGCGAGGTGGTACCAGAACCGTGGCGGTGAACGTAGAAGAGGAAGTCTGTGGAGTCGTTGAAGATGTTGCTGGGAGGGAACAAAGATACAAATTAGAATTTGTAGAGGTGGGATAATACTCGCCTCTGTGTCTTTAATAAAATTAAGACTTTCCTTCATAAATTTACTAGGAAAAGCTACATATAAGACAAGAACAGAGGCTCCTATTATTCTCTTTTAAAGTGAATCAATAACATCTAGAGAAGCATGGTGAACAGGTTTACAATAAAACACTTTGAAAACATTATCATTAGACCAGTCAGACGATCTGAGAATATCCTCCAGACGGGAACCAGCCCATAAGGCCTTGGAAGCCATAGCTCCCCTAGCAGAATAAGCCCCGAAAGGGGAAGTATCCATACCTGCCAAATTTATAATCCATCTGACTAACGAGCCAGAGTAGGAAAGGATACAGGATTGAAAGGTTTTCTGAACGAGATAAGGAGTTGGGACGTGGAGGAAGCTCTCAAATCGGCTGTCTGATGTTCGTAAGCTTTTAAACATTGTCCCACACATAATTTAGGGTGCTCTGGAAAATAAGGATAAAAGACTGAGGAAAGACCAGTTTTTGTAAGTCTGTGAACATTGAATAGAACACCTGTTGGGGTAAAATGGCGTGCTGTAATATCTAACGCTCTAACATCAGAAAGACGTTTAAAAGAAATAAGGCATAACAACATGGTAAGCTTGGCCGATATTTTTTGAGAGGTAGCAAAGCATTGTCCGGCCAAGACATAAACGAATTAAAGACAACATTTACATCCCATTAAGAACTATATTTAGGTTTAGGAGGATTGGAAAATTTTACTCCCTTTAAAAGGCGACACACTAAAGGGTGTTCTACGATTGGTTTTCCGTTGCTGTATGTGTGTGAAGAAGAAATAGCGGACCTATACAAATTAATAGTACAGTAAGTCTTACCCTTACTAGCTTCTGCTGCAAGAAAATTGACTATGAAAGTTACATCTGCTGTAAAGGGATCAACGTGTTTTCCCAAACACCAGCTATGCCAGAGGGACCAGGCTGATCTATACACCTTTTTTGTTCCTGGAGCCCAGGAAAGTTCAATGAGGTTTGAAGCCTCTGTCGAAATAGAAGGGAAAGAGTGGGATTCCCTGATATTTTCCATGCTGAAAGGGTGAGGAGATTGTCTAGGATGAGGGGGTGAGGAAGACCGAGGGGATTTGAGAGTAGATCCGGAAAGGAGGGGATAAGAAATGGGGGTTTGATTGCTAGTTCCAGAAGAGTGGGAAACCACACTTGAGACTGCCAAAAAGGAGCAATGAGGACCAATGTAGCTTGTTGACGACGAACCTGAGCTAATAGACGCGCAATCATTATGAAAGGAGGGAAGGCATAGTTGAGGGAGGTTGACCAATCCTGAGAAAAAGCATCGAAGGCTAACGCCGAGGGATCTGGACGCCAATTGAAAAACTGCAGAAGTTGCGAGTTGAGGCGGGAAGCGAAAAGATCTATGCGAAAAGGCCCCCATTTTCAGAAGATGGATTGGAAGACTTTGTGATGAAGTTTCCAGTCGCTTGAGTCTAGAAAATAACGAGATTGCCAATCTGCCACTGTATTGAGATTGCCTGGTAAGTACACTGCTTGGACTGATATTTTGTTTTGAAGACAAAGATCCCAAAACCCTTTTGCTAATTCCGCTAAAGGTTTGGATTTTGTTCCTCCTAAGTGGTTTATGTAGTTAATCGCTGAAATATTGTCCATCCTGAGAAGAACTGAACAACAAACCCTGTCTCTTGCGAGACTTTTGATTGCAAAGGACCCGGCAAGCATCTCTAAACAATTTATGTGCAACTTGGACTCCTCTAAAGACCATATGACTCCAGTCGAGATTGGACCACACCGGGCTCCCCAACCCAGCAGACTTGCATCTGATTCTAATACAAGATCTGTGGCTGATGCGACGATAGTCCTGCCGTTCCAGGCGTCTAAATGGTCTATCCACCATTGCAGCTCTGTACGAGAGTCTTGATACAGGATAACGGAATCCGAATAAGCCAACCCTCTTTGAAGATGACAAATCTTTAGTCTTTGAAGAGCTCGATAATGTAATGGATCTGTAAAAGGGGCCTGGATTGAAGAGGATAGAAGGCCTACTATTCTTGCTAGGGATCTGATGGAAAGGCGAGAACTGCGCAAAGTCTGAAGAATTTCTGACTCGATAGACTTTATTTTTGCTGATGGCAGAAGAAGGATGGAAGAAACTGAATCCACTAGGAAACCTAAAAACTCAATTCTGTGGACTGGAACCAGGGAAGACTTCTCGTCGTTGATAATGAAACCTAGATCTGAGAGAAGCGAAGAGGTTAAATGAACGTGTTCGAGAAGAGTTGAATGATTTTGGTTCATAAGGAGGATGACGTCTAGGTAGATAATTAGTCTGACTCCCCGAGCTCTGAGGGAGGCTATCACTGGTTTCATAAGATAGACCGAAAGGAAGGGATGAAAAATGATACGTTTGACCGAGCCATTGTAATTGCATAAACTATCTTGAAGTTAGATGCAGAGGAACTGTGAGAACAGCATCCTGGAGGTCCAAACTAACCATCCAGTCGACTTGTAGAAGAGAATCTCTGAGATGTAAGATGGTTTCCATCTTGAAGTGACAATAAACTACAAATTGGTTGAAGAGTTTGAGATTGATCACAGGACGCATCTTCTTGTTTTTCTTTTGGACTAGAAGGACTGAACTGACAAAGCCTGAAGGATCGAGGGAACAAGGGACAATAGCTTGTTTTTGGAGAAGCGATCGAATTTCTGGGGAAATCATGTTTTTCATTTCCAACGAGAACTGGGGAGGATGAGGAAACTTTGACTGAAAAGGCTCTGAGTAAAGGGGAAAATATAAATATTCTTTTGGGGATAAAACGGAGGTCTGTACTCTTGGTCGGAGCTGGAGTAAGCACCACGGGAACCTTGATTACTGTACGATCGGCCGGCAAAGCGGTTCCTGCTTCTTCCGGTCCTGGAGAAAACCCGACTGGAAAACATATTTTTTAAAGATTGCTGGGCTTTGTCCAGAGATGCGAACGTGGCAAAGTATTTGCTGAGTTCTTTGATAAATGAGTCTCCAAATAGCAAACCTTCCGCTTTGACCCCCGGATCCGAGGTTGCCAAACTGACGAGCTTAGGATCCAGCTTAAGCAGCAATCCTTTTCCACGTTGGTGGATTATAGCGCAATTAGCATTCCCCAATAAGCAAATGGCCCGTTGCACCCACAATTACAGTTTAACAGGGTCCAAAACAGCATTATCCAACCGGGCTGCTTCTGCCATATCAAAAATACGGGACAATGGGCCCACCACATCCAAAAGCTTATCCTGGCAGGTGGACCAGGCCTTGTCCACTCCTTTTCGTGGGTCTTTGCCGAATTTGGAGAAAAAGGTAATGAGGGAAGTGTCAATAATAGGAGTCGTAATCTTTGAAGGAAGAGAAGGACGGGGACATTCTGATCTGAGTTTTTCTCTGTCCTGTTTGTCAAGGGGGGAATGTAATCTGGAGGTCAAATATCCTGCCACATGATCCGCAGGTAGCCGCTTGGTAAGTGTGGATGCTGGATGTCATTGGGATCAAACATGGGCTCTCCGTCTGTGTCCATAACTTTGCATGATTTGGAACCCAAAAGGGCTTGCATTTTAGGAGGAGGAGGAGCAGAGACGAAGTCTCTATCTTTGTCGGAAAGATCCGAATCCGGGTAATTGTCATGCAAATCCTAGTCATCAGTGTCCAAAACTTTTGAAATTACTATGGGAGTAATATTCTTTGTCTTGGATGCTTATTTTTTTGACGATTTTTTAGAAGGTAACCCCTCCCTTAATGGAGGCCTTTGAGGAACCGCGTCCTCTGCCTTGTGTGAGAGATCCTCACCAGTCAATAGCGTTGTTTTATTGTTTTTTTAAATTCCCGGACGGTCTCTGCTTTCCCCCGCAGAGTGGGCCAAAATCGTCTTGGACATTAATTGCACAACAGAATATTCTAATGTCTTAGATAATTTATTTAAAGAAGCAGAGGCTGCTTGTTCCACTGATGATTGAATAATATTAAGATTTTCTTTAATCATCTCCTCCTCCTCAGTGGCAGCATGAGAAAATGGTGAACTATCCATAATATCATGGAATATCAATAGAAAACCTGAAGGAGACAGAGCACGGTGAGGAAAGGGTTAAAATTGCTTCAGCAAGCCGGAGAGGCACTAGGCTCCGCCTATGGGCGTGGAAAAAACAGCAGGAAACGAAGGCTGAGAGATTGGCACCACAAAAGAAGCTGTCGGAAGGTTCGACGGCTGAAAACATGAGCCGGCACCAAGGACAATGGTTCAAGAAGTGAGGTGAGGAGGCTAAAGGAAACTCTGTCTCTTCACCGCTACCGCAGAAGAAAGATGGTGGTCGCGCTGAAGAGAAAATGGTCAAACAAACGTTTTCACAGAACTCGCACGCCGCTGGGAGAATATGCGGCTACAAGCCAAGTCGTTATATGAAATGAAGCGCGATAAGATAACACGCGCAGCCAAACATACAGACATGTGTAAAGACCAATAAGTTGAAACAATCCAGATTTATTAAAATATAATGAATGAAAAAAATACTTATCTTGACTGCGAGCAGCAAGAAAAGAGGGCTGTTCTCCGTCAAGATACGTATTATAGGGTCAGACTGTTAATGATTGGTGTATTAGTGGTGACTACTTGTTTATTCCTATTGGTCAATTTTCTCTAGCCTCAGGGGAATTGTAGTACTTGACTGCAGCTGCTGTTTAATTAAACAAGAAAAGCATAATAGGAGCCTCTGGTCTTGTCATAAAATGTACTTTCATATAACTAGGGTTGCGGTGCTGTGTTGTATGAAAGGGAGAGAGCAGGACAACGCCATATCTACTAAGTTGTAGGGCTGTTGCTCACTTCCCAAGTCTTGTCACACAATTTAGCTACCTTGCACCACGCAAACAACTTTTCACCTTATTGCAAAGGGGTGTGTGTATTGTGTGGGTATCTTAGGTTTTGTACTTGAATCATAACAGTCTAGAATATAACACTATACTTAGACTAAATGTAAAACTTTTCTTACTTTGTATGTGTGCTGTTAAAGCTTTTTTCCAACTTTGTACATGTCCCAGAGGTGCATTCTTGGTGCAAAGTGCTGTGTACAAATGATAGTAGGTAGGGCTTTGCATCAAAAACCATGGGTGGTAGTGTGGGAACGTAAATGCACCACCAATGGGAAACCACCTTAAAACTTTTCTTACTTTGTATGTGTGCTGTTAAAGCTTTTTTCCAACTTTGTACATGTCCCAGAGGTGCATTTTTGGTGCAAAGTGCTGTGTACAAATAATAGTAGGTAGGGCTTTGCATCAAAAACCATTGGTGGTTGTGTGGGAACGTAAATGCACCACCAATAGGAAACCACCTTGATGCACAGCAAAGGCGTGCATAAATCTACTTTCCATTATCTTTTGACAACTTTCCAGCACAAAATACATTTTGTATTGGAAAGTCAGTCAAAAATCAAAAGTTTGTGCCAGTTTGTGACACTTAGTGACTGCACCGGTGCAACATATTGATAAATATTGTTCTTAGAGTTGCTTTTCTTTCATGCTTGTCACACAGTCATGCACTTACTAAGATTTTGTGTCTGGCAGTAGACTGACGGTTAAGCAATCCTGAAAAAGGTTTCAATGTTTTTTTTATTTATTTTGTATTTTACTGTTGGGGGAGAGGCCGCATGAAGGGCTGGTTGCAGTCAAACCAGTCAATGGAGGGTCGGGGGAATAAGAAGCACTGTGTTGGGTCAGCAGTGTTTGTGTCATACTTCTTGTTTTGTATGGAGGGCAACATGGACAAAAGTGGGAGGGTACCTAGGAGGGCCACATGAATAGTGGAGAGTGGGAGGGAGGTGCTGGAGCAAGCAGACAGACAACAGTGCTTGAGCGGGCAGGAACAGAGGTGCAAGAAGTACATGGGGAGACAACTGAAAAAGCATGCAGTCTCCGAGCTTAAAACAAAAAATAAGAAAAGTAGTGCCTAAAAATAATTATTAGAAGGACACAAGTAATGTGCCCATGCTCCAGGGTAGGGACAAACGCACGAAGGGGAAGGAAGCCTATGGGAGTCTACCATTAAGAAGGAAGCAAATGAGAGTGACAATGAAGTTAAATAATCAGAAGCAATGGGTGGTCTCTAAGCCCACTGTTAGAAAATAAAAGGTCTTGCCTAAGCAAATGCGTTGCTTAAGGGGAGACCTAAAAATGAGTAAAGACAACGTCACAAAGGGCAAAACACCTATTGGATCTGTGCAATACATTGGAAAACTGTGCTACAAGCAGAGCATCTTCTACGGTATCTGCAAACTAGCAGAAATAGACAACTTCCATTCCAGTATTTGATTATCTGAACCAAATACACGTGCCTCACTTTTCCAGACAAATGGACTCCTCATGTCCAGGATGTTGCGGGTAGATTTAAAATTAATGGTATAAAAAGGCTGCAAAATGTACATATTTGTGCCACTTTCGAACTGTTAAATTGTCTAGCTCATGCTGCAAAATCCTTGGGGATCTGTGTAGCTTTCAACCCTTTTTTACCACCCTGGAGAAAGTTTTACTTCTGCCGTTGTCAGAAGTAAATTTCCAACCTTTCCCAGTATGGGAACAGTTTAGAGAACAGTAGATGAAAACCATTAAACATGAAAGTTTATAGGTGTTCAGAGACTCTAAAGCTCTTTCCAACTCCGCAAGCACCGCTTCCTGCCACTTCCAGCGACACTATGTAGATTTGCAGAAATTTGGCACAATCAGGCCATTGTTATACTCCAAACCCTGTTATAAAATGAATCCTAGCATAATCAGAGGCTATTATCAGAGCTCTGACATGAGAATGCTGCCATACTTTATCTCACCGCACGACACCGAGGACAAATGGATTTTTTTAAATTATTTTTTTACAAGGACTAGTAGATTTATGAAGCATCCCGTTCCTTGGACAATACATGTCCGCACCCCTGGATACTAGTTTTTGGAATCTGTGGACATTGCAAACCAGGAGAAATGGCCAGTTCCTACTCGGAATGAGCACAGTACCTTGTATTGTTGTAATACCCATTACTCAACAAACCATCAACCATCTGACCAATGAAAGGGTTAGTGTCACGAAAACCAATGGGTTTAGATGGGGAACAATTAGAATATTTCACCTGAATCCTGTCCTAGTTAAATTTATATGCCTCGTCCAAAGAATGAGTTAACATAAACCATTTGTTTGTCTGAACCCCTCAAAGTGTGGCCCAGTCAGGCCTTTTGTTAATTACCTGGAGGTCAATGACTACCAGTTGCCCCATTCACCAGCAATTGTAACACCACATTAACCTTACATTTCTTTGAACACCCTTGTGGCAAAAAGCTGGCAACAGCATTCAATCTGTTACTTCCCTCCCCAGTTCTCGAAAAACAAGTAGTGCATACGCTGCCTATTTATTGGTTTAAGTTCTATAGCTTTCTTTGCTGAGCTTGCCATATCTAAATAGACCAACAAGCTTGCTATACCTCTATCTGGTAACTTGGAAAGGAAGAAAATGTCTGAAGTTTGTTACCCACACGCTGCTCTGCTCCCGTTTGCAAGCCTTTCTCTATTCTCATCCTGATCCCCCACCAAAACAGATGTAGACTTCACACCTTAGACTTCCAAAGGACTTGTTCCCTTCCTCACTACTTTTTTAAACATATTTTTAGTACCTTCCTTAGTGATGTGGCCACATTCCAGCAACTCTGTGAACCCTCTCTCGCTGAATATGATGACATTTTATGAGGGCCTCTCGAGTGTATCCTTTCTGATATTCTAATTAGTCTCGAGGGCAACTGTGAGACAAACACAATTTGACTTTGATCACTTCCAAACCCTTTTATTTGAGGTGATTTTGACCAATTAGAACAAGCATTGGCATAGTCAATAGGTATCACCTTTGGGACCTTATAAGTGTTTATCCATGCAGCACATTATCAGCCAGTGTCATCGCAGGATGAGCCAAGGTGGACTACCACAGGCCGTCACTTATGGTTCCTGGATAGGAATATACAGCGCTGGGAAGGTGCACTGCCACAGGCCGTCACTAAAGGTTCCTGGATAGGAATATACAGCGCTGGGAAGGTGAACTGCCACAGGCCGTCACCAAAGGTTCCTGGATAGGAATATACAGCGCTGGGTGCACTATGTTGCACTACCACATGCCCTAACTGGTGGTCCCTGGAGAGCAGTGTTCAGCTCTGGGAGTTGCACAACTCCAGACTGAAGGAGTAAACTTAGCCCAAAGCACCAGTGTCAGATAGCAGCTAAATGCAAATGCAATACTTTTAATGCTTTCCAAAAATTCCTATGTAGGTGGTTTTAAACGAACTGAAAAACAGTCATTCGCATAACAGGAGCAGCTACTATACTGTGGGTGAAGTGCAGGTCCGTTCCAGTACAACAAAGAAATAAATGTATTGAACAATAAATGTATTCCTGCGTTGTGCCCCCAAATCCTACTAGTTTTTTTTTTTTTCTTTTTTATATAGCACAAACTCGAAGCGCTTTACTTGAGCACTGGTGGCATTACACAACAATACATTATTATTATTATTTTTTTTCCCATCATGGTGATATTAATGTTAAATACAGACTCGCTGGGCCAGTTGCTCAAATCAGTTACATGCAAATCAGTAGCTATTATGAAGGCATTTCCGAAGGTTTTCTAAGGGGCAACACAGATCAATAAAATAGATGCGAGATCAGACTCGAACTTAGCTCCTCTGTTATAAATCAAAAGCACTGCCATTACCCCACACCATATTTAGAAGTCTTTGCAGGCCCCTGACATGAACAGAGCAAGCAGCAGCTGTGGACGCTGCGACCCTTGTAACAAGTCAAGTACAAGTCAATGAAGTCTTTATTCGATATTTCATCATAAAAGACATGCTACACGTCATAATACTTATAAAATTATCAGTGCTAACGATTAAAACAATAAATACAATATTTCATGAAAGCTACTAAGAACGTATTAAATCTATCTAATGCTTCATTTGTTAAATATTTTAACATATTTAAAAATAGAAAAAAGTACATTACTTTAAAATCTCAGTTCTAAAGTTCAAGATAGTTTACTTATCTAAAACATGTAGCTGTTTTAGTAGTTCAGATCGAATTATCCATGCCCACCCCAGGAATTTGGCCACCCCTATTGCTATAGTAGGTGAAAGATCAGTTTTAAGGATCCTACAAGCAGTCTCGGCCGATTGTGTGCCCAGATTTTTGCAAAGGGGTACCAACCACTTCTTCCTTGGGGCAGCATATAATGGACAGACAAAGAACAGATGGCTCACATTTTCCCGCATTTCAGTACACAATGGGCATTTATCTGGGCCTCCAGTGCCCCAGGTTGAGGTTAGACACCTTAATGGTATTGAGCCCACTCTAACTTGGTGATATAATTTGCGGTCCATAGGTTTTGTAATAACATCCCAGTACTTTTCAATTGCAGAGACATCTTTCACGTGTACAAATGTTGTTGTAAGGGAACTACCTGTAAGGGATGAGTGTCTTATACCTACCACCCATTCCCAATATAGTTGTTTCAGCTCTTTTTTTGAAGGAAAAGTAGCTGAGTCTGGGTTGTGCCAAAGGGCACCTAGACCCATGGCACAAAGGGTGGTTCTAACACCCTTAAACCAACCAATATTATCGGATCCTAGGGTGTCCCTTACCTCGAGGCATGCTTTCGCATATAATAGCAGCTCTGGGGTAGACCACAACCTCCGCCAGAAGGCCAAGGGCCGAAATCTGGCTTGATCTTCCACTGGTTGGAGCCCAAGGTCATAAAGGAGCGGGATGCGTGGGGATGACCTCGGAAGACCAACCGCCCCTATTGTAAATCTGTTTTGGGCCAGCATCAGTCGGTCCAGATTGCTATAACCCCAAAGCTCAGCCCCATACAAGACTGAGGGAAGAATTTTTGACCCATAGATTTCCATAAGTGGGGACATCGGGCGGGTAAATGATCTTTTATATTCCTTAAGAAGGGCACCGCCTAATTGAACATGTTTAAGTGCTTGGATATCAATCTGGGGTTTCCAACTAAAATTATCACTAAAATGCACACCCAGATATGTAAATTCATTAGTTTGCTCGAGAATGGTACCACCCATTTTAACCCTTGCCACAGTTTGTGTTCGACCTCTTAGTACCATGAATTTTGTTTTAGAAACGTTTATTTCTAGCTCATGCTCGTCACAAAATAACTCCAATCTTAGTAGGGCCTGTTGGAGCCCTTGCCTTGTCTTTGATAATAACAAGGTATCATCCGCGAACATGAGCAATGGTACTTTCATTCCCGCTATCTGGGGAGCATCCGTGGGATGTGTTGCAAAATATTTGGTAACCCCGTTAATGAACAGGGAAAACAAAGTGGGAGCCAGGACACATCCTTGTATAACACCTTTCAAAACATGGAACCTGTCCGTAACCTCACCAGGCTTACCCCAGCGGACTTGGGCATAAGTGTAAGCATGAAGATTCATTAAGAGTCGCACTAGAGCCCTGGGCATTCCCTGTTCCAGTATGCAATCCCATAATTTAGTCCTAGGGACCAAGTCGAATGCAGATCTTAGATCCACAAAAGCTGCATACAACTTGCCCTTACCCAAAAAAACTGTTTTCCAATATAAAAGGGCAAAACGAAAGGCTTGATCAAGGGTGCTTACATGAGGTCTAAAACCCGCCTGCAACGGAGTCAAAATATCTGAGTCTGTTATCCATTCCTGTATCCTCCCTAAAATGAGGCGCGCTATGATTTTTTGGATCGCATCAATAAGGCTGATAGGCCGGTAATTTGAGGGTACTGAGCGATCGCCTTTCTTGTATATAGGAAGGATTCCTGTCCCATACCATGAGTCTGGAATTTTAGCGCCTGCTGCAACTGCATTCACCAGGTGGAGTATATAAGGTACCCACAGGTCCTGGTCTTCCAAAAAAATGTCAGCTGGAATACCATCTGGGCCAGGGGCCCTCCCTTTGGGAATGTTTTGCAGGCAATTGATAACTTCAGTAACTGAGAATATTAACGGCTCGACGGGCTCAAGACAGTAGGGTATAGTCACTTCTACTG
This sequence comes from Pleurodeles waltl, assembly GCF_031143425.1. Classification (NCBI taxonomy): domain Eukaryota; kingdom Metazoa; phylum Chordata; class Amphibia; order Caudata; family Salamandridae; genus Pleurodeles; species Pleurodeles waltl. The sequence continues at coordinate 528,213,157 of NC_090439.1, forward strand.
TATTACACTTAAACTGATCCTCAAAAAATTTAACCCACTGATGATTAGAGACAAATGCTGGGCTATAGTGGGCGTCCTGCGAGATACCCCATTTTAAGAGGTGCCAAAACTGTTGCATATTGCGTTTACCACAAGCTTCTGACAGCATAAGCCAGCGTTCCTCGTCCCACTTTTGTTTTGCTTTGCGTTTTGCCTCATTATAGAGTTTTCTACAAGATCTAATCTGGCTATGATTTTTGTTTTTAATAGCCTCAAAAAGAACTCTTTTTGTCATGCTACACTCTTTATCAAACCAGGTAGTGGATGAGTATTTCTTGGTCCTAGGTTGTTTAGGGATAAATTTAATGAACAACTTTTTAAGTTCCTGAAACAAGTCAGTATGGGAACATATAAGTTCGCTGTTAATCTCATCCTGTGAGCCACAACTGTTTAAAAGCTCCACAGAACTAGACACTAAGGTTCTTATCGCCCTGCGGGCCCCAGCGTCCACAGCTATTTTGGGCCAGCGTACCCTGCGCATATCATTGCTCACAATGACGTCTTTTTCTGTTATATTAGGACCACTGCCCTCAGACCTCTGAAAGCTGGAATCCCTTAGGGTCAAAACCAGCGGGTCATGATCGCTCTCTGGGCGTTCCGTAACTAGCATATCAACAACTGCAAACCACAGCCTCACATCGACCAAAATATAGTCGATACGACTACTGTGTCTGCCGTTGTTGAACGTATGCCTGCCCTTCCTATCTGACTTGACCCTTCCATTAACAGCTCTTAGACCCATATCCAGGCATAGCCCCTTGATATAGGTGGCTGGGCTCGACCACTTAGCAATCGGAGGTATCTCGAGTTGGGGAATACCCCAGGATAGATCCTCATCCTCAGTGAGTGGGCCGTCCTCAATACCCAAAGGCTCAAAACAAGTATTAAAATCCCCCATCACAAATGGCCATCGGTCATTGTTCCTGATAGAATATCATCCAACAGGAGGAGGGTCGGAGAAACCCTTCCTCCCTGGAGGCCCCTGACATAAATATTAACCAACAGGATGTTTGTACCTTGGTTGGACTTTAGCTTTAAGACAATTATGTCTGGACTATCAATTGTCACTTCTTCAACTCTTACACCCGCACTTTGGCGGACCCAAATGGTAAGACCTCCAACAGGACGACCTTTCTGGCCCCTAATTGCTGGCTTGCTAAAGTTCAGATACCCCACCCTAAATATCGGTGTGATAGCCCATGTTTCCTGGAATGCAATTATATCGCCCTGATCTATGAAATCCCTCCAGTCAGGAATACACTGGCTGGACTCCAGACTGGCTATATTCCAGGATATGTACCTTGATAACATATCAACAGGCTCAGCTAAAGCAGAGGGTGAGTCCATACTAAAATTGGGTAATACAGACACTATACCAACAGGGGTAGTGTCAGGATTATTACTTTGAACTGTGGCAATAGCCTTCCAACTTATATCTTCTATGTGGGGGGATTTCAATAAAGTTAAATTAACTGTGTCTTCTCTACCAATGAGTCAATCATTCTCATCTAGGCAGGATAACGGCCCATATCTCCCAGCAGTAATCAAGGGTTCAATACTTTCTGGTGCGAACCAACCCCTAGGAGGGTTAATGACATTTTTGTTGATCTGGGAAGGCACCTTCACCTCGGGATACACCGTAGGATAAAAATCAGGTAGTTCCCACGTGACTATTGGTCCATCTGCAAGTTGCGGGCACCAGCCTCTCAAAAATGGGACCACATTAGTACTCCTGAAATTAACTATTACCAGATCACCTGGGATATCTTTAGTCATGTGGCCAAGCCAACCCACCCTTCTCACATTTAAGATTTTACCATCAATGGTAGGGGGGAGGGGTCTATTCTTAGTAAGCCAGAAGGCTACTTTGTTTTTTAAGTCATTGTAACCTTCTTTTTTACCTGAACTAAGTACTGGGACTCCTGACAATATACATACAAATGGAGCGGCCTCTGGTGGGAGATCAATCCTAGCATTATAATTATAGTTGTGCACTCTTGCTTCCTTATGGACTCGAGTTGGTTGAGGCCTACCCTCTAGGGACCCTCGAATCACTTCGGGTTCCCTAGGTATAGTGGGCTCCGCCTCCAAACTTGTTTCATTACATGGGGCTTTATGTCTTAAACTGCTGCCCACAAGTATTGCCTGCTCAATACAATTTCCAGATGGTAAATCTAGAGGTACCGTAAGTACATCTGCAGGTGTCGATGTTACCTGTACCCTCAGACTATGAACCTCTTGGGTAAGTACTTCAATTTTCAGCAATAATGTGCTAAAACTTTCAGCCATTTTTGTCGCTAACTTATCCTCTACTGTTGCCAGTAAATTTTCTATGTACTGCCTGTTATGGCAGCAACCCACCGGCTTATCAGATCCCCCGTCTAATCTTTTTGTTTTAATAGTATGGGTTTTTGCTGCAAGGGGCTTTCGAGAATCGCTGACCTTCCCCACTCCTCTTTTGCCCAACGACTTTCTACAAGCCCTAACTGCTCTTACTGGTTGGGGGGGAGTCTCTGCCATAACCACGGGGCTAAATGGGCTCTCGCCAATTATACTCGTTGAGTCTAAGGGATTAGAATGTATCTGTGCCTCAGTTAGTATCATATCCTTATCAGAGTTGGAGCCCAGATCCTCAAAATTAGACACTATATGTGGGGAGGAACTAGGGTGTGTCTGGACGGGGGAGCCTCCTTTCCCTAGGGAGACTCTGCGATCGCTATTAATCTTTTTAACCACCTTGACCAGGTAGTTATCAAGCGTAGTAACCCCTAGATTTTTGGCGGAGTTATTACAGTTAGCCATCATAGGTTGGTTGCAGTAAGTACCACCAGTTATAATTCAGCAATACAAAACACAAAACCACGTAATCAAGATGTAGTACAGCTAATTTACAGATTAGGCAGAGTCCCGTGCCCAGTCCACACTCTTCAGGCCTCTGAGGGCCACAGAGGGCCCGCCCTTTGCCCAGGCTTAGCCCGGCGCCGCCCGCGCGCGTCCCACAGTGCGGTGAACCTTGTTGCAATTCAAGGGCCCGGGGGGCGTAACAGCACTTTCGCGCCAATTGGTGCACAGAAAATCCAGAGGATTCTGGGTATTGTTGTCCTCCCAGCGTGTTTTTAGCAGGCAGCCTACAACGACGGCGGCCGCTAATTGCGGTGGTCCGAGCCGGCAGCCCTGTGTCCTTGTCCGACCATTTGTAGGCTTGAAGAGCTGACTGTACAGAGGAGTTTTGTTCTGCACTGGAGCGAGGCTCAGCAGGCCGCTGTTGTAGAGGGGGTGGTTCTCGGATGTTTATCCCACTAGATTACTGAGACGATCAAGTTCGCTGAGGTCCCGGGTCACCGCTCCCAGCCCCTCCTGCACACCCCCCAGGAAGGCTTTCTCGCACCCCTCCAGGCCCCCCTTGTTCCTGAGCCCGTCCTGCAGGCAGTCGAAGACGCGGGTGACGCTGGGGCGATGGCTTCTCTCCTCCCGGAATCCCTTGAAGCGCAACTCGTGGGACCCTTGTAACATAAAGAATGACATGATAATAAGATAGGAGACTGACAGTTGTCCAGCATAGGAGACAATGGCATTTAGTTCAATCACCAAATTGTCCTTCTCACATAGGTTGCTAAGGCTACTTTATTCATCTGCAAAAGGCTCATTATTTCTAAGCACAAGACTCTTGGCATTTTTGTGCAAATTTATGTATATGTACGTTTTATGCTTTCTTTAAAAAAAATCTGAAGCTCTGACAGATTTGTAGGGCTAGGAAGAGAGTCAATATGCTGACAAGAGGCCTCAGAGTCAGGTGGGTTTATACGCGTAGGAAAGAAAAGTTCCAGGGTCTTTGCAATGTCGAACTATTCATTCTTGCCTTTATGCGTACTTTTAACGTAATAAACTTAAATTTACGCCTACTTTTTAAATGCTATGTTTCTGTTTCCGATTCAGATATTTGACGCTAAAGAAATCGAATCCCTGGTAACAGAAATCGAAAAAGAGAAAGAAGAAGATTCAGAGAGAAAAAAGCAAAAGAAAAATGTCTGATTTTCCAAAATGGTGTTTTACAAGCAACATGCACTCTCAGCCTACATTTTATTCATGAATAGGCTAGACTGTGCATCAGATGATTGTCTTAGCTTGTATCCAATCCTGTGTGCAAAAAAACGTTTTTTCTCTCACTATTCCATGATTGCGTTCTTTTGAACATACATTTCTTTAGATAGGATTTTCAAAGCAAAGCCATTGACATACAGTGGTTTGTTTCTACCTTGCATCGTGTTACAGGGTTTGAAGTGTCCGTTTGGATTTCTCCTTCACATGTTTGATGTTTTTACTGTTGACTCTCCGGTAGCAATGATATATGCCTGACCGACATAGTAAACGCATAAGTTCCTTAAGGATTTATCATTCCTATTTCCTGAACGATATATCATAAATTCTCATGCGCTTTGGAAACAAATAAAAAATAATGTGTGCCTTTTGAGTTTAAGGATTTGTTCTAAGAGGGTGTACGCTCCCAAAATAAAAATATATGCACATGCATGCAGGGTCCATACTCTCAATGTTCAACTTAAAAAAATAAATAAATTTGCCAATCCTGCCAATTTAAGCCGTTTTCTCATTCTGCCACTGAGGGGCATATTGCTGATCTCTGCATGATGTGTATCATCGTTTGTGTTCCATTGTGACTTAAGTGCTATGTGTATGTCCAAATGTGGGTCCCCTGTGCTCTCTGTGCACAAGACTTAAGCTGCACCTCTGTGACAAGGAGCGAACCAGTGAGGAATTGCTTGTCATCCTGTCTTTATGGCGCGCAGGGGCACTTTTTCCCTCACAGATAGTGCTGGACTGTTCTGTTAATGCAGGACCACACCTGACTTTCATGTGGCTGGTATGTGGAGTGGTACATAATGGGGAAAATCTTACATTTGTGTTTCGAGGGGGCTCAAGCGTGTTAACATGAGCTTTGGTGGGCTTGTTTTGATTAGTGACGTATCCCAGTAGTACCCAGTATGTATGGGTTACTGCAGCAGTCATTAAATCAGTGCGCTGTTCATTCGTTTTGGCTTTTTAGCACTTAAGTTTCATTGTAATGTTTTGAACATCGCTACAAAAAATGAAGAAAACTTCCAAAATATTTTTACTTAAAAATGCAGTAAATGTCACATCCTATTTCAAATTACAGTACTAAATTAAAACGTTTTAGAATGTCAAAGCATATATTTAAGTTAGGTTGTATGCACATAAAATCAGAGCCTTGTTAATAATTTGCTTTGACCCTTTATTTTTTCATTTATTTACCCTCAGTAACATTTACATTAGAAGCATTTTACATAGCCAGGATAAAGAGACATAGCTTAATGAGATGTGTTGGCTAACCTAGATTAGACACATTGTACATGTATGGCTTAGATGTGCCAGTTGTGTGGTTCCTCTCTCGGAAGACACTGCGTCTGATAAGTGTGGGACTGGATGATGACTGCATGTACCAGTGCATGGCAGAGAACGAGGTTTGGAGTGTGCAAGCCATGATGCTGCTCAGAACCATGAGGCCAGGTAAGCCCACCCCCCAAGATCCTACTCTTAAGAAGAGACCAACATCTTAATCCTAGCCTTACCTTCCTTTTTGTTCTTCCTTTCATTTGTTTTCTAGTCTTCCTCTCATTTTTTCATCATTCATTGCCTTTTAGCCTGTATTTCTATATTGGAAGTGTTTTGTTCCTTTACGTTTCTTTGTGTGTCACCATAAATACCATCACATTGTTATACTATAAACTCCTAATTAACACTTAATGATTCTTCCCTCTTCTATCCCGCCATTATTCTATTCAAACCTACCTACAAATTCACGTATCCTCTACTCAAATCAACTTGTACCAAACTGAATTCTGTACTCATATTTCCCTAGACTAATCCACCACTAATTGTTTTGGGTTCCAGGGTAGCGTCCTACTCTCCGAAAATAGCTTTGACTCCTCGTCAGGGGTAGTAAGCGCTATGTAAATACAATTGCAATTACAACAAGCATTTAAATAATACTATGAAAAATAACTAATTTATGAAATGTACTGGCATGAAATGTATATATTTAAAGTACACAGGCATAGTAACCAATCTTCTGATTTTTTTATAAGGTACCTTTTTAAGCGTTTTCTTTTTAATTTGGTGAATTCAAAGTCTATACATCTACAAATTCATTACGAAATGTGAAGGCACTATAAATATTTAAATTTCCAGTTCATAGTCATACAGCTTCAATCACCAAATCAGTTTCTTCTCCAGAATTTCATCTTTCAAGCGTTATTATAAAGTGTTGTAGAAGAGCTACCATGACGATCTAGTAATCAGGAGTTTAGTTGCAAAGGGCATAGAAATGTTAGACCGGAATATTGAGGCAGTACAAGGCTTGCCTAGGTGAGCGTGGTTGGTAGATTTTCTCTTTAATTGTACATGTGTATTGGAATAGGATGTCACAGCAGTAGTTTGGAGCCAGATCGTTTACTGTTTTTAAGACAAGTGCCAGTAGCTCGTAAATGCGTTTGTTGAGGCCTAGACATTTGCAATGGGAGTTCATAATCAGATGTGGGGATCTTTTAGACTAAATGGTAAACAGTTCAGGTATCAAAGCCTACTGGTGCAAAGGGGTATTTTAGGGCACGGCTGGCAACAAGAAAACTAATATAGTACAGTCTAGTTTACTAAAGAGTTTATTAGTGTTTGTGCGTGAACTGTGCTAATAAAGGTCTCTATTTTGACGGATGAGCAGAAAAGCAACCAAGTTTTTGGCTGAGGCGCTAAGTCTCAACAAGTCTGTGGAAAGTGGATAGTGTCCATAAGAGATGGAAGCTTGTGGCAAGAAAAATAATTAAACCTCGTTGTTTGAGACTAGTTCTACGTGAGAGATTGAGCTGTAAGTAACTTTACTATGTAAATTGGAAAAAAAGGAGCGGCACATGGAACACTAAATTTGTCATACATAACTTCAAAAAATTGAGGTAACTTTTAATTTGTTAACACATAGTTGTAGCAGATGACTCATATTGGAACTGGAAGGTTCTCCACATGCCGTACATTTGTGCTGCCTGCCCTGAGTACCCAACTGCGAATATCTTGTATCCTGGGTTTTTTATTTTTGTCCCAGCCTTCCACTAATTCAGATTGTGAACGGAAGCCTAGGCCAGTCCCTTCAGTAAGGTCCTAGACCTGAAGGGGTGCACCTAGTATCTGCTCTTTTGTGACATTGGACTAATGTCCCTCTCAGTACTTAGCATGTAGAACAGTGGTGGCAGCATATGGGTTTTTGTGACACAGTAGCTGTGAGCAGACGATTTTACCTCTGTCACACAAGGGAGAGCCTACTGGTTTCCGTATGTTAAGTTCTGCTGCTACTGCCTAACTCGAACTCTAGGGCTAACCTCACCATGCTTGAATTCTTATGTGTATGTGATACCTGCACCACACGTACATGGAAGATGTGTCAGTGATCCAGAGTGAAGGAGGCCTGCTCATTTCTTTTTGGAAGCCCCTAGCATATGCATTTGCACAAGATGTAGCTTAGTTGCTTTCCCAGACAGCTGGAAGGGCATTGCTTATGTTGCTGAGAATGGAGGGAGATGACCTAGACATTGCAGTGAAAGAAGAGACAGTGCTGCCTTTGGAAATTCAGTTAGATCTGTTTACTGCTGAGGCCTGCTCATTAGTCTTCATGAGCACTGCCATTTGATAGATAGGGGGATGAAGGGTGAGACTGTTCAGAGTGTCCACAGTGTGAAGGGTCCTCTAGCTGAAGCCATCCTTTTCTCTTTTCCTCATCACTGTAGGTGTTGACAGCTAAGTGCAGAATAGTCACACCATTATCTGTTTCTGTTGTGCATGCTTCAGGTTGGAGATGACTCTTTTAGGGAGAGCCTCACTCTACAAAAAGGTCAGAGGACAGCCTAAAAAGGACACAGGGGTAGGGCAGCAGGTGCAGCATTGAATCTGTGCCTGAGACCTACACCAGACATGTCCTATCCAATAGAAGAGGGTGGAGGGGAGGTTTGAGGGTACGATTGGGATTACCCTTGCATGAGGTACACCGGCCATGCACCAGAGACTCTGAGTGCATATTGTAGTGTGTAGTATTGTGTGTGTTAAAGTGTATTAAATATATTTTTTATTTTTTTAAAAGAAACACGCTGGGCTGGACAATCACTTATTACAATGCAGGACGGTGCTTGAATGCTGAGCCCCACACACTAACCTACCTGAGAAACCTGTAACTGCTCACCATTATTAACACAGAGTGAAATCCTGAAGGGGGAGGTTATACTTGGCTTAGTTTCTAGAGCAGTAGTAGGAAGGAAATCAGAAGCAAATGGTACATACCAAATGGTACCAACCCCCATGGCTGAGGTTCAATAGAACACCCCCACCCTTCAAACAGATTATGTCAATGCATGAGCAGTTTTATTAGGAATGTCAGGAGTATATCCTTTATAACTTAGTTTCCATTTTTATTAGGGATTACATTGCAACTGAGGCAGAGTGATGACTTGTTGGAATTGTTGAATTAGATTTTAGTAGGTTCCATAGCTGTCAAGAGGGAGGCAACTCCCCTTTTTTCATTGCACTCAAATATTGCTCTCTCTTAAGGTGGAATTACAAGCTTAATAAGTTCAAGTCTTAGTTTTATTTAAAAAGTACTTTCGGCCATAGGTCTTGTACATATGTAAAAAAAAAAAAAAGTGAGTATGAAAGGGCACAAAAAGACACATAAAACATTTGTGGACATCAAAAAGTGTTGGGTGGATTGCTTGAATTAATCTCAGCCAATTGTAGTTACTGGTGGCTGCAATCCAGCCTATGTTTTATTTAAGTCTATGATGTCACCGCAGAAGGGAACCAGCTATGTGCAAATCAGCCTTGGTCTTAGTCCAACAAGAATAGTCTAGCCTGAACTTTCAGGCCCCATCTGAACAGGAACACAAGCAATCCCAGACTGGTTTCATTTTTTGGGCCTTGCCTGTGGGGTGCAGCTTGAGACCAATGGAACAGTGAGCACAGGACTTGTCTGATGATGCCAGTTGCATTTGCTGTGGCATACTTGTAGGAGGCTGGCCTGGCTTATAGTGGGTACCTTGTGGTACTTACACCCTGTGCCAGATCCAGTTATCCCTTATTAGTAGAACAGAGGTGTTTCTAGCAGCTTAGGCTGATAGAAGGTAGCTATGGCAAAGCAGCTTAGGCTGAACTAGGAGACATGCAAAGCTCCTACTATATCACTTATATCATATAGCACAATATCATAAGAAAACACAATACTCAGAGTTACTAAAAATAACGGTACTTTATTTTTATGACCATATGCCACAAGTATCTCAGTGAGTACCCTCAGTTAGAAGGTAAGTAATATACACAAGTTATATGTACACAAACCCAAAACAGGTAAGTAATAGTAATAAAACTCATACGAACAGTGTAGAATTACATTAGGATGCAATAGGTGAACATAGGTCTAGGGGCAACACAAACCATATACTCCAAAAGTGGAATGCGAATCACGAATGGACCCCAGACCTATGGGAGCTTGTAGAGGGTCGATGGGACAGTAAGAAAACAGTCAGGGTGCCCAAGATACCCCACCCCAAGACCCTGAAAAGTAGGAGTAAAGTACCCCTACTACTGCAATAGGACACAATAGTCGTGATAGGGGGATTCTGCAAGAACCACAAACACCAGCAAAGCACTGAAGACGGATTCCTGGACCTGAGGACCTGCAAGGCAAGGGGACCAAGTCCAAGAGTCGCAATAGTGTCCAGGGGGGGCAGGAGCCCAGGAAACCCCAGATGAAGGTGCAAGAAGGCTGCCTCTGGGTGGAAGAAGCCAAGGATTCTGCAACAACGAAAAGGGCTAGGAACTTCTCCTTTCGATGGAAGATGTCCCACGGCGTGCTGGAGGTTGCGTAAGTGTTTCCACGCAGAAATACCGCAAACAAGCCTTGCTAGCTGCAAGGGTCACAGTAGAGGTTTTTGGGTGCTGCTGGGGACCAGGAAGGACCAGGATGTCGCCCCTTGGAGGAGGAGACAGAGGGGGCACTCAGCAACTCAGAGAGCCCCCACAGAAGCAGGCGGCACCCGCAGAAGTACCGGAGAAGGTACTTAGAAGATTTGTGAACCGGAGTCAACTCAGTCACAAAGGAGGGTCCCACGATGTCTGAGTCCAACTCAGAGGGTTGAGCACTGCAGGACGGAGTGCTGGGGACCCAGGCTAGGCTGTGCACAAAGGAATCCTTGGAGAAGTGCACAGAAGCCGGAGCAGCTGCAAATCACGCAGTACACATGTTTACAGTCTAGCATGGGGGAGGCAAGGGCTTACCTCCACCAAACTTGGACTGAAGGATCACTGGACTGTGGGGGTCACTTGGATATATCTACTGTGTTCCAGGGACCACGCTCGTCGAAATGAGAGGGGACCCAGAGGACTGGTGATGCAAAAGTTTGGTGCCTGCGTTAGCAGGGGGGAAGACTCAGTCAACCCACGGGAGATTTCTTCGGGATTTCCAGTGCAGGGTGAAGGCAGACAGCCCTCAGAGCATGCACCACCAGGAAGCAGTCGAGAAAGCCGGCAGGATTAGGCGCTACAATGTTGCTGGTAGTCGTCTTGCTACTTTGTTGCGGTTTTGCAGGTGTCCTGGAGCAGTCAGCGGTCAATCCTCGGCAGAAGTCGAAGAGGGAAGTGCAGAGGAACTCTGGTGAGCTCTTGCATTCGTTATCTGAAGAATACCCCAGAGGAGAGACCCTAAATAACCAGAAAAGGAGGTTTGGCTACCAAGAGAGGTAAGAGTCTATCAGAGGGGGTCTCTGACGTCACCTGCTGGCACTGGCCACTCAGAGCAGTCCATTGTGCCCCCAACACCTCTGTTTCCAAGATGGTAGAGGTCTGGGACACACTGGAGGAGCTCTGGGCACCTCCCCTGGGAGGTACTGGTCAGGGGAGTGGTCACTCCCCTTTCCTTTGTCCAGTTTCGTGCCAGAGCGGGGCTGGGGGATCCCTGAACCGGTGTAGACTGGCTTATGCAGAGATGGGCACCATCTGTGCCCATCAGAGCATTTCCAGAGGCTGGGGAGGCTACTCCTCCCCAGCCCTTCACACCTATTTCCAAAGGGAGAGGGTGTAACACCCTCTCTCAGGGGAAATCATTTGTTCTGCCTTCCTGGGCCGGGGCTGCCCCGACCCCAGGAGGGCAGAATCCTGTCTGAGGGGTTGGCGGCAGCAGCAGCTGCAGTGGAAACCCCGGAAAGGAAGTTTGGCAGTATCCAGGTTCTGTGCTAGAGACCCGGGGGATCATGGAATTGTCTCCCCAATACCAGAATGGTATTGGTGTGACAATTCCATGATCTTAGACATGTTACATGGCCATGTTCAGAGTTACCATTGTGACTCTATACATAGGTAGTGACCTATGTATAGTGCACGCGTGTAATGGTGTCCCCGCACTCACAAAGTCCGGGGAAATTGCCCTGAACGATGTGGGGGCACCTTGGCTAGTGCCAGGGTTCCCACACACTAAGTAACTTGGCACCCAACCTTCACCAAGTGAGGGTTAGACATATAGGTGACTTATAAGTTACTTATGTGCAGTGAAAAATGGCTGTGAAATAACGTGGACGTTATTTCACTCAGGTTGCAGTGGCAGGCCTGTGTAAGAATTGCCTGAGCTCCCTATGGGTGGCAAAAGAAATGCTGCAGCCCATAGGGATCTCCTGGAACCCCAATACCCTGGGTACCTAAGTACCCTATACAAGGGAATTATATGGGTGTAGCAGTGTGGCAATGAGAATTGGAAAATGTAGTCACTAGCCTGCAGTGACAAATTTAGAAAGCAGAGAGAGCATAAACACTGACGTTCTGGTTAGCAGAGCCTCAGTGATACAGTTAGGCACCACACAGGGAACACATATAGGCCACAAACCTATGAGCACTGGCGTCCTGGCTAGCAGGATCCCAGTGAGACAGTAGAAACACCCTGACATATACTCACAAACAGGCCAAAGGTGGGGGTAACAAGGCTAGAAAGAGGCTACCTTCCTACAATACTGAGGACAAAAAAAAGTGATGGCTGAATTGCTCTATTTGTCTAGGTCACTGGTAATTATTCTGGGTTGGAATCCAGTACTTTGTTTTTTGTCCACTCTGACACCTCAGAAAGGAACCAGCCATATGCAAACGCCAGACACTTTTTGGCATATTTAAAAAAGCAATAAAGTGGCTTCCTGCACAGTAAGTTTTTCATGTTTGGTACGCATGTCATCTTCTGTAGATTTTCTCTTTACTGGTAAGGGTGGGGAGCCAGAAGATTGTTCCAGGAAGAGGCATGGTTATAATTAATGAGGACCAGTGGAAGTCAATTAAAAGTTGTTCCTCAGAGCAGCTCACATAGCCACAAAAAAAAAACGAGTGAGCCCAGCCAGTCATTACAAGATAAAATCCAGACAAGTTTGAGCTCCTTATGTCGAATGGAAAGAAAATTGTGGCGTAACGAAAAAGGCCATAGCTTCCTTGATGTAAGCCTCATCTTTCTATTGTAAGGTCATTAGGCCTGATGTATGTGTTAATAAAGTACAGTAATACTGATCTCTTTGGTGTCCCCAATGGAAGTTCAAAATTAGATACAGGATTGTAAAGAAAGGTCTACAAATGGTGTTGTGAAAGATAACATAATTTCAAAATGAATGTTGAAGGCTGTATGGGCTGAACTGTATATAATAGAGGTGCAAAGAAATGACTAAAGCAGTACAATTTCTGATGAAAGAACTAATGGTTGCTACAGTGTAGATGAATGCTAGGTAATGAAACTCTGGTAATCTGGTACCAGTTAGTCAATGTGGTAATTAAGATTGAAGTCACACACGTAATGAACAATAAGACCATTGAGCAGTCCGGTAGTCTGGAAAGTCGATGTCTTAATCCCTTTGAGAAGCAATTTGGAATATGGGGTCTTCATCGTGATTCGAGTACAGTTCATTCAAGGTGTAGTGTCCATAACGGTAAAATGGACACCTTGTTTACTGCAATTTTATATTGCCTTATTCTTTGATAGATGCAGTTATATCAGTCTGTGATGGTTACCTCATCATGTGGCAATTTGGGTTTGTGAATAGGAGAGTGAAAGAATGCTGTCGTTGTTTTTGCCAGGAATATATTTGATTTTGAGTGTGTTATTACAATTTGGAATGGGGATGAGCAATCCTTGCAGTGACAGGCAGAACGTCACCAGGAGCTAAAATGTTAATCAAGGCCTTGTGGTTCTCTTCTTAATGCAAATTTTCTTACCCCAAAATAGGTTGATTGACCCAGACCATGCCAATAATGAATTCTTCTTTGATGCTGTATTCTGGAATAAAATGCTACATTCCATTCATTTTGTCGCTGATAGAGCGAACTTCTCGTTTTCCAAACTAAAGAAATGTAACTAAAAAGTGTTCATTTTAATGCTGGCTAACACATGCACAGATGATGCAAAACTTGTAGTATGCAATCATATTTGGGCTTTAAAAGCACATGCATGAATTAATATAATGATCTGACTAAAGTTAACCTAACTACTGATGCCATTTTAAATATCGACTTTACACAGGGTATGAGGCCTGTTTTACATTTAAACTGTTGTTTTGCACAAGATGTTGTTTCTTTCCTACTGCAGATGCTGTACTTTTCCAAGAACCCTTCTATTAGCTAGTGAATAGGCATTTGTTATTTATTAGAGAACTGATAATGAGATTCTCACTGAGAGGAGAGCGGATGACAAGAACCACGACTCATAGGAAGAACTGTCTGAACCACAAGATTTGATCAAAAGTAACAAACCATGGACATAGTTCCATAGCTTATTGTAAAGATCTGAGAAATGGGGTAGCTTACCTGCTCCCAGAGTTTGTTGGAGACCGTTTGGTGGGATTGTGAAATGTAAGATTTGTTGCTATTGATGTTTTGATAGAATTTCATTAGTTTGTGTTTTTCAGATTATTGGTTCTCCTCCTTTCAGAAAGCTTCCCTTTTTCTCCTAGAGAACCGTTATGAAGAGCTTGCTGCAGAACCTAGGGAGCAGACCTTAGGGATGGCTGCTGATTTTGAGCTGAAAAAACTTTCCAGCTTTGCTAATTCACTTGCTTAAGTGCCGAGGCTTCATGCCTATGCATTTTTATTCTCTCATCAGAGCCCTTCATTTGGGTTTCTGAAACGGAGACCTCAGCTTGCTTAAAACCTTTCCTCTAAGGAAGACACACTGTATTTTTCTCTCTTATTTGTAATTCTCACTAATGTGGTATTTTATCTTGTCCTGAAATTTCAACTAATGGATTTTTATAAATCTGTATCAACAGATTCTAAATTTAATATTTACTAAATTAATAAATCAATTTGAATTAATTTGTTAATTAAACGTCTTTATTGATTCTTGTGAATCCCCATTTGGACTTCACTGTTCATGGTGTTTGATGTAAATGATTGCTCCTTATCATCTCTCCTTGTCGACTAACAAAGGTCCATACGAAGAATGGCAGGGGTCATTTAATTGGTATGCTTGACTTTTGAAATACAAGAATACCTGCTCTGGCAAGTGGTAGCAGAGTGATGGTTAATGTCACAGGAGAAAAGGAGCCAAAATTAATGAAATTGCTCAAGTTTAGAATTGCCCAGGTCCCTAAAGTCCATGGCCCAACCTTGATGATTGAAGGACTGTGGCGGTTCTGAAAGCATTTACAGTGGTGGAGGTGCGAGTATCAAAAGGCTTATGCGTTGTAATTGTCTATGTTGAGCCTATGTTATTGTATTGGAGTTATGTCTTGCGTTCTGGTAATATCTATGATTTAATTGTGTAAATGTGCATATACACATTTGATGCTGAGCAGTTGAACTTGTTATAGGCCTTGGCGCAGTCTAAGTTCCTGGGATAGATGAGAAATATTGTGATATTAATTCTCTGCTAAGGTTTTGTGGTGTCAGTGCAGTACCAGTATCTGTACAATTGAAAATAAGGCCCATAACAGATTATTGTGTTTGTACTTATAATGTTTGGTGTTAGAACCTATTGCTCAAAGGGGAAACTACATCAGTCACTTGATTTCTGCTGCTCGAGATTTCATCTGTGTGTATAGAGAAGTTGAAAATTGGTATTTTTTGGTTCACACTTGTGTGAATGAACTACTTTGAATTGTTTAGTGGAGCAGACAACTGTTATTTGTTTATTGTACTTGCTTGAAGTCGTCAAATTTAGTGTACAAGAACATTATAAAGGAGGGTGTGAGGCGCTGCGGGGAGTGAGAATTAAGATTTCCACAATATGGTACTTTAGATTTGAAGGTAATTGAAAATTTAAGGGAAATATGAGATGAAACCACCTCATGTACCTGAACCTATAGGATAGGAAGCATTAAGTGCTTGGGAGCATGCAGCTCATATAAAAGGGAAATAAAGGTGTCCGAATAGAGCAAAAAGAACTGTGTGAAATTATGCTGATGCTAAATTGGAAGAAGACAGTGTAGATGGAGGAAATGTGTAGTTGAGGGAGCTAGAATATACCTTGCATTGATAACAGAAAGGCCTAAAAAGAATCAAAAGTGGGGAAATGAAGATGATGATGCTGCTACGAAAACTAAAACAGACAGTGATTCTGGGGATGATATTCTGGATGCTCTGTTGCACTCGCCAACTGACTTATGTTGCTCCATCATCGAATTCAGATACCGCAAGTAGTGGTGCACTCGCCACAGCCCCTGTTGACCCGAGTGGGGGGGGGACACCACTCCCAACTTGATTGCAATTGCACATGCTTTAACGGCTCCTACTGCAATTGCGCCAGGTGTTTCAGCTTCTGTTGTGACAGTTCCAATGCCAGCTCAGACATGAGCAATCCTTGTTTTATCTGCACCAGTAAACATTGGCCCAAACCCTGTTGTTTCAGGAGCTGTAGTTGGAGTAGTTGCAGGAGAGTTTATCCTAACATCGCAAAATTCAGATTGTTGCATGTACCCTACTGCAGAATGTCCACTATTTATGAGAAGGGAGAAAGAATGTTTTTACAACTCCAATTGCTCCATGGTAAATTGGACTGTTGAATAATGAGATATTGCCTCAGTGGTTTGAGGAAATCCCTGAGAATAGGAGAACAAGGAGATACAGATATACCATCCACAAGTCAAGGAAGGGCGAGACCCCTAGATGTGCCAAAACTGAAGGTGGAACTAGAAGAAATCATCAGAGGATGTTTAGACATTTCACATTTGAATCAATACCGGAAAAATTAACTGATAAACCTGAGTAAAGAAATTACAAGGATTGAGCTACCACACATGAGAAGTTAACAGAATTGGCAGGAAAACACAAGCAGATCTCTCTTACAGCAAGATATCAGAACATTGTTAGATGACAAAGTGATTCACTATGCTATCTTCAGGAATAAAGCTAGACCTTGCCAAATTGGTTAAATGTATTCAAAAGTGGAGAGAGTTTGACAAATGGTCGAAAAAGCAGGGAATTAAAAAAAACAAAGAAGCAACCAGAAATTGTAGTGATAAAAAGGTACACTACCTCCAGTAACCCCAGATAAGGATGTGGCTTTAATTTTCCTAATGAGGGTGATGCCTACTATAGGATATGTTTGTGCCATGGAGTTGAGGTGATCTTATGACATTCACAAACAACTTTCATAAACTGAGAGGGGATCTTGCGCAATGGTAGATAGAGGTTGGCAGGTCTGAAACTTTTGTGGACATATTAGAACACTTTTTTCGATGTTGTGGTACTGAGTGATCTATGGGCTGAAAGTAAGATAGCTGTATAAGGGCTGCATGTAGAGCCCCCAAGGGATGCACATTCCTGTCAACCTTCGACTACAGTCATAACAAAGTACAATGAGGTGATTACTTTCTTGAAGGGAAAGGTTACAGCAAAGGACATTGAAAATAACTAGAAAGACTGAAAAAAACGGAAGAATTAGTGCTTGCTTAATATGAACGGTTGTTACAGGTGTTTAAACGGCAAAATGGACAAGAGAATCCCAAAAGGGGAGATATGGGACTTTTTGTGTCACAGATCGTTCTTGGGTTGTTTCTGGAGATCAGTATTAACATACAACAGAAAGTGAATTGTTGGCAGACTAAACCTTTAGATGAGATCCTGAGGTATGCTAAGTACTGTAGCGAACAAGAGATGAAGCAGAAAAGGCTCAAGGAGAAATGTATCCTTGTACAGATAAAGCTGGCTCAGAAAAGTTTTTTTTTTTTTTTTTAATATCAGCCGTATGTAGGGAATGTTGGTGAAAAGCAAGGTGTTACCAGAATGGAGGTCATACGGTGCAAGGTGGAGTTGGTGTTTCACAATGAAGAGGTCCCGTTGATCCAAGTTCAGGGGTAGATATGGCAACACTGAAGAGGTCGACTGCTTGTCAATATTATTTAAAAAAAAAAAAAAAAAGTATGTGTGTGTGTGTGTGTGTGTGTATATATATATATATATGTGTGTGTGTGTGTGTGCGCATACACACACACACATATATATATATTTAACTGTGAGTAAATATACATTTCTTAAAGAGTGTGTATAATTTATTATTATTAAATAGTAACAATTATGTGACTGTTGGAAAAAGATATGCTGATTAAATTGCTCGGTATTGTGCAATTGTGGCATGAGCTTTTAACAGCATATGCAAATAAATCTGATGAGGACACCACCTTTCAGTGCTGTTGTAGGTCGCTGCTACTTAAGAGAAAATCAAGCGACAGCAAAGGGAAGTGTCTTGGGCAGAGCAGCAAGGATGGATCACAGCATTGTGTTAAAAATGCAAATGAGGTTTGGGTTTCAGCTGATGTAAGACCTATGTTGCTTGATAGTCTGTTATTCCCCATGGCAAGACATCTTCATGGCTCTGCACACATCAGAAGGGATGCCATGGTGAGATTATTTAGGCAGAAATGGTTCAATCTCCAATTTAGAGGTCTAGTGGAAGAATTGTGCCACAGATGTGTGTCTTGTCAGCAAAATAATGTAGGGAGAAGAACTCCTGTAACCTTGAGTCACATAGGTGAAAAAGGGGGACCCTTTAACAGAATACATACATCAATAGCATCAACAGTTGTGGCTGTGTATAGATGGTGCGCACTTCAAAACTTTCTGCTGACATCTATGGGCAAAGTCCATGGCAAGAAAGTCTTAGTTGAAAGAGGGAGTGCTCGAGTGGTTTAACACCCAGCCACAGGGTGTGTAAGCTGTCACCTTGGAAAGGCCACAGTACATATATGAAAAGAAGAAAAACCACGGCACATTGCAGAATCGTAGTGAAATCAAATTATTCCTCTGTGGTGTCTCAGGAAACAAGTCATCTGATCTAGTAAAACACACTAGGCATGATGTCAGAAAGCCAATACAGTTCTCATAATTGAAAGGAAACAGCCGACACGTGTTTCGTCAGAATTGACTTTTTCAAGGCTCCAAAATTATGGAAGTGTTCAGTTGTATTGAAAGGCTCCAACGCTCAATGATGTTAAAAAGTACCTTAGCATGAGTTATAGAAAAGTCCAAAGACCATGATAAGTCTCCATGTGGCCTGACGTTTAGTCAGTCTTTGAGCGGCGTCGCATCTAAAAATTTTAGAAGGTACTTTTTAACATCATTGAGAATTGTAGCCACTGACTGCCATTCTTTTACCCAAATACAGATACTCCTGCAAGGAATATCAGACTATGCCCCAGTGCTGCTACTGTAGGAAAGTACCATCTTGCCGGGCATGTTACCCCTATTTTTACTTGTATGTATGTTTGTTTTGGCCTGTGTCACTGGGATCATGCTAGCCATGACCCCAGTGCTCATAAAGTGTGCCCTGTATGTGTTTCCTGTGTGGTGCCTAACTGTATCACTGAGGCTCTTCTAACCAGGACCTCAGTGTTTGTTCTCTCTGCTTTTAAAATTGTCACTGCAGGCTAGTCACTAATTTTAGCAATTCTGATAGGCACGCTGGGACACCCTTATAATTCCCTAGTATATGGTACCTAGGTATCCAAGGTATTGGGGTTCCAGGAGATCCCTATGGGCTGCAGCATTTCTTTTGCCACCCATAGGGAGCTCAGACAATTCTTACACACTGCCACTGCAGCCTGAGTGAAATAACGTCCACGTTATTTCACAGCCATTTTACACTGCACTTAAGTAACTTATAAGTCACCTATATGTCTAGCCCTCACTTAGTGAAGGTTAGGTGCAAAGTTACTTAGTGTGAGGGCACCCTGTCACTAGCCAAGGTGCCCCCACATTGTTCAGGGCAAATTCCCCGGACTTTGTGAGTGTGGGGACACCATTACACGTGTGAACTACATATAGGTCATATAGGTCAATACCTCTATGTAGCGTCACATGGCCATGTAACATGTCTAAGATCATGATACTGTCCCCCCAATACCATTCTGGTACTGGATGGACAATTCCATGCATCCCCGGGGCTCCAGCATAGAGCCCGGGTACTGCCAAACTAACTCTCTGGGGTTTTCTCTGCAGCTACCGCTGCTGCCAACTCAGACAGGTTTCTGCCCCCCTGGGGCCTGGGCAGTCCAGTCCCAGGAAGGCAGAACAAAGGATTTCCTCTGAGAGAGGGTGTTACACCTTCTCCCTTTGGAAATAGGTGTTAAGGGCCTGAGAGAAGTAGCCTCTCCTGGCCTCTGGAAATGGTTTGAAGGGCACAGATGGTGCCCTCCTTGCATAAGCCAGTCTACACCGGTTCTGGGATCCCCCCAACCCTGCTCTGGTGCAAAACTGGACAAAGGAAAGGGGAGGTGCCCAGAGCTCCTCCAGTGTCCCAGACCTCTGCCATCTTGAATGCAGAGGTGTGAGGGCACAATGGAGACCTCTGAGTGGCCAGTGCCAGCAGGTGACGTCAGAGACCCCTCCTGATAGGTGTTTACCTCTCTGTAGCCAGTCCTCCTCTGAGGGCTATTTAGGGTCTCTCCTGTGGGTTTCTCATCAGATAACAAATGCAAGAGCTCACCAGAGTGCCTCTGCACTTCTCTCTTCGACTTCTGTCATGGATCGACTGCTGACTGCTCCAGGATGTCTGCAAAACTGCAACAAAGTAGCAAGAAGACTACCAGCAACATTGTAGCGCCTCATCCTGACGGCTTTCTCGACTGTTTCCTGGTGGTGCATGCTCTGAGGGCTGTCTGCCTTCACCCTGCACTGGAAGCCAAGAAGAAATCTCCTGTGGGTCGACGGAATCTTGCCCCTGCTAATGCAGGCACCAAACTTCTGCATCACCGGTCCTCTGGGTCCCCTCTCATCTTGACGAGCGTGGTCCCTGGAACACAGGAGCTGGAGCCAAGTGTCCCCGACAGTCCAGTGTCCCTTCTGTCCAAATTTGGTGGAGGTAAGTCCTTGCCTCCCCACGCCAGACAGTAATCCTGTGTACTGCGTGAACTGCAGCTGCTAGGGCTTCTGTGCATTTTTGCACGACTTCCTTTGTGCACAGCATAGCCCAGGTCCCCGGCACTCCGTCCTGCATTGCCCAACTTGCTGAGTTGGACTCCGACTTCGTGGGACCCTCTTTGGTTGTGCTGAGACGACCGTCATGCTCAGATCTTCTGAACGTCTGTTCAGGTGCTTCTGCGGGTGCTGCCTGCTTCTGCATGGGCTTTCTGTGTTGTTGAGTGCCCCCTCTGTCTCCTCCTCCAAGGGGCGACCTCCTGGTCCTTCCTGGGCCCTGGCAGCACCCAAAACCCTCAACTGCAACTCTTGCAGCTAGCAAGGCTTGTTTGCAGTCTTTCTGCGTGGAAACAACTCTGCATCCTCCCGCGCGCCGTGGGACATCTTCTGACCAAAGGAGAAGTTCCTGGCACTTTCCGTTGTTGCAGAATCTTTGGCTTCTTCCACCCGGAGGCAGCCCTTGTGCACCTTCATCTGGGGCTTAGTGGGCTCCTACCCCACCTGGACACTTCAGTGACTCTTGGACTTGGTCCCCTTCCTTTGCAGGTCCAGGAATCAATCTTCAGTGCTTTGCAGTCAGTTGTTGTCTTTTCAGAATCCCCGATCTCAACTTTACTGGCTTTCTGGGGTAGTAGGGTAACTTTACTCCTACCTTTCAGGGTCTTGGGGTGGGGTATCTTGAACACCATTAGTGTTTTCTTACACTCCCAGCGACCCTCTACACACTACACTTGGCCTGGGGTCCATTCGTGGTTCGCATTTCACTTTTGGAGTATATGGTTTGTGTTGCCCCTAGGCCTATTGTCTCCTATTGCATTCTACAGTGTTTGCACTACTTTTCTAACTGTTTACTTACCTGATTTTGGTTTGTGTGTATATTTTGTGTATATTACTTACCTCCTAAGGGAGTATATGCTCTGAGATACTTTTGGCATATTGTAACTAAAATAAAGTACCTTTATTTTTAGTAACTCTGAGTATTGTGTTTCTTATGATATAGTGCTATATGATATAAGTGGTATAGTAGGAGCTTTGCATGTCTCCTAGTTCAGTCTAAGCTGCTCTGCTATCGCTACCTCTATCAGCCTAAGCTGCTAGAACACTACTAATAAGGGATAACTAGACCTGGCACAAGGTGTAAGTACTACAAGGTACCCACTATAAGCCAGGCCAGACTCCTACAGCTACGCATGGGTGCGGCCGCTGATGAGCTTCGCCCAATATGGCAGCTCACTGCCTGGAATCTTCAGGATGAGAAATACGTTGAGGAAGTGGAACTGGAAATTAAAGCGTACTTTGAATCTAATGACTGAATGGTGGCCATTGCTTGTACTCTGGGCAGCGGGTGAAGCCACTATCCAGAGGCTTTGCAAACGGGTTCCTACACCAGAAGGAGAGGGAGAGGTTTAGCCACATAACCTCCCTTGAAGGGAGGGCTGTTCGGTTGGAGGAGGGCCTTGCTAGAAAATCCGCAGGATGATGTATTGCAGCAGCTTCTGCTGTTCAGGATGAGATACGTAATGTCTCACTGGAACCAGCAAAACATCTGGCAAGTGATGAAGCAGAAAATGAAGGTTTTACATTTATTAGCGTAAACGTAGTGTGAAATAATCATGTGTGACTTTAACCGAACTAATAAAGATTGTACGGGGACAAAATGTGCCCTTAGAGTAGTTTGCCAATATTTATAAGCGTACTTTATATAACGTGATGTATTAGAATTGCACTAATCCGACATAATCATAAACGTATGCTACAATTTGCCTGTTTGAAATGCGTTAGCTTAGCATTACTTTAGCGGAGGCTTTGGCCTAGTTGCCTGGTCTCACGGTTTAGATGCTCGTATTTTTCCAATGTGCTATTAAACGTGTATTTTTGCTTGAAGCTGTACTTTTCCACTGAGATCGTTCACATGCTTATCTTAAGGTTTCGTGCCAGCCTGGCATATTTTCTCTTTACTCCAAGGTCGATTTGCAGGTGCGGACAATGGAGGCTCTGAAAGTGAGCTAATTGGTATACAATGTTGCAACTTGCGTACCCATCTCCAAGGATAATGTATGCTTAAGTAAAAGCTTGAGAACTGTCGTTTTTGATTGGACAATTTGAAGCTAACCTATGAACCCTCCAATGGAAGACCCTACTGGATTTGAACTGTTGTCTATAAGAACCAGGTGCACGAGAGGAAAGTAGCTATTATCAGCCATTACCAGCCATTGCACTATGATTCCATTATTGGACATCCCGCCATTTTGACTTCGTAGCTATTATGGCCCACTTTGCTGCGACGCCATTTTGAAAGAGACTTTGATTCTTTCTCTAATCGAGAGAAAGAGACTTTAAATGATTCTTGCCCTAGAGACTTTAACTTTGATTTAATCCCTTGCATGAAGTAGTAGTTTTACCTTGCCGCCGTGAGGCAATGGCCCCGTCCACCCCTGCCCCTTTGCCCCGTCCCATGCTGATCGGAACGGTACCCATGCTGATCGAGAAACGGTACCTGTGAGACGAAGACTTCCTTGTATGCTGATCGTAATTGGTAAATATGAAAGGAAATTGTACAATTGCATTGTTTCTTTTAGGTAACCAACTGCTGATTTTGATAAGAGCCCTAGTTAGGAGTTTTTTCTAAATTAATGTTGCTAAATTGTTTTTTGCATGAAGTCCCACATGCCGATGCTAATTTGAGGTTAGACGAGGATTCCATATGTCGCATGATGCAATTTGAGGTCTTGTTATGCTGACTAAATGTATGCGATTAGTTCATTACAGATTATCGTATTAGTGATTTGCATTGCTATTATCGAATGCCTTGTGATTCAAATGCTACATAGATTGCACCTGTTTCGCCGCTATGGACAGCTATTAATGTTCATTTATGTTTATCATTTGGTGTTGAGACACATTTATATTGTGCTAGCTTTGTTAATATAGGGAAATAAATTCACTAACTTTGCAATAAACTGGTGTGGTTATTCCTGACTGAAAGGTCAGGGTTCGCCGAAATGTATTCTGGATTTATTGTCAAGTGTTATGTTGATCAAGGTATTGCTTATGTTCGATATTGATTATTGATTTGATTAAGGTGACCGATTAAGAGTACAGAGAGTCCCACTTAGTCAAAAGATTCATCGGCCTAAAGAGCGTCCGAATACAGGTAAAATTACTAGTACGGACCGCTCTATCACAAGTGACTACAGCTTGTATCTACAGCTGGGGGGACAAAAAAGGAAAGCTGGTATATTAGCTTGCTTCCCGCCCATTGGCAGGAAGGCTCAGACACTGCTCCCGACATTGCTTGGGTCTTTACAGACTACTATGCACAGTTATATGCTGAGACTCTTTGGCCCCAAGAGGAGCAGGAATCTCCTCTTCTGGACAAGCATCCCCTTCTCCAGGTGCCTCTTGTTGAGAGACTGGACCATGACCAGCCCTTCACACTTGAGGAGGTGGACACTGCCATCTAGGCGGTAACAACTGGGAAGACACTGGGCCCACAAGGCTATCCCACTGAATATTATGCAAAATACTGGGCTCTAGTTGCTCCTTGACTGCTGGCTCTTTTTATTGAGTTGCTGAATCATGACTCCTTTCTAGATGAAATCGATCAAGCCACCATTGTGGTTATACCACAGGGGCACCCTCCATCGACTAGGCACAGAGTTCACTCAATGGGGAAAATAAGATCTTTGCGAACCTCTTGACTCTGCGCCTCAGGCATGTCCTGTTAACCTCCATCCACCCAGACCAGTGTTGCTTTATGC
Source organism: Pleurodeles waltl (assembly GCF_031143425.1). Taxonomy (NCBI): domain Eukaryota; kingdom Metazoa; phylum Chordata; class Amphibia; order Caudata; family Salamandridae; genus Pleurodeles; species Pleurodeles waltl. Next base: position 528,237,393 of record NC_090439.1, read on the forward strand.
CTCGGAGGAGCACGCAACATTGTCTGAGACGGCTCTGTTGTGGCCTGAGATCACTGTCATCTTTTAGCATCTTGTTGGCCTTGCTCTTGGTAGATTTTGAGAAGGCCTTTGATACGGTGGATTGGGATTACCATGCTCAGGTACTACAGAAGACTAGTATTGGACCCTGTTTTTGTGCCTACCTTGGCCAACTCCAACCCCTCTGCTCGTGTAAAGGGAAATAGGATGGTTTCGAGGCTGTTTCCCATATGCCGAAGGACCAGGCAGGGATGCGTCCTGTTTCCCCTGCTGTTTGCACTTGCAATAAAACCACTTGTCAGACTCATTTGCTTTGATGCGCAGATAACTGTATGGGAATGGGACGATACACATGAGTATCATATAGCGTTATATGCAGACAACATCCTCCTATGCCTCTCAAATACCCAAACCTGCGGCCCTTGTGGTCTGCAGGTATTAGTTATTTGCTCTGGGCTGCACATAAATACCACCAAGTCGGATCTGGAGCCCAGTTTAACTTCCTGTGACTGTGTGGACTGGTAGTCCTGTGTTCCGATTCTCCGTACCAATTTTAAATACCTGAGTATACATGTTGTGCTGCACTTTGAGATGATCTGATCTCAAAATGAGTCCTCTAATTTGTCGAGTTAAGCTGGACCTCAAGAGGTGGCAGTCCCTAATGCTCAACGTGATGGGACAGATAGCTCTGTTCAAGATGATGGTTCTGCTGCGGTTCTTGTATCTTTTTCTGAATATCCCTCTGATGCTGCCGTGCCATCTGTTCAGAGCGTTGGACTCAATAGCAGCTGCATTCTTGTGGCATAATTCCAGGCCATAGCTAGTGTTAGAAATGGGGTCTCTGGTTGGCAGTCAGTTTGCACTCTGTCCAAGCAGGGACCCTCATTCTAGTCAGGGCAATGGAGATACTCAATTAAAATAACCCCTGCTCGCTCCCTTGGTAGTTTGGCACACGCAGTCATGCTTATCTCAAAGGCAATGTGTAAAATGTTTGTACCAACACACAGTAATACAGTGAAAACACTACAAAATGGACACCACACCAGTTTACAAAAATAGGCAATATTTATCTAAATCAAAGAAAACCAAAATTACAAAAATCAAACATACACAAGTAAAGTTATGAATTTTTAAAGTATAAAAAGTCTTACTCCATAGTAAACAATGAAAACGTTGTTGCACAAAGTACCTGGTTTGCATAAAAAATAAAGCCGCATTGGGTGAGCGTGTGTCGAAAAAGTCAGCGATATGGTGTTTTCTCACTTGCAAATGAAGTTGTGTGTCATTTTCCAGAGGGGCCACCTCGAGTTCGCACAGGTTTACAATGACTTTGACGCCCAGCGATGATGTGGGGGAAATTTGGCCACATGATGATGGAAAACTGCACTGCGTGGGGTTTGCATCGTGCTCAGCAGCTGCAAGTGGGTGTTGCGTTGGTTTTTTTCAGGCCGCAATGCAGGCTATTCGTTGATTTCCCAGCCGCGATGGAGGTGATATGTCAAAATCAGCCATGAGACAGGTGGGGCATTGTTTACAGCTGCGTTGCAGGTGGTGTGTCACAATTTTCCCCGGACGGCTCCCTGTGTGTGGATTTCAGTCCTTGTTCTACCACCTTCACATTTCAAGGGCCCCACTTGGCAGGCAGGAGTCTCAGCAGAGAGTCCATGGGCTGGCAGAGGAAGTATTTGATGGCCCTGAGACGTCAAAACAGAAGGCAAGCTCAGTCCAAGCCCTTGAGATTCTTCACAAGCAAGAATATACTGCAAAGTCCAGTCTTTGTTCTCTTTCAGGCAGAAACAGCAACTGCAGGCAACCCAGTCACAGGTAAAGGGGCAGTACTACTCCTCCTCCTACTTTTCTCCTGGGCAGAGGTTCCTCTTGGTACCAGAAGTAATGTTAAAATCTGGGGTGTTGGGTCCACTACTTATACCCCTTTCTGCCTTTAAAGTAGGCAAACTTCAAAGGAAAGTCCCTGTTGTTCACAATATCTGGGCTTCTCCAGGCCTGGTCCCAGACACACAGCAGAGGGGTTAGAGACTGCATTGTGTGAAAGCAGGCACAGCCTATTCAGGTGTAAGTGACCACTCCTCCCCCCGCTCTAGCCCAAATTTCCCATCGGGATATGCAGGCTACGCCTGCATATGTCTAGTGTCACTGTCTAGTGGAGATTCACAAACAGCCCAACTGTCAGTCTCACCGAGGCAGGGAACACACAAGCAGGCATAGTCAGAATGGTATAAGCAAGAACATGCCCACTATCCAAAAGTGGCATTTTCAAATAGACAATTTAAGAAACAACTTTACCAAAAGATGTATTTTTAAATTGTGAGTTCAGAGACCCCCAAAACTTCATATCTTTAGCTGCTCCCAAAAGGACACAGCACTTAAGTTATTTAAAGGCAGCCCTCATGTTAACCTATAAAAGAGACAGACCTTGCAACAATGAAAAACGAATTTGGCAGTATTTTTCTGTTAGGACATGTAAAACACATCAGTACATGTCCCACCTTTAACATACACTGTCCCCTGCCCATGGGACTATCTAGGGCCTACCTTAGGGTTGCCTTACATGTATAAAAAGGGAAGGTTTGGGCCTGGCAAGTGGCAGTTGAAAATTGCACACACAGACACTGCAGTGGCAGGTCTGAGCCATGTTTGCAGGGGTACTCATGTGGATGGCACAACCAATGCTGCAGGCCCACTAGAAGCATTTGATTTACAGGCCCTGGGCATCTCTAGAGCACTTTATTAGGGACTTACTAGTAAATCAGATATGGCAATCAGGGATAAACCAATCACCAATACAATTTACACAGAGCATATGCACTTTAGCACTGGTTAGCAGTGGTAAAGTGTCCAGAGTCCTAAAGCCAACAAAAACTGGTCAGAAAAAATAGGTGGAGGAAGGCAAAAAGTTTGGAGATGACCCCGCAAAGAAGGCCAGGTCCAACATCTAGTAAATACTAAATGTCAACTTGCTCCTTAAGATGGAGGCCTTGGTATGACCAATCTACCTATACTTTCTAGCAACTCAGATCCTGGTCTTAAACTATTAGTTAAATGGAGGCTGGTCTGATCCAGCTTATAGGGTTGATTATTCAGGATGGGATTTCCCGGAATACAGGACATGCTGTATGGGAGCGACAATTCTGATGGTCATGCCGGAAGTGAGCCGTATGGTCCTTTTGGCTTGCAGAGCTGCCTTGTGTTATGCCAGATGGTATAAGAAGTTGACCCATCAAACTCTATAATGGCAAGATAGGTGGTTGCAAGAAGTGGCATAGCTAGAGGGATTTAGCAAGTGTGATACGATTGGCATTACCTAGCTGTGCAACACATGGGGTGGCTCTCCTATGCATTCTTTCCAGGAACTTAGTAGTCAGTATGAGTTAGTGACATCCCAAGTACTTGTAGTTGCGCCACGTACTGGGTGAACATGTGCAGCGGGCACATCTTTCCCAACGTTTAGTCCTCTTGAGGCTAAAGTCATGCTGGATGCACTTGGCAAAGGAGGAGTTCCTCAGATTTATCACACTCCTATCAATGCCCCACACACTGTGCCACCTTTGGCTTACCCGGGAGGACTGGCTAGGTCTGATGGAGGATGATGATTGGAGGGACCCCCTAATGCACCTAGATATCACTATCTCTTCCAAGCTCAGGCTAATACAGACATATTCCTTTGCATTGTGCCTACCTCACTCCACTCCAGCTTGCCTTGCTGCTACTGCTGTGCGCACAAACCAGCAGACTTCTTTCATGTGGTTTGGTCATGTCCAGTTATACAAACGTTTTGGAGGTGTGACTGACAAAATGCCTATGGTCCTGGAGTGGACGGTGAATCTTTCCCCACTAGTGCTTCTCTTAGGTGGTCTTGCGGGTGCTGGTGGAACGTGTACAGACCATCAGTTATTAGGCGCAGTGTGCATGGTGGCGAAGAGGGATATAGCATCTCATGGGAAGAAAACTGAATCTCCTACTTTAGAGGTTGACTGGTGTGCAATGCAATAGAGGCCAGTCAATGAAGGGCGGGGATGTCCAAAGAAATATAATAAAATGTGGGATAAACGGAGGGCATGCTATGGTTTTGTAATCGTATGTAACATGTATTGCTACATGGCTTGGGATTGTGTAGGTGCTCCCCTTGAGGAACACTAGATTTTAGGATAACTGTTTTGTAACAAGTTGGTGGAAATGTGACATGATGAATATGCTTCTTGTTCTTTGTTTAAAAATAATAAACTTGTTTATCAAAAAATTGAGGATTCCTTATTACATTTAATGACCTGTGATTCCTTATTCAGGAGTGGATAGGTCATGCTCAGTTCCTATGGAATTGTAATAATAAATCCTCTTTGATGGTAAAATTGTATTTATTGGTACAATTTTGAAAAAGCCACTTTTAGAAAGTTACGAAGAAATTAAAGGGGATGGGCTTGTTAACGCGTTCCTTTTTGTTGATTTTATACACATTAGGACTCGTTTTAGGCCAATGAATCTTTGGACCCAGTGGTGAGACACCGTAGGATGATATAACTGATCAATATGTCAAGCAATATATCAATGATGTCATCAATATTTGCCACCACAATATACTTTACTTTGGATAATGACATTAATTAAACTGTCGGCGCAACCATGACCTTTCAGCCATGAATAACCACACCTTTGTTAGAATTTTGTGAATTTTTATTCCCTATTGATTACAATCTACTAGTAGAAGTGTCAATCTCAAAACCAAGAAGCAAAAGAGCATAGTCACGATATGGCAACTGTGATAAGACTTCAATAATGCAAAGATCACAAACGTAAGGGCATAGCATAATGTAAACATAGATCAGAATACAAAGAATATCATGTAAGTCTCAGTTCAGCATAGCACAATGTCAGTCACGTCTATTTGCGTCAGTCAAAGTGATCACCTAGCCTAACCACTGATTAGCATCAGCATGTTGGACTTTATGCAAAATAATTTAGAACACCTATTTAGAACACCAATTTAGAAAACATCTAACTAAGGTCTCTATCCAAAAATACAGCAGTTGGTACCTAGAAAGGAAAAGCAAATAGACAAATTACGATAGCAATTGTCATAATTACTCTCCTCGGAATAAGTCAGCATACAGGATCAGTCTTCGTCTTCAGGACATCAGTTAGATCGCCGACAGTCTACTTCGTCTAAGGAGACAGGGGACACTTCCCTCATAAGGAGGAAAAGTGTAGAGGGCAGTCTATGGATGAGGATATTATTTAAGTCTCAAATCACCAAACACAGTGACAGAGTTTCTGGATGCAATCAATATCATTCCCTACCTAATTTCCCCAAGCCTTCTGTGTCATGAGTTTTTATCCCTTTTTCGCAATACCTTCCCCCAAAATTCTATTGGATAATCGCTATACCCCACTATCTTTAGCCTATCAAATTATACAGCCTATCAAATTATACATTAGGTAATCCAAATTGTCACCCCACGATAATTCATAACACTTTGATTGGTCTTCATAATTGACGTCTTCATAGGTGGTACATCCGGGGTTACTTCATCCTTTGGCACGTTCTTCAGGTCAAAAGTTCTCTTTTCCATGGTCGAATCGTCCTTGAATACTTTTACAATTGTTGCAATACGTATAAAACTTATACTAAGGCAGCTAGCATGCGGATGGGAATAAGGCATAACTTGCAACATAAAACTAAGGAAAAGAAAACATGCTGGGTCATGGCCTTTTACAAATCAGCACACTGGAAAACAGAAAAATATGCTTTAATATGAGAGTTACACGGCTAAGTCTTCGACTCACGCTAATTTAAGGCCTATAAGATTTTCATTGCAATATCGTAAATGCTAATATAAGCTTGATTAATCATATCACAATCAAGTTTACTCATTATTGTCATTAGTTCAGTCTATCATAGTCATAATTCAAATTGCGCGTTTAAGCAAATAACTAATCATTATCTTTTTTCTATGTGCAGTATTGTTAAGCATTTCACATCTAATATATGTAATATTTAAACTACGCTCTCTCAGGTTCATTTCAAAATCAGCAAGGCTGAGTTACCAAAATCAAAACAACAAAAAAGTGCCAACACTGACCAAACTCATTAACAAATACTTATCTTAATCCAAGATCACATGACCAAATCACAGTGATCGACATAAATTATGCTGCATACTTAAACAAGGATTACATTCAGATAATTGCTGGATGCAGAAGAAACCACAATGATTCAACATTGAACAACAAGCAATAAAAAACAAAATTATCAACCTACAACGATGTGAACAAACAAAAAAGAATCTGTAATAATAACTGCATCAAAAGTCCCTGCAACAACAAAAAATACACACTTTGTGAAGGTTCTAAAATTCAATTCCCATCAGGGCCCATCATAAAGTTAATTTTGTGGCCCCTTCTCAATGGGAAAAAACAGGGGACACACCACAAGCCAAAGATATGCGTTCGGAATTCATCAGGGACACTGGTTGATTTTTTTTTTTTTTTTTTAATCCAGTGTTCCCTGTAGGCGCATAAAGTTGTTATTTATCCACTCTTTGGTAATTGGAGTCGATGCATTTCGAACCCTGCAACAATTCTAGGGTTCTCCTCAGGGCACAGAATCAGTAGAGAAGACTTTGGTGTAGAATCCAAAACTAAATCTTTAAATGCAATGTGAACATAGGCCACCCAGCGTGATCCTTTAAACCAGGACCGTAAGCTTGTTGTGTGGCATAGCCTACAAATGCCATGTGTTCCTAATATGAAAAAACCAAGCCAGTGGTATTCTTGCTGTCCCACCTGTCTAGTGGGCATCGATAGATCACGTTAGCCGAACGCTGGTGACCAGCCCATCCCTATGGCCACACAACAATTTTACTAGAGAGTGGATAAAGACTTTCAGCCCACAGGGAACATTGGAGTTGAACGAGTATTCAAACACAGTGTCCCTGATGAATTTTATACGCATACCTTTGGCTTATGGTGTCCCCTCTGGTTTTTCCCCTTTGAGAATGGGCCCCGGAATTATCTTTATGAGGGACCCTGATGGAAATTGAATTTCAGAAAGTGATCTTTGAAGTTTAAAGGTGGTCTTTGCAGTGTTGTTAGACAGTCAGCAGGTGTTGCTAGAGTAGGATTCAGCATTTCACCTGATGTGGTGAGAGCAGATTGTATCAGTATGAGGGTGGCTTAAGCATAAAAGAGGGCAAGGCCAGTGCCATGGCATAAGGAAACAGGTGGATCCTTGTTAAAGGCATTCCACTAAATTAACCATCCTGATGCTAGCGCGGACTGCTGAACTAACAGTAAGAATCCAAGCATGCAGGAGCACGTCAAACACACTAAGATGCTGGTGGTACAGCCAGATTGCTGTGAACAGTGAGATGGCATGTAGCTGCCTGGAAGAGGTGAGGCCTGGACAAGCACCACACTCACAGTGGGTGTGCTGACAGAAAATAAGTGAATATTGTACACGCTGACACAAGAACAACAAATTGAAGTGAAGATATCTGAGGGGTGGTGCCTTGTACATGCAGGTAGACACGCTCCCAGAGTGTCAAACAACTAAGTGGAAACATGTACCTTACTACAATTCCATCACATAGCTAACTGTTATATTCAAGTAGGGTCGGTTTTTGGCATTGGCGACCTGGGCTTAGGCCCAGGGTACCAATATTCAGAGAGTCGCTCAAAGCTGTCTGTTTTAAGATCATGCAAACAGCAGTGTCCACCTCACTTGATTCCAGTGATTCAGTTTGAATTGATTTCAATCGTTTGTCACGCCCCTTCAGCCTTTCTCCTTGTTTTCCTTCTTACCCCGAGCTGTCACACAACAATACCACCCCAGCAAACAGCTAGGCACCAGTATGAAAGACCCGACATGTGAGTGATTCGGATAAGATAGTGGAGTTGCCAAGATGTTGACTGCTTTGGTGGTGTCTGGAGCTGACCAGCGAACACAAAGTGACCCTCTTACTGCCTCATTTTTATTAACAAGCAGCAGCGAGGGCATCAAATGTATTTCCCAAGGCGCCATCAGGGCAGAGGCCGGCTCTGTAGAGAACCTTCTTCCTCAAAGTGGCAGGGGAGTAGTAAAGTTGTGAGGGAAATGGAACATCTCCTGGGTGGGCGGGAACAGAAGGGGGGAATACATAAGTGGAAGTCCAAATGAAAACATAACACCACTACAATGCTTTTTTGCGAGATCGAACTCATTTAATTTAACATCGACCCTTATCTATCAATGTTTTTGCTATTAAAGTTAAGGACAAGAATATAGGGCCTGATAGGCATCCCCTTCAATGTCCGTTTTTTAAATTCTGCCGAATCTGAGACCAAGAGAGACCTGCTTACAATAGTTAATTGCGTGTTACTCTGCCTGAAGCGCCTTATCGGACATGAGTATGAGTCCGTACAAAATTGTTTCTCGATACATCACGTAAACAGAACAAGCGTTTTCCAGCGGGGGCGTAGATTACGTCTTTTGTATAGAGAACGGTAGTAAAAAATATCAGTTTGCTCTTAAGAATATTGCAGTCAAGAAACAAAACAGATGCGATGGTAGACAAACTTTCTATGGACAGCCGCAAGGGCGGCGTCATTGGTACAAAGGACCAGCGCCCAACTCAAATGAGGAGTAAGAACGGTTGCTCCGTGAATTAACCATTGGAGCTCAGTATCCTTTTGCTGCTCAAGCATCCGTCACTAAAACTTTCACTCAGCGTGAAAAGCTCCTACCTTCCGTCTCTTTGACGTCATGGTCTCACCATACTCCTCCTTCCGAGGCGTGAGGATCCCTCGCATCCAATCAAAACGCTAAGCACCCAGACATGTGCCGACCTCGCGCCTGGGCGCGTGCGCGAAGGCCACATGGCTATATAAACATGGCTGATGCAGATCCACCGGCACGCCGCTGACCTGTGCTTGCGGAAGTGGCTCTGGTAGCTTGGTGTCTTCCCGGTGGGGAGACTACCGGTGATGAGCGACTCGGTGAGGCACGGCGCCAAGCTTTCGTTTGTTGTGCGCCTAACGCTACGGCTGTGCTGAGCTCGGCGCGCGCCTGTGGGTGGCCATGTGCGTTCAGGGCTAGAGCTGGAAGCCTCGCGGGTGCCTCGTGTACCGCACCATGCCCCCAGCATGAGCGCCGCCGTTCCTGCCCGCCCCCACTCTGAGCCTCAGACCCCCGGGGCACCAGCAGCCGCACCCCAAGGCGTTCCTGGCTTTCCTGTGTGCACTGCCTCGCTCTCTCTGTCAGGTCCGCCGGGGCCCCTCATAAGCGCCCTGGCTGCAGCAGTCCCCGCCCCCCAACCAGGGGCAGCTCTGGCCACTAGGATGACAACCATGGCCGGCGGCGCTCAGCAGCCCAAGGTCACTAACTCCCCCAGGATGCCTGCCCCGCAGACCTTGTCGACCAAAGTTCCGCCTACGTTCCAGCTGCCAGCCAACTTCCAGATCCCACCAGGTGAGTCCAGCGCTTAAGTTTTGTCCTTTCGTGTCACATCTGTTATTCGTATACCGCATTATAACGTTTGCTTAATTGCGCATGTAGCTGATCCATAGAGATAGATTTGGAGTTCTTGTATTCCCCCTGTAGCATTCCCTATTAGGCAGAACATTGATTAATGCATCGTGCACTTATCTTTGGTTACCTCTCACCTGAGTTTCTCAGCATATCACAGTTTTAAGAGCTTTTCTGTGCTATGCATTGTAAATATCCGACTCAATTTAAAGTTGTTACCAAGGGCCTTCTTCCAGTGTAGTGGTGTTGAAAGTCTTTAATTGAAATCCAGGGTTTCTGGTTATTCCTTTTTTTTTTTTTATACTGTTTGATCTGTCTTATCTAGAAAGTGGTGGGAAAAGTGCAGTATCTGACAACTCTACAGTGCTTCTTTGTTGCTCGTAGTTGCATTCGAATTTGGATATTACCTGTACGGTTTCAGTGCGTTTACATTCGTTAGGATGGTTATTTAGGTAAGTCCTATTTAGGAAAACAAGTGATGCGGCTAATCAGCAAACTGTACTCAGTTTTATATCCTTTTTGAAAAACAGTCCTTTAGCGTTATTACACATCCTATTGGTACTGCAAATACAAATGCTTAATTACTCTTGTAATTCCAACACTGGCTCCCCAATATTCTTCGATTGAATTCCAAAATTTGCTATCACAATCTCATGGAATTTGATATTGTTTATAGAGTGGGCAAATACCCAGAGGTGTCTTGGCTCTGGTATGTGCTGGAAGTAACCGATTAAGAAACTTGTAGGGTAGCATAGATGGAAAAAATCCAGATTTTAAGTTATTTTCTAAAACGGGTGAACTTGGATTGAATTTTGAGATGCACAGGCATTTTGTTCCAAAGTTAACTGGTAGTAGAAAGAGAACTTCTGCCACTCCATGACTTTTTTTATTTATTTAGGCTTTGCCACTGTTCTCGAGGTGGCAGATTGGAGAGCTCTCCTAGGTATTTACTATATGAATTTCCTCTTGATGTACTTGGGGACTGTGTCATGAAGAGATTTGTGCATAGTGCCTTGAAAGCAACTCGTTTCATAATGGGTTGCTTAACCAGTGCACACAAGACTTTTAAATTGTGGAATTCTCATTAGGAGGCGAGCTGCTGCATTCTGAAGAATTTGCAGTTTATTCATAAATCGTTAATGGTTGCCCATATATAGGGCATTACAATAATATATCTGGTCAGCACCAGGACAATGATTACCAGTTTCTGAAGCTCAAATGGATAATGTTTCTTGGAGTTCCTTGTAGGAAAAAGCAAGTGGTGTGGCAATAACCTGTGGGTGGGGGGGGAGTTGTGTTGGGGCGGCAACATAAATATTAAAGAGGATGAGACTCAGAGAGGACCCCCCCCCCCGTGGGACACCACAGGGTAGCGAGAAGGGTTTTGATGTATACTCGCCAAGGTAGACTGACTGTTCTCTACCAGAGAGAAAGGTGTTTAGCAGATCGAGTGCCGACCCACTAATACCCATGATGTCTAAGTGATCTACCAGCACAGTGTGAATCACTGTCTTAGGCTGCTTATAGGTTCAACAGAATTACTGCAGCCTTCCCTTGGGTGTCCACGATTGACCTGATCTCCTCAGTGGTGATGATTAAAGCTGACTTACTACTGTGGTTCCTCCTGAAACCATATTGTCCACCGTCCAGTACTTCATTTTTATCTAAGAAGACCATTCATGTAGAGTTAAGATATATTTCAAAGATTTTTGCCAGCTTTGCAGGCTTGAGATAGGGTGGTTGCTTTTTGATTCATTGGGGTTAAGAGAGGGTCCTTTTTTTTTTATTTTATTTTTTTATTTTTTTAAATCAATGTAAGAGTGGATACTATTTTCCAAACATCGGGAAAGTGTCCTGTGAGCATAAGTCAGTAAGTTGGTAAGGGGGACTGCTGTCGTGGCTGCTACCTCATGGAGAATTTTCAGGTGTCAGGGATCGGAAGCAGCCGCAGACTTGGTTATTTTAATTAGTTTAGACACTTCAGAAGAGAAATTTCCCTGAACTGACTCTTCCTTGTTCCTAAAGTTTCAGTTTTGAACCCAGCAGGAATTATATTCGGCTGGAGTTGAATTCATAGTACACTTCCTCTACTTTAGTTTGGAATAATTTCACCAGTTCATCGCATAAGGATTGACTTGGAGTCATGGTCTTGGTGATGTTGGCACTGGAAATAGTTGTAAATGTATTAAATAGTTATTTCGTATAATTGTTTGCTAAAGTTTTTATTTTTTCTTTCCCTTTCTCTCTGTGTAAAATAGTTTTTCTCTGAGATAATCTTGTTGTTATTTTCTTGGATGAGTTGCTTATATTTGTATCCTTCATCTAGGCTGTAATTTTCATTTTCTCCTGTCTTCTGTATTTATGTTTTAGAGATCTTAGTTTAGTATGCCACTGGAATCAAGCTAGCATGGCTGGTGAAGGGTGATACCCTGAAACTCGTCCTAGGATGCTTGATTCCAGTCCAAGGAGGACCTGGCTTGGCTGTTCGGGCTGGACTGTTCCCATGGGGAACAGGGTCAAGACTGACTTGCATATGGCTGGGTCCAACCAGGAATGGCATGGGTAGCAAAAAAACGATGGATTTAGGCACAGATCCCTGTACTGGAGGTGAATGTTTGACATTGTTCAGCGTTCCGCCCATCACTTGTTCTTTTTGCATTTGTTGCCTCAAGTGGGAATGGATTGCCCAGTCGTGGGTCCTGTGCTCCCCTGCAACTGGAATCAAGCTAGCCTGGCTGATGAAGGGTGATACCCTGAAACCGGTCCTAGGATGCTTGTTTCCAGTCCAGGAAGGACCTGGCTTCGCAGTTCGGGTTGGACTGTTCCCATGGGGAACATGGTCAAGACTGATTTGCATATGGCTGGTCCAAACTGGAACGGCATGGGTAGCAACGATGGCTTTAGGCCCAGATCTCTGTACTGGGGGTTAGTGTTAGACATTGTTCAGCATTCTGTCCATCAGTTGTTCTTTTTGCCTTAGTTTAGAGGAGAGCCAAGGGGTTGTGGGTTGATTCTGTAGCTTTTAAGTGTATTTAAAAAAAAAAAAAAAAATCTCGGGGGGGGGGGGGGGAGGGGGACTAGCTTCGTAACCACTGAATGAATCCAATTAGAATAGTTGAGTGTAGCTAAATTAGTCATCAGCATGGGAGATAGCAATGAGCGTGGTTTTATTAATTTTATTCCAGACTCGGGATTTTATGACCTGTGTGGTTGTTTCCCAAGGCACGTAAGATCAGGGTGAGGGGGTAGTTTAGAGTGACTATAGCAGCTTTATGGCCTAACCATGTCAGCGGGAGCACAGTTTCCAACTGCAGGTTCCAGATACTAGAAAAAATGCCATCCAAGATGTGACCTGCTGAGTGTGTGGCAGTGTTTACTATTTGCTTGAGATTGAAACAACTCAGATTATCAATTAAAGGTTGTGTTGTGGTACCCTGACTAAGATTGTGGTCCCTACTTGGACAGGGTGCATACCTCTGCCAACTAGAGACCTAGTTTCTAACACTCTTCATTTAAGCTGTTAGCATCATTATATGATCTTCAGTTATACCATTCTGACAATTCATTACTTTATTTTTTATTTATTTTTTATGTGGGTCTTTACAAGTTTGTCTTAAAGCTTTATAACAGTCATAAGAAAAGTCAATTTCACAAAATAGACATGCTATCTTGTGCAAAGAAAAAGCTTTCACAGCAGTTGAGAGACGTAGGGCCTCCTCAAGACCTTGGCGGAGGGGATTACTCTGTCACAAGTGTGGATAGCCTGCCCGCCATATTACAATATCCATTATATCCTATGGATCTTGTAAAATGGCAGGCAGGATATGCGTCATGTTTGTGACAGAGTAATCCCCTCCGCCAAGGTCGTTATCAGGCATGGAGTCGTCTTTATTTATTTATTGTTTTTAATATTATTTCCCTTTGAATGAGCTTAGAGAGACGTTTGTCTGAAATGTACAGAGAAGCACCAGTGTTGGCTTAAATGCCCAGTGCAAAGAATTGGTTGCAGAGCAGTAGTTATGTGATTGGCTCTTGGTATTGGTTATGCTGTGTTGCTGCAGCTTTGTGTTGCACAAACACTTTAGTGTTCTTAATCAGTTATTATACTACAATGTGCTTCACAATGCAATTCAAGAATTATGCTCATAATACTTTAACATGAGGTTTCCTATTAAATCATTCAATATAGTGATGTGGCAAAGAGGTGGTTATACCAAAAAATAACTTTGGTTGTGACTACACTGTGCAATTGGTTTCATCTCTGCACCCTAGTCACTCACTCAACACAAACATTGTCATTTGTATGTTTAACATATTCACTCATGATCATAACATGATACAGCCCAAACTTAAAACTTATTTTAACATTCTTGTAATAGCAAACTAAAAACAGCATTTGCAATGCAACAGGTCTAGCGTTTCGTCAAGTTAGACCTATTAGCGTTGTAAACTCGTAACCAGACTTTTCCTGCCACATTAAATGAAGGGAAAAAACAAGTGCCATCGCGCTGCGAAATAAAGAGAAAAAGTAGTCCAGAAATTATGTGGAAAACATGGAGCCTCGTATGTTTCCAGTAGTTTACCGGTGCTCTCCAGGAGAGCTAAACATCAGAAAAAGCATGACGTGTGCATGCCTTTCACTAATGAAATCAAGCAGATTTTAAAAGGCAAGTCCACGAACCAATGAAAGTGACTGACGTAACATGGGTGTGGTTAAAATCCCCCTAAAGACATTAGAAGAGGGACGGAGTGCTCTACGATCACCCCTAATAAGCCTGACACCACAGCAGGTCGCATTCAACATTATCTTAATTTCCCACTTATTCAAAAATTAAGTTGCAGCCATTTTTGTAAACTTAAAGGTATTACAACACCAGCGCTATTATTAGCATCACCTTAATCAACTTTGACACAGTTTTTCATTTTCATACTATAGCCTTCTGTTTTACTTTACAGCAAGTGTATTTTTTTAGGTTTTAATTGAGACTCCATAATACATTACATTGAATTTAACCGAGATAGCAATACACTATAATTTGTACTTGAATTGCCTCAGGCTGATAATTTGCATGTGGGTGTCAGGTTTATAATACTGGTGTGTGTGTGTGTGTGCCAGATGTAAGAATGAAAACTAGGGCAGTTAATAGGAAAAAACAAAACCAAGGGTGAAAGGTTAGTTTTGATGGCCAACAACCTGTTGCCAGGAGCAAAGAATTTTGTAAGAATTGTCTTGTGTGGAATATTTTTTCCCTTCATACTGTGAACTGTTAATTTCCTTTGGTGCCTAAATCCTGTTACGCAAAAGTGAATATGGAAAAAAGTCCCATGGGGTCTGTTATGGAGCAAAACATTCGTCTTTGCAAAATGTAATTCAACATCTTCGGATCGCATAGCACATCATATTCTGTACTTGTATCACTCTAGCAGCTCAAGAATGTCCATATCTTGTTTCCCTTGCAATGGCTATACCTCATCCACTCACCTTTCTAAGCCTTCTTGTAGAGAAAGAGTCTTTGTAGCTCTTTAGGGAACTCTAGAATTGTCTGAGAGTCCCCTTTCCTAGCCAGGCACCTCAAAACATTAGTGAGAAACAACACGACAATTGGGCCTTGTCAAGGACCTTAAACCGTGGTCCTTTGACCACCAAAGCCATATGTAAAATAGCTTTTGTCAAAGTCTCACTAATATCTTGTTCTGACACTTACATCAGGACCTTCTTCCTTGGTGTATTCCCCAATAAAAGTGGTCGTCCTGCGTTGTATCTTGGGAATGACTGATACTGATAATGACTGATAGATAGATAGATAGGGCTTTCCATCCTCAGCTTGTTGCGAACATCCCTGTTCAGTAGCTTCCACAAGAACCCCTGGATGTAAATTGGGATCCTGTAGAATGGGGTTCACTTTGAAGACCTCTTTTGCCTGAGGTATTCTTGGTCTAACATGGGATTAACATTAATACTTTACCTCTGGCCGGGAGATCCCCTCTGTCTTGCCCAAAGGTTCAAACTTTTTTTTGCCTTCAAAATGGCAGGATTCGGTTTATAGAACCACCCGTTCTTGTCCTCTGCATTAAAGTAGAATTTTTCATGCAAGGTAGCAGCAGGCTGGTCAGACTTTAGGCTTTTAATGGGCTTAGCATTGAGAATTGAAAGATCACTGTGTATAACAGGAACACTTTCCTAGGTTGGAAATAGTGTGTGTGCTGTTGAAATGTGCTTTCAGGGAAGCCTTCCAAATTTTTCTAAGAGATCAATTTCTTAATCAGTTACTCCCCTTGCACTGCACTTATCTCTCTTGGGGTGCTTCTCCAATGGATTGCCGGAGATTGAGATATTGCAGGACAATATTGGCTGACCACTTCTGCAGCACTGGTGTCTTTGTGCCCCCTGCTTGAGACATTTTGTAGAACTGCTCACTAATAGGAAGCATCACCTTGTATACAGATTGCTACCCTGAACATCAATCTGTAAGAAAAAGGCTGCTCATAAACATCATCTCTCTCCGAATAACCCTCAAATTCATAACCTCATATGTAGTCTCTAATCACTGTCAAGAATCTTCAGTCAACTTGCTGTCCACAATCTTTCATTCTAAGCTCTCTGCTACCTGGGAATTGAAATCCAACAGGCTGCCACAACACCAGGGAGGTGTCCAGCCCTAGGAAATGCATTACTCAGCTGGGACAGGTCATTAAAGGATGAACAGCAAGAAAGCACTAGCAAAATCTGCTGTAATGACACACATCTGTACATAAAAAAAGACTAAGCTGGCAATTGCTTCGATGCAGACAGTTAGGACCAGCAATTGGCTCTTCATATCAGGAACCTGAGACCAATGCTCTGAAAGCAAGCACTTCCTCCACCCTGTTCTGACTGTTTGCCTCTCTAATTAGTTTATAGCTTCTATACTTTCCATGCATAAATACTTTTGTGATCTGGATGAGGCCCTAGTGTTCTTCACCTCTTTTCTATTACACACTACTTTTCATTGATTGCTTGTTTTAGTGATTTCTACACAGCCCCACTTTGTGATAACCTTTCCCTGGTGTGGTTTAATTGAGCTGACCCATCCACCCCTCCCCATGCCTATTTCTTTCTCTACAGATGCCTATTTTCTAACTCATCCTTTTGTAAGTATTGATCTATGCATAAATTCTTGCATACAAGTTTTTTTTTTTTAAATTATAATCCATTCTTACAGTTTAGAATCCTTGCACGATTTGAGATATAATTGCTGTATTACACTTGGTTCATGGTTCAATGAGATTTGCATTATGATTGTAAACTACACTTCTTTAGGTAGTTTGATTCTACCTGCGTGTTTTATTATAATTGTTGGTAACCGGAGAAAATATTCCTTCTACTTCCTTTTTAATTTTTTTTTTTTTTTAAAACAATTAAAAATGCACATTACTCGTTGGGAAATTTCTTTAGATCCAAGAAATAGAGCATTTCTTGATCCTCACTCCCCAGTAGCCATGTTTTTAATATCCATTCGGGGCAGTACGAAGAGCCCATCCACCAAATAAATGTACTAATGCTTGCTAGCCTTTAAGTGTTTAACCGAGGATCAGAGGTGTAGCCTGCACAGTGCAAGCCACCTCAGTGTTTGTTGATGGTATACAGTATTAGTCTGAAAGGAGTCTCTTAAGCCTGTCTGAATACATACTTTGCAAACATTAATTGGTACATTCTGTGGAAGCCATGTACATTGGCATGTGCTGTTAAAGTTGTTGTTCCATACAAGCAGCCCATGTACGTAGATCCAGTGTCCTAGGAAACAATGCAGATGGCTTAATCCCACTAGATGTTAGAAGGAACGGGATTCTCTATATCTACCCACATAACTATGTTAATGAGGCTCAGTTTGAGCGGCAACCATATTTGCCAGCATCCTTGTCTGTAGTTTCAGCAGTAGTTGAGTAAGAGCAGCTGTGTATGGCCGAGAGAGAAACAGTTTGAGAATTTTGTGGAGCTGTGCAAGGGCAGGAGTCAGTGTCCAACAACACTGCGCCTTGAAGGTTCTGATGATGTTTTTTTTTTTTTTAACTGATGGGGTAGAGCTATCTATATTGTGTAGATAATTGCCCTTGCTTCTAGTCGAGGCCCTTTACTATCTAGAGATAACTCTACTCTACTTTGGACCCCTAATCTGGGTGGTGAGCACTTATCACATGATCATTCCCACCCTATGAGTCACCAATGCTATAGTTGTATACCCCTCTTCAGATTATTTACAACAAAGAAGCTTGCCTTGTGACTGACAACACAGCTGTGTAAAGGGTTGGTTGCAAAAGCATGCATGCAAGATTTAGCACTTTTAAAATGTGGTTTTGATGTACACATTATCCCAACAAGTCAATTATTTTCAGTGTTTATTATAGCATATATTAACAACCATACCACACCCAAATTCAAATATTGGGTACTTATATATGTAGTAAGGTGCATGGCATTTTTTCTGGAGTAAATGTGTGCAAAATAGACTGAAGGCTGGCTTTAGGGGACGGAAAAAATGAAATTGAGCATATTTAAGAATGGATCTCCACAATTACATTGACACGCTCCCAACAATATAAATTAAGCTAGTGGCCGCATGTGTCTTATGGGAGAGTTAAGGATGTCCATCCTCATTACTCCCCAACCCTTGGACATTTACGTGCAGGTGTACTTTACTATTGTTCTGACTAACCTGCTCTAAAATATATTTAAGCTCTGCACACCATATCTTGTTGGTATTACCTCAAAACCTTTAAAGCAAAATAACTTCTCAATTATAAGTTCTTAAAATTAATACTTAAAAAAAGGAGGTTTCCTGGTGTGTTCATTCACAAAATGTATTGAAAAAAGTGTAAAGGGTTAAAGTGCGATTACAAGTTTTGGGGGTATACAGTTAGTTTAGGTTAAGGGTACCCTTTTTTTGAGCGGAGTTAATGGATTGGGGTATCATTTTAAGGGTTTTATGCATAAGGTGTTACGCAGTCAATTTCAGATAGTAGACATCAAAGGTTAAGGATCTAGGATTACGTTAGTGTTATGGGTTTGCAGGTAAGGGATTATAATATATGGTTTAGGGGTTGACGTGGAGAGTATAGGATAATGGGATACACAATGATGGATTTGGATCTTGTTGGGGTATAGGGTTGATCATATGGGGTTAGGATTAAAAGATTAGGATAAATGGTTAGCAATATGGAGTTAGAGGTTAAGGGTATATTGGTTACAGTTAAAGGTTTAGCATTTTAACTACAGGCATTTAGCAGTTAACACTTAAGGGTGTAGAATTAAGCCATATTTAGTGTCCCATTTGGAAATGTTTCATTAAAGGACTCTTCATGGTTCTTTTAAACCCATGCATCCTTTTTCATTTCTGTTGAACACACGTTGATTTCGAAGTGATGCAAATAAGTATTGAAAGACAACTTCTGCTGTTTCTCAGTTAACAAATAGAATTAACAAGGCACACTCCAGTTCAAATTTCAGAAATACTTGTAGCTACTAGACAGGCAAAATTCACACCATTCTCTAAACATGTTAGTCTCGGTTTAGGTTTATTTCACAATAAATGGTGTTGAGAAGTAAATGCTATCACCAGACTCTGCGTGCACTCATGTCTTTTCTTTTTTTCTTTTTTCCTCCTCTTGAAACAGGAACAGTCCTCATTAGAAGCAACAATGGCCAACTAATGCTGGTGTCTCAACAGGCTCTAGCCCGAGCTCAAGCCCAGGTTCAGAGTAACCCAAATCCACGAGTGGTAGGAACTGCAGAACCCTCTAAAGTAAGATAATGTACTATACAATAATTGTGGAAAAATGCGTTCCCGATACCCAGTTGCACAAAGATCACCTTTGGATGAATTCAATCTTCAGAAGAGATTGAGCGTGCTTGCTGCCTTCTAAATGTATTAATTTCCAATTTAAAAAAAAAAAAAAACAAATGAAAAACACTGCATCGGTTTTGAGAGGTTCTTTTTAATTTCCTTTTTGTAAATATTTGGGTGCGCAATTCTCATCTTTTACTTTCAGCACGCCATGCTCTGTTCCTGTCTCTTTTCCTTGTTAACTGTATCCATAGTCTGTAGTGAAAGTATTATTTTTAAAGTTGTTTTTCCACATTGAGTTTTAGAAGCAATAGCAGCTGACTATTCCAAAACAATGATTTCTTAGTGACTGCTCATAAGAAACTCTTCAGTGGCTAAAGTCCTCACTGGAACTAAGATGTAGATCCATGCTGAATTGTCTTTCTTGCTTCAAAGACAGTCTGTAGATAATTTCTAGCAGTTTTCTCCATGTGTAATTATCTGAATATGTAATTTGCTTTTAGAAAGAATTATGTAGTGAAATTCTGTTAACAAAAATGCGTGTACACATCTTTGCCAGTCTGTTAGAAGAATATGGTTCCTCTGGCTTACCGGTGTATCATCTCACATGTGATTCTACACTTTGTTGACATCCACTATTGTGTGTCTCAGTAACAGACAAAATATGGAGGGGGGGGAAAGGTATATAGTCACTGTAGCATCAGTCTTCTGAACCAACGTCTAAACCATTAGTCTAAAAGCTGGTTGCAAATTTGATCAATGTGTGCACACTAGATGACACACTTACTACCAGAATTCTGCTGTGTTTGGGCAGTTTGTGGGAAGGGTTGTGATAGCTGTACGTCTGCTGTGAAAAAGAGCATGATTGAAGATGATCTTTAGCATGGTGACGTCAGTGAGCATGCTAGGTGAGCTGCCAGATAATTTTCTATGCGGATTGGCTATGTAAGCAAAATATCATAACTTTTGATGAAATCTGACCTAAAAAATGTAGGTCCATCCCCACTCTTAAGTAGTACTACGGGCTATAGAAGCACAGAAACTATCAGTATTCTTTGACTAGTCACAGGTGGCTACTGTAAGGGAGAAGTAGTCCTGGTAAAATAGAAAATGTGCAACACGTATAACAAATATCCAAGAAGCATAGCATAGACACTCAAATCATTGCAACATTAAGCAGTAATCTTGTATCCCCATTTGGTCATGATGAAACACATTTTTCTTAACTGTTTATTTTTAATAATTGATGCACATGTGATCTGTTCCTTAGTCAGGATTGATGCTCAGGTGGTTCTAAAGATGCAAATGAAAATTTGACTTCTAGAGGATCAGATGGCGGTAGAACATTAGATGTGGTTTTATGAAATAACATTGATTATGTTTTTCTCTTCTTTCAAAGAATGTGGGGAATAATTTACTGACCAAAGTATCCTCCCACTCATCCATTCCTCCAGGAAACTCTGTATCATCCACTGTTCAAAGAACATCAGTTACACAGGTAATCCCACTGGCCTTTTTTCAGTTTTAGCTCAATCTGCCTATTAATCCTTAATGGAAATATGAAAGAGTTGCTCAAGATATGTAATTCGCTGTTTAAGTGGCATTTCTTCTGTTTTTTGGTATTAAGCTCTAACCGAGAAGGCATTCGATGTGAATTACGGTTAGATTATTCCTAAGGTTAGCCGTGATAAACTAAGCATTGTTCTGCCTAGAACTTCTATGCTCTGACAAATACCTTACCTTTTTTTAGTACAGCCCAGAGATGTGTAATCCCTTTTGTTCGACATTTTGGTTGTGTGGAAATGGTATGTTTATAGACTTTGGGGATAACTCTTCGTTCCTCCATTTTAAAATGGATCACAGTCATTATTAGTGTCTCTAACCGAATAACCATTGAAGAAATTATTTATTTCTTGAAGTAAAGATGAGAATAATGTGTGTTGTCCAAAAGACACATCCCTGTGATCTACAAACCAAACAGCCTACTTTAATTACTTTGTGGGTCTGTATTCCCCATTGGGACACAAGGAGAATGTGTGAAGACTTACAAACTCTTCATTTTGCATCCTCAAAATTTTAGATAGTACCACAAAACAGTGGCTCAAACCCTCATTCTAACAGTGGCTGTTTCCAAGAATAAATCCTTTTAAAGAGAATCGTAAATCGCGTAGGAGGTTAGTTTCCGCTCTGATATTATTGCTTGATCATAGACTTACCTATATGGAGCCCCTCCCCCAGGTACTTACTGGTGTAACCATTTTCCAGTCCTCCAGTCTACCTGCGTGCCCTGGGCATACCAGATCGAACTGAGTGGTAAAATGTCAAGTTTGTGTTCAGGGGCATCGCTGTCCATTCCTAAGCTATGTCTATTTGAAGTGCTTATTGGCATCCCTTGTTTCTGTGTAATAGAAGCCATGCCTAGCTGTCAGTTGCTTAACCTGTTTGCCTTCTGCACTTAAATCCATTTTCTTTTGTGGGGGATGGGGGAGGGAGGGAAGGTGGGGGCGGGGTTCTGCATTCACTCAAACCTTGCCGATTTCATTAATCTACTGAATTCGTACCACAGCCCTTGTGATAATGGTAGATATGATTGTTAGCATCAGCCTCTTTTAGAGGTACAAATACAAAACCTCTCAAGACAAACCAACATGATGTCCCCCACCCCTTAGTATATGACTTCAGAGTACTGAATCAATAACTGCAGGCTTTGCGTTTCTCATAGCACCTGTCTTCAGTGATCTGATTTTCGTGACCAAGTGTTCTGTGATACAGCTCCCTCAAGGTGTTCCTGAAGTTTATGAGTAATCATTTTTTGGGGACAAAAACCTAGGGTTGGTGTTTTGCGTTGTCTGTGACCTGAAGACTTATTGTGCCTGAACATAGGCTCTAGGGTAGGGATGTTCAACAACACAAAAGTATGACGGACGGAGTCCTTGAACCTTTCAAACACTCTTCCCCCAGTCACAGATCTGTGTTAAACCCATTGTTCTTTTGCTCACCATGCCTTCCCCGTTTGGAACCAGTCATATGCAAATCATTCTTGATCCTGCTCCCCATGGAAACAGTCCAGCCCGAACTACCAGGCCCGGTCCTCCCTGGACCAGGAAACGAGCATCCTGGGACCCAGATCTGTGGCTGGGGGGTGAGTGTTTGAAACGTTTCAGCACTCTGTCCATCATCCTTTTTGTTTTCCAAAGTTGCCCTAAGTGGCAAGGATATGCCCAGACCTTGGTCCTTTGCTCACTGTGTCACTGGATTCAAGCTAGCCTGCTTGATGAGGGGTGATACCCTGAAACAGTGAATATTATGGCAGCAGAAGAATCCTGCTCATCGTCAGTGAGGAAGTATCTTTTCAGTAGTCAGATTATATTTTGTTATGGGCCAAGATATAGCGAGGTCAAGACATTAAGAACTAATACCTATGATGAGGGGTGGGAGGGTATGAATTTACTGAAACATATAGTGGGTAAGGACTGCTACAAAGTTCTGCACCTCACCTAAGCAGTTTGTTGCAAATTGACGCTTGTTTAGTAATGTTTGAGAGAGAAAGACTACCCTTTGGCCATTATGAATGTCCTTTTTAGGTCTTAGAAACCACAACAAATGATGGAACATAAAGGTTATAGCCAAATAAACTTTACTCATAAGTCCAGCTTATGTGAGGGTTTTCTTAATTTGCTTCTCTGTAACCACATCATAAACTAGAATGTAAGAAGTTTACAAATGAAATGCAAACCATTTGGTGCTTAATTTTTGTTGTTGTTTGGTCTTTATTTTTTTTCGTGTTTTTATTTTTTTGTGTGACTCAGCAGAAGTACATATTTGATTTAAACCTACTTGTGTTTTTTTTTTTTTTTTTTTTTTCTAGTCAACAGGTCCAGCTTTTGGTGTCAATGTGGCAACTACTCGTCCGACTGCTGGCACTACTGCAACCCCTGGCACACTTGTCTCAGTTGGCACTGCAATGACTACTGGTGTGACTGTAACCACTCCAGTTTCTGCGACTGCTGGCACCCCTGCTGCTGCTCCAGCACCTATGACTTTTGGAATGCCTGCAAGTTCTCGGATTTCTTCTACCTTAGGAACAGCTGTTACTACTCAAACATCTGTTACTGTTGGCATGCCTACAGCTACTCAAACTTCTATCAACGGAATGCCTTCTACTACACAGACCTCTCTGTCTGTGATGCCTTCTTCTACCTCTGTTTGCACACCACCCACTACTCGGACCCCTTTGACAGTTGGAACGTCTCCCTTTACAAGGACTCATTTTACTGCTGGTACGCCTCTGGTTACTCGTACACTTGAGACTGTTGCCACACTTCCTGTTGCTCGTACACCTGTGACTGGTGACGCACCCTCCATTACTAGTTCACCTCTGAATGTTGCTACTCCTACTTCTGCACAGATGCCTGTGATGACTGGTGCACCCGTAACTGTTATGCCTGCAGTTACTCAATTTTCTTCTACTTCTTCTACAATTCTGATGTCTACAGTAGCTGGTGACACTCCAAACCCCACCCATATGCCCAACACTAATGGCACACCTGTTGCTACTGGCACTTCTTCCACAGTTGGCACATTGACTGCCATTGGGGATACTGACCCTCCTAGCATTCCTGCCACAGTTCTAAGACCAGACTCAGTTGACAGCCCAACTATGGTTGCAGTGCCAGCTTCTCTGGGCTCTGCTGCCAGTGTTGGTATGTCAAACTCTCTGGTCACCCCTGCCATGGGTGGGAAATCTTCCTCCATTAGCACACCTGCTATGCAGGGGGTGCCGTTATCTTTTAGCACTTCTGCCACAGCTGGTTTGCCATCATCTATTGGTACTTTTGCCACTGTTGGGATACCAACTACGTTTGGTGTGTCTACAACAGTTAGGATGCCACTTCCTCTGTGCACCACTGCCATGGTTCGGATGCCTGTTCCTCTTGGCACCGCTGCTACTGTTCGGGTACCAGCTCCTCTAGCTGCCTCTACCCTTGTACGAGGACCAGCTGCTCACAGCACCACATCCAAGGTTCTGGCACCAGCCCCCCTTGGCACGACAGCAGTAGTTCAGTCAACGCCCCCACTCAGTACCCCAGCCACACTTGCTGCAGTTCGCACAACAGCTTCCCTCTGCACCTCTCCTGCTGTTCGGGTGCCAGCCCCTCTGGGCACCCCAGCAACGATTCGAGTGCCAGCCCCTCTTAGCAACTCTACCACAATTGGGATTCCAGCCTCTCTTGGCACACCTGGGGCTAATCTGACGTCTGTAACTGTTTGCGCAACTCCTGCAGCTGGAAGACCTTTGACTGTTGGCATGCCAGCTGCTATTCAGATTCCTGCAACATTTGGTATGTCTGCTGGTACTAGAATGTCTTTCACCATTAGCACTCCGACTTCCTCTGGGACCCCACTTACCATAGGCTTGTCTGGAGCTGTTCGAAACTCTGTCCCTCTTGCCAGTAGTACCACTGTTGGCACAGCAGCTCATTCATTCATTCCTACAACAGTTCCTACAGCCATTTGTTTGCCGGTAACTGTTGGCACTCCTGGTGTTACTCGAATGCCAGGGATTGTCACAACGGCTACCCATCCTGGGACACCTGTGATTGGCAGCATATCATCTGCCAACATGAATCCAACCCCGGGCGCAGCTCCTGCAACCCAGAAGGTAGTCTCTATCAAGACGGAGGCCTCTAATGCAACACCGTCTGTTCAAACTACAAACTCCTCTGTAAGTTTTACTTTATCTTCATATAAGCTGTTTTTCATGGAGATAGTCTCTTGCAAATTTGTAAGTAGCTCCTGAAGTAGCTTTTGTAGCTTTAATTACACAAAAAGCCTATACTATGAATGAAATATCACCAGTGATTATCTTTGTATGCATAGTCATTATTTTGCAAATGTTCAAAATTTCACTAGTTGCCTTTGTATTTATTTTATTTTTTTAACATGCTTAACTGAGTGAAACATTTTTTAGTATGTTGTGACAAATGCACCCTGGGTGGCTACATTTAGATGCATTAGATGTTGGGGGGGGGGGGGGGGGAGAATAGCCGATGGAGTAGTTAAATGTGAGTGCGCTTGAGGTAATGGGAAGTTAAATGCATGACTTTCTGCAGGAGTGATTTCATGGCTGTAATGAATGAAGTGATAAGTGATGACATGCACATTGAAAGTCAGACAACCCCCCCCCCCCCCCCCCACACACACATACACTTTTTTTTATTTTATTATTTTTTTTAGTTCTTTCCTCCAGGGTAGTTGACATCTGTTTGTCCACCGAGATAGTTTACATGTTCTTCACCAACAGTACACACAGCTATGTATGGCAAGTGGTAGAGCGCACAGTGTACCCCATTAGTAGTAGAGGGTGGCTATTTTTCCCTCACCAAAGTTGGGGAGATAGTGATTGATTGAGGCTAAGAATCTAGTGATGAGCCAAGGCCTTATAACATTTTGATTTGCGAGATCTCTTTTGACCTTACAAGGAAGGCTCACCAAAGACTGTTCTCATGGGGCCATTTGCAGACGTTTGAAATTTGCAGAGTGACTTGCGGAGGAAAATGAATCAACACTTCTGTAATCACCGTATGAAGTTCTTATAGATGTAAGTCTATATTTATAGACCTAGAAATGGATGTAGAACTGGTGCCAAATTGGATGTTGAAATGAAGGGTGACGTCCGATTCCTAAGCCACTTAGCTATCACAACAGTAAATTTCAGCACCTAAGCATGTCAAATCATAAATAAAGACGCACTATAGTGTAAATGTTGTAGCCTAAAAGACCAAAGGCACTTAAACAAGCATCCTCAAGAGCATAGTTTACAAACCCTCATGTGGGACATTCTTGTAGGGTTGGTCAAGAAGAGCGGAGCAACTGTCAATCCATCTGAAGATTAAATATGTTGTTAGACCCAGCATATGTGTTGAAAGAATAAATCGTGATGAATGTCTGCGTACATGGTATGTGTTGAAGTTATAAGTATCTTTCTAAATGTGTTCATCTAGCAAAAGTTCTACTCATTTTATGATGTGAATTACGTTATTAT
Organism: Pleurodeles waltl; assembly: GCF_031143425.1. Lineage (NCBI taxonomy): Eukaryota > Metazoa > Chordata > Amphibia > Caudata > Salamandridae > Pleurodeles > Pleurodeles waltl. The sequence goes on from NC_090439.1 coordinate 528,263,794, forward strand.
ACAGAGCGTTTTTTTTCCTTCTTTTAAATATATATTTTTTTTCAGTTGAAATGTTCACGCGTAAGTGCATTTCAACACAATTGGAAGAAAAAATGTAAAGTTAAGATTTTTGTTACTCATGTTTTAGTGGTGGGTCAGATGATTAACATTCTGCAATGCAGGTACCTTTGCAAACTGTTATGTGCATGCACTATCTAGTTTATTAAGCACATTCTTTGAGCCACTGCACTTCTCTCTCTGAAAAATCCCATGTATGATATTAGGCAGCCTCCTTTTGTCTAAGTCTGGGTGCATAAGGTGTTAGTTTAGATAGTTCCCCCCCCATTTCTTTTTATGGCAAGGTATGTGTGGAGGAAATTGAATTTTACAAATTTAAACCACAGCTTTATATTTAGTGTGTCCATTAGTCTATAAACAAGGTCCCACTTCATACTTCATTTCTCTCTTATACCAGTTGTCCATTTTCCCTGCAGCTTCATAAACATCCACTTCAGCCTTTAGTGTCTTATAGCCTAATCATGACCTTTCTCCCAAACCCCAGTGTGAGTAACTTGTGTAATACATGGGTTTACAGGTGGGTTCTCAGTCTTCCTTATCCGATATTTCTTGAATTACAGCAACTGTCTTCCCCTATGTAAGGAATTTGCCCAGGGGCAGAGCAGTTTTTAGAGGTAATTCATAGAAGGGTTAGAGGGTATCTACATCATTTGATGAAACCAGCTTCAACCACGGGCCGAGTGGTCAAGGCACGTTTCCAGTCATTACCATGTAATCCTTGGTAGGTGGTGGATTTGGAGGTTGAGAGCAAATGTGCAACAGGCTGAGTCTTTACACAGTATCTATCCCAGAATTGTTTGGCAACTGTCATTAGGTGCGGCACATTATCCCTCAAATCTCTTGGCTTCATTAATTACTGTTCACCCATCTGGCTTGGTAGCACTTTGTTTCCAATAAATGGATCCCAACAATCCACTTGGCTGCCAACTGCAGCTGTGCCACTACATGAGTTCAAATTTGGGAGCTTCCCTCATCCATTGGCAGTGAGCGTTAATTCGAGGTGACTCTTTGTTGTCTGGTGTTCTATATTAAATTGATCAATACATAGGCTAGATCTCTAAAAAAGGGTCCAGCCAGGAAAAAACACCATAAAATATAAAAGGCATGTTACCACCTCCGTTTGACTAGGGAGACTCCACTCTTCATTGAGAGTAGAAGTCTCCTCCAGAAGGCAACATTCCTCCTTAACAACTTAAGGCTGAGCAATTATTTTACCATCTGTCTATTTCACGTTGCTGCATGTCTAGATACTTAAAAATTCTCATTGAAGGGTCCAGTATCAGGAACCACTTAACTCGTAGTTCTGATGCCTCTTTGCAATTCCTCATCTTGTGCATGGGCAGGTGTAGAATTTATCTTCACAGCATTTACATACAAATGTATGTACTGCATAAGTTGATTTAGATCTGTGGTGTCTAGTGTAGCGTGGCATTGTTTCTACCTTTCTCCTGCATTATGTTGGCTATTGAGTCCATTACCAAAGCAAATATGAGTGGGCAAAGGGAGCATCTCTGACTCCTTCCCCTCCTTATGGTGCATGGTTCTGATAGTTCGACCCTTGTGAATCCCGGCCAGTGGTCCAAATGTACAATAAAATAATTCATAGATTCATGCTTTCCTTAAAACCCAGATTTTGTAGTACAACTAATATATACTTCGAACTTATGAAATCGGAAGCATTTTCAAGATCTGTTAGTACTGCTGCCCTTGAGCATGGTTACAGGAGCTACCATGAACCATTATAATCAGCTGATATTAGGCAAATCTAATTTGTTTCTGGTGGGTGATTGATGACAGCAAAAATATTTGTCTTGTTTCCTAGAATCAAAAATGTTTATTCTATTTTGTATCAACAGGGGTCTGAAGGACTGTCCATGCAGATGTTCTCAATTCATGTTTAGGCAAAGATTATTGGTTCATCTCTTGTTGAGCATAGCAGTAGTTCTTTTTCTGTAGCAGTTGTGTATAACTCAAACAATGAATGCACTAAAAGGCACACAAGTCCCATAAAATGAGATCTATATTCAGTCGACCACTGAAATCCTACCAATGTCCAGTTCAAGTTTTGCCTTTCTCACCTCTTGAATGGTTAATGGAGCTTCTAGGGCTTCCTCAAATTTAAGGGCTATAGAGTCAAAATTTTGCTCTTATGCTACAGTGCTCCAGCATGCATTTCACTGTATAGCCCAGCATAATCATCTAGGATCACTAGGTTTAGTTCCTGTTGTGTAGGTGACAACTGTTCGCTGTTTTAAATTCCTCTTACTAGAACAGTAAATCTGAGGCATTCCAGCTGATTTCTGAAAAGTAGTGTGATTTTATTCCCCTGTGGTGTCCCTTAAAGCTGAATCTTCCAGTAGTGTTACTTGGTGACACCAAAATGTACTACTTGTTCTAGTCTGGCCCAAGAACATACTCCTCACCAGGGGATTATGATCTGAGCCAGTTTTCAGAAATATTGAGTCTACACAATGGACATATGTAGTCCAGAACTTGTTATCCAGCTGTACATGTAAGTCCAGCGCATAGGAATAAAATAGTGGTGGGACTGGTGAGTTTAGATATGAGAGGTCAGGGGATTCGGGGGCTGGGCCCCAGTGGCAGCAATTGAGTTGGGACCATGGACATTGCTTCAGCTGCATGGACTTAATAGACCATAAAGTGCACAAGTTTGCATTGGTGTTGTTTTCAGGCACACTCCCCTACTTATAAGTTGTTAGATCTGCTTTCATAGTTTTCCACTGTACAAGAAACCGCACCCGTTCTGATTTCTATTTTTTGCAACATGTCTGTGGATTGTTGCAGTGCCCAGTGAATTTTCATGTTCCTTAAATCAGGGTGATGATGTCTTATGGTTGTCACATTGCAGGCCCACATCCACCACGACGGTGTCTATTTCAATTTCCAGTGCTTCTCTTTAGGTAGGGTTCTCATTGTTGTGTGCGTTTTGACAATTTAACATGTTCAGCATATCTCGGCAGACGGGGGTCCGTCTCACTTGTGTGACTTTTAGGCCAGAGCAAATTTCCTCTCTCTGGTTTTTAAACAGTTTGTGTTTTTCCCCCTTATCATTCCTGCTGCTTTGCTGTCTGCAGTGTTTTTAGATTGGTACGGCTATGAACTTGGATTTGGAAACACCAGTATTTTGCATGTCCAATTGTAGCTCCAAATATTGAGCATGTTTTGCCTTAAGACCTGATCAGTTTACCACATCAGTAGGTTGAATCCAAGGCAGTGGCAATTATTTGGGCAGAAGAGTTCTTCAGCGTCTGGGACAGTCATCCGTTATACGTCTCCTCCAGGCCAATGTGCGTTAGAGGTTCATAAATTTTATTGGCTCATCCCTGCTGCAGTAGCATCTGTGCTACTCGTTGTTTTTATTGATCCAACCCCCCCCCCCCTTTATCGGGAATAGGTGGGCAGTTGAAATCAGTGTGCTGCTACCTCTGTCTCCTCTGGTTCTTGTTGTTCAGTCCTCCGACGTTGTTCTGTGGTTGCCTCCCTCAGGCTCTGCTGTCTGTTCCCGTTGCAGTAGCACTTCTGCCAAGGGTCACAGGTGCCCCTATCTTTTAATCCGGAGTAAGCATACAAGAACATACCCCCTCCTCCGACAGTTCTGATTAACTGCAGCTGTAAACCTTGTCCCAGTATCCGTATCTTTTAGGCCATACTGTCTTTTTCCATTGTGATCATTATCTTGGTTTATTAATTTATACCTTGCACATGTCTTGTAGTATTTTGACTGCAAACAGCTGTCAGTATCTACTCGTGTCTGGCTCCTGTAAGAGACACCCAATGTCATGAGTAAGCTGCCTTTCATTGTTACTAATTTAATCAAGAACTCCCTCCTCTGGCTCTTTACCTAGTTCCTTTACAGACTGTATCCTTGTCTCACCACCACTGCCTTTAAAATAAGAAAAAAAAATGACCTATCTGTATTAACCCGCTGAAGCTTTAGTGGAAGACTTCCTGGCCTCACCAAAGTGCGTTAAAATAGCAGATGAATTGAATTTTTCAACCCTTGCTAAGGCGCCATTGCTAATTCTACATTATACTCATTGTTATTTTTGCTGTATGTAATGATGTTGCATTGACATCCATAGAGGGCTTCCATGTCACAATTCTAGGCTTGTCTTGTCGGTCTTTCACTAACGTTGCACAGACTCTACTGCTGGATTGACTTGGTGGTGACAAGCTGCAGTTTGGGTCTACAACTAAACTTGATTAAATGATTATTTTCCAAAGAAGCAACATGTGATTGGTCCGTTTGTTTGACCCGGTCACTGTCCATGTTGATCCTACTTTCCCTCTCCTGACAATAAATAAACTATTTTCTTGCTGCTGCTCTTGAGTTGTCCATAAGGAAAAAGCGTTCTTTTCAAACTTGTGCAGTTGGCTTTCAAATCTCCCTAGGAGTTTGTGGCTCACCAGATCATATGGGAATTATCTCAGCCTAGATGTACTGAAATACTGTAGGTATAAAACGAAGATAATATGCTTGTCATCAGTGACCTGACACCCTGGGTGTGATTTTTCTCTTACTTTGTTGGGATTCGATACTACACCACCTTTAAGTCTCTGACCTGATATAGTCTTTTCACTCACCAGTGGAAGATTCACCCTGCTTGATCATAAATGCACCCTCCCCCCCCCCCCCCCCCCCCCCTTTTTTTTTTTTTTTTTTTTTGCAAGAAACTACGCCATATTATAAAATGTTCTGTAGTCATTTGAGAGCTTGCTTAAGCCAGTACTCCTTGGTTATTCATTCTGTCAAGAAGAACAGTTGGACCCCATTCTCAAATTCAAGAAACGGGTCTTGGATCCTCAAAAGCCTTCCCTGGCTGAGTGTTTGAGCCAAGATCATTTTTTAAATTCCTGGCCTGGCAGCCAGGATTCTTTACTAGGTGGTACCCAATAGCTTTCCTTTCGTTTCTCATTACATAAGCTGATTCATTAGTGGGAGACCGTGACTATTTTCACACAGCCCACCAGATGGCTGTCACCCAGCCTGCTAGCTTGGGTTAGCTCATAAGATCCAGCCTCCTTGAGTTTTCTGCCAAGCAGTATCATCTTAAGTAATAATGGAAATGTCTGGATTGTATTTGCCGTTTATACAGCACATGAAGATACCTCAAAGCTAGGATGTAGCAAAATGTGTTAATCTTATTTTTGTTTATTTCCATAACCAGGAAATCTTGGATAATGTGAAAAAATGCAAGAACTTTCTTGCCACGTTAATAAAGCTAGCATCTAGTGGACCACAAGCCCCAGAGATGGGAAAGAATGTGAAGATTTTAGTGCAGCAGCTCTTGGTAAGATTTCTTAACCTTTTTTGTTTTAAATCGTACAGTATCATTCTGTCCTTCTATATTTAACTTTATAAGTGGGTCACTTTGTATGGCTTATGAGATTTAACGAATGGAAGTAGTTGTTCTTCATGGTGATGACTTCTTTGCTCAGACAGATTGGTAATTTGAGTGCCATTTTCAATAATTCCTGTTGTCATTTTAATGTTTTTAATTGATGGCCACCGACACAAAAACTCGTAAGGTTTTGTCCCACATGAACAAAAGTGACTGATCCATCTAAGAAAACAGAACCAGATTATCTTGATCTATCTTTTCTGGGATGTACTTTTCCTAAGTGTCTCTAGGGAGCCGTGTTATCCTAGTAACATTAAATAGAGATTTATCATCCAACATGGTGAAGTTTTTCAACTTCTTTCATGTTTGTTTGGTTATATAGTCTGACAATTTTATTAGCAAAACTTGAAGGATGTGTTTTACAAAGTGGTAAGCTCCGAAGTGCAGCAGAGGAGATATCAAAAGCACCACACTTGACCTTTCACTAAAACAGAAGAGAAGATAACCCAGTCTTCTGTAAATTCATTCACACTTGTGTAAATAGGTGGTAAAATTTGTCCATGGCGTGGAGGGCTTCCTGACGGGATCATAGATATCCTAGATATTTGAGTAGAAATACCTCCATGGACCGTGCTTATGCTGTCAACAAATGGTAGAAGGACCAGTACAAAAGAGTGAAGGAGTGACTGTTAACTGAGAACCAGAGTGAAGCAAATAAAGCCTGCTAAATACCTTTTAACCTCTTCTGTGCCTTGGACGAGATGAACACTCTAGGCGCCAGGGCAATTTTTTTTTTGTGTTTTTTTTTTTTTGGTTGTTTCTTTTTTTTAGAGATGGGGAGCGACCCATCAGGCAAGGGTCGCTCCCCTGGGGGGGCAAATTGTATTTAGACCATTTCTGCCCCCCTGGGGGCAGATTGGCCAATTTTAGGTCAATTTGCCCCCAAGGGGGCAGAAACCACTAGGCACCGGGGATTTGTTTTTTGGCGCCAATGTCACGCAGGGGGAGCGACCCCGTAGGCAAGGGTCGCTCCCGGGGGGGGGCAAATTTATTTTAGGCCATTTCTGCCCCCCCGGGGGACAGATCGGCCTATTATTAGGCCGAACTGCCCCCGGGGGGGGGGGGCAGAACACTCTAGGCGCCAGGGCAATTTTTTTTTTGTGTTTTTTTTTTTTTTGTTGTTTCTTTTTTTAGAGATGGGGAGCGACCCATCAGGCAAGGGTCGCTCCCCTGGGGGGGGAGGGTGGCGGTTGGGGGGGCAAATTTATTTTAGGGCATTTCTGCCACCCCCCCCCCCCCCCCCCCCCCCGGGGCCGGCTGAGCTACAGGCCAAACACCACAGGTAGGCACCTTGCAAAAAACACCTGTTTTCTGTGAAAAAATATGTTGTGTCCACGTTGTTTTGGGCCATTTCCTTTTGTGGGCGCTAGGCCTACCCACAGAAGTGATGTACCATTTTTATCGAGAGACTTAGGGGAACGCTGGGTGGAAGGAAATTTGTGGCTCCTCTCAGATTCCAGAACTTTCTGTCACCGAAATGAGAGGAAAAAGTGTTTTTTGGGCCAAATTTTGATGTTTGCAAAGGATTCTGGGTAACCTAACCTGGTCAGAGCCCCGCAAGTCACCCCATCTTGGATTCCCCTGGGTTTCTAGTTTTCAAAAATGCACTGGTTTGCTAGGTTTCCTCAGGTGTCGGCTGAGCTACAGGCCAAAATCCACAGGTTGGCACTGCTTTTTATAAAAAAATGTGATGTGTCCACGTTGTGTTTTGGGCCCTTTCCTTTCGTGGGCGCTAGTCCTACCCACACAAGTGAGGTATCATTTTTATCGGGAGACTTGGGGGAACGCTGGGTAGAAGGAAATTTGTGGCTCCTCTCAGATTCCAGAACTTTCTGCCACAGAAATGTGAGTAACGTGTATTTTTAGCCAAATTTTGAGGTTTGCAAAGGATTCTGGGTAACAGAACCTGGTCCGAGCCCAGCAAGTCACCCCTCCTTGGATTCCCCTAGGTCTCTAGTTTTCAGAAATGCACAGGTTTGGTAGGTTTCCCTAGGTGCCGGCTGAGCTAGAGGCCAAAATCTACAGGTAGGCACTTCGCAAAAAACACCTCTGTTTTTTTCCAAAATTTAGGATGTGTCCACGTTGCGCTTTGGGGTGTTTCCTGTCGCCGGCGCTAGGCCTACCCACGGAAGTGAGGTATCATTTTTATCGGGAGACTTGGGGGAACGCTGGGTGGAAGGAAATTTGTAGCTCCTCTCAGATTCCAGAACTTTCTGCCACAGAAATGTGCGGGACATGTGTTTTTTTAGCCAAATTTTGAGGTTTGCAAAGGATTCTGGGTAACAGAACCTGGTCCGAGCCCCGCAAGTCACCCCTCCTTGGATCCCCCTAGGTCTCTAGTTTTCAGAAATGCACAGGTTTGGTAGGTTTCCCTAGGTGGCGGCTGAGCTAGAGGCCAAAACCTACAGGTAGTCACTTTGCTAAAAACAGCTCTGTTTTCTGTGATATGTCCACGTTGTGTTTTGGGGCATATCCTGTCGCGGGCGCTAGTCCTACCCACACAAGTGAGGTATCATTTTTATCGGGAGACGTGGGGGAACGCTAGGTGGAAGGAAATTTGTGGCTCCTCTCAGATTCCAGAACTTTCTGCCACAGAAATGTGAGGAACATGTGTTTTTTTAGCCAAATTTTGAGGTTTGCAAAGGATTCTGGGTAACCGAACCTGGTCCGAGCCACACAAGTCACCCCTCCTTGGATTCCCCTAGGTCTCTAGTTTTCAGAAATGCACAGGTTTGGTAGGTTTCCCTAGGTGGCGGCTGAGCTAGAGGCCAAAATCTACAGGTAGTCACTTTGCTAAAAACAGCTCTGTTTTCTGTGATGTGTCCACGTTGTGTTTTGGGGCATGTCCTGTCGCGGGCGCTAGGCCTACCCAAACAAGTGAGGTATCATTTTTATCGGGAGACTTGGGGAAACATAGAATAGCAAAACAAGTGTTATTGCCCCTTGTCTTTCTCTACATTTATTCCTTCCAAATATAGGGGTGTGTGTAAAAAAGACATCTATTTGAGAAATTCCATGTAATTCACGTGCTACTATGGTCACCCCGGAATTCAGAGATGTGCAAATAACCACTGCTCCTCAACACCTTATCTTGTGCCCTTTTTGGAAATGCAAAGGTTTTCTTGATAGCTATTTTTTACTCCTTATATTTCAGCAAATGAATTACTGTATACCCGGTATAGAATGAAAACGCACTGCAGGGTGCAGCTCATTTATTGGCTCTGGGCTCCTCGGGTTCTTGATGAACCTACAAACCCTATATATCCCCGCAACCAGAGGAGTCCAGCAGACGTAACGGTATATTGCTTTCGATAATCTGACATTGCAGGGAAAAGTTACAGAGTAAAAAGTAGAGAAAAATTGATGTTTTTTTCACCTCAATTTCAATATTTTTCTTTTTCAGCTGTTATTTTCTGTAGGAAACCCTTGTAGGATCTACACAAATGACCCCTTGCTGAATTCAGAATTTTGTCTACTTTTCAGAAATGTTTAGGTTTCTGGGATCCAGCATTGGTTTCATGACCATTCCGGTCATTGACTGGAAGGAGGCTGAAAGCACAAAAAATTGCACAAATGGGGTATGCCCCAGTAAAATGCCAAAATTGTGTTGAAAAATTGGGTTTTCGGATTCAAGTCTGCCTGTTCCTGAAAGCTGGGAAGCTGCTGAGTTTAGCACCGCAAACCCTTTGTTGATGCCATTTTCAGGGGAAAAACCACAAGCCTTCTTCTGCAGCCCCTTTTTCCAATTTTTTTTGAAAAAAAAACGAAATTTTCACTGTATTTTGGCCAATTTCTTGGCCTGCTTCAGGGGAACCCACAAAGTCTGGGTACCTTTAGAATCCCTAGGATGTTGGAAAAAAAGGACGCAAATTTGGCTTGGTTAGCTTATGTGGACAAAAAGTTATGAGGGCCTAAGCGCGAACTGCCCCAAATAGGCAAAAAAAGGCCTGGCACAGGAGGGGGAAAAGGCCTGGCAGCGAAGGGGTTAAGGAGAAAAGAGATAAAGTTGTATGTATAAAGACCTCCTAGCACTGCTTCATGGTTCACTGAGTGTACAGCCCATCAGACTGTAAATCTCCAAAACATATGAACCACGTAGGAATTTGACAACGTAAATCACTGAATCCAAAACAGCAGAGTTTAAAGTACTAGAACTACCCTCGATTTTTGAAAATTACTTAATGATCAAAGTATAACTCACACGATGGCCATCTTGAAAAACATGTAGGACTCCTATGACTCAAAATAATGAAATAGCTCATATAAAGAGGCCATGATAAAAGGTTCTCTGGAAATTGATTCACAACTTTAATGCTGAACATTCTAAATGCTTTACTGATATAAAGCTACAGATGAAATACATTGAAAAGGAAGACATCAGAAAGTGGTAGATTAATGTTGATGGTAATTATTATTATAATATATATATTAGGTTGCCATAAAAAAACTTGTTACAACAGTTCATTGGCTCTCACATTAGCTTTTTTTATCATAATATTGCTGGAGCTGTGTTTCTGCAGCTAGGAAGTATTACAGGTGTTCAAAATAGCACTCGCTAGCTACTATAAAGTCTAGTATTCAAACAAGAATTTGTTTTGAATTCCTTCCTAGGTATTTCCCCTTCAGCTTCTGTAGGAAGTTGGCTCTGTATGCACTATTTCAAAGTAAGGAATAGTATGCACAGAGTCCAAGGGTTCCCCTTATAGGTAAGATAGTGGCAAAAAGAGATAATACTAATGCTCTATTTTGTGGTAGTGTGGTCGAGCAGTAGGCTTATCAAAGGAGTAGTGTTAAGCATTTGTTGTACATACACACAGGCAATAAATGAGGAACACACACTCAGACAATTCCAGGCCAACAGGTTTTTGTTATAGAAAAATATCTTTTCTTAGTTTATTTTAACAACCACAGGTTCAAATTCTACATGTAATATCTCATTTGAAAGGTATTGTAGGTAAGTACTTTAGGAACGTTGAAGAATCACAATAGCATATATACTTTTTACATAAAACACATTCAGCTGTTTTAAAAGTGGACACAGTGCAATTTTCACAGTTCCTAGGGGAGGTAAAGTAATGTTAGTTCTTGCAGGTAAGTAAACCACCTACGGGGTTCAAATTGGGGTCCAGGGTAGCCCACCGTTTGGGGTTCAGAGCAACCCCAAAGTTACCACACCAGCAGCACTGGCCAGTGACTCCTCCTTGTTATTCTCATTATCTCCTCCGGCCTTGCCGCCAAAAGTGGGGCCGTGGCTGGAGGGGGCGGGCAACTCCACTAGCTGGAGTGCCCTGTGGTGCTGGAACAAAGGGGGTAAGCCTTTGAGGCTCACCGCCAGGTGTTGCTATCACCTCCCCCAGGCTGGAGCTGTATCTCCACCCAGTGCAGGCTTTGTTACTGGCCACAGAGTGACAAAGGCACTCTCCCCATGTGGCCAGCAACATGTCTAGAGTGTGGCAGGCTGCTAGAACCAGTCAGCCTACACGGGTAGTTGGATTAGGTTTCAGGGGGCACCTCTAAGGTGCCCTCTGGGGTGTAGTTTACAATAAAATGTACACTGGCATCAGTGTGCATTTATTGTGCTGAGAAGTTTGGTACCAAACTTCCCAGTTTTCAGTGTAGCCATTATGGTGCTGTGGAGTTCGTGTTTGACAGACTCCCAGACCATATACTCTTATGGCTACCCTGCACTTACAATGTCTAAGGTTTGGCTTAGACGCTTTAGGGGCACAGTGCTCATGCACTGGTGCCCTCACCTATGGTATAGTGCACCCTGCCTTAGGGCTGTAAGGCCTACTAGGGGGGTGACTTATCTATACTGCATAGGCAGTGTGAGGTTGGCATGGCACCCTGAGGGGAGTGCCATGTCGACTTACTCGTTTTGTCCTCACCAGCACACACAAGCTGGCAAGCAGTGTGTCTGTGCTGAGTGAGGGGTCCCCAGGGTGGCATAAGATATGCTACAGCCCTTAGAGACCTTCCCTGGCATCAGGGCCCTTGGTACCAGGGGTACCAGTTACAAGGGACTTAACAGGATGCCAGGGTGTGCCAATTGTGGAATCAAAAGTACAGGTTTAGGGAAAGAACACTGATGCTGGGGCCTGGTTAGCAGGCCTCAGCACACTTTCAATTCAAAACATAGCCTCAGCAAAGGCAAAAAGTCAGGGGGTAACCATGCCAAGGAGGCATTTCCTTACAGCTTCCTACCCTGTTAACCTTGCAGGCTACTTTGTCCTGGGGTCTTTGAATCAGTACCATCTGGCCATGAACCCAATCTTAAATGTAATACTATTGGAGGATATATCCAAGCTATAATTTTGAATATCTTATTAAACATTAGGACTCTGAAAAGGAATTCTTGCCTCTAAACGGAGAAGAATCGCCTGGTATTGAATGGTGTAGAAGTGCCTGCTCTTTATCTAGGTTGGCAAGCAAATTCCTCCGCTCCCAAGACCCAACTATAGATTCTATAGAACGGCTAAGAAATTGGCTATCAAATGGTTCATCGCTGAGTTGGCAGAAATAAAAAGGAGTAGATGCCATCTTGAGCAGGCATGAAGAAAATTTAAATATGAGGCTGACGAACCTAAATGTGAAGTTGAATTACAC